>NC_045786.1:72784908-73401158 GCF_009873245.2 Balaenoptera musculus | reverse complement strand
CCCACATTCTGACCCTTGGTATTAAGTTCATGTCTGACTCAAAGGACCCTGTCAAATTATAGCCATCCAAAAAAAGGTCCTGTACCTTACTCTGCCTCCCCCCCACCAAAGTCCTACACCTTACATACTATTTAAAGCCACTTCTTAAAAGCTTTAACTTGATTGTGGTTTCTGCTGAAAATGTAACAGCTTTTTAGAAATCATTGTTTAAAATAAAAAGTGTTACATATACTTGCCAAATACATACACATAAACACACCTCAAACTCTTCAAGAGATCAAGCATTTGCAAACTAAAGCTAAAATATGACAAAATTAGATTTTTGAAACTTTATTTCCTTCAGTCTTTACACATGTAAGACTTAGGAGCCTAAGAGTTAAAGCCCATATGAATTCAGAGAAAGCTGAGCTGTGTATGCAGGAAATACCTGAAGAATGAGGAAGACAAGTATGTGTTGTCACGTGGCTTTCTGTGAATGTGCAGGTAGTTCTGACAATGGGAACTGAATCTTAATCCTTTGTAATATGTTTCTATCTCTACTGGATTAAGCTTTCCAGAGAAACTGACTCGCATTCCCTGATGCACATGTATCTCTGCTAAAAGCCAGATCCAAATGAGTACTTTTGTCCCTAGATGGGGAAATTCTGTCAAATCAGAGAAGAAACAGATTTTTCATATAGAGGAACAGTGGATGGCTTTGATTTTTAGATCCAGTTCTCTCTAGAATTCTCCTACGACACAGTCATGCACAGAAGACCTCAATTTAAGGCAACATATTCTTTATTTTTTTTTGGTCTTTCCTAATCTAATCTCTATCACTTTTGTGAACAACAGAGCAGCCTTGTTGTTGAGGATTTCTGGGGTTATGTGAAATCAGGGACTAAGACAAAGGTAACCGGCCATTCAGCCAATTATTCTCAATTATTCTCAAGGTCCTTCTAAGATTCTAGAATTGACTACATTTTTTCAATATGAAGTTCTTGCAGATTTTCTTGAACCTTGAAATCAGAAATGTCTAATCTTCCTCTTGAATCTCTCAGGGTGGGTTAAGCCATTTCATATCAGCAGGAAAAAGAATCCATCCTATCTTACTAAGTTGTTAGATTATGATCAAGAGAGTTTCTTAAAAACTTCTTTTCCAACAATAGGTATGTGTCCCTTATATAATTCTGGATAATACTAGACCCAAAAAGATGTCATCTGACTCACAGAACTGCAGCTAATCTTTTCTAGCGATCAACCTCACTCTAGATACCAATCCCTTTTTTCCCCTTAACAAGAGCAATTGTGCCACATTTAGGTTACGTCTTCCTTTGCTCACAGTTGAGAGCAATGGGGTCAGCTCTTTGCTTTCATCATTCAAAGTCTGTTTTCCACAACAACAGAAAAGAACATCTTTAAAACCAAACCAAATCTGGAGATCTTATCTAGTTTCTGCTTTACCAAAAACATCAAAATTACTCTTACTGCGTTTTATGAAATAACCTTACTTTACACCATTACCCCCAAATTCTCACACCTAAGCCCAAGAGATAAGCACTCCATTTTACAGCCCTCTTAACTTTGCACCTGCCTATGCACACCTCAACTTATAGGTATTGTATGATCTTGGTACTTCAATTTACAAGATTGTAGTTTTTCAATGGATACACAGAATGTTACAAAAAGAAACAAACCTGGTGATTCAATTCCAAAGTCCAAAGACAGAAAAATCCATTGACACAGAAGTGGGTCTTAAAACAAGTAGGAGGGCTTCCCTGGTGGCGCAGTGGTTGAGAATCTGCCTGCCAATGCAGGGGACACGGGTTCGAGCCCTGGTCTGGGAGGATCCCGCATGCCGCGGAGCAACTAGGCCCGTGAGCCACAGTCACTGAGCCTGCGCGTCTGGAGCCTGTGCTCCGCAACAAGAGAGGCCGCGATGGTGAGAGGCCCGCGCACCGCGATGAAGAGTGGCCCCCGCTTGCCACAACTGGAGAAAGCCCTCGCACAGAAACGAAGACCCAACACAGCCATAAATAAATAAATAAACAAACAAACAAACAAAAAAACAAGTAGAATATCTGTTTAAATCTATTTGTTCTATGGCTTCCTATGAGTCTGGTCCATTGTATGCTTAGCACATAGCATCATAGTTCACTGAATAAATCAGCCAAAATATTCTGTTTGACTCAGAATTCTCTTTAAAGGGCCAAAGTCTCCTGCCTAAAAAGTCAGCTACTGATTGCTAACGCTAACTGCACAATTTCTATCCTCCTTAACGGTGACATCACCTGCTGAAGATGTGCAGAAGTGGGTCAAAATAACAAGAATCCAGGTTAAGTCATCATAGCTCACCAGGCAGAGGAACCTATTGTTTCTTTCCATTAGCTTAGGTAGTTTTTGTGAAGATCAATTACTGTTCATTGAATATTAGACCATGTCATTTAAGAAATATTCCCTAACCAAACTGTTTGGAATCATGGCAAAAAAATTGGAAATAACTTGTAACTTTAAACCTTGAAAACACATTTGCTTTCCTCTATGTTAAGCCACTGAGGACTAAGATGACAACACATCCACAGCCACAGGAACACAGACTGGTGATACCAAAAATTTCTTGGTCCACAGATCATTTTAGTGGGTGAGGAAGGCTAAGAGGATTATCTCACAGCCCAGATCCCCATTCTACCTTTGTGCTGTTTCCCACTTCACAAAGTCTCCCTAGAATTAATAGGCAGAATGGAACTCTGGGCAAGAGACCAGGGAAAGGTCTGCTTTTTATTAAAAATCACAAGGAAATTATTTAGACTTGCCAGAAGCAGAAGTGTAGATGTTGTCATACTAATCGTTTTAAGATTCTAAGATCTTGAAGGATGAGTGACCAATTCCTAGAAGACAAATTCTACTAGGTTCTCCACCTCCAATTTCCAGGACATAGCCAATGATGTCTAAACAACAGATATGGCAAGTTCTCAGCCTTCGAAAACATCAGAGATGTATTTCTGGACTGCAGGTCAATGGTAATTTTTTAAAAATTCTCTTTTATAATGCTTTTCTAAGACAACTAGTTCAGCCGGACACAGGAATGACCAGACAAATGCCCGGAGGAGTTTTTTCTGACTATCTAAATGCGTGTTCTTTAAACTTGCTTATTAAAGAAATGTTTCCATTCTTAGTTATAATATATAACATCAACTAGACAATGGATAACAATATGGGCTGATAGCTTAAGTAGAGTTGTTTTCTATGTCTATTCCCAAGGGGGGAAAGCAGGAGCTTCTAGCTATTTCTTCATTGGAAAGGGAAATACAGAAAAAGGCAGCAGAGCCTTGAGGATATTAAGTAGTTGTGAGACAGGAGGAGAAGGGATGCTCTGGCCCAAGCTTAGAGATTGTCAGATTTATTTTAAGAAGGTCTGACATCTAAGCATCAATTCCCAGACCGTTAACACCTAATAAATGTCATTCTTCCCTACAAAAGAAAATGTATATCTTAGAGGTTTACCTTGAAACTATCTTTATGTAAGTCATGCACTAGGGGTGGGGTAAGAACGCCACAGCCGTGGAAAGATAGCAAAATAAGGTTCACAACACTGTCCTTCCTCTTCCATTTTCAGTTTCTGCTCCTCCAATCTGAGGAGCTTCTTTTGCCTGCAGACAAACATTTCAGATGACATTTTATGACTGTCCTGCACATACGCCTATCAGCTAGCCAGCACTTGGCAATGTGCGTCTTTGTCACTTAAAGAGAGCTTGAGTGAGTGTGACACTATCACTGGCATAAGTGAATCTTTCTAATTTGCAGTAAAAGCGCACCATTCACACACTTTGGTACTTCAGGACGGCGAGGTTTTGAAATCCACTTCACAAGTGATGGCAGCACATTTCACATCAGATGGAAACACACTCTGATTGCTAACAGCTGCTACAGGCACATCTTACTGTCACAGCCAGAGCTCAGAATAGCAGGTCCTTTTTAATGCCAATGGCTGCTACCATCTTAAATCACCACCCCCCCCCCCCCGCCACACACACACGTTCCACACCCTTACACACAGGTCTCTCCAGCTGTTAAGTCCTACCACCACTTGCTGGGAGCCTGCACGACTAGGTACCAGGGATGTCAAGAGGGTACACAGAACCCACTGGCCCACATCATCTTGTTACATTAGCTTCACTGTATGTGAATTAAGGATGATAGTGGACACTTTTTTTTAAAGAAGAAAGAAAAGTACAACCTTGAAGTAAAGTGGAGAGGATCACTTTGCAAGCGCTAGAGGCTGGGGTTGAATCCCTGCCCTGTCACTTACTAGCTATGTGAACTTGGACAGCTTTCTTAATCTCTGTGCCTTATTTTCCTAGCCTTTAAAATGACCCCTACGTCCTTATTATAGGGTAACTAAGTGCTTATAGAATCAGTGCATAGCACATAGTAAGGGGTCAATAAATATTAGCTATCATCATCATTACCACCACCACCTATCTTTCAAGGACAATAGTATTTGGCAAGGGCTGCTACTGGAGTTGCGGGAATGAGCAAGAAGATTGAAGAGGGATAGGTCATTATATTCCTTTCAGATAAAGACATGGAGTTCAGTGGCTTTCTTTTTTAAATTTTTTAAAATTAATTTATTTTTTAAAATTTATTTTATTTTTGGCTGTGTTGGGGCTTCACTGCTGCGTGTATTTCTCTAGTAGCGGGGGCTACTCTTCGTTGCGGTGCGCGGGCTTCTCACTGCGGTGGCTTCTCTTGTTGCAGAGCACAGGCTCTAGGTGCGCGGGCTTCAGCAGTTGTGGCTCGCGGGCCCTAGAGCGCAGGCTCAGTAGTTGTGGTGCACGGGCTTAGTTGCTCCGCGGCATGTGGGATCTTCCCGGACCAGGGCTTGAACCTGTGTCCCCTGTATTGGCAGGTGGATTCTTAACCACTGCACCACCAGGGAAGTCCCAGCGGCTTTGTTTCTAATGCTGAGGTCTAATATGAGAAGTAACACTAAGCAGGTACAAAGCATGATGGAAAGAAACCACTGGGTATTAAGCAGCTCCCCACTTTCTAAGTAAAGCCCACAGCAAGGCTGGCATATTGAAGAGGTGGTAAGCAGAAGAAGTGGGAGCCAGGCTTCTAAAAGCTGTGTGGTGAAGTAGGGAAGGGACTCAGCTGCAGGGTTCGGAAGCTTCTAAATCTACCTGCTAACAAGTGAAATTTACCAGACACGTGTGAAACTTTGTGACCTTCTTTCTCCAGGGCTCAGCTTCCCTCTTAGGGAATACTGTAGATACTCCCTGCCCCTAGGTGTAGTGTTGCACCAGATAAACTGCCAGATCCGGTCCTGCGGTGTTACACAGTGATATGATGATTGCGAGTGAGCTGAACAGTCATTTCCCCAACAGTTGGGATCTCGTCAATGGCGAAACCCACCAGGTGTCACTAGTCAGGAAAAGTAGTCATAGAATGTGGAAGAGAAGCCCATCTGGCAACCACTTTGTCCATTTTAATTGCATTTTGGTTTAGACAAGGGAACACACTGAAATGTTCTCGTCAAGGTCCAGAGTAAAAGCTCTGGCAGACTACCCACTGGAGCTAGAACGCTCTGTTTCTACACACCTGCCCCCTCCTTTTTTGGCCTTACTAAAAAAAAAAAAATAGTGTTTATTACTATCTAAGAGAATTCCTTTCAATACCACACCCTGCCATATATTGACAGAAGAGACAGGGCAGCACAATGCTAAAATGGTGTGAATGGAAAATAAAGTATTTTTTTCTCCTTTCAAGGTAAACAATTTCAATTGACAGTTCTGGGACCAAATTAGGTGGGGTTTTTTTTCACATATTTATTTATTTATTTGGTTGTGCAGGGGCTTAGTTGCTTTTTATTTTTTTCTCTCTCGTCCAAGCCCACAATAGGTACGCTTTTGCTTTAAATCCATAGAGGCAAAGCCCTTGGCAGGTAGCATCAGTAATGCAAATCTATTTCCCATTGATATGTGTTTTTCAAAATAAAACCATGTCCACCAATGAAGCATTTTAGGCTCTCAAGCTACATGGTTCCCAGCTATAACTGTCTAACGCATTAAATGTCAAGGACCAAGTCCAAGGCCATGTCAGGGACCATTAGGACATAGAGAAGTAAATTCTGAAGCAAGGTCTGGTGGTAACACCAAAATGTACTCATCAGACAAGAGCCTTCCCTGTGAGATGTTGAGGAACCAATGCCCAGAGGGGTGACTGGAGTCATTCCAGTGCTCCAGGAAAATCAACCTAACTACTCACCATGACCTGCCCTGATCTTGCCTTCCCTGTTATTTAAAGGGAAACCAAACCAGTCACTGAAAGCAATTCCAAAAAATGGAGCTCAAAAAAAATTAAGGCTTAGAAAAAAATAATTTGAATAAGTGTACAGACTTTCAAATTGAAATTCTGAATGGAACAGGATTTTTTTAGGTGCATAACCTTGGTAGGTTTAAAAAATCAGTCACACCTCAAACACACTCACCAATAATCAAAAGGATGACTTATGAGGAATTATTATTCATTTAAAACATCCTTCAAAATAAGTCAGGAGAATAAGCTTGACCAGGTCCTTACCCATCCCCACCCTCTAAAATAAACAAATAGTATTTCTATTGAAGCCAATTTCCTGTTCTTGGAATCAGCTTTTTGAGTTGTCAGTTAGACAAGATGAACTGATTACTTTACCATAAAATTTACCAAAGCAGGTAACTCTACCAGAGAAATATCAGTCCATTTCAAAATGTTTCTTGAGAGTGAATTACTTCATCTATGAAAGAACAATCCTTTCCCCTCTTCTGGTCTGTCGAGCTAAATGGTGCTCAAGAGATACACTTCATTGCCCAATTAGACAGTACAGTTCATTTTAAAGTGAATTTATTATTTTCCTTTCTTCCCTTCCTTCCTTTCTTTCTTGACTTTTGGACATTACTAATTCATTTCAAAGAATGTTTTCTTCGGGCATAATTTTACAGATATTCTTTGAGAACCTATACCAAAGTTCAGGGCACTTTGCAAAAACATAATGTCATCAGTAAGGCAGGGAGTTCTCAGGCATAGAGAGTGCAATGATTTAAAAAGGTCTGTGTCTATACTACAAAGCTACAGTAATCAAGACAGTATGGTACTGGCACAAAAACAGAAATATAGATCAATGGAACAGGATAGAAAGCCCAGAGATAAACCCACACACATATGGTCACCTTATCTTTGATAAAGGAGGCAAGAATATACAGTGGAGAAAAGACAGCCTCTTCAATAAGTGGTGCTGGGAAAACTGGACAGCTACATGTAAAAGAATGAAATTAGAACACTCCCTAACACCATACACAAAAATAAACTCAAAATGGATTAAAGACCTAAATGTAAGGCCAGACACTATCAAACTCTTAGAGGAAAACATAGGCAGAACAGTCTATGATATAAATCACAGCAAGATCCTTTTTGACCCACCTCCTAGAGAAAGGGAAATAAAAACAAAAATAAACAAATGGGACCTAATGAAACTTCAAAGCTTTTGCACAGCAAAGGAAACCATAAACAAGACGAAAAGACAACCCTCAGAATGGGAGAAAATATTTGCAAATGAAGCAACTGACAAAGGATTAATCTCCAAAATTTACAAGCAGCTCATGCAGCTCAATATCCAAAAAACAAACAACCCAATCCAAAAATGGGCAGAAGACCTAAATAGACATTTCTCCAAAGAAGATATACAGATTGCCAACAAACACATGAAAGAATGCTCAACATCATTAATCTTTAGAGAAATGCAAATCAAAACTACAATGAGATATCATCTCACACTTGTCAGAATGGCCATCATCAAAAAATCTACAAACAATAAGTGCTGGAGAGGGTGTGGAGAAAAGGGAACCCTCTTGCACTGTTGGTGGGAATGTAAATTGATACAGCCACTATGGAGAACAGTATGGAGGTTCCTTAAAAAACTAAAAATAGAACTACCATACGACCCAGCAATCCCACTACTGGGCATATACCCTGAGAAAACCATAATTCAAAAAGAGTCATGTACCAAAATGTTCATTGCAGCTCTATTTACAATAGCCAGGACATGGAAGCAACCTAAGTGTCCATCAACAGATGAATGGATAAAGATGTGGCACATATATACAATGGAATATTATTCACATAAAAAGAAACAAAATTGAGTTATTTGTAGTGAGGTGGATGGACCTAGAGTCTGTCATACAGAGTGAAGTAAGTCAGAAAGAGAAAAACAAATACCGTATGCTAACACATATATATGGAACCTAAAAAAAAAAAAAAAAAAAAAAAAAAAAATGGTCATGAAGAACCCAGGAGCAAGACGGGAATAAAGACACAGACCTACTAGAGAATGGACTTGAGGATACGGGGAGGGGGAAGGGTAAAAGTTGGGACAAAGTGAGAGAGTGGCATGAACATATATACACTACCAAATGTAAAATAGAGAGCTAGTGGGAAGCAGCCGCATAGCACAGGGAGATCAGCTCGATGCTGTGTGACCACCTAGAGGGGTGGGATAGGGAGGGTGGGAGGGAGACGCAAGAGGGAAGAGATATGGGGACATATGTATATGTATAACTGATTCACTTTGTTATAAAGCAGAAACTAACACACCATTGTAAAGCAATTATATTCCAATAAAGATGTTTAAAAAAAAAAAAAAAGGTCTGTGTGACTTTTATATTGCGTCATTCCAGGGGCTTTCCTTAAAGGGGCTTTCAGGAAGAGATTAAAATGGAGAAAACCAAAATTTGAAAGTGGTGATCAGGCTGCCTTTAGCCTCACGTATGTCAAGGGGTCAAAGGGCTGGGGAGCCTTCACCCCACCGGATACCACGTTTTTTCATTCCTCTTCTAACCTGATAAACAGCTGTGTGGTTTCTCCATCCCTGCTGACTTTATCAGGCCCACATTCTATTCAACTACAATCGCGAGACGGGGAGGAAGAAAGGATGATATAGGAGAAAGCTAAAAACCCCGACGGTTTTAGTTCCTAAACGAATGATGTATTTTAATATTCTAGGAATTTAAATTCCTATTAATTGTTATTTGAATTAATGTTTGGTCAGTCTATGGAGAGAGTAATTGCTAAACTGGGGGAGATTAGTCACAAAGACTTTAGCAGTGGGCTTAGTGGGCCGAGGGGTTTGAGATCATGAGGGGCAGATGTAAGAGTGCTTCCTCCAGGACTCTGCTGCCGCTCACTTCACTCCCGTGTGGTTGTTTTTCTCCATCTGCAACAAGTCAAAACAACCCCTGCGAGAAAGGCATAGGGACAAGAAGATAGGTAGCATTTCTGCATATCATCCAGTAGCATTTCATAGACATTAAAAGAAAGGAAACTTTAAGAGAGCCCATTTTTATACCCCCAAACACATCAAACTGCAAAACAGGATAAAACATGGGCAGTTCCAAAGGACTTCTCATGGAGAAAACTTCAATGCCACAACTCACGTTTCCATCAAATTCCCCAGGGTGCCCTTGTCTTGAACCCTGCAGAGCAGATGAGGTTCGCCCAGCCCAGAACCAGGGAACTCTATGTTGACTGCAGTAAAAGCACCGAGCTGCCCCACAACCAAACCCTGCTTCATCTTAATGATTTCTCAACTGGTGGCTGCAGTCAGAATTCTCCTGTGACCACCATCAGATTATGACAATGAAAGTCACCATTCCATGGTCCTCCTGGGCAGGAGTTTCCCTTTTGTTTTTCCTCCATTCGACTTCCCACCCTTGCCACTTGCTGTACAATTCTGTTAGTCAGGGGAATAGTAATTCTGACACAACCGAAAACACGTACAATCAGGGTAAGGTCGTCTGGATCCTGGGCACATACTGGATGCGTGGAGGTGCTCCTGTGCTGTGGCAGAGGATGGCTTTTGACCATCCTTTATTTCTGTTGTGGCCATTATCTACCATATTAATATTCTGGAAGAAGAAAATGAACGGCCAGTATTTTCTTCCAGCAAAATCACTGGCACCAGCCTCTACCCCAGAATAAGCACTGATCTTCAAAGTAGTGATGTTGTCATTGCCACAGGACTACTTTGAGTCCCTTCTTTGGCAAATGCTCTCAGTGCCAATGAGATGAGATGAGAAAGACACCTTTGTCACTTTAGAGTCACTTTTTTTTTTTTTAAAAGGAAAACAGCCTCGCTTGGTTTCTTCTCTTTATTCATCGCAGTTAACTGTTGGTTGTTTTCAAAAATCAAATTCACTTTTTCAGAGGAACAGTGGTCACCATGGAGAATATTAAAACTTTGCTAAAGGAGTTGAAAGCGGTTCCAGAAGAGAAATCACGTATTAGTTTTTGGGCCGTGACAGTGTTTTAGGTACAGAGGTTTAGCCTCTCCGGTTGACTGCTTTGACGGGGCAATGTTCCCATGGAAGCATACCTTCTAGTACATTTGTTAAACTAAAATCAGCCTCCTTACCTAATAACGTAACTGACTTCGGGAGGAACCTCTGAGTCTCCCGTTTCCTCCTCCTTATGTTACTGTTCAATTCGAGCAGATTTTGTGGAAATTCTGACTTCATGACCCATCACTGCTGCATTAAAATATGCTTTCTGATGTCATGCTCTGAAATAAACTAAGTTGTTTGCTACAACTACCTACACACAAATTAGAAAATTATACGACAAGCAGTTCAATCCAGCCTGCAGCTGAGACCCAGGTTATTACTGGAAGTCGCCGTCGGCATGGTTTCTGGTTTCACAGTAAAAGAAGATGACTTGAAAGGACTCGGTGGTTTTGATGCTCTTCTGAAATGAAAACGTTCGGTGAACGCACAGCCCTGGGTTGTCATTAATGTCAGCCACGCGCAAACACTGTTTTCATGAGTGCAGCAGTCACTCCCCGTCCAGACCACGACTTTCCACTCTCTGGTATTTTGGGCACTGTGCTGGCAGTTTTCCAAAAGAGAACCTCTGGGCAATCCATTCTAGGTGCTCAAATAAATACAACACTCTTCAATGAACAGGTGGCCTGAATTTGCTAATGTTAGCCACTAATTTCCACGAGAGAACGTGTTCCTTTCTGAGGAATACCATAAGTGAATGATGAAATCCTCAAACTTTGGAAGGCAAGAAGTATGAATACTACATTTAAAGGTACATAGGGTTGGTTCAAAAATAATGTAGTGGATAAAAATATTACAACAGCAGAGTAGCTTTACACTGCTCCCCTTGAACGTCTTGATATGTACAGTGGAACAGTCTTATTGATGAAAGCAGAAAACTCTCTGGCATTCCTGATATGTTTGATGATATGTAGCACCTTTTATGTACGGTGTCTGTTGCCTGACTATACTGTAAACAAGCAACAAAACACTATACTTCATCCCAAAGGTATGAGGAATGAGGAATTAAGCATATTGGGTTGGGAGGGAATTAACAGTACATTAAAAAACAGTTGCCATCTATTTTTTTGCTCTATGCAATCAAGTTGGGCACAAGAGAGAAGAAAATAAAGCTATTTTCTTAGGTTGGTAGTGTTAGGAAGTGGTATTTGCTATCATACCATCAGTGTATTTTGCTTTCATTATTTTCCTCCCGCCATGCATTGCCCGTGAATTAATTTAAGAAACAAGCAAAGCATCAGGGAATAGGTGAAATGTAAAACAGTATTTGCTATATTCCTTGGTTGCAAAACTCTAAGAGCGAGGTACCAAACTTTGGATAAGAAGATGTTTTGCAATTTCCCGGGATATCACATATGTGTTGTACTGGCTAAAGTGGTAGTATACTATTTTTAATATCACTTTTTTATTGCAATGAGTTTTAAACAGCGAAGGTGAATTCTCACAGATCGCCTGGGTGTTGGAGGCAGGGTGGGTGGCAAAATGGTGATACTTTTATGGTAATCTTTTTATATCACTTATTTTCTATGCTTTCAAATTATAAATTCAAACTACAGTGTCACTCTCCATCCTCTCCCATGTCCTTTCTAATCTACAAAACAAAAATTTATATTTTATCACTTGTATTATGAAACAGCCACAAATAGGACTCCAGGGTTTTGCAAGTTTTGCTTTATACAAAGTGTCTGATTTTCTTCCAGCCATGAATGAACTCACAAGGACAACGTAGATCACTTTATAAAACAAAATATAACTGATATTTGAAAACTAAATGACCAAAGGACATAACTGTTTATATTTGAGCTGCTTTTGACCTAGTAAAAAGTATAGGCAAGGAACATCTAAGGCTTGAAATCCGGATGGGCATTTTAAAGTTTCAAAATTCACAACACATTCATTTCAAAAAATAACGTTTAAAGGCTAAGAATTTATAATCTGTGTATCAATGGTATCTTCCTTTAGTGCTCACCAAAAAGGCATTAAAAAAATTTTTTTTTGCCATAGAATCATTTCTGGAAAACATCAATGAAAGTGTTACCAGTTATCAATCCTCTTCATTTGGACATTAAGGAGATTAAAGTCAATGTCAGTGTATAATAAGCTTTCACTGGAAAAGAATTAATCTTTTTCTTGACGTTGTTTGTTTTTCTCAAGGACAGTCAGAAAAAGATGTAAATAGAGGTATGTATTATCAGGTAAATGGTGACTCTCAAAAGAGATGAAGAAGGAATCTAAATAATGCTGCTTTAATTCTAAAACAATAACAGTTCAAGCAATGAATGACTGAATTAACACCTCAATATTAAACCAAACACAGGCTTACAAAAATAAGTTTTCAGTTGTGTGAAATCATTACCACACTTACAGAAAACAAGAGAAGCACTCTGCAGAACCACACTGCTTTTGCTGCTCTTTCTGCTAATTTAGTTTGTGCAGAAGATGCGCCGGGTGGACCACTTGTTCTTTATCACACTAAACCAACACTTTTAGAAGAAGACAAGACAGCTGTGAATTAAGTTGCATCTTTTCATCTTTCAGATTTCTCCAAGGAGATGTCTCAGGATTCCATAAGTGATATCAATTGAGTGATAATTATAGCTATACAAGGCATAAGCAACACATTGATATACCCATGTAGACTAGATTCACGACGCATTTATCTTCAGCATTTGGAAATGACTGGTAAGTGTGATTCAGTGCCCTTGCCTGTTGTCTTGATAATCTCATATCTTTTAGGCAAAAGGAAACGTATACTGCAAAAGGAGACGTATACTGCATAAGGGCTTTACCACTCTGATCTCAATGTGGAGTACAATGACAGATACCAAGGAAGCAGAAGCTGGTCACTTACACAAGTAAGTGATTTTGATGCTTTGGCTCATTCTGGTCTCTGCTCAGTTCCCACATCTTGGTCAGCAGATGTGGCAGACTTAATTAAAACCTGCTATTTCCAAGGTTTAATATATTAAACATAGTTTGGGTATATTAAGAGTCATCTCAGTTCTCATTACATTAACAATCTCAGTAAGAGTCCATCACACTAACTGTTCTCAGGGAGGTAAGTTAGAAAACCCCGAATAATTTCTCCTACTGCCCTTGCAATGATACCTTGCTGGCCCCCTTCCCTGTCTGAAACTCCTTCTCTGGGTTAGACAATAAAGGTATGATTCGCCTCTCGTGAATCATAGTTTTTGTTTTGTTTAGTGTGTTCTAAAGAGCTAAACCTAACGTTTCAGATTACAGAATTCCAGGCGGTAAAGACCTCTGAGATCACCCAATCACACCCCTGACTTTTTAGCCAAGACAACCGGGGCTCGGAGAGGTAAAATGACCATCCCGAGATTACCAAGTTGGTGGGTAACCCAGGAGAGATTTCCACCCACATGTGCTCACTCTCCTGCCATCTTTCCAACTAGGTTTACCCCAAACTCCCCATTTCACAAATGAAAAAACAGAACCAGTGTCAACAGAAATCACTCACTTGGGAGGAGTGAGCAGAGGTTAATTTATCAGGGTGGCTAGTCGAGGGCTTGGCAGCCGCATGGGGCCTGACCTTGACGACATGAAACACACGACAGTTCATGGTTCACCGTGGTGGTGGTAGGGAGACGCAAAGAGCTTTCGCATCACACACACAATGCCGGGCAGCTGAGGGTGGAGAGAGCTATCAGGGAGATACGGTCCCGGCAGATTGAAAAAATGACGGTGGTACCAAAGAGGAAGATTATATCGAAATAAAACTGTGTCCACTGGACATTTTCCCCCAGTCTCAGTCCTGGCCACCGTGCACTGCAGACATATCTAGAGATACAGAAGCTTAACTTGCCTTTTAAAGTCTCCCTTAATATTTGTGCTAGGGTCCACGGGAAATAAAAAACCAGAGGCATTCCTAGCCTTCTACCCCCAAGTCATCTGCCATTATAATACTTGGATTCATTCTTCATAGCATTTATCACTCCCTGGAATGCTACATAATTATTAGCTGTCTCCGCACGTTGAGAATGGAAGGGGTACAAAGCAGGGATGAGTCTTTCTTCCTTATCCAATATCCCCAGTGCCTAGTTCAGTGCCTGACACACAGCAGGGGCTCCAAAAAAATGAAAAAATTAGAGATTCTATCACCTGCTTCTAGCATGTACTCTCTGGTACCCTAGAGGGAATGAAAGGGTTGTTAAAGCTATCCTAGACAGCCCTAGGCATTTCCTTCTAGCAGTGGAAACCATGGCGAGAACCAAAATAAATGAAAGGATTCCTAATTTATCGTAAAAGACGAAACAAACATAAATCACTTGGGGCAAGCATTCTTTTCGGAACTACATTTACTAGAACCTCACAGGATTGAAAGAAAAAAGGCTGGGGCTGGGGGTGGAGGCAAGAGGGACTCTCAGGATGAGAAATGTAGGAATATTCTTCTGACATCGAGGGCTGGTCCACAAGTGGTCAGCACATGGATACCCTGTGTGGGCTGTCAGAAGGCAAGGAGTAGCTTTAGAGATAGAGAGATCTGGGTCCGAAAGCTGAGCTGGCCACTTATTAGATCAGTGATCACGGGCAAGTTATTTAACTTCTCCAATCCTCTATTGTGTAATTTGTACTATGGAGGTAATAGTAACGATTTCACAGGATTGTTAGGAGGCTCAATGCAAGAAGACATCTAAACAACTAGCTCAGTGCCTGGCACACAATGGTAGCCCTATTAACTATTATTATATGAGCTATTGGTATTTTTATCTGATCTCAGATAATACTCAATAATCAAAGTTAATCTCCATCTGCTTTTCTGAACCAGGCATTACTGCTTTATCCTGGGATTACTATAAGGTCAAGGTGGCAAGTGGGTTTCAGCTCATTTTCCAAGTCAGATGGATTTCTAGTGGATCCCTGGGATGTTGGATGCGATGCATTGTGCTGTGGTTGATTGTGATGTCTGCCAAGGGTATGCGGCCAGGCTCACTGGTGCTAATATTAGAATTGGTAAGCCTCTCCTAGTGTCACAGAGACTAACAGCTATGTTAATATTATATAACAAAGCACAAAGAAACGGAAAGAAGGGGCTAAGGGTCAGGTGGTCTGGGTTCTAACTCTAGCTCTGTAACTAACTGGCTAAAGTGATTTTGTTCCAGTCACTTCTTCTCCATAAAATCACTTTCTATTCAAATCCTGTGATTTACCAATCTTGATTTTAAAAACATAAGTGAAAAATACATAAGGCAGGGCCTGGCCTACAGGAAGTCCTTGATGGTTATCTGCTGAGATCATTTGAAAGAAAAATAAAAGCCCAAGGCTGTCATGCAGAAGTGTAACAGCTCAATATTTTCTGTCCTCCTTCAAAAAGTTTGACTCTTCCTACCCATGAAGAATATATTTGAAAGGAGAAAAAAAAAATTACCATATTTTTGGCACTAAAAAAAGGAAAAGATCAGCTAATGCTTAGGGATGCTTCAGGAAAGGCAAGGCTGTTGAGAATATGGCAGCTCTTTAATAACCAAGGCACCATTTAAAAATAGCTGGAATTAATTACAGAGCTAATGACCCATTGAAAGGCTTATTTAAATACCCAAGCCAGCACTGAACAATCAATGGAAAATATGGTTTAAAAGGGTTTTAGAGAGCAGAAACCAGGAACAGCAATTGAAACAAAAACCACATTATCTGAGGACACTAGCTAGCTTGGTGAGAAACATTCAGGATGTGAACATCTCAGGGGAGTTCTCAGACTGGGTAAGAGAAGCCACCAGGATCAAGAGAAAAGACAAGAAGATGCCACGTACAGTCACCTACTTGGAAAAAGAAAGGCCTCTATTCAGCATTCACCCCAAGAGCAGAGCCCTTTAAAAACAGCTCCCTCCATCACCCAGGCTTTCTCCCACCCCCGTCCCAGCCCCACCCCCTACTTTCCTGACATCCCTACCCATCTTTCCTGTGCTGTAGGATAAAATGAGAATTTCCACAGAGAGGAAAACAGATATTTTAATAAGTCTCTGTGGCTATTTTAGAGCTGCATTATCTCCACGAGTTTCCGCAGTGGACATGTCTCTGTCCTCTGTGCCTTGCAGCCACCCCATCATCAGCCAAAGAGGAGGCGATAATCTTCTCCGGTGTGCCCTACTTGCCAGGCAAAAGTGATACCACTGCACTTTTTAGCTTCTCTCTGTACCAAAATGGCCTTTCTGCATGCCAGTATCCTGGGAGCAGGCCGGGTGGCCAGAGCTGGAAGAGTTTCATTACTTCATTCATGCCCGTTTATTAAATGCATCACTCTTACCCTTGTTCACTACAGCCCAGATGTGCCCTGTAGTTGCCTTGCTGAGTGAAAAGTGCAATGGAATCAAAAGCTTCCAAAGCCCTTGAGATCTCAAGGTGGAGACGTGGGGGTGGGAGTGAGGCACTCTTGACGTATATTGGTTTCAAGGAGCAAATATAAATTTTAGTATAAATTGCTGCTCACAATACCGCTTTTAAACCCGCAATTATTTATACTGTACTACTCAAGGAACCCTATAATTATTCCGAAAGCGCTTGCCAACGTCTGCCCTGTTTCATAATTGCCAACACAGCCTTGTTCAAAAGGATTAGTGGCTGTGTTTAAATTCTGTTTGGTATTAGGTTACTGTTTCAGACAAGAAGTGATTGCACGACTTTGCGATATTCAAGCAGAACGGGGCCAATAAAGGACAAAGGAATTGTTCTGTGTTCACAGGTGGGAAGAGAGGGAAGGCTGGGAGAACACTCACATTGCTTGACATTTTCTTCTGCTTCTTTTCTGAGAAATACTGTCGTCTGTTCAGCAAAATGACTTTAAAAAAATGTTTCAAGTAGTAGTTACTTGAAAGAAGGATGATAACCCACTTCTCCATATTCCCCTCTCCCACCTGCCCAGAGAATATTTTTCCACTTCCGGCCTTTACTTTAAGTGAATCTGGGTAGTGACTCTGGAACCACAGCTTACACATCTCAAAGCACCCATCTGTGTGGGTCACTTGACTTTGTTGACCTATTTTCTGCTATTTCTTTCTGTTACACAAATCTCTCCCACTTGAAAGAGGGGTCCATCTATGTTCCCAAGAAGCACAGACAACAGAGAGGTTTCGCATTATCTGTAATGAACGCTTTTAGAGCATCTGGCATCTCAGGTGAGTGTTTAGGGGGAAAAAAAAATGGGATACCTCTTGGGTGTCTCTCATCTTTATTTCATGCTCTCTCTCCTTTAGATGCATCCAATTGTGGGTGGGAGGCTCTCCATTCCCTCACCATCTCCAGATGAAATCCATCCTCAAAACTGAAGGTGCTATGGATAGTTTCATGAATAGGAACAGGGAGGAAAAAAATCTGGCCTAAGTAACAACTTCTGAATTTATACCATTGATCCTCTCCTCTTCCCATGCCCCTCTTCTTTCACGAGCACATCATGCAAAAATAGAGACCTAAGGCAGTTATCTGAAAACAAGTTCTGTATTACTCATCTAAATATTTTAGGGAAATGTTTTTCCTACTCTGAGGATCCAGGCTATCTTCTTGGTTCCATTTACTCTGTAGGTGAAGACAGTGCCATTGACTACTGCCCACACTCTGAGAAGGTGGGGTAGGAGAAAGTGCTGTGGGCCAAGACAGCATCCACAAATCCACTGGCCACTAATGAGGTCCTCTACGCCTAGAAGTTCATGGCTTCCCCTCTCTACCCATCATTTCAGGTTCTACCATAGACTATGTTTGATTCAAACCTTACTTCCTCTTGCAAGTCTTGTAAAATGAAGAAACCTTGTAAATTACAACAGATGTTTCCCACCACCATTCATGTAGCCAGTGTGAACTTCCTTACCCTCCTTTTGTGAACATGTTGCCTTCCCACCTTCCCCCCAGGAACATTTGTATGTCCACCCTAATTCAACGATAAATGACAAGGAACAGATTTATTGGAGCATATATTTCTGTATCATCTCCAAATGAACATCCCCAAATGCTTGAACAGCAATAAGTACCTCATAAATACCCTTTAAATAGCCAACTCTGAGGACTCTCTGATTTACTCCCACTGTCACTGGATGTCTTTTTCTCCTTTTTTCTAAAGAAATTCCTCCTCCTCCTTCTCCTTGCTGGCAGGGATAATTTTTTTGCTACCTGTATTCTTTCTGGCCAGTACTCTTTGATTCTGGGAAGGCTGAAGTTCAAGTTGCCATGGAAGAATTTGCATTGTTCCTCTATAGTCATACCTAAAATTAACCCACTTTCTTAATTAAGTAAGATCTAAATTGCACTCAACCGTTATGGTTACCTGGGAACTAGAGAGTGGGGCTTTTTGGCCCTAGAAGAGAATGTGTAAGATGTGGTTTGGCCTTCATTTGGAAGCAGCAAAAATCACAGGGGTCGTGGTTACATGACAGGAAGGGCCAGGGTAGTGAACACTGTGTTTTGGCTAAGTAACTAACTTTGTACTATTATGTAATGAAGTACAAGCTCAGCCTTGCTTGAGTTTAAATAACCAAAGTCAACTGTTAAAACTCTGGGATGGGAGGATAAACACAGGAAATTCTGTCCTCCGTCCTCCAGTCTGTCAGGCCCACCATTCATTGGGAGCATATTCCCTTGGGCTAAAAGAGAAACATCTTGCAAACTGGAAACAAATAGTCATTTTCTAAATAGTTCTCTCACAGAATTCAACGAAGTAAATTCTCCTACCTGCAGAAAACTTTTGTGAACATTATGTATTTTAGAGCATCACCAGAGCAAACGGCAATGAATCTCAGCTGATTAGAGCTTTACTAAGTAAGCTAAATTTTCTCATAGCTGGAGTTTTATCCAAGCAAGCACATCAAAACAAAGGGGGTAGTTATCGTAAATCTTTTTTATGGAATATTTCTAAAATCATGATATATTTTTCTTCTTCTTAGAGTATTTGGAACATAATTTACTCTTTCCTGATGATGAAGCAGTATTTCAAAACTTATTTTTAAAACTTATTAGAAACTTATCAAAACAGTACAAAATAGAAACTTATCAAAACAGTACAAAATTATTTTATATGCTATAATACTCTGAGGGCCTTCTAAGGTTTATATGACATTTTGCCCCAAAGCTAAATGCCCTAGTCTCTTGTCCCTTTTACAGTTTTTTCCCCTTTATCAGTTGTTTTCCTTCCATCTGTAGCCATATGCTACATGTCATGAGGCCCTCTTACTTATAACTAATATTTCATCTTAGAATCCGCTATGTGCTTGGAACCCAGCCAGACACCCAAACTTGTCAGAGGACCTGTATAAAGACCAATTATAAATAGGATGTATCGGGTCTACAGGGATTTCCTCTGGGTCAAGTGCATGAGCTGTTGTGCCTGAACTTTGGGACTCTGTTTTGGCAACCCAAAGGCCTGTTTGCTTACCGCTTAAGTCCTCAGATGGTTCCTGATAAAAGAGGTTGCCAGAGGACAGATTTATCATAGGTGAAGTATTGCTACCGTAGGAAGGCAAACAAAGTGACTGTAAGACCATGTTCTTCAAGTTACCCAGAGAAAGTGTGTGCAGAGAGTATGACTCTCACCTTTCTGTTATTGGCATTAGGGCTTGATAATTATCGAAAGCACATTAAGTTTGAGAAAGTTTCTCAGACCCTTCTCAATGCCTTCAAGTAGATATGTTTTAAGGAACAGCAAACTGATTCGATATTACTTTAGCAAGACAAATTTTATGATTCCCCCCCAAATATTCCAAGCCAAATATATAGACTTTATAAATTCTGGCTACTGTCTTTTCTTCTTTGTTACAGATAGTCAAAAGTTACTATAGTTGATTTTTCTTAAGGGGTTAAGTTATAACAAGATGTCTGTGAATGACTTGAATGTGTGGCTTGAGTTCATTTTGGACCCCATCAACCAATCATGTGTCATTCATATCTGGCAAAGCAAGAAGTTTATCAGAGCAAGTCTTTATTATGTTTCCTATGAGACTGTATTAATTTTAAATCTCTCTAGAGAATTTGACTCACTTCTTAAGGAGATTTAGGTTGAAAATGATTATACAGCCACGAAATGCACTCTGGCTGTATGTTACGATGTATGTCACTTAAAAAACACCGAGTAATAAGAGTACTTAAAAATTATTTTTTCTTTTCTCTTCTTTCGGTTTTCTTTTTGTTTCCAAGAGTGCTGTCTGAAACAATCAAAAATCATGTGACCCAATCAGGGTCAACTTGCCCCAGTCACACCCTTAATATTTTATTGACACAGGAACTGAGCTGCTATTCCATTTTTTTTTATATTTGTGCTTAATAACTGGATTCAAGTAGCTATCCTCCCTCTAATGTGGCTGCTTGGACAATTTGTTGATTTGCCCTTAGCAGCAGCTGCTAATACTTAACTGTAATTTTAGGCTAAATATTTTTTTCTATTTAAAAGTTACACAGGCTTATTGGACAGAATTTAGAAAATAAAAGTATAAAAAATGTTTTCACAGTCTTCACTCCTAGACATAATCAAAGTTTTAAATATGTACATGCCTTTATACATACATCCTCACACGTTTTAAAACATTTAATGTTTTAAAATACAAGTGCTTCCATACACAGGATTTTAATTTGTACTTTTGTAATATTAGAAAATGCAAATATTTATAAATAATTGAGACATAATTGCAATTGTGATAAAAAAAAGTAATAAAAAAAAATTTAAACTCTTTAACTTTGAAATGAACACAAGAATTTCACCCAGTGCTGTAGATGCAGGAAAACTTAAGGAAGATGCTTTAACCACAAGATGGCCCCCAAGGTTTTGGACCCCCTTCCATAGATTCCAAGTCGTAAAATACCAATGCATTTTTAAAAAGGGTCAAGAAAAACGGAAGGAAAGTAAATGTCAATCCAAAACTATGTCCATAGAAGTTGAAATTCTCCCAAAGTGAGCACAGAGTCAGCCTACCGAAGCAAATCCAAAATGAGGTGAGTATTCAAATACTCAGACAAAAATCCCTGTTCCTGAAACAAACCACAAATACTTGCTGAATACCTACTATGTGCAAGATCCTGATTATGCAAATACCAGGTGTGCTAGACAACTGCCCAGCCTTTTGTGCTTCTCTGCCTAACTGGATATGCCTGCAGTTTTCCATGTGGGATTCCACTTCTTGTATTTTGGCTGAAGTGTACATTTATTCTAATGGATAGAAGATATTAAACAGGCTTTGATTTAGAAGGTGTCTCACTTCACTTCAAAATGAAGTCTACCTTGTGAGTTTGATTAGGGAAGCTTCATGAGATTTTAGCCCCTGTGTACATTTTCATCTACTGCAGTGCTAAAGAACAATTAGGATTTCTCTTCTGCCACTTACATAAATAGATCTTAGGAAAATTTCCTTCAGCTTTGGTTTCTTCATTTGTAGTATGGGGATCTTTTTTTTTTTTTAAAAAAAAACCTTAATTCATGTTTTTCAAAGAATGATGCAGATGCAAATTATACCAATATTCAAGATTTTTCTTTACAAAAATTCTCTGTAAATATAAATAGAACATCATAAGAAGAGTTTTTTAAGTTGATATTTTCATATATATTTTTCTTCTTTACCATATCCCATAGCCTAGGGAAAATTGTACAAACAGTGGAAAAGCAAAAAGAAAATTTAACAAATTAAGAGGCTTCATTTTTTTCTAATCTTTAAAAATTTTATTTACAGGGGATCTTACCACTCACCTTATCTCATGGTGTCCTAAAAACGAAATGAGATAGTACAGTGCTTGGGGGATACAGGACTCTCAGTAAATGTAGTAAACTGGCTTCCCAGAGGCTCAAACCGTGGCTTTTCCTGTGTGGCGACATCACAGACATTGTTTATCAGAGGACATCGGTTTTAATTCACTGTGGTTCACTCTTGAGTTGTCATCGGGAAATTGCTTCCAATACGGCGAGTACACACATTGATAACAATGGCCTATATATTTATTGAACAGCGATCACGCCCTCAGGATTGGGTAAAATGCTCTCACAGTATTCTGTGGGCTTGAAGTATATCCAGCCTTCACTTTGTCCTCTCAGTACAGCCTTCCACAGGCCTTCTAACTTAAGCCTGCTTGTCACCACACACTTCATTCCTTTAGCCTGTGAACTATATGTCCAGACAATGACTCTGACATCTGAGAAATGCGCACACTTAACAATCGGTACACAGCATGGCTGTGGAGACATGGTTGAGAGGCCTCGGGGTTAGACCCCTAAATGCAAATCCCAGCTGACAGCACCATGTGGCTTCGTGCAAGTCACTTTGACCTCTCCCATCCTCAGCTTCCCTCATCTGTAAAAGGAGAGTAACCATGGTTCCTACTTAGGGAGCTGTTAGAAGTGAAGTGTGACCATGCATGTTGACTGCTGAGCCCAGGGCCTGGCAGATAGAAAAGATTCAATAATTGACAGCTTGTGTTGTTATTGTTGCTGACTTTATCCTAACATGGTAACACATCTGGCCCTCCAACTAGGATCTTCTTCTGGAGCTGTTTTTTAACATGCAGGGATGATAACTTGCTGAGAATTATCCACACTCTCTCATCTGGTTACTTTTACTTCCACTTAGGAGAGAGCTGGCTAGGGTTAAGAGTACAATGGAGGGCTGCAAAAAATTGTTTTCCTGTGTTTGAAGTCTCCTAGGCTGTCGTAAATCTAATCTTTCGGTCTCATTAGGACAATCCTCTAACCATGAAAGATGGGGGCCCACGAGAGCAAGTCATCTTCGACTTGTTGAACTTTCAACAGATGTATTGTTCAAACATATTTGGGGGAATGGGAATCAGAGAGAATTCTAGAGTAAACACTATTTTCTCAAAGTAAAATAATGCTGGGACTTCCCTGGTGGCGCAGTGGTTAAGAATCCGCCTGCCAATGCATGGGACACAGGTTTGAACCCTGGTCCAGGAAGATCCCGCATGCCCTGGAGTAACTAAGCCCATGCGCTACAACTACTGAGCCTGCGCTCTAGAGCCCGCGAGCCACAACTACTGAAGCCCGTGCGCCTAGAGCCCGTGCTCCGCAGCAAGAGAAGCCACCGCAATGATAAGCCTGTGCACTGCAACGAAGAGTAGCCCCCGCTCGCTGCAACTAGAGAAAGCCCACGCGCAGCAACGAAGACCCAACACAGCCAGATAAATAAATAAGTAAATAGATAAACTAATTAAAAAAATAAAATAATGCTTAGTCTCAGAAAATTATAGGAGAGTATATAGTGATATTTAAATCACTCAGTACCCGAATAACACCCGAGTTAGAACCCTGTAACCAGGGCAATAATAGCATCATTACACATTTTTGCTTCACTCTTTGGGGCTTTTAAATTCAATGCCACAACCAACTGCTTACAAACTGCTATGGGCAAGCAGTGTCCTCGCCGTGAGCTCGGTGAATATTATCTATTGTGTTCTAACAATATCTCAGCAAAGAGACTGAGTGTTCCAGAAACCTCAGTCTCTGCATTCGTCCACCAGAGCTTTGAAGAACACTGTCTTCTTTTCATGTGGGCCGATTTCAAGGGACAATAGAGGTTTAACAGGGGACAACACAATCGGACTTAGATAAAACTGATGGATTCCCAAGAATTCTTCCATAAAGGTAAATTCCACAGATAAGACACTGAGTTTTCTTTTTTCTCTTTAAAGGAGCTGCTTCTTGTAATCTTGGGAAGCTCAAGAACTGTTGCTATTCAAACAGGATTGGTTTCAGACAGTGATAGAGGTGGCAAAAATAATTCTGCAAATGAGACTCACAGTGTGCATGTTATATGCAATCTGTTTTTATGCATTCATTAGGCATTTGGAATACCTCGCTGCTGAATAATGAGATAAATCGCATTTGTCCAATATCTTCCCATTTGTACCACGTTTATGTTTAGCCTTGAGCCTGAACCTATGTTACTGAACAAACAACACTGTCTCCTTCATAATGGATTTTCTCCAAATGGATCTGTTTCATGTTAAAATTAATAAGGAAGGTAGTTTTTTAAATGACATAGGCAGCAGGTGACAGCAACTTCTGAAAGCATAACCGAATGGGGATAACTTAATTATTAGTTATATCCTCTACACAGAACCAGGATCATAATAAAATTCAATTTGGCTCAGACACATATATCTATCATCCCTGTTTTTTCCAACAAAAATTAGCTAATTATGATGTGACCTGAATTGCGAAAGTCAACACATCCCCTTGAACAACCACTCAAACACTTAAAGAAAATAAATTGTCCTTGAACTCAGGCCAAGTACTTGATGGATTTATAAATGTCACTTGCCTACTGGCTTGAAAACAGAAGTTAAGTCGGATACAAGCTTCTTGCCCACCTACCCCTCGACATTGGTAAATTATTAAGTAAGCATTTGGGTAATATAATGCAAAGTTAGTAACAGAGGTCTATAATTAACACACACTCCTATGCGTACTCTAAAAAGAGGGTACCCAAGGAAAGTCTCCTTATTAGGCAATGTGATCAAGAATTAATTGGTTAATGTCTATATAGCCCAACAAATAAACTGTATGATTATTACAATTGTGGCGAGTACAGTTCAAAATCCACTTCAAGTTCAAATAGTAATTTATATATCTAAGTATAGACGCAAATATTTAACTATGTAAAAGTAGCTATTTTAATGCTATTCCAAGTGTCTAATAAGTATTACTCATCTCTGAAGTTTTACTTTTTTTCTCTTGATAAAAGGTCCTAGATGATGCAAAAAATTTCACAATTCCCTTATTGCCGTTAATAATTTTATTTCAATGTTACTGTAATTTGGGGCGAGAATTTGGCCATAGAAATGAAAGACAGAGAGTTTCATGTTACATACCGAAACTGCCATATTAATCACAGTGCATACTGGTGGATGGTTAAGGAGAAGGTGATTGAAATATACTGAAACCTAAGTTTGCATGCAGGAGAGAACAGTAAATAAAATGGGTTCCCAGCCTCCAAGTCTTATATTTTCCTTGAGGTGGGGAGATGACTAGATGAATACATGGTAAGTTGTAAAGATCACGATAACATAAAACACCAAACCAGATTTTTTTGAGGGAATTCAGGAAGATCCTTTGTCATTTGATCTGGGCCATGAAGAATGAATATCGCAGTTCAATAGGCAGAGAAAGTTGCGATGGCCATGAGGGAAAAAGCCAGGCTGAGGTCCCCGCATACGCATGCGTGGTGTGTTCAAAGGAGGGTGGAGAGGAGCTAACAGATGGAAAGTAGGTAGCCAGCTTGGTGAGACCTAATCTTAAACGGTCTCAAATACTTTGCAAAGGAATGTGGACTTATTTTCTAAGTCACTGAGAGATTTCGAATGGAGGGGTTGGGCAGCCTGTTCAGATCCATGTATTAGAAGAGATTTTGATCCCTGTTCAACGGCACAAAGTTTATGAGTTTTAAAATTTGTTTCTAACAGTTAGTAACCAGGGAATTTCAATAAAAGCTCAGCTCTCCAGATTCTCTTGAAAAAAATCAAAAGGCCTAGCAATGGTGGACCCATTATTCTAAATGGGGACAGTTGGTCAGAGCCAAGGGAGGTGGCTTGCTCCAGATGGTACATGTACTGTCCAGTGGCCCAGGTGCCTCTTCTCTCTGCCACACTCATACCACCTGCCCAGGGGCACTAAACATTTGGGTTTGTGCCTTCTCTTTTAAAGAGATGTCCTCTTTCAACAGCACGTGTCTTTCTACCACTGCAAGCAGCATACATTAACTTCAATGAGATAATTTATACTGATGATCTCTGGCTTCTTTGGCCAGTACATCCCTTTACCCCTTTTTTGGGCCCCTCCTGCCAATGAGGTTTTCCATTTATACCTTTATTTATAAGTGAAGATAAGTACTTTTAAATAAAATGTATGTGGGTTGAAAAGGCAGATGTCATGTGTGAGGGGCCCACAGTGAACATGGGGTAAAGAACATGCTCTATAGCAGGATTTCTCAACCTCAGCACTATTGACATTTAAGGCTGGATAATTCTTTATTTTGGGAAGCTTCCCTGGACACTGTAGAATGTTCAGCAGCTTCCCTGGCCTCTGCCCACTGGATGCTAGTAGCTCTCTCCAGTTGTGATAATTAAACGGGTCTCCAGACATTGACAAATGTCCCCGAGGAGTTAGAATCACTACCTGTTGAGAACGGCTGCTCTATGGGGAGGAGGGTTTCCAGGACAATAAGGTCATTACAGAGTACTGAGCAGAGTTCCCTGTGCTATACAGTAGGTCCTTATTAGTTGTCTATTTTACATATAGTAGTGTGTATATGTCAATCCCAATCTCCCAATTTATCCCTCCCCCCCCCCTTTTCCCACTGGTAACCATAAGATTGTTTTCTACATCTGTGACTCTATTTCTGTTTTTGTAAATAAGTTCATTTGTACCAAGAGCCCCTCTTTCTATGCTCTTAATTACTGATGTAGTTGAGGGAAAGAAGACAGGAACTTACATGATTTACTCAAGACCCAAACCTCCGCATTCACATACCCTGGCCAAGTGTGGCGTCAGAATGTCTCTGAGGACAGATAAAGCCTCTGCACCCCAACAAGGCAGTGGTGAGGTCCGCTCTGGGTGTCACTGGGGAGAGCAGGGCTTGCTGCGCTAACACCTGGGAGAGGCCAGGTACAGACCTCGGAACACATCAGACCACGTCCAGGGCCTCCCAGTCCTCCAACTCTAAGGTCTCCAACACAGAGCTCAATCATCTGAAAGCTTCCTTCATTTTTCCGGGAATATAAGTTTCTCTTGAATCTACGCATTATTGTTCTATCAGCAACCTGTCAGTGTGATTTTGTATGCTTTCCTGGTATAAGTAAAAAAGACGAGCTTCTCCTGCAGGTGAAGAGTGGGCAACTGTTGAGTGACAAAGGCAAGAAGCAGGTAAAAGCTGATCGAAGAGTTTTGATATTTTTCATATGGATTTCAGGTTGGATTGGTTTTGAACTAAGAAAGAAATATCAAGATTATGGCATTTCCTGGAGTGTAAAATAGATAGGCTGATGATACGACTTACAAAATCCTATTTTTGTGGTTAGTGCTTTTCACATTTCCTTCTTTTGGCATATAGAATCTAATCATTTCCCTCTGGGGAGAGGCATTATGTAGAGAAAATTGGTTGAATTAAATTAATCAGTGAAAGTGGCTTGTTCGTTGTGCACCCCTTCTCAAAAGAAACCAAAGCCTCCATTTTTTACAAAATTCAAGTCTTCCGATGTTTAGAAAATAGGGAGTAGATGCTCAATATGGCTTAGCTCATGACAATAAGGATTGTGGTCCTCACGACCATTTGGGGGAGGGGTGATGGCTAAAAGTAAAAACAGGACACCAGCAAAGAAAAATGACAACTGGTCTTCTCGTTCAGCAAATAATGAGTAAATGAAATAGCAGGCACCTCCGCAAACAGAGATAGTGTTGATAGTAACGACAGTCCAAAAGGATGAGGTGGCTTGAACAGGGGGAGGATGAACAACACAGGGGTAACAGAGGGACAAGAACAAGGAGGGTTTTGAGTAAGTTAACCCTGCTGGTAACAAAGAAGGGACAGAGAGCAGGGTTGGGCAGCTGAAGCATCCTTTTGTTCACAAATCAATGGAAGCTATTCAATCCAATATGGTTTGATTTAGCAGATATTAACTGCAGCTAAAGTGATGCAAATACGTCAGCGCATGGAGAGTAAGAGAAACAGGAGAAACCCACACTGGCTAGAAAAGGAGACGAGAACAGAAACTGACATTTAGAGACTAGATTAAAAGGATAGGAAAAAGTAGAGAGCGATGTGAGCGTGACATCCTTAGACAGAAGGGAGGTGAAGCGGACAGGTCCAGTGATCCCCCTGCGTATCAGGCTCCAAGAAAAGAGAGAGGATAATTGAGCGTGGACCACAGGTCACACAAATACAGCACAGGCACTCAGTAAATATTTGTTGCATAACTAAATATACATGAAAAGTCCCTTCTTTTCTGTATCTGATGACAGCTTACGATTTTATACAATATTGAATTAACAAGTTTTTGCCCTTTGGGGATGACTTTAAAACATCTATCTATTTAGAGAAATTTCTATGAGCCTCACCTTGTACCCCTGATGCCGCTCCTGTCATAGATTCAGTGAGGGGGTCATGCTACAGCAGTTGGAACACTGGACTGACAGGCAGGAGACCAGGGTTCCAAAACTGGCTTTGCTGTGAAGCGTGTGACACTGGGCCAGCCACTTAACCTTTCTGAGTTTCTGTTTCCTCTGGAGTAACAGGAGTGGCCCAGACCAGATAACTCTCAGGACCCTCTTGTGATCCTACGCAGGCAATGATGTACATTACCATGTTAATCACGTCTTTTGCTCTGTCTCTTTCCTGCCTCAGAAGCCCAGAGTTGAATGGCAGATAAAAGTCCTCTTTTCCACTCCCTTCTCATTTTGCCTGCTCGTGGCTTGTCAACAGTACTTTATATAATCAATGCTGGAAATGTTTACCCATCTGTATTATCTGAGGGTTGTTATTTACTGTTCCTGCTTTTTTTTTTCCCCCCTTGGAGAGGAATTTTGACGTGTCCCTCGCAGGGAGACCACAGCAAACAACGAGGATAGATTTTCACAATACTCAGCAGGAAGGGACACCATTCTGCTGGCTTCTCTGACACAGTCTGAACCCATTGTGATGGTATATTTGAAGTGGTTTCCTGTGTTTTTCCATGTTTTAGAGACTACATTAAAGCCCAGGTCTTCTCTGCGCTGTTACGCTTAGCTGGAATTAATTTTTGTCCATTTTCTATGAAAATACAAATAATGATGCAATCAGACGTTTTGATAAAAATGAATGGCCTTGTTACTAAAGAGTTAAACAGACCTAACACATCACTTACAGCCCTCTCTGAAATAAGAATATTCCACTGTAAACTCTTTGCAGCTGTAAACTCTTTGCAGCTCTCAGATGAAACATGATCAGTGAAAACAATTCCAGAAGAGGAGTAAGGAGACTCTGATTCTAGTCCTTACCCTGCCACTAGCTTAGCCCGGGCAGGGCATTTCATCTCCCAGGTACTTGCTGTGCAAAGCACACAGATTGGATTAGATGACTTCTGAAGTTGCTATAGGTCAAATATCCTATAAAATGCCTGACTAGCTAAGGGACTGTTGTTTTTAGCTATGTCATCTTCCACAATCAAAATCCTGCTCCCAGCTGGGGAGTTATCAAAATTCACTCATCAGAACACTGTGCCAACTCATAAACTGACCTCACTACTTTTCTCATTAAAATGTAATAATCGGGACTTCCCTGGTGGCACAGTGGCTGGGAGTCCGCCTGCCAGTGCTGGGGACACGGGTTCGAGCCCTGGTCTGGGAAGATCCCACATGCCATGGAGCAACTAAGCCCGTGTGACACAACTGCTGAGCCTGTGCTCTAGAGCCCACGAGCCACAACTACTGAGCCTGCGTGCCACAACTACTGAAGCCTGAGTGCCTGGAGCCCATGCTCCACAGTGGGAGGGGCCACTGAGGTGGGAAGTCCGCTCACTGCAAGGAGGAGTGGCCCCCGCTCACGGCAACCAGGGAAAGCCGGCGCGCAGCAATGAAGACCCAACACAGACAAAAAATAAATTAAATAAATAAATTAATTTTAAAAAATGTAATAATCCACACAAAAGTGCAGAGTGTGAGTTATATAAATAGAATAATGCCCTAACTTAAAGATACCAGAGCATGCTGCAGAGGTCATAAATCCCAGCACTCTGAGATGGGGAGACGGAGGCCTAACCCCTAAGTCCCATGCATGAGATTCCATAGATTCTGCAGAAAAGATACCAGGCACACCCTCTTCTGTTCCTCAGTATCTGTAATCTGAATTTTGGGGTCTTAAAATGACATAGCAAGGTTGAATACCTTAAATGTAGAAAGCAGCTCAGTATAAAGTGGGTATAAAGGGGATTCACTGGTTGGAGAACATGCTACCCTGCATTTCACATGGTCCATACAAGGCAAGGAGGGAGAATGACTTTGAAATATATATGGCAAGGGGAAGAACCCATGAGAAACCAATCACAAAATGAGCATGATACCTCATGCTCTCAAAATGAGCATGATACCACGGCTTTCCCAAACACTTGGATAATTTGAGCATATTATCTAACCACCAGAAATGCAGGGACTCTAATTCAACGGGCCTAATAAGGCCATGGCTATTACAGATAGCTGCATTGTTCTGCCTTTATCTTTGGTAGCCAGACAAAAAGAGGGGCATTTAAGTCATACTCCTGCCCATTGTTTAAAAAAAAATCTATAAATAATACTGATAATAAAACTACATTATGGATAAACAACAAGGTCTTACTGTACAGCACAGGGAACTATATTCAATATCCTGAGATTAAACCATAATGGAAAAGAATATAAAAAAAAAATGTATGTGTGTGTGTGTATATATATATATATATATATATATATGACTGAATCACTTTGCTGTACAACAGAAATTAACACAACATTGTAAATCAACTATATGTCAGTACATAAATAGAGTCACAACCTTAAAAAACAAACAAAAAAACTACATCATGAAGTACTCAGTGATGGTTGCCAAGCACCTTAAATGTATTATCTCATTTAGTCCTCAAAACAATCCACTGAGGTGATGCCATGATTATCCCCGTTGGTGGGTGAGAGCTGAGAGAGGTAAGTAACCCGTCCTAAGGTAAGGGAGTCAAACCACCTCTCTTCTGGATGAATCTGCCCAGTGCCAAGTGTTGATCTTGAATACATGAAGGAGAAACAACCTGAGAGGCAGCTGGCAATGATATTTACTTCTTCGCAGTTTGGGCCTACGTCCTGACTAACACGTATTCAATTACCAAGTGTAGCTTTAAATAAACGTGTGCTCCAGCCTCTCAAATTTAAACAGTAGTCTTCCATGTCATAATTACGCTGGCTGTGACACGAGCCTAGCCAAGAGTGGATTTTTATTTTAACAAGCTTGAGTAGGTGCATGAGTGTGGGCTGAGCTTTTTGCTTGCTAGTCAGTACTTGAAAGCGGGCTCCAACCTTTAATTTAAGCATTCGCTTGTAGCACCAACAGGGCTACAGGGCTTCCAGTATCAAAGACACACTCCTGCATCCTTTCATGGCCCTACTTCTGTAAGCAGCGTGATTGAACTGCGGCACCACAGAACCTTGTTTTCCCTCCTCCTGGCAGCGCAAGCCAAAACACTACTGCCCCATTCATCTTCGCGACATCAAAATGAAGTCCCGGAATCAATTTCTAACAAGCAAAGTGCAAAAATCCATTGAAGGAGTCTCGTGGCTGATGCCTTTCATATATCTCTCAACAGCATACGAGAGGCAAAGTGTCTGCACAGAAACCCAAATCATACCATAGAAGGGTCTTTTGCAACATCCAAAAAGCGTTTTTTTTTTTTTTTCCTTCCCTGAAATGATTAAGGGAAAGGACGACACTGAGAACATCTGATTGTTCCTAATGAATTCCATGTGCCTTGAAAATGTTTGGCGACCTCCCCCAGGGGCTTACCGTCACCTTGCTAAAGAACAACTCCCTTAGAGCGACAGCTGGGGCCTTTCATGGTCTGAACTCCACCGGCCTCCTCTAGCTGCCTCATCTCCTGCAGTCCCTACAGGCCACACTCAAGTACTTGCCAGCCCCAAACTCACCTCCTTCCCTGTCTAGCCTTTGAGAATTTTCCCAAGCTCTACTCTCTGTTGGGAAGACCTTCCTTCGCTTCAAAGCTCAGCTAAGCTTTTACCTCCCTCAGAAAGCTGTTCCTAAGCCCTCAGTCTGATTCGGGCTCCTCCTCTGTGCTCCCAACAAACCCCCCATTCCTCCAATCTGGCACTGACACTGTGTCATGGTTTTATTTCCACCTCGGGTCCTCACTGGCCTGTGAGCTCCTTGAAGGCAGGGACTACATCTTCCCGTCTCTCTGCTTCTAGCACTTTGTACAGTTCCTGCCACACAGCAGATGCTCAATAAATATCTACGCATATTTTGCCTACCTCTCACTCCACGAAAGTGCTCCGAAGGAGCCTGCCACCCCAATTTGCACCCAAGCTCAGAGTCTGGAACAATGTATCTTTGTGAGACTCCCATGGTGCTGCGCTGTTGGGTCAGAGCAGCAAGGAGGTTCGAAACATGGGCTTGGGGGTCAGACAGGCTTGGCCTCCAAGGGCAGCTCTGTGCTAGCTCTGTGGCCGTTGGGCAGGTCCCTGCCTCTGAGGGGTGGCACTGAAAGGCTCACAGGAGTATGAAATGTGGGAATCCACTTCACAGTACTTGGCACACAGGGGAAGCACTTTAAAAATGACAGGCTTAGGACTTGTATTACTGTTCACAGCGGTAGGGCTTGGATCGTGCAGAATTGGAAGCCTCTTAGGTTGTATGATGAGAAATATCATCCAAGTGCCCGTTCCACCAGCCCCTTTGTGACCAAATCACATAACTCACGTCTTTGGGCACCGGCAAAGGCCCCGGTTAAAATGCCAGTGTGCATCAGCTGAGGTAAGATTGGATGAGGTCATTATCCCGACTTCAAATCTGTGTACATGGCGTGTGCCCCATTCCCCATGTGAACATGATGAGGACCGTATTCATCATAATGCTTGTTCACTGCCTAAGATGGGCTAAGCACCTCTTACTGGTGAGACACTGTAGAAAGCACCTTGGATATGTTACTTCCTACTTTCCAAAACCCATATGAGGTCCATGTTATTATTATTTTTTAATTTTACAGTTGATAAAACTGAGGTGTAGAGAGGTTATATGATTTGCCTAAGATCCTTCAGCTGGCATGCAGTATTTATGGGATTTAAACCTATCTGGAAAAATTTTCAGATCCACCCATGCTCTTATACTTGTGCCGAATTTCTTACATTCCTTCCTTATTCATTTCCCTCATGTCACCTGGAAGAGCTGGGAGAGAATGGGACACAAGACGGAAACACTGAGTTTGGGGAGAGGGAAGAGGAGGCGGTCTGGAAAAGAGGCACTACTGATCTTTATGTAGCCGGGCGGGGGACAGGGGGTGGTGCAACTCAGCCCTGGGCTGCTAAGCCAGGAGACCACTGGGAGTGCTGAGATAGGAGATGATGGACTTTGAAAACACAGCCAGTGTGCTGAGCCATCCTTACCTAGAACCAGAACCCTTAGCAAAGAGCTAAAAAGTACACAGAAAGCATTAAGTCTTAGAAGAACTTCCTGTACCCGTAACAATATCACCGCGTCTTCTGATTCACTTTCTCCTCCTACCTTCCTCCTGGATCATTCAAAAGCCAACATTAAAAAAAAGAAAAGAAAAGAAAAGAAAAATGTAAAGGTGGCTATTGTGATATAGTTTATGGCTTTGTACACATATTTGAAGTATACAAATGCCTTTAGCTTCCCTTTCGTCAGGTCACAGATTCAGTCTTCTGTTTGTGAAGCAGTGGTACGAAGAAATTGAGGATAAACGCAATGTGTGTTAAATGACAGTGAAAAATTCCAAAGCCTGGAGTCCAGAGAATATTTTCAGTACTGTGAGTGTCTTATTTACACAAAGGGTACTAGAATGCCCCCACCCTTTAGTAAGCTTTTTGTCGAAGTGCAACATACACAGAAATAGGCCCAACTCACAAATGTAAGCTTGACGAATTTTCACAGTAAACACTTCCAGATCAAGAAAAAAAAATGCCTTTTGGTTTTTAGTTTTTCTATGCTTGGGTCAAAACCACCGACTAATGCAAAACTGAAGGTATAAAATGTATTATTTTAAGTTCAGTTAGCAGGAAAATATTAGAAATTTAATAAAATACAATGCCTAAGAAGAGCCATTTTCCTTCAAAGAGAATTAATTATCTCGGAAATTTGGAGGAAGTTTTGTTTTCTTTGTAACCATGAGTAGGCATGCAGTTCATTCTCTAACCGTTTTGGCAAAGGTGAGGGCTTCGCCTTCCCCACAGCCTTTCTAAGGAGAGAGGATGCTATCTTTGTTCCCTTCCTCTCCACTCCCATCCTTCCCTCACGTCATCATTGCGTGTTGTTCTGAAGCGAGACCATCTCACTCTCTCACTCGCCTTAGCCCTCCTGCTTTTGGGCAGATCCAGGAGGAAATGAGGCGCTCTTTCTCCTGGCCAGCCTCACTCTGGGCCATTGCACAACCACTGTTCACACAGTGAGTGTGTTTCAGCCTAACCTTTAATTGGCTAATAAAACCATGTGGGGAGCGAGGTAACCCGATACTCTGCCGCTGATCTGGCTCTAGGGGCACCAACTCTTCTCTTAGCAAGAGAAGTCAGGAGCAAGACCCTGGCAATGCACAATGTGCCAAAATACATTTGCTCCCAGTCAACTGATGGTCTGTTGGTAGGTAACCAAACGGAACCAAGACCTGCATGCCTCTTATTTGGTAACAACAAAGAGGCCGATGGCCCAGCTACAAAGCGCAATGTCAATGTCTATATGTTAGATGCCAACAAAGCAATCATAAAGTTAAGAACAAGTATCTGAGCATTGCTTTCTAACTGCCCATTATTTTTCACAAGAAATTTCGGGGAAGGATGGACTTTCATACATTTCATTAGTTTAGCGGAACTGATTCTGCCAGGTGTGTCGGAAGCCAGTCGAAGGCTCAGCCTCCTTGTCACTCCAGGTGCCAATGGATATCTGGGCAAACTCTTCTCTCTCGGAGAAGGTCTGAGGGAAGTGTGACTGATGAACCTCAGGGGAAGGTACCCATCACTTGAGCGGTAGCAGGACCTCGAGACCTTTCCATCACTACACACAGCAATAAGATTCCCCAAAGCGCCCACATTAGTGACCAAAATCTCACATCTACCAGGAGTTGGGATCCCTCGTGAAGTTGTACTAATTGTACAAAATATTTTTTTCTCGGTACAAGTCCAAACTGAAAAGACAAATGGCAGTCATTTACTACTACGTTTGCTAACATAGGGTGCAGATGATTAAAGATAAATCGTAAAGCCTCCATAAACCACAATTTTATGCCAAACCTCTGTTTTATTAAAAAAGGAAACAACAAAAAGGTAACCATCAGCAATGGTCTTCCACGGCCAATAAAGAGGAAATACATTATAAAGAAAATGGGGATTAGAAAATTTGTTCTTGAATTCATGTTTGAAAGTGCTTTGTTTAATATATAACTGGGGGTTTATCTGCTAAATCTGTATAAATTTAAAGCCCCTTCTATCGTTACCTTGTGCTTTGTCACAAAATCTTCTGTGTCTCCTAGAGTAAATTGTAAAGAGTTCTCAAACTTTTGGTGTCTGGATCATTTCATGCTCTTAAGAGAGCTTCTGTTTATGTGGGCTAGATATCAGTAATTACCGTACAAGGAATTAAAATTGAGAACATTTAACAATATTTATCTATAATTAATTTGAAAATAATAGGAATAAATTCATTACATATTGACATAAAGTATTTAAATATATATTTACAAAACAAGAAAGTTAGTAAAAACATGCCATTATTTTTGCATCTTTAATCTCTGGCTTAAGAGAAGACAGGTAGATTCTCATACCTGCTTCTGCATTCAATCTGTTGTGTTCTTTTGGTTGAAGTATGTGAAGAAATTCTGGCCTCACACAGATATGCAGCTAGAAAAGGGAGGAGCATTTTACTGGGCTTTTCAAATAATTCTGGATTTTCTTCTTTGATACTACACCAAAACTCAACAAGTGGTAGTTTCTTAAAGGTTAGTTGGAATATGGAACCTGAAACCATACCAGTAATTTTCTGTATTCTGTTAAATTCAAATACATTGGCATATTTTGTACTTTGAATGACTCTTTTACACCCATGCATATTTTTATAATGGCATGCATTTGGTCACTTGGAAGCTATTAGTTCAATGAGTTATGTAGCTCTTCCAGATGTTGACATGTTGCATTACCAAATTTCATTACCAAATGGGATTATATCAAGTAATCACATTTATTGATATCACCACCTATATCATCAGAAAATTTTTTATATATTAGGATGCTGCCAAGTTCACGGTGTTGGGTACAAGTGTTCCAAAATTCTAATATTTGCCTGAAAGCTTGAATCTATTAGTAATAAATACTGTCAACTATTTTTCTTGAAATGATGAGCTTAATTGGTTCATTTTTGAGAAAATGTAGGACATACACCTAAGTTTGAAGAACTGCCGTCAGTGGTTCTAGTAAGAAAATGGCATTCCATTAAAAAAGCAGTGAGTTCAGCTCTTAACTCAAACAATGGCACAAGTACTTTTCCCTGGAGATCAACATCCTTCTTCGGTACAGAGCAGAAGTGCTCTGTACTTTATGTGTACTTTCCATTTTGTCAGAAAGACTTGTACTCAAGGGTCAAAATTTAATAAGCTTAATAATTTTTACTGCTTCATCAGGACAGTCTCAAATGAACTTGGTAATGTTTTGTTACCAGCAAGTCCACAGTAATAGCAAAAATGACTATTGCCTTGATTCCTGCAAAGGTATTAGGAGTTTTACCCGCCAGCGCTTTGGCACTATCAATGCAAATGACCAGTACAGTCAAAAGGGCAAATAATGTCTTAGTGTTATTATGCAAAGTGTTTTAATCTCTTGGAACCCCTGAAAGGGCCTTGGGGACCCCCAGGGGTGCCTGGATCACACGTTGAGGACCACTGCTGTGGTGGATAGTACCAGTATAAATCCACTCTCTAATCTGCTCAATGCTTATGTCCTTGTGGGGTTCACAGAAAGAAGATTTAAAAGGTTTATTTCTGTCTCCACATTCCTGCCCTCCCTGCTCAAAAAAAATTCCATTGTGGCAATCCAACATAAATAGTGTGTATAGAACAAAGAAATTGCAGTACTCTTGAGTTCATCATCATTTTTCTCCCTAACAAAGAAAGCTACTCTAACAAGCTATTGGGAAAACTATTGTGAGTTATAGGAAATATGACATGCTCAGTCCCCCCTCTATCCCGTCTAACTCCCAACCCTCCCAAACCTTTCACTTCAGGGGTATTCTGGATGAGCTCTTCATAGTGTCCTCAGAAATAATTGGGTGTCCTAATTCAGCCACATGCAAATTAATGCTCCCTTAAAGAGGCCTTATTATAATTTCCAACCCTTGATGTCTACATAATCCCCTATAGTTCTTTAACTTCTTGCTTTCTAACTTCTGTTTACCGATGCACTACTTTTGTCAGCTCAGTATAGCATCAATTAGTAACACAGTTGTTTATTAGGTCTCCCTAGAGCCTTGAGAAAGCTGCTTTGTATTTATTAATGACTACACAGAGCGCTACTGTTTTTCGATAGCATTTGAAAATGAGTAAATTACTGAAGATGAACTATAAAAGAACTTCAAATGTCAAAGGCAAGCAAAAAAAAACAAAAAACAAGCACATTATTTCAAACCACCCAAAATGCTTGCATGGTTAATTTTATTTTCAATTTAATAACAAGAAGTAGCGGGGGGGGGAAGTCAAATCCAGACTCTTCTTCCCGTTCTACCTTTAGCATTCTGGAGTACACACCATTTGCTTGATAGAACTGAGGCACCGATCTGGCGATTAATTAAGAGCCGGTTTAACAGGTCTAAATTTCATTATCACACACACCTGTTAGGTAACGCACACCTGATTCAGCAGAAAATCCACCCACAAGGCGAATGTTAAAAAATTTAAAAGCAAGGTGGAGGCGGGGGGTGCCGGTGGGGACAACTCCAGAAACTTAGGTCCAGTTTTATGTCAAGCATAATTCAAAACAACCAACTTGAAATGTATCCAATTTGTACTCTCTTATTTTGTGAATAACTCCCTGGACCCTATTAGGTGAAGTTAGAGCTGCCCACGCCGGTACACAATTCGCTTCTTAAGGAAACCAGAGACCAATCTCTCCTGCGATGAGTCTCTCCTAACGAAACTTAGAGTGATGGGGAGCAATTATAGAGCTCATTTGCCCTCCTTTTATATTCCTGGTCATTTATGAAATGAAGGCGCTGATCTGCAAAAGAATCACTTTGCATTCAAGAAGGGAGCTCTGGGAGCCCCCCCTGAGCATCTGGCTCTGAGGCAGAAACATACCTCAGTGCACTTCCTTTGTCTTTGCGCTCCCTCTTTGATGTGTAAGTCACTGGTGGAGTAAGCTGTGATCGCTTTGATGTTGAACTTCTAGACTTTATTGTTACTAGCATGCCTACAAGGAGAGCTGTCAGTCATGTCGTACATCTGAACAACCATTTTTCTTTACGGCACATCTTTTTACAAGCATCAATCCTTAAGTACATGTTTTCGCATTTCTGCTGACTACCACACTCTTCGTTGGAGGAGGGCAGTGCTCAAATATAACTACAGCACCCACATCTTCTGTAAACACCCTGAGGCGTCATCAGATGGCTGGTAACCAACCTTCTGCAACAAGAGAAGCCTGAGCGCAAAACATATTTCTAGCAAATGAAAACATTCTGAAAACACTCAAGCCATCTTAACAGTCGAAACGAGGAGTTTAGCCAATATTTCCCCTAAGCAGCCATTGAAATCACACAGAAACTTCCAAGCCACTTTAAAAGGGATTCTGAATGCAACAGCAACAGGGGGCTTAGAAAGTCTGCCAAAACTTTGGGACGTCTTGACTCATATTAAACGACTTTGTTGCTCTGCAGTGGGGGAAACAAAACACTTCTGTTCTACATGATTATGCTTGTGATAGAAACATTGCTTTTGAAATAGATTTCTGCCAATTATTTTGTCAAACGGTATCATTTTCAGAAGGTGCTTGCTATTATGGATGTAACTTAAGTTACAGGAAGATGGCTTTCTATAATTTTCTGTCTAAGGAGAACATATGGATGTATATCAACATGTGTCCAATTTCTTAAATATATACATGCAAAACAGGCAATGTGCTCATCCTCAAAAAATCTCTGTTGAAAAAGACACAGCTCTAACTTCATTTACCGGCTCCCATCAGATTTACTTTTCAAACTCCTCTATCATTTGTGCAACTGCCGAATATCATCAAACCCCACTGGGAGATTCCACACAAAAAGGAAATAAAGTTAAGGTGCTTACATCACACCATGCTGGTTTATAATGAACTGGTATCTTTCTGAATAAATGTTTCAACGAAACCCAAGTTCTTAGAGATACAGGGTCACAGATGAGGAAGTACAATGATATTTTTCATGACAGAACTTAGTTTTGTAGTTTTCTTTTATTAAGCTGGCAACACAGGAGATACACTGTTTCTGCTTGTTAAAAAACTGCAAACAATATATTGGGAGAGGCTCAATGTCTTTCGGTTTCTGGCCTGGAATATTTGGTAAGGAATAAAAATACTGTGGTGTGTGATGGTTAAGACTATTCCAGGGCTTCCATTTGTAAGCAACCTCCCTACCCTGACCCTCCTCGGTTTTAACTCAACCATCAAAAAAGGCTTTGGTAAAAAAATAAAAAAATAAATAAAAAATAAAGTCAATGCATTAATCACAAAAAAAAAAAAAGAAAAAAAAAGGCTTTGGGTTGGAATTTGATAAATAAGGTATGACTAATTTACCAGAACTAAGTCAGGGCATAAATATTAATGAAAGCTTGCTTATTCTTAAATTTATTTAAATAATTGGCAGAAAGTAATTACCTCTTTCTACCTTAAATTTTCACTCTCCAAAGGAACTAATCAGCTGATGAAGGCACCTCTAGCAATTAGGGGTTGAGACAAGGAATAAGGAAACAGAGTGCATTTGTTTTCTTCCTCCCAGTCTTGGATGAGAAACCAGACCTTTCCTTCTGTTTTAAGAGAAACATTTTCACACAATGAGAGAGCTGGAAAAGCTCTTGATGGCTATCAATTTTCCCCAATTTTACAAATGGGGAAAGTGAGCAATTGAGGTAGCCTGACCTGGCAGGAGAACCCATGTCTTCTCCCACCCTACATGGGGGGGTTTCCACCATCCAACACTACTGCCCTGCCCTGGGGACGGATGACTCACATGTCAAATAAGGGTGTTGGACCTCAGAGGTTTCTCGACCAGAATCATCTGGACAGCTTTAACAAATTATCAATACTTGAGACCCACCTCAGACCAATAAAATCAGAGCCTCCAGGAGTGGAGCCTGGGCTGGTGTGTTTCAAAAAGCTCTCTAGACAGTCTAGTGGGCAGACAAGGCTGAGAACTAAGAGACCAGATGACCTCTAAACTCCCTCTTGGGTCTACGGCGGAACATTCATCACTGGTTAGAAAAAATTCTTGGATTTCATTCCCTGCTGTTCATCCATGAGGCCATAAGCAATTCTAAGCCATTACAATTTCTATGTTGGCCGAGCTGTTGTCACTATCTGTATTTATCTAGTTCATTTATATGTTTACTTAGGTATTATCTACCTCTTCCCACGAGAACATACACTCAAAGAGACCAGAGGTGAAGTCTGCTGTGTTTGCTGTTGCCCCCATGGCAACATCACATATGCCACACGATGGGCTATGGCACCGCCATTTTCCAAAGAAGGAGGGGCTGCAGTTGGTGCAGAAGGGGGTCGGCCTTCCTCCACATCAGCCAGAGTAGTTCCACTTTTCTGTGTCACCAGACTAGAATCTAAGTTGCACAAAGGCAGTGTGGTGTCTGTGTCATTCAAACTTCGCCATTCCAGTGCCTGGACGGGGGCAGATACACGCCAGGTGCTTAGGGCCTCAGAAACACCACCTTATAAATAGGAAGCATTCACAACTTGCAGGGCTCTAAAACCTGTACTTTGTTGCTGAAAAAAAAGCAACATAGAAAAGGCATCACTGTTGCCACTGGAGTTGGCCTTGACTTTCGAGGCACAATCCCCAGCCTGCCCCACTGAGTGGTCACAATGGTGGCAAGACCCAGCCCCGGGGCTCACTGAGGGCTAGAAGGCCAGAGCTCCCGGGAAAGGTTTATGCAGAAAAGGAATACAGGGTTGGGAAAGTATCACAGGGGCCTCTCCTGTTTGGATCATTTGGGGTAACAGACTGGGAGCCTGCCCACTTTTTTCCTACATACTGGTTGATAGAAAGGCCAGAAATAATCAGAAGAATATCTCAAATGTGTTAATAACATCCAAACAATGGCAGGAACTGCTCATGGTGTGCACCTCGCCCACTCTGAAAGGAGATTTCAGTGACCTCAAAGGAAAGTTTATGCTTCCCTCAATATCACTGACCTTCTGAGCATCCTTTCCTCACTAGTAAGAGGAGAGGGTTAGACCCGAGCAGTAGTTCCCAAACCTGTCAGATCCTCAGTCACCAAGGGGAGCTTTCACAAATTCAAATTCCTTGGCCTCTCCCCAGACCATCGGAATCAGGATCCGTATAGGTGGTGATAAGAGACCGGTCCCTTATTTTTTTTTAAATGCTTCTCAGCTAACCGTGAAGATCAATGATATTTGGGAACCACTGAAGGGTTGGAGGATTCTGCTGCCCATCTGAGCTCTGACAGGCAAGGGCGAGGTTTCACAGAGGGAGTGAGGAGGACCATCTGAATTGGCAACACCTGAGACACCTTTTAAATACTCACCTTCCTGGGTTGGGAAGACCAGGCTGACAGAGTCTGACAGGCTGACAGGGTCTCCCTGGGTGGGACCCAGAAATCTGCCTTTGTAACTCTTTGGGTTATGGGTTGCTCTCCAAAGTTTCAGAGCCACTGCTTAGGCAGGATTTTAGAGCTAACTTATGGCTTATTTGGAAGGGAATCATGTTCACACATAAATAGAAGGATTAACTTTATCCAATTACATTAATGTTTCATTGCGTGTTGCAAAATCTTTGTTTTAAATGGCACGGACTTCATAGAAACTACAAACCTATAAGCTCAAAAGTCTTAAAGCAGCTTTCTCTAGTTAAGCGTGGCAGGCAATTTCTCAGTGCATGTCTTTAAACGCTGATTCATGGCTTAAGATACACGATAGGGAGGAAGGTGTCCTTGTTCTATTATAAAAGCACACAGGTGGCGCCTAAACAACGCAGCACACAATAGGCACTTAATAAGTATTTGCTGAAACAACTTTATTTCGTTATTTATACCCAGGGTTCTACCGAAGATTTGACATGAGATAAAGAAAAGAAGAAAAAAACCCAACGACTGCAAAATGAAAATAACATTCTGTGAAAAAGAGAGTATTTCTCATGTGGTGAAAGAATCACACTTCTGGGTGGCGCAGTTTGAAAAACGGTTTGCTTCAATAACTGATCTGAAACTTAACCACAAGTCTTCACTTCTGAACCACTACCTTATTTCTATGATGAAAAGGTTTAAACAGCAGGTTTTCCTGGCTTTTTTTTTATTCCCTTCCTTCTTTTTTCATGTAAAGATGCAATTTAATCTTTCCGGTAGGAACAAGTAAGCACTGTCGTCCTTTAAAATCCTGGTGATTATCTGTCATTAAGATCACCCTGGTTATTCTAGCTCAGCTCAGAAGCCTCGACTACTTGAGCAACGCAAAATTCACGTAAACTTGAATTCTCATCTCTCCCCGTAGCATCAGTAACAAAAGATATTTAAGGAAATAGGAAGGTCAATAATAATTTCTTTGATTCCAATACAGAAACCAGATTGTTTCATAATTGTTTCACACTCGATATACCACTGAAATCTAAGCACACATTTCACTTGTATTATCTATTATCCTAAAAATTACACAAACGAATGCTTATCTACTTTGTGCACTGTTTTAAAGCATAAATGATATAATGTTCTAAAAACCTGTGTAACATATTCTCAATTTCTTTGGCAAATTGTATATACTTACGTGAACAAAATGCTCTACCCCTGTCTTCAGAAACCAGCAGGTTAATAGTTTTGCATCCATTGAAAAATTGCTTTATTGCCAAAAAGATCTACAATAGTTTACTTCTTTCTAAATGTTTCCCTTTTTTGAAAAAAAAAAAAAGCTTTAGATTTAAAAAGGGAAAATGCTGGATTTCTCTGATCAAAATGACTGACAATCTCTTTTTAAAAAATATTCGAGGGTATGGGAATAGAATTGAGGTTGAAATTCTAAAAACAACCAAACAACAACAACAAAAAAAAACAAGGATTACCACAAAGGTCATAACTGTTTACTCACAAACCAAATCTCACTTAAATATTTAACTTTAATATGGAGCCAAACAGAATTTTATAAATCAACCTTAAGTTTAAAAAAAAATTCCCTTCCTTCCAAGCAAACTTTTAACATTCATTCTCTCTCCCACAGACGCATTTCTAATAACCATGCAAAACAATAAATTACACTTTTGAATCTGATGTAGAAAGTCCCACAGCAATCGAGAAAATAACTTCAACCTTTGACCTTCTCCACTAGCCTGATGGGAAATTCATTGGCACTGTTACTGCTTTTAGCATTCCATGAGAAAGTAACCACTAGAGGGCAGCCTTATTTCAGCTCTGACACACTGGCGAAACGCACCTCAGAAATGCTTCTAATGTTCAATTATTTTTTCAATATCTTTGATTTTCTTGGATATTTAATATCAACTTCAGTTCATCCAAGAGTATTTCTAAGTAGGTCAAAGGTCCACTTTCACAAATTACAACGGTAGCACAAAGGCTAGTCATGACGTTCAAAAGATACAGCCTAGCTTATGAATCTTAAAAAATTAAAAACAAAGTTTAAACTCTTTTCTCTTTACTACCTGATGGGTTAAGTGCTGAGTCAATCAAAGCACAACTAGGACTCGGGTTGTAGTACAAAAATTCAAGAGGTTCTAGTCAAACTGAAATGTGTTTGAGGAAAAAAATGACCAAGGTTGCTAGAAGGCTGACTGTGAACAGAATGCAGTGGAGAGGCACAGCAAAGATTGAGGGTGTGTGTGTGTGTGTGTGTGTGTGTGTGTGTGTGTGTGTGTTTCATACTTAGTCTTCAAATAACTGACAATCTTTCAATCTTTCATATGAAAGATGGATTAAATGTATTGTACACAGCCCCAAAAGAAAGGATCAGAATGAAGGGATTAAAAGTACAAAAGAGAGACTTATGCTTGAAATAAAAAGAATTTTCTTATTCAAGATGGAATAAGCTTCCTCTAACGATAGTGAGCTCCCCATCATAGGAGGTGTTCAAGCATAACCAGACAATTTGCCAGGAACGCTGTGGAGAGGAACCAAATGCCAAGAGGGTGTGTATCTGAATGACATTTTAGGTTTCTGCTCTCCCTGAGACTCTATGAAATGATGCTTATTTGCTTTCAGGCAAAGACCACTCAATCCAGTTGCCAGAGAAATAAACCCCCATCAAGTGAGAAATGAGCTTTTGCAGATCTATCTACTTGGAAACTTTGACTCTGATTTTCTAAAAGACAACAGATTTCTCAAGAATACGCCCATGATCATGCCCGTTAGCTGTCATGGAAACAACCAGGACAGCACTCACAAGCCCAAGGATTCATGAGTTTTCTACTCCATAAAGGGAGATGAAATTTAGAAGATGGCGTTTGTGAATGCTCCCTTTGCCTAAAGCTAAGTGGACCATATAGATAAATGTCTAGCTCGATTCTCTCATAATGGAGTTAGGTTACACAGGTTAGCTGCATTTCATAGTATTCCATATTCTTTAGGAAAGTAATGCTTACATTTCACTCAGATCCTCTTACAACAAGCAGACTTAATGAAAATCGTGGATGAAGAGAGCTAATGGTAAGCAAGTAAGAATAACCCTATTTGTATCAAATTGATTTTATTAAATAGTAATTTAAAGATATTAGGCTCAGCAAAGCATTACATAATTGAATCTATTTTTTTCCCTTATAAATGCCAGAGTTATAATTTCCACTAACTAGAGACAAAGTTATATCCAGGACATTTTCACAGCTTCCTCCAGGGGAGGCAGCGTGAAGACAGTAGAAATTAGGGCTCTAGTCCTCGCTTCACTTGTCAAGCTTGGCTAACCAACATATAACCTCTGTGAGCCTCAGTTTCTTTGACTAAAAACCACGACAGTGTCAGTGACTTCCCAGGGAGGATTAAATGAGACAAGAATGGCTGCAAACCATAAAGCAAAAAACAAATATAGATTAACATCAAACTGCTATTTGTTTATGAAATGCTTAGTAAATTTCAGAGGCAATGAAATCAAAAGCAAAAAACGAAATCGCTGGCAAACCTGGGGAATAGGTTTGACATTAATTTTTATACAAAGATTTTAAAGTCATCATATTTCTTCCTTATATTATGATGAGGGCTAACAAATGCCACTTAGAAAATCCAGAAACAAAAGATTTCAACTGCTTTCTTGCGTTTTGCCTGTTGGCTAATATATGCTAGTATCTGTGTATTTAGACCTCTTATTTCTGGATATAACACTCTGACAAGAAACAGAGAACCCATGTTCCATCATGTCACAGACAATACTGACAGATACAAAAATCTCTGATTGCAAATCTCTAAGGCCATGACTCAAGGGCTGGTGTGGAAGGGAGGTATCGTCAGTGGAGGAGCTAGAGGAGGGAGAGAGAACAAGTAAATCATTCCTCAAAGGGTCAATATGTGGTCTTGGAGATAATACCAAATGTGAATTCACACCTGTGTTGTCACTGGTGGACCCCTCCAAATTATTATTATTTTTAAAGCAGAGGAACATAAATGCTAACTCTGAGCATCTAATTATGGTTTCTTAAAATTAATAAATGTGAAATATATAGATTAAGGCAGGTTTGATTTCTTATTAATAAACACTGTGAATACTTAGAATCCATGCAGAAAATTTCTATGACAAAGTATTCATAGATTTGTTCAACACAAGGGGTTTATTGATCACTAAAATAAGCTGAAAAAATTTTAAGAAAACTTAACTCTACCTCTGCAGATCTAGCTATCTATCTATGTATCTAACCATCCAGTAACTTTTTCTCCCAGTAAATGGTCATTTGTGAATATTATTTTCTTAGGTGCCCCAGAGCAAATTACAAAGTAGCTAGGTGCTACTGCTGATGCTTTGCAATTATCTACTTGCTGACCTCATCCATTTTATTGTGATTCACTTGGCTGGGAGGGAAAGGTTGGGAGAAAAAGGAGTCTAGTAAGAACTATTAATATATTTACTAATGTATCTACTAGATAGTAAAAAAAAAAAAAACCCCTAATATTTAAATCATATATATATTTAAAGGACTAAGTCTGTTTAGAAATTGTATTATTTTATAACTGGGCAGCATTAAAGAAATTATATGGTACTCAATTCAAATCGAGGGCAAAGTGGTTTACTTGAGTATGATAAATTGAAAGTGATGTGATTGAAATATGTAAAATCAAGAGACTACTCATGAAAATGGTGCTTCTAAAATATTCTCTACTTCACAGAAGGTCCGAGCTCCCTCCTCGCCCAGTGGACAAATGGACTCAGAGATCCTTTTTCTTTAAAAGAACTGACCTCTCCTTGCCTGCTAAGCACTCTGGGGGCTGAAATAGCCATTTGAGTTTTCTCTTTCCAAGATCCAGCCATCACCCTCTCCCAATCCTACCCATCAAAGGTCATGAAAATGGAACAAAAATCCCAGCTAAGGGATACCACTGACACAGTACTTAAAATAAGACGAGGGATAAAATTCAAATTTCATTTGGGAAAGAGCAAGGCCAAATTCTTTAAAACTATAAAATCACATTTACTAGAGTTGGAAATACCCCTTATCACCCACATATACAGTATTTTCAAGGCGGTAACATGCCTTGTGTTTGCACATGGATTGTGCTGAGGGAAGAATCTATGATGGGACAGACGTTCCCCTTAAGCCTCCCTTCACTCCCTTAACTCCATTTACATGTACACAGGCTGAGTGCTCCGCTCCTAGGAAGCAAAGGGGGTATAATCTGCTAAAACTGATGAAGCGCTCGCATTTCCCTTCAGCACTGGCTGCTGCCTGACATTTGGCCAAAGCACTTTTATGATGAGTGGAACAAGTGCTCCCCTGATTATAAATGTTATCTCTGGCTCTCTCCATTTGCTCAAGAAGCAATCCAAATGGTACTGGAATTCTGTTGTTAATTAAACAAAAACAAAACTGAAGGATGAGACTCGAGTTGCTCAAATGAAGATTTATTACTTCTAAGCATGAGCCCACTTTTAGCCTAAACTTATTTGACAACTAACGCAGAGGAAGGATTTTCTTCTTTGGCGAGTTCAGAAGGCCTGCTTTAATGATGTTTTAAAAACATCAGTAAATCCGCCAACGAAGAGAACGTTTCTCTTTTACGGTGGCTTGTTCTCTCCTCCCCCGGCCACATGCATACACATACCAAAAAACTATATTGTAAAGAGTGTTTCTGTTTTGTATAAAAAACCTAATTACACAAACTCTCTTACATATGGGACCAATTTAACTATTAAAACTGAGAGGCAGTAGGGAAGTATTTAATATGACTCTGGGCCAGTTTTTTTCCCCTTAAATCTGATACGGAAACATTTACAGCATTCTTTATTTTCCCACAAACTATTTTTCTTCAGTTTAAATATGCTCCAAAGCAAGATAATCCCATTAAGACACAGGATATTATGATATTGGGAATGAAATATTCTAATTGTCTAGATGCATTTTATTTCTACACCTCCCCCCCCTCCCCGCCCCCCCCCTCGCAGCTGAGCTTATAGAAAAACTGAATTGCCAGTACATCTGCGCTACTTTTCTCAAAGCACAATACTATGCATCTATTATCTTCTGGCAGCCAGAGGTCACTCCAAGACAAATGTGTGGGCTAGAGCTTTTGGGGGATATGGTGGTGGTGTGATTCCCATGATTATATCACTAAGGGATAGTATGGAACTTCATTTTGTGCTAGAACTACAAAAGCAAAAGCCTATGTACTCAGAAACATCAAAATTAAGTTAAAATATTCAAACGCACTTTCCTTATTGTTCGGTGGTTACTGTTCATTAGGGGAAATAGTATCAGCTTCTCACCCTTCTCCAATTGACGCCAATCATACTAAATAAAATAGATAAGGACTAACCTTGACACCTCCCCAAATCTATTTCACGCCTTAAAGAAAACAACGGAAAATGTCTTAACTACAAAGGCTATCTGAATCGTTTTACTCTTACAGGATTAATGAACCGCTGGAAATAGCATAAAAGTTTTTTTGAGGGGGAGGGGAGGAGCATACGTTTCGTCTACATAAGAAGTCGGTAAGAAAATCTTCAAATCATTTTGGGAAGAAAAAAAAAAGTTAAGTGCTTAAGAAAGTGGAGGTCTCCTACCCTTTCCTTTATCTGTTGCATATTCTAAAAATGATTAAATTTCATTTCCCGCAAGCCACCGGGGAAAAGACAAAAAAATTGTTCTGGGCACGTCGTATAGAAAGATTTCATCTCAAGCTGCTCATCTTAGCGTCCAGTACGTTTCGGCCTGTTAATAATTAATAAAAGAGATGCCACCCAATCTCTAGTGAAGAAAGGCAAAGCTCGGTGATCCGAAAGTAAACCCAGTGCAGATACCGAACTGGTGTCCTTCGTCTAGGATTGCAACAAAACCTCAACCTTAGCAAACGTTTAACGAGCGCCCCGCGCCCGCACGGATGGGCAGAACCCGCAGTACAGTCTGCGTCTGCAAAACTGCTGCGTATGAGGGGAGCCCTGTCCGCCGCAAACAGATGGGGCTCTAAATCCCCACTCACAGCGGCCGGGTCTGCGGGCAGCTTATCGGCCCCGAAGAACCTGCTGGCGCACAAGCCGGCGGAGGGCTGCGGGCTGAGTTTTCTCTCGGGCTGTTTGCGTGTCTCGGCTTGTCCGGACCGCGCAGGCGAGTTGCTGCGCACCTCCAAACTTTGGCTTTCCCATTAGAAATTTCCCTGACTTGCCACGGTTTCTTTCCTCCTCACCTGAGAGAACCTGAAGCCAGTCCTCTCTGCAACCAGTCCCCGCTGCCATCCCGCCACCAGCCCGGCAAAGGACTTCGGATTAGGGCGGAAGGCCGGGCGAGGAGGTTTGGCCGCGACTAACCCGCGCCCGTCGGCCCTCGCCGCCGTCTCACCTCCACCACTGCCCGCGAATCCTGTGGGGGGAGGGAGGAGTTGCCTCCCCACATCCATCCACAACGCAAAGTATCAAGTGAGGGTGCGCTGCGGCTGCCGCCCAGGGAGTCTTGGCACGCTCCAGAAGCCCGTCTCGCTCGGGCCTGCGCGCTTTCGGAAGCGGCCGCGGCGGGCACGCAGCGCGGACCGGCCGCACTACCCCTGCAAGCAGCCGCCCGGCCGCTCGGGGCCGCCGGGCGGCGGAGGGGGCGGTGGGGGGGAAGGGCGCGAGGCCCGGGGCGCTGACCAGTCCCCAGGGATGACACCGCGCCCGGGCGCACGCTCGGCCCGGCCCGGCCGCGGCGCCTTCCCTACGTAGGCCGGAGCTGTCCGGGGTGCGGGCCCTGGGGACCCGTCGCGGGCGCCCCTTGGCTTCCTCCGAGCTCCTCAGACCCTCCCCTCCCTGCCAAAAGCGCGGCGACTCCCAGCAAACTTTCTTCCGGGAGCCCCGCCGGGTGCCAGGCGGACCCGGGCGACTGACAGGAGCCGGAAGGGACAGAAGAGGGGGGTCCAGCCCCTGCGCCTTTGCCCCCGACAGGAGGCAGGCAGATCCCGCGGCCGGGCTCAGGGGGCGCCCTGCAGGGGCCCAAAAAGCCCTGGCGGGGCTAGAGCGCCCAGCCCCGGGCAGTACGTGCGCTCGGGCAGGCGCGCCCACCCCTCCCCCTGCCCGCCCGCCTCCCCGCCCCCCGGAGCAGCCAGCCCACCCGGCCCCGGCGGGGCGCCCGGGCTCACCTTTCATCGCTGCGATCACAAAATACATCATTTAAGCCGCGGTGCGGAGAGCGCAGGGAGAGCGGATGGTCCGACCCCGGAGCCCCCTCTGCCGCCGCCGCCGCGCCGCCGCCGCCTGAGCCACAGCAGCAGCTGCCGCAGCTGCCCGTCCGCCGAGAGCCATCCCGAGCCATAAGAGGCTCCATGTGACCGGCTGACATCACGGCCGCCGCTCTGTTTACACCGCGCCCCTCCGCTTCCTCCCCGGGCGGGAGGCGGCGGCGCGAGGCGGGGGCGCCCCAGCGCCGCGCCCCGCCCCGCCCCCCCGGGCAGGTGAGCGCGGCGGCGGCGGCGCCGGCAGCTCCCGGGCGCACCCGCGCTGGCGCTGCCCTCCCGCGCCCCCGGCCCGCACCCGGGCCCCCGGCCTTCTGCTCGCCTCCCTGGGCACCTGTGGCCGCCCGGGCGCTTTCTGCGTGCAGCGCCCGGAATATCGCGCGTCTACTTTCTCTCGCACCCCTTGGGCTAGAGGGGCGCAACCCGACGCTACTTTCCTGCTCTCTTTCCGGATCTCCCAGGGGTGATAACTGTGCCAACTCGTTGGCGGAAAAGAGGGGTTTGTTCCGTCTGGCGGGGGGGTGGTGTTGTAGTCACCCTCACTTCCAATTTCCCAGATCGCCCCAGCTTTATTCGGAAGGTAGAGCCCCCTCCGGGGCCGTGGAGAACGCAGTCATCCGGACTGCTCGGGGAGTGGAGGAAGCCCCTCCTCAGTAAGAGCCTGGGAGGCTCGGCCTGGGAAGGGGGAACTCCGCCCACCCAGACGATGATATTTCTCATTACACCGACACCTAAGGTCCTGGTTTACACCTCGCCCTTCCCCCAGGACCACTGATACCTGGAAGGAGAGCAGAAAAACTCTGTGTGAATCACCTAAATGAACTCGTCGCCAGCCGATTTGAGCCACTAATTTCCCAGGCTCTTCCATATCCACCATTCTCTCCAGAGAACCCATCACAAGTGGAAAAGGTTCTAGTTGTCATACCCTAAAAATGAGATGTTGTGGTACTTTGACAGGAAAAACAAAAAACAAAAAACTAACAGCAACAAAAAAGCAAACAACCTCTAAAGGTCAACTTTGTGAATTTTAACTTGCAGCTAAGACCTAATTCCTTCCATACTTAATCCTTTTTACTGGTCTTGTGGAAACTTAAATCATGATATTATTATCAGATGAATCTCTTTACTATGAATTTCAGATGCTACATACCCATAGTCTGTGTTATTTAAAATTTCGGCAGGCTTGTCAACAGTATTGAGTGTAGCAGAAAAAATTATCAAAAGCCAAGTTTGTTACCTACTCCAGTTCCTTCACACAATTTCAACTCTGCTTTCTTTTCTGATGGTCTGTGTCTCCATTTACAACTCAAATATTAGATGGTTATTAGTTGTTGCATTCATGGTAGTTAAACAAGGAGAGTCCTAACATCTTTTCCCATATAACTGAGTTGTCCTTGACTCTGAGTTGGGCCATAATTTAAAACACATGCAGACAATCAACACTGGAAAAACTAGGATTCATACACTCCCACCCCCGCATCCCCCTTCAAGGCAAAATTTACAGAGCGCTCTGATTTAGAAGGTCAAAAAAAAATTCATCATACATTAAATCAAGCTGTAGCTTTATAAAAGTTTGACTTCAACTAAAGTCATCCTAACACAGCTTTTTTTCTTTAGAGTTTTTCCCAAATAAAACCACAAAAATAAGAAATCCTAAAAGCGTGGAGTCAAGATCTACCCATGTTAACTCAGCTGTGCAGCCATAGCGAAGTGGACAAGGGTTTCAAATGAATCAACCATACCCACTGTGATGTTTATAATGATGAAATTAAGTCACACCACGTTCCCATGATGCAACTGCATCTCCCAGTGAGGCAACACCCCTCAGTTACACTGACACTATACTTCATATTTGGTTCTTGATTTCCCTCGTCCTAACGACTTTAACAAGGATGGGTAATGCCAAGCTGTCCTGTTGGTAGGTCCTGGATACGATTTTCTTTCCTTTGTATTGTTAAAGGATGGAAAAACATCAGAGAGTGAGTGCTCATAGGGGTGTTTGTCCACACTCGCTGCAAACGAATCCAGATACACCACTCTGAAAATTCAGTGTTACTTTAAAACAGCATGCTGCTTTAGAAAATAATGCTTTGAAAATGACCAAATCCATTTGGTCTGCCTGTCAGACATCTGACTCCAAGGTAAATAGTCTTACATTACTAGTAATTGGTATTTATTTCCAGACCATTTCAAATGAAATCGGTAATTGGGAATGACATGTAACATGACATGTGCTCCTGCAATTACAAGAAAAATCATTCATCCTATAGATATGTCCCCAATAGAAATATATTCTCACAATACTTATTTGAAATATTTACACATTTATTCAACAAAGACATTTCCAGGATAATGTAATATTGACCTTGCCCTTTAGAAATGTATTCCATTCTCACCCTGCAACTAATGAGCAACAGAATTTCAGATATTAAGTTGTAACCTTCCTGTGTGGCTAGATGCTATCTGTAATACATGCCTCTACTAAATGTATTCTTTTATTTTCAACACAGCTTTTAACCCAGGGTATATTAGTGTTCTTTATATTAACACAAAGCTCTCGTGAAACTTCAAAAGTAAAAATGAGAGGTTTTTAAAAACCTCTTGAAATACAACTTTTCTACAGAGTTATACATCCTCAACCAAGTAAATCAGTCAGGAATGAAAGGATCTGTATTTCCCTTCAGTACTACTAAACTGGAGCCAAAAAAGATGCACATTTCAGTGCAAAAGTTTACCAGCTAAATATTAAAATGCAGGAATAATTATTTGGATTCCATTAAATACACACTCCTGGAGTGCCTGCTATGGGGGAAAAACAGTGTTAAGCAGTATACTCTTCCCATCTGAAAAATTTTTACCAAGCGTTCTGAAAAAAAAAAACCCCATAAATAGAATATTGCTTACATGAAGATAATTACACAGGATGGGAACTCTTTACCATGAATGGGATTATATCATACATGCATTCTCAAGTCAAATATTTCTGTTGGCTAATCTCAGAAAAAGAAGGCACACGCTGCATACTTAAAACACATGTAATTCAACTCGGAGTCCTCTAGAGAAAGCCCCACGTGGTGTCCCTATGTACTGGGTTTCACATTGGATCTGTTACTCAGCAAGGAATTGGAGGGACATGACCGATGTCAGGTTGTTCCAAAATGCCTATGAGGAAAGCCTGCTGGATTTCTGCAGGGGTCTAGACTGGAGTATAATCAGTAAATTGGTGTCTGTCTTCCCACTTTCAGAGGTTAAATAAAGAAATGATCCTTGACTTTAGGAAAGTACATTTGGTTTTCTACCAAATGGAATCTGATCTCACGGTATACCACACCAACTCACACACTGAGTGCTACTGGGGAGAATGGCAAAACAATGGGTTGACAAACTTTTCCAGAATCGGCAAGTGGCTCGCAGTACAAAGATGTTTTCAAAGTTGGCTGATGCACGTGAGAGGGAGCATTTTGGCTCTGAGGTTCTGTCTCGCCTGGGCCCTGATTCTCTTTTTCCAGTGTGTGGCAGCTTGCTAATTCAACTAACTTCTTCCTACCTGAACAAGAAAGGGATCAGTGAAAGGTTAATGTGGTCCTAGGCAGCTTGATTCAGCTGAATCCTTAGCCTCCATGGCATTGTGATCTGTAGGAGTTGGGCCATTCAGGCCGACATAAAGCCAGGGGACTAGGTCTCCTACAGACCAAACAGGGTCAGACTTAGAGAGTTCTGAGCAAGACTGCTTGGGAAGCTCCAGAGTAGACACAAACTTGCCTACAGTAGATCACAGCCTTGCTTAGTTTTGAGTCTGGAAGGAGCCAATGTCTCATAAAGAAACATTTATAAATGGAATAATACTGGTAAGACCAAGGTGACAGAGGGGTCCCCCTATTTATGTGTGTTAAGGGGGAGGGGATGAACAGATTAATATAACCTGTTTTATTCATGATTTTAAAGCAAATATAGATGCCAGATTTAAATGTACATGTATGTATGCACATACATAGTCCATGAAATATAGTGAAATGAATGATATTTTGATAGCAAGAGACATCTTCAATTTTACACACACACTCACACACACATACATATTTCACTTTACCAAGCACATTTACTGAATACGTATTATGCTCCTGGCCCTATACTGGAGAATCAAACAAGAACAAGACAATAGCTCTGATCTTGAGAAGCTCCCTAATCAGCTGACCTTGGCTCTGAAAACTCTATATAGAAGTCAGTTCCCTGAGTCTGAACTTTCCTAAAGAAAGGCAGTGTCTGGTCGGTCACCCATTGAAAAGATGTTTGTACAGCACTTCACCCCTCACAGTTGATAGATGGCTGCAAATCATTAGTGTGGCTGTTAGTGTAATGGGATGTTAGAGGTGAAAGAATTGGCTGCATTGAGACAATGGTGAAGGGATTCTGAGTTTCTGGAACCACATATCTCATACATCTATTAGGAAATTCAAGAACTGGCAGATGTGTTGTAACCATCACAAGGAGGGAAAGGGTAAAGTTCACAGGCATTCAGACCCAAGCAACCCCCACAGAAATAGGTAGGTGGGAGGTGCCTCACTACATACACACCTGCCAAGGCGGCAAGGAAGGAGACTCACCTCAGAGGCCAGAGGAACTGCCATCCCTGGTGTTCCCATGAGATGTCCTCACCCCACTCCTACAGCTGGCAGTGGAACAGGCATTCGGGAAATGATGATTTTCATTTATTTTATTGAAGTATAGTTGATTTACAATGTGTTAATTTCTGCCGTACAGCAAAGTGATTCAGTCATATATATGTGTATATATATAGAGATACACAATATATATTCTTTTTCATATTCTTTTCCATTATGGTTTATTACAGGATATTGAATATAGTTCCCTGTGCTATAAAGTAGGGCCTTGTTGTTTATCTATTCTATGTATAATAATTTGCATCTGCTAATCCCAAACTCCCAATCCATCCCTCCTCCACCCCTTTGCCCCTTGGCAACTGCAAATCTGTTCTCTATCTGTGTCTGCTTCTATTTTGTAGATAAGTTCATTTGTTTCATATTTTAGATTCCACATGTAAGTGATATTGTATTTTTGTCTTTCTCTGTCTGACTTACTTCACTTAGTATGATAATCTCTAGGTCCATCCATGTTGCTGCAAATGACATTATTTCATTCTTTTTTATGGCTGAGTAATAGTCCATCGTATATATATACACCACACCTTCTTTATCCATTCATCTGTTGATTGACATTTAGGTTGTTTCTGTGTCTTGGCTGTTGTAAAGAGCATAGGAAATGATGTTTCTCTTCTTCTTTTCTTTTTTAAGTTAAAGGAATATGGGTAGCAGAAGTGAACTCAGAACCTGGAACCCCGGGTTCAAATTTCACACTTGTCACTAGTGTTCTACGTCACCTTGGGCAAGTTATTTCCCCTCTCAGGCCATCAGGCCCCTGACCTGTAGAATGAAGAAATGGGAACAGACCTCAAAGGGTTCCTGCAACTCAAACATCCCGTGACTACTTTCAGGACCATGTCCTAGCCCCTTCTCAGAAACACCTTCATCCCTTCCTTTTTGGGGCACCATGTCCACTTCCTTCTCCAAGGAGCCTTCCTTGTTTCACTGAACCCCACGGTAGGGTACCATGAGCTCTGGCATTAGACAAAACTGGGCTCCAAACCAACCTTCATCCTACTCACTAGCTGAATGATCTTGAGCAAATCTTTGTTTCCTCATATGTGAAAGAAGGATAGTAGAACCTTGTAGGCACACTGGGAGGATTAAATGAAACAATTTAAAGAAAGGACACAGCGATTATCTCTTAGTAGACTTACAAGTGGAAATACCATCACCATTCCCACATTGTTATACACGCAGGTCCTGTGCCTGGCAAAAATTATTGACCTTAATAAAGATGTGTTGACATGATTATCAGCATGCACTTTTGATAAGCTTTCTACAATTTTGAAATGTGTGTGTGTGCATGTGTGTGTGTGTGTGTGTGTGTGTGTGTAGCAAGCATTTATTAAGTACCTGCTAGGTACTGGGAATACAAAGATGAATAAATATTAAATTACCCCTTGGCATAAGGGGCCTCTTTTTAAAATGTATTATTTTCTATAAGAGTGCAGGCTTTTTTATGTCTTGTTTCCTGTAAGAATGCAAGTTCCCATCCAATGAACAATGATAAACATCTGTGCATTACACTGTGCTGGGACATGGAGAGGAAAGGAAAAAGAGTAAGATGTCAGACCTTCCCTCAAAGAGTTTGCAATCTAGTAGGAAAATGAATTCAATGCTTATAATGTAAGGCAGAATGTGTGACACATACTCTAAGTAAGGTGCTATGTGAGCCAAGAGTAAGAGAGGTTACTCTGTGCAGGGTTAATCTTATACTTTATAAGCAGAAGGACTTCATGGAGGAGGTACCACTTGAACCAGACCTTGAAAGACAAATCAAATTTTAGGGGATAGAAAAAGGAATAAAGGGCAAAAGGACATCTTAGAAGGAGGGCAGAACACAGGTAAAAGAACAGAGATAGAAAATACATTTTTAACTTAAGGAACAACTAGTAGTGACGGTTTAGAGTATCATGAAGTACATATAGATAAGGAGGGGAGAAAGCTCAGAATATAGGTTGTAGCTATTTCTTTCACTTTCCTTCGACGTGCCTAGTACAGAGCTTTGCAAAGTATACACAGTCAGAGAATGAGTTTTGAAAAAAGAACTGAGGGCAGAAGAAGGGAACTGTGCTTTAGAAAGTAAATCTCTTTGCAGCTTGCCTATTTCATAGTCTTATTCTAAGGATTAATAGTTGGTTTGACAGTCATAAAGTTAAATTGCACTTAATAAAACACATAGAGCAAAAGAGTTCCACATCACAGCACACCCAGGAAGAATAAAACTGGAAATGGGTGTTATTTCATCAGAGTGAAAAGCTAAGCAGAGCATTTTAAGAGGAACTAGGTAAACTGAATGTTATTTGATTTCGTAACTCATCCATTTCAGTTCTGAAAATGATCTGAGACAGTTCTATCAATACAGATGCTTCATATAGAGGTGATATGTTATTTTTTAAGAACTCTTAAAATATATATTTTCAAATAATGGGGAGAAGATAAGCAGTTACAGATGGTTTTCCCTATTTTTGTCACGCATGAGCAAGGACCACAGTGTAACGTGGGCTTCACTGGGAAATCCGAGTCTCGCAGCTAGCAGCGTCCCAGGAGAAAATGCTGGCATTATTTTGCTTTCGCAGAGAAAATATGCTTCTGTTCAGTCAAGCCAAGTAATCAATTATTATGCATTATGAAATACCCATTTTATAACTATTGACATTTCAGACAGTTGTGCCACAAGTCAATAATGGTTTTGAGGCTCACATTTAAGCTCCAGCTCATAGGATGGAATTCACTGGGCTGACAATGTTGGGTCAGAAGTCTATTCTCTGCCCTCAGAAGTACACTTATTATTTATGTCCAGTCCTGCACTGAGGAAGTATGCTGTGAGGACTGAAACAAGAACAGACTTGGGTGTGTCTTTCTGTTTTCATAAAAAATGTTAATTTCTTCTAAATATATTAGATTCACATTAAAAAAATCAACACTTTTCTCTTGAATTAAAAAAACGATTCCTGCATTTTGTAAGATGGAGGTTCATTAAATTAGGCATTCCCTTCAGAGGCTCCAAAATTCACATGAGATTTTGAGTATTCCAGTTAAAACTTGTGTTCCACAGAGATGATTTTCTGAAATCAAAATGGCTTTCCAATACTTATATCACACTGCTGCTGTTCTTGCTTTTACCTCACCCATTGCTTCACAATTCCTTGGAACTTACTCTGTGGCAGGTGCTTTTTAACACTGAATTCACTCGAAACGGGCTTTTGTAGGTGAGGAAACTGACGCACAGATAAATTAAGTAACTTGTCCAAGAACACAAGGAACCATAAGGAAAACCCAGGTGAACTGAATCTAGGGTATGCACTCTTAACAACTACGTTATGACTCTCAAACATTTTCTGAATTTTCCTTGAATTGTGCACTACTCAGTATTTGGAAAAAGGCAAGCTGACTTCTTCAGGAATCAAAGTTGACTACTCTAATAAAATTTAGGCATACGTGCAAGAAATTCTTTTATCACTAGCTCTCATAATTGAGCGGGGTTAGCATGTGTCATTATGAATTATTGCACAATTTAGTAAATTACTTAATTACTTACTAATGAAGAAACATACTGTACAGGTTTGTAATTATCCTGTTTGAAAACAATGTTGTCATTTGTCCATTTAATAAACACTTGCTACACATTAACTCTTGAGGGGAATTCTTTGCACTTCTGGAATAAACAACTCTAAATACTGGCAATAGAATGTGACATAGGAATAGAAGGAAACTAACAAGTTACAAAAGCCAAAGCTGGTGTTTCTAAAAGACTCCAAACAAAGTAACAAATCTGTTAGAAACACAAAAAATAATAATTTTATACTTCATCCTCTTCTACAGGAAAAGCACAAGATAGAGATAGTTACTGTTTTTACTTTCCCAAATTGTATCACGGCTGCTCTTTTCATAAATAGTTTTTGCAACATGTCATATAATATAGCATTTCTTTCACCTATTTTAATCACCCAATAAATGGCTTCCATAGTATAATAAGCAGAGCTACTTAATTTTCAATACACTTTCAATAAATCATTGTCTACGTTTTTAAAGTGACTATACTCATGCATGGCCTCGTTATTTATACAAAGACATAGTACATACATAGCCTCAAGATGTTTTGACAACACATCTTAAGTAAAATATAAAGTAATTTTTTTTTACTTTACCACATCTTTACTCCTTGAAATGTAACAGAGATAATGTGGCAGAGCCATGGTAAACAAGGAAAAATTTTTAAAAGGACATATCAGAATTGCGAGACACTCAGAGAGGTCATGTGGTAGGTCTTCCTGCTTCCAAGGATGTAAGCAGCTAAACCGTCCATGTCTGACAGTTGCCTATCATTAAATAATCATATATAAGCAAGATAAGTGATATTATATTTTTTCTCTTTTCGTATTTTCTCTATTATCCCAGGGACGATATGCCATTTCACTGGGTAATTCAAGTCAAAGGAAAGTTTTGTTCTCTTATGAGTAATGCATATACTGAATATTAGAGTTACAGTATAGTTTGCAGATTTCACCGCTTGTCAAAAACCAGTAAGGGGCTTCCCTGGTGGCACAGTGGTTGAGAATCTGCCTGCCAGTGCAGGGGACACAGGTTCGAGCCCTGGTCTGGGAGGATCCCACATGCCGCGGAGCAACTAGCCCGTGAGCCAACAATTACTGAGCCTGCGCGTCTGGAGCCTGTGCTCCACAACAAGAGAGGCCGCGATAGTGAGAGGCCCGCGCACCGCGATGAAGAGTGGCCCCCACTCGCCGCAACTAGAGAAAGACCTCGCACGAAACGAAGACCCAACACAGCCCAAAAAAAAAAAAAAAAAAAAAAACCAGTATGAAAATACTTCCTGTAAACCAGTAAGAACCACATTAAATTTAAGCACTACAAAACAGCAGAAAAGAAAACATGTTTTTTATGTTCATTGTATCCACTGCTCAATTATGGTGTAACATAAATTACTACATAGTGTTTATTTTACACTAACAGTGTTTTGTCAATGAGAACTGTAGTAAAATACGTTTTAATAGTATTTTCTGATGTTGCTGTGGCAAAACTAGAGGAATTGTATTTGATTCATCCTTCAGACCTCAGTTTTTAAAATTTCTTATCAAACTATAATTTACATACAGCAAAAACTCACTCTTCTTAGTGAACAGTTCTGCGAATTCTGACAAAGGTTTTTAATTTCATAATGACCAACACAATCAAGATATGAAAGAGTTCCATCTCCCTCTCCTCCCAAATTCTTTTGTGTCCTTCTGTAGCCAACTTATTCGCCTTCTCCAAACCCTGGTAACCACAGATCTGTCTCTTCTATCCCTATAGTTTAGCCTTTAAAGAATATCATTTAAATGGAAAAATATATTAATGTAGCCCTTTGACTCTGGTTTCTTTACTTAGCACAATGCATTTCAGATACACTCTAAGAGCAAATCAATAATTTGTTACTTTCTATAGTTCAGTAGTATCCCAGTCTGCAGTTTACTCATTCCCTGATTGAAGGACGTTTAGGTTGTTTCCATTTCTCAGCAATCACAAACCAAGTGGCTACGAACATTCATGTACAGGTTTTTTGTGTGAACATATGTTTTTATTTTACTTGGGTAAATATCTAGTAATGGGAACAAAGACCCAACGCAGCCAAAACAAGCAAACAAACAAAACACTGAACCGACAGCCAACAGCAATGAGCAAAGCTTACCTAACATGTATTTTCTCTGTAAGGCACATCACACTTAGCAACACTAGCCAGCACTTCAGCACTATGCTTGGGGGCTACTTTAAACAGCAATATTACCAACAAAAAGCACACAATTAGAAAATGTGGCACTAAATAGACTGTGAAAAGGACACTTGTTTACAGTATGAGAGCTGAAACAAGAAGGCAGAACGTTGCCTCAACCAACCTCAGCTGGGAACATGTGTGTCAGGATGCTTTGCGCTTGCCTAAGTGTGAGAAAGGCAGCCAGTAATTTTTTTTATAGTTGAAGTACAATCGATTTACATTATAGTTGATTTACAATATTGTGTTAGTTTCAGGTGTAGAGCAAAGTGATTCAGTTATATATTATTTCGGATTATTTTTCCATTATAGATTATTACAAGGTCCTTGAATATAGTTTCCCTGTGCTATACAGTAAATACTTGCTGCTTACCGACTTTATGTATAGTAGTTTCTGTTAATCCCATACTCCTAATCCCCCCCTCCCTTTCCCCTTTGGGAAAGTTTGTTTACTATGTCTGTGAGTCTGTTTATGTTTTGTATATAGTTTAATTTGTTTTATTTAGATTCCACATATAAGTGATATCATAAAGTATTTGTTCTTTGTCTGACTTACTTCACTAAGTATAATATTCTCTAGGTCCATTCATGCTGCTGCAAATGGCATTATTCATTCTTTTCATGGCTGAGTAATGTTAATGGCAGCAAGTATTGATTTGGGGGTATAAATAAATTTTGGTGAGTAAGCAAATATGCAAATACCGAATCTGCCAATAATGTGAATCAACTCTACCATCATCCATCTACCTATCTATCTATCTATCTATCTATCTATCTATCTTGCCATCCTACAGTTTCAGTTTAAATGTCACAGGCTTGAGGATGTCTTGTCCAAACTGCTAGCCTCCATCAGATGAGCTTTGGGCTCCCATTGGCATCCTGTTCTTCCCTTTCTGTAAACCTGATTCTTCACACTGTTTTGTTTTTGTTTTTTGTAATCATTTGTTCTCTTTTCCATCTTCTTCACTGGACTTTACACTCTAAGAGGCAGGGATTCGCCTTTGTACCTCTTGTAACATGAAGGCTGAGCACATTGCCTCGTATACACTACACATTGGATAAATATTTGTTGAATAAATGAATGCTTCTTGAAAGCAGCCATGTATGGTGGAAAGAGCACTAGAATTGGAGTTGGAAATCTGTCTTACCATCCCAGTTCTAATACTAGTGGTTGTGTAACTGGTGACAAGTTACTTATATTCCTTGAGCCTCAGTTTTCTCACCTGTAAAACTGGAAAAACAATACCCATATTTCAAAAAAAAATTTAAGCCTTTGAAGTCAGACAATAAACCTGAAAACGTTAGTATCTGTGATATCCAAGTCACTGGATTGGAATGGTTATGAACCACGACTAGACTTTTATAACTATATGAGCAGTATAAAATATACTGATGAACACTATGAACAGCAAGTTTATTAGCCATCCACATACTACCAACTTTTCATGTATTTGGTTTTATGAACTCAGGGGACTCCAATAGTTAAGATAATTTTCACTTTAGAAGTTTTGGCACTCCATCAAGCCACACTCTTTAAGATCAAAGGTTATGTACACTATATACTATGACTATATCTCATAGTAACGATGATTTATGTACTCCATTTCAAAAATATTTTCTGAACATTTGAAAGTCACTCTGCAATAACATAGAGTTTGTATTCTTTGGAAACAAGATTTTTTCTCTTCAAACACTACTGAAAAAACAAAGAATTAAATTTAATTAATAACCATACCATGATTCTGCCTGAAATGTTTTCTTGCAAAGATCTGTTACCTCCCTTAAGATTTCAAGGCAATAAAAATCAATAATTCTATAAAATCATCACAATCCTTTTGTGTGTAACTAAGGCTAACACAGTAAATGCTCAGGTCCTGTGGAAAAGAAATTGCATAAACAATACAATGGTACATCACTCAAAATTTATACAGAGGATTGCCTTACAAAATTATGATGATCAGATATGACTAAGTGACACTATTTAAGATTGTTGGTCTTTAGTAGATGCAAAGCATGATGATTCACTGGCAAAGCAAAGCTAATGGTAGGGAGGGAGAGATGTTAACTTTGTGTATTTGATTACAAAGCAGAACAGATAGTAAAACCTCAGAATCAATAATCATTATTTTATATGAAACTTTCATTGTTTCCTAAATTAGATTCATATTAACTTTTCTTGAGAACGACATTTTTTTCAACACATAAATTCTTATAAGGAACCTAACACAGGCCTAAACTAAACCTAGAGTTTAAAACATTATTTGCTGACAGGCATCCTCCAAGTGTTTTCCACAGAGGGACATCACTTCCGATTATTTCCATGTTATTTTAAATGATCTTGGACAGGGCTACTGAATGACTTGTCGGGGAACAGGAAAACATTATGACACCACTTCTCCAGATTTCTTCCCAGAACATGAAATACTTGGGATCATTCTAATGTAATCAAGGCTAGTTTCATATTAAGCGTCAGTTTTAACTGGGGGAGATGCTTCTAACATATGGCCGCTGGGCTCTGACTCACAGCAACCTTCAAATTCTGGCCAAAATATCTGTTTCCTGAGATTGTGTCTGATAGGTCTGCGCATCCCTCGTGGGCCCAGAAGGCATTCAATAAATGCTATTGTTGGAACAAATGAATGAATTAATGAGTTTCTAATTATGAGCTACAAATTCTTCCATCAACAAAATAATCCCACAGGAAAGCAGCAATGTACTTGGAATTCATATCTATGAAGAGTTCTATTTTCAGCCCCTTTACAATTTTTTTTATCGTTTCTCAATGATATGCTCAACTTGGTCTTTCCTGATTTTTTTTTTTTTTAAACTAAGGTGTCAAAAGCACTGGAGCGTTTTCCAGAACATGAATGACAAGTACAGTTCTTTGAAAGTTTCATTTGTATGTAGCTTGTGCATGATAAATTATTTTTAATCTCAGATAATCACCATATATTTGCTGAGAACAGACTGTGGGCGAGGTACTGTGTGAGATATTTGAAAAATAAAGTTAAAAAAACACCTACCCATGCTGACGCACCAAGAATTGTCATTAAGAATAGTAGAAGGCGTGCAGGTTCCAGAATATCCACAGGTGAGGCAAATGTTTATCTAAGTGACACTAAGTTAGAACAGTTTATCAAAGTAGTATAAATAATTGCTATCACACTTTTCATATTAGAGCACTGTCATTCAAAACCTTATGAATGCAACATGGAAGAAAACAAAACAGAGAAAGAAAGATCCACAAAGATACCACTAAAATTCCAATAACTAAAGTTCATGTCTGAGCTTAAACAAATCCCTCAGGCATTCGCTCAGAGACTATTTACTCTTATGTAAGACAGTTCTGACAACCTTGATATCTGATTTTCCAGTATACCAGAATATATTAGAAAAAAAAAAAAAGCCCAACAGAAAGGAATAGAGAGTTCTGCTCATAGGAGCAAGGAGAAACAATAAATACTGAAGGAAGAGATAAAAAATGATAAAAAGTTAGACATAAGAACTCAAAAATTATAGCAGCTTGGGACTACTTAGCATAGGGGCAAACAACAAGCCACACCTGCAAAGTCTCCGAGGACATCCTGTATTACAGCATACTGTACACACCATCATAATTAGTGTTTATAATGACTTTGAAACATTAAGAATGGATTAGCCCATGAACTCTAAGAAGCCAGGGACTTACATAATATATTTTGAAACGCTTCCCCCACCGCCAAACAGAGTGAAGTAGTTTAGGCACTTAGACAGATACATTCCAGAAATTAATTTACATGGAATATCTCATTTTCTAATAATGTTTGTGAATCTGGCATTGATACACATACTTCAAATAATAACCCTAATACTTCAGACCTTACAATTAGGGTCTAGGTTATTCCAGTTTCAGTAAGCAATACTCTGAAGCCGGCTGGAAAAGTAAGGGCTTCCATAGTAGGAATAACTGTTTTGTACCCCAGTATTTCATTCAATTTCATTATTAGCCAAATATCAATAAAATAAAAACTGTTCAAATACCCCATTTTTAAAGCGACAGTGTTTTGTAAATGTTTACTTGAATTATGAGTGTTCAGGGCTGAGGTTTAAATATATATCATTATATTAAGATACTTGCTATTTATATAATAGTAAAGGCTATTATATAATAATATTTAACCTGCCGGAATTCTGAAGAAGGAAAAGTTAGTACAATTAAGTTCAATGGGGAAAAAAAAAAAAAGAAAAACAATCGGGCACAACTTGGCATTGTTTTCATTCAGGGCAGATGAAGTGATAGGTTTTAAAAGTATGCTTTTTACATGCACACTCATGACACCAACACCCTTCTTCATGGCTGCAATAATCCTTTTCAAAACTGCTAGCCTGTTTCCAGGGCAGCTGCAAAAACATCCGTGAACACTAGTTAATTTATTGGAGTCATGGAAACTGCTGCCTCTATACCTGCCAGCTAGATCCACATTGTACAGACTCTACGATGCAGGAGCCGAAGGTCCGAGATGAATTCTCTCCGCTCCAAGCTAGATGGAGGAAAGGGAAGCCACCCTCTCGGAACTTGCCTGGACCATACTTCTGGATTTTTGCCTCTTTCACTCCACCTATGTCCAGGCTCCAGAGTAATGCTTTTTTGCATTAAAATCACCATGGCTACCTCTAAATTGCTATTAAATGTGTTATTATCTTCATCACTATTGTTGTCCTCATTAGTGAGAACACAGTTTAAAGGCTACCGTTCGGCATTCACCAATGCCCAGGAAGACAGCAGGCAGAGTCCAATATCCCCACTTGCAGATTGGGTAAATGAAGCCTGGAGAGGTTTTCCAGCTTAGCCTGGGACATCGAGAAAGGGAGAGCTGGGACTTGAGTGCGGGCTTCTGACTTTCAGTCCAGTGCTCAATAAATGTTGCCACTTGCTAGATATTGAAAACTGATTTCCTATTCTTTAAGAATTATATTCTGAGAAACTCAGATTGGCAAGTATAAGGAAAATTTTCCACTGTAGGATTTCTGAAAATGAAACCCGAGTCTGTCATATTTTTTCAGAAGACTTTTGTCACTAATTGTATCTTCCTTTCAGTTCATACATGTTTGTGTTATCATTCATTCCTGCCACAAGAGATAATTTACATGGCTCTTCAACGATATGCCACCAATAAATCACCAATTAAATGTTAATTATTGGATTCACGACAATCCAAAGAAACTAGCTCATATGATGCAAGTTACAAACCAAGCCTGGTCATATGATGTTGTTTCACAGTTTCTGCCCTTTCAGAGTGAAAGATATACACGGAGTGCTTGCAAGGGGCCCCGGTGCCCATCACTACAATGGCCTCAGAAGTTAAGAATAGTATGCATTGAAGTTATGTCTCTCCTTTTTTATGGATCTCTTTCTCATTAATTAATTTAAACTTTTCTGGTACCATTTAACATTTTATCCATTCAGGTTGGGGAGGGGGTCCAGGCAAGCTTGTATCACACGTGTCTTCCAATAGCATAAGGGAGTGATTCCTATGATTAATTCCAAAACTTCTTCCACATTGAAGGGGTGCTCAGTTGGCATCCTGCCCCCCATAACTTTGTTCTTACCAGCGTTTGCTTGGTATAAAATACTGAATTAGTTTATTAAAGAACCATAACAGGTTATATTACCTTTAAACGTTATTATTACTTGATAGTAGGGCTTTTGAAGTAAAATGTGAAAATTTTAATCGGGCAAAATAACATGCAATATTTATGGCAAGGATTTTAGACAGAACAAAAATGTGGTAGCTCTAGGGGTAAAAGTCTCAGGTAGAGATACTGACAGACCCAGAATAAATCCTCAAGGTCTCATTCCTATTCAATGTTCTGATCATTCAGTCACACTCCAGGAAGAGACAATAAGTATACGTCTGTGGAAAGTCCAGAGATGGAAATGAGGTGGCCTAACTTTCATCATTTGCAATGATTGGAGCTGAAGCCACTTATAAAATACTGCCATAACAGAACCGCTGCATCTCGACTAAAAACTGGGAAGACACAGAAGAGGTTGATAAAAATGAAATCATGATACATTCATCCTTATCCTATCACCAAAGTGGTTGCCCAAAGAGGGGGCCTCCACAGTTGTGTGATGAAAGGCACAAATCATGACTACCCACTGGGGCAGCCAGGCCAGAGAGGGGAGAAAATAGCCTTTTCTTCAGAGGGCTGAATGGCTGGACTTGCTCGGATGAATAGATAACACCATCACGAACAGACAGTAGAGATGAAAGTGGAACCAATGAAAACAGAAGAACGAAGGAAAACCATCAAAGGTGTGGAAAATAACAAAAGTTCAGGGGCTGGAGTGATCAGCACCCACATGCTAAAACTGCAGCACATAGAGCTGTTTGAAGCTGCTAAAGGGATTTAATACAATCTGGAATGAACAGAATTTGCCATCAAATAGAACAGAAGGGCCACCAAGAGACCTCAAGGAAGGATAACCTAATGGAACATGAGCCCTGCAAAGAGCTCACGCGGCAATGTCCTTTTGAACATCTCAATCATTCTAAAATGCTGTTTAAAACACACACACACACACACACACACACACACACACATGCACACACACGCATGCACGGTCCAGAGTCTGTGGGGAATTTTGACGGGAGTTGCTCATCAAAATCTTAAATAATGCAAGGCGATGGCAATCCATCCGATCTTCCACTCTGAGGACCTGGAGCAGAGAACAGACGTGGGTTTTATCAAAGCAGCTTCTAATCTTTCCAGCACATCTGCAATGTCCATCTCACCAGGGGTGACCTTCTGAGTGAACTTGGGGAGAGATATGCTCTTTGGTTTTGTGTGGGTTGTAGTTTAATTCAGCAGGAAGCGGGCCATGGCTGGGAACCACAGCACAAAGAAAATCACGGTAAGGAGGTGAAAAATGCGGGACTGATCGACCATAAGTGAGATAAATAAGTGACTGGTAGTTTTTTTATGAGACCAGCAGAATAAAAAAATACGATGGGTTATCACTTTTATGGCTCCTTTCCCATTGCTGTTACTAAGTAGGCAACGATAGAAACAGCACAATTGAGCAAGCACACCCAGATCAGAGAGAAAGGGAGAGAGTGAAAGAGAAAATTAAAGGATCAGAGAGACTCTTTAGACTGTGTCCAAGTCCAGGGCAATCATCCGAATAAAAACTAACAATTTCACTCAAATACAATGCAGATAAATTACACTGTGAAGATATAATACATAGACTTAGAATTATTCTGTTTTTCATGCAGATAATTGTCTATAACACCTCTGGATTGAGAGTGTATTGGTTCATGTAAGGTACAAAATCTTCAGATGATCAAAAGTGATGTATGTATTTTGTAGTAAAGCTAAGAAGTCGCATCATCAAAAGTTTATGGGCCAGTGGTTTTTCCTGTGCTAACTATTAACCTAATTTGGACAAAAGGGAGGGAGGAGGTATTCCTTAGTAGGGATAAGTCAAAGGGAGTTTGCATACGAAGGGAAATAAACCATCTCTCCCACTTGATTATCTTCACTCTGTCGGGCTGAGTATTATTACATAGGCAGCAGGGAACGGAGAATTCTTTACTCTTGAATGGGTTCAATCTCTCAGATCTCAAAATCCCCAAGCGAGTCTCTAGAACAGGAGTGGCTGGAGCCTGATTCTGATTTCTTCTGTCTATTACCTTTGGCTCTTCATCCCATACCCCACCAGGCATCCAGCACTGAATCAGCATGAGAATAGGACACAGATGGAGGGAAAACGGATTCAGTTTACCATAGCTTTAACCCTCCTCAAAGATTTTGGTGTTTGTACACTACTAGATTCCTATCAATACAAGAATATGTTTTTTTTTCGTTATTCCATTCTACATTTTACTTTCTTTGTCCCAGTAGGAAACAAAATCACCACTTGTCTCCATCTCAAACAATCTTAAGCTTGGCAACAACAAAGAAGGATGAAGTCTTCTTTGCACGATGGGTCTAGACTACTCTGAGCACCTAGTAGGTGCTCAATAAATACCAGCCAATAGGCAGGGCTCATTTCCTCCGACAGCTGCCCAGAGACACAAACTGCTTTGGGAAAGCTGATGAAGAGGCCCGCCTTTCTGGCAGAGCCATCCTCACTCTTTCATCACTGTACTCAAAGATATTACTGATGTTGGTCCTCTGGTTTTGCTGCTTTTTTCCTCTGACTGGACTAACTGAGTCTACTCTGCTCACTAGCTGTCACTTCAGAATCCTGTCACGCAGCGGAAGGCCAAAGGACATTTTCCCCTAAGTCCTTTTAACTTCCTGGCATTCCGTTTTCAACCCCACATTAAAGGTGCTGATGTTTCATCCTAGTCCTACCAGCCAATGGGTGGCCTCAAGTTAGACTAGGCAGGGCTTCTCTCTGCTCTTTCCCTGTTGGGCACAGGGAGAAGGAACCCAGAAAAATGTTTCCTCAAGCTCATTTTGTAATTTTCCCTGGATGCTATCACTGAAGTTCTGAGATCATTTACTAAGAAACAGACGCATTTGAAACTAACACACAACAGATGTAAACCTAGGGCCACTGTTGGCCAGCAAGACCTCTTTCTTGCAAGTTCTCAAAAAAAATTCTTTTTCTGGCTTGCCTTTATCCCCCCTCTGCTCTCGGCCAGCGCTCAATCATCTTATAATCCATTAAAGCTAGTATACCAATTCGGTTTCTTTTCCAAGACAAGACCTGCCCAACTTGAAAAACAAAAAATGAACCTCCCCTAGTGTTGGCATGTTTCTCCAAGCCTCAGCTAACCCAGGGCAGAGACTGGTGGACGTGAGCCCAGTTGAAGCCTGAGGTGAGAGCCATCATTTTTTACTTGCTTTCGTGAACAATCTCCTGGTATGTTCTTGAATTCTCATCCTTGGTATAGTGCCAGCCCAGGCATTAGCAAACCCAGCAGACTGGCATTCTCTGCAGTGTGGCAGAGCAAGTCATCTGTCCTGAGAAGCCAAGATCTGAGACGCCTCTGCTCCTGTAAGAATCTCTCTGTGCCTCTCTGATTTACCCTGTTCCCGGGGTAAAGTATTTTCTGCAAACATGAAATTAGTTGTAATTTAAGGGCTTTGGCATGACTAATTTTGACTAAGTTAAACAGGGCAGAGTAGTGACTCCAAGTGACTTGATCTGTGATTCTTGGGAAGAGTTTAATGGACGTATTTTATTTTCGTTCAGGTGACCTCACTGATCTTTGTGCAAGATGCCATTTCTTTATTTTTTTCCCTTTGAAACAAAGTCACTGCCATTTTCTAGGCATTTCTTAGCGAAGAAAAACTCTAATTGCATTTACTATCTTTAAGGCCACTGTTCAGGAATTATATTTTTTTCAAAGACCTCTATTTTTAAAATGAAAAGTGTAGGTGAATGTGATTCAATCTTTCCAAAGTCAGTAAAACAATGTGTTGCATAAGACATTTCAATTCAATTAAGGAAACAGGTCAGATGCTAAAATATTAGTTAAAATCAATATGAGAAATAGGTCTCCTGTTAACATGTATCACTACCGCTGCCTCTCTCATAATTTTTGAATAATTTACATTTGTTTCATATTCTCTGTGCGCCTGTCCTGTAATATATGTGTGTGTCACTGACTGTAAACCTTGTCCATTTCCTTTTCTTTGTTACGTTTGCTCTGGTATGTCTCGGAAATGTCACATGGACTAACACTTATTATTTAGTGAAGGTTTTTCTAAGAGGACGTCAGGTGGCAAGTGAAAAGAGCTTGAATCTTGTCCTGTCACTTGTCGCCGGGGCAGGGAGCTTCATCCTTCTGAACCTTGGTTTCCTTATCTGTAAATGAGAGTAATAGTACCCTTCCCCCCAGGATTGCTGTACGATTGAAATGCGGACAACTCACTGTAACGTGCCCACCAGGGTGCCAGGCACGTGGTGTTCAATGACTGTCTCTTTCTGATCTTTGAAAATCCTAAAAAATCATTAGTATGTAAGAGAGGATTATTACTTATAACATTTCAAATCTGATGTCTGGTTTTTGTGGTAGGATCAGGGTCCCCAAACTCACCTGAAAAGGGGGTGTCAAAGAGAAGGACTTTCTCCCTTTATCTTTACTGTTTAGTAAAGGGGCACCCTCAATTCCCATGTTAATAACTCATGAAAAGGCAGCACCAGGGGACAAAAATTGCTGCCTGCCACCTTAGTCAGCCTTTCCTTCAAATAGGTGATGCATGATATAGAGAAATTATATAGGAAAAAATAATAGCACTTTGAATCTATACTATAACCACAAAACATAAAAATGACCTATGTGTATGATAAAACATGAAAAAGGAAAACTGGAAACTTTTTTGGTAGGTTATTGAGAAAAATGGGTTACATTTTTTCTCCTCCTATAATATGCTTCTCATTTGTATAATGAGGTTAGACATTTAGGTGAAAAATAAAGTATCCTATGATTGGCGATTCACCCATTTAGGTTGGTGGGCTATCTGGTCAAAAGGTAAATATCTCAGAAATGGAACTTAAATTCAAGTTTGGCTTCATGGAATACTTTCCTCCTAAGAGCATGGAGTGAATGCGAGTGCTGATGGAGTTGAGGGAGAGGAAGGAAGGACAATTTTGGAGGATGGCCACCTGCTGAGGGGAGCAGACTTAGAGAAAGGGGCTCTAACTAGGAGCCGAGTGGGTGGAAAATGGAAATGAGAAAGTTATAGAGGTAAGGCAAGTAATACGGGGAGGAACATTAAGGGGCTGATTATTTTGGGGGCTGTGTGTATATTTTTGAAGAAAAGAGGCATCCATAAAGTGCACTGATGAGCTCAGTACCTCTGGAGAAAGCCCCAAGTATTCAAGAGTTTAGAATATAGCTCACACTGGGACTTCCCTGGCAGTTCAGTGTTAAGACTCTGCGCTTCCAATGCAGGGGGCGTGGGTTCAATCCCTGGTCAGGAAACTAAGATCCCACGTGCTGTGCAGCATGGGCAAAAAAAAAAAAAAAAAAAAAAAAAGAATATAGCTCACTGACACTCTGGCTTTAGTCCTACAACCCTTGGGAAGTGTAGGGCAGCCTGGCACAGTAGGAAGGACAAGGGCTTCGGCATTTGACAGAAGTAGCTACCACCTCTGCCACTCACTAGCTATGTGGGTTTGGGTTGGGCAAGTTGCTTAACATCTGAAACTCGCTTCCTCAATTAATATTCATAGTTATACTTAATAGTCATAGTTATCATAAGGTTTACATGAGATTACACACACACACACTTCCATACATATAAAATGCCTGGAACATAGTAAGCTCCCAAATTACTTACCTATTCTTGCTACAGGGATGAGGAAAAAAATAAGAACTCCCATCCTGAGATAATAAGAAATTAATAAGGTTAAGGTTGTGCCTCTATCCAGGCTTCTATGCACAAGAGGGACCAGGACAGCTTTCTCAGGGAGCCATGGTTTAAGAGCTGCCAGTGAAAAGAGGCAGCACCACCCCGCAGGCACCCACTCTGCTTCCGTGGTGGTGGATTAGCTGCCATTATCCACAGTCAAAAGTCCTAATGCTCTTTCGTGCTTCTTCGTCTTGGGGCTGGAGCACTTGGCTGAGCTGATCGCTCTGATTCCTGTATTTTGAATCCTGTAATACCCCACGCTTGGGGTCAGGGGATACAGATAAAGGGGGCAGAGGGTGACTTCTGTTCTCTACTGAGCCCCGACACAGACTGTTTCTAAGTTGTGAAGGTTTGCCTATCTGGGAGGCCGGCAATAGAAAAGAATAACACCCCGGCCGGTATCTCTAACCTGCACCTTGCAACATGTAGAAAATGAGAAAGGGAGGGAAGGTTCTCCCCGAAGTCTCATGGGATGAGGGCTCTGAGGACTTACTGGGAGCTGGCAGGTGACTCTGTACCTGAGCTCCCGTCAGCAGCTGGGGAAGAGAAGGCTAACGATGGCACGTGAGTTTACCCAGTAAAACCCATGACAGGCAGCGTCTGGTGGGCATAGGCAGAATGTGAGCTCACGAGAACCAGGGTCTGGGGAAGTTGCTCCCTCCCAGTCCAGCTCATACGGAAACCGTTTATGTTTTCTGTTTGCCAAAAACCCTTGGTGCGTTGTTGAACCTGTTTGTCCTGAACTCCTAATAATAAACACATGGCAACCAGTTCTCCAGATGACAAGTCCTTTTGTTAATGAGTAAAGAAGGACTGATGAAGCCCTGCTGCTGTGAAAACCCTTAGCTGCCTGGAGCCTGGTGGACCGAGGGTGAGAGGGCTGCTTTGGGAGGGAGTTTGTTTTCTCACTCTCCATCCTAGTCCTTTACACGTGGGCAACCCAGAAGCATTCGGTATGGCTCTGTCTCATTCGGGTGAGCTGCATTTATTTCAGCCCTATAGTGTCACGGCTCCAGGGAAAGCAAATGCAACTCCATTTGACTGATAAGACTCAGCATGAAGAGGATTAGAAAATACAGAAAGTTTTGTAAATCCATACACACTTACATACACAATACAGTTGATAGCCTCTTTAATGTATGGGTGCATATATACATAAACACATAGGTATCTGTGGTTTGGGGATCAACAAGAGTGAGGTCAATTCGAGAACGTGTGTCTTGATAGTGTTAATTAAGTACAAGTGGTGATCAAACCCCAGAAGGGTGTGTGTTTCTCCAGGGTGGTGCGGGGACGTGTCTTCAGTGTGTATGAGACGGATGCCAGCATGTACACGTGCTCTCTCCTCTCTCTCCCCTTTTTGCCTATTAAAATCTGTCTCCCATACTTGCCAGGCACCCTCCCAGTTGCACGGGGACTGTTGGCGATGATTGAGAAATTTCGACTTCTGTTTGTTGTTTTACTGGTATCTGGTGTTAACCAAAAGTTAGAAAATATCCCCTGTAGTCCTTAGAAAGGTTCAGAAAGAAATCAAGAGTCTGGAAGAGCCCCAGAGGAGTGTTTAGGGGAAGTCTCAAGGAATTCCCGTGGTCACAGGGTTTAAGAGATTCTGATCTTGGAACCAAAACAGACCCCAAATATGTCAGAACTACGTTCCAGGAAAACAGCTTGGGAAAAGGAAGCCTGTCAGGTAAAAAATAAACTGATTTTCCCTGAATAATCTTGTACTTTGCACAAATAAAAATGACCACACCTCCATTCTATGGCTGGGACAGATCCAGGGTAAGCCCAGCTAGCTCAAAGGTTTGCTGAGTCCACGGCAAGGCTGTAGGAAACCCCTTGTTCTCAGCCCAGGGTCACACACACACCTCTGGAGCAGTTCTCTAAGAAAACAACTTAAAAGATATGATGGAAATGCTCTTACTGTGACAGACAAACTTCATTTAAAAAGACAATGCATTTGGGGGAAAACGTCTACAATATAGAAATGCTTCAAAACAAAAAATCGAAAACCAAAAAAACAAAAACCACCAGCAGCCCCGTGTTCTTTCCTTTCAATCTCACCATGACTTATCAAAGGCAGGGGCTATATGGAGTCTTTGCTGGTGAGCCCATTAGGACAGGGACTGTCTCTGGCTCAGTGAGAAGGTCTCAGAGCCCACTGCAGTGCTAGGCACACAATGGGTGCCATTTTTGTTGCTTATAATTGTTGACTTAATCAATCAATCAATCAGGCAGCGTGGGGAATCCAGTGGCTTCCCAATAAGTGCTTGCCCACTAATTGAAGCAAAAAAATATTATACCTGGTGCCAGTGAAATGTGGGGTCTCTATTTTTACCTCGGAAATACAGGAGCAAAAGGTGAACTCGGTATGGAGTCTTGAATGGCAGCAAGGTCTGAGGTGGCAACTCAGCAAGAAGCACAACAGTGACAGTGAGACGCCCTCTCAGAGAACACCCTGTTCACAGGCTCCCTCAGAGGGAATGGCAGTAGAGCTGCCATGCACCAATTTCAATGCCTGTTACAGTTTCCTAACACAGTGGGTGACGAGCCCTATTAATCAGGAAGAAAGAATAAAGCAAAAAAATATATACACTCACACAGAAAAACCCGTAACCATGAGCTTCTCCACAGCCCAGTCTTCATACCTGGTGATGGGCAGATCGGCCCCATGGAGGGCAGAAAGCCTGGCTTCCTCTGGTCCTTGACAACAGTTGCTAAGCCTAACTTGGGACGGAGCTGTTTCAGAGGCAGGGCCCTGTTGTGTTAGGGACTGGGGTGGCCCTGTGTGCATGGGGGAAAGAGGGAGGCAGTTGGGAATGAGAGATCCCTGGAAAGGGTGTTGTGCTCTTAAGAGCGATGATGGTAAGTCAAACTCTGCTTCTTAAAACTACTAAGTCATAGAGGAGTGACTGGGGTTTGTATTTGAGGGCAGTTTTTAATGATCCGATTGGGACATGACAATTATAGGCCACAGATAAGTTGTTAAACATCCTTCTGATTATTATCACATATTTTTCTTTTCTTGGCCATTAACACTTAGCTTGGCTGGATTTTCCCTCTTGTGTTCCTGGAGGTGAGGCACATGTAAATGAGAACTCCAAGAATGTGATGGTAATGCCATGCTCAGGAATAGCAATGGAGCAATGCCTGGGTGGCAGGACTCGAGCCTCTCCCAACTCCGACCAAGGCCAAGAGATGACCGCTGCTACCTTCCTCCCTTTGCTGCCCCCCACCTACCCACACAGCCCCCCACAAACACTCCGAGTACAGGCTGACACAGAGCCCCCACACACATACAAATACACATCCTGAAGCATGTTGTGTTCTGTGCACTACAGGCACCTGGCACACAGCAGTGCCCAATAAGTACAGGTGTTCCTCAGCATCTGTGGGGGATTGGTTCAAGGACCCCCAAGATACCAAAATCCAAGGATGCTCAAGTCCCTTATACAATATGGCATAATATTTGCATATAATGTATGTACATCATCCCATATACATTAAATCATCTCTAAGTTACTTATAATACTTAATACGATATAAATGCCATGTAAATAGTTGCTGGGTCCAAGGCAAATTCAAGTTTTCCTTTTTGGAACTTTCTGGAATTTTTTTCCCCCAAATATTTTCAATCGATGGTTGGTTGAATCCGTGCAGGCGGAAACTGCAGATACGGAGGGCCAACTGTATGTCAAATGTTGAATGACTGGATTAAAATATTAGGAGGCAGGGTACCCACTCATGCTACATTTGACCCTACCAAGCTTTAACTCACTATAAAATTATGTGGACAAAACTTTTTTCACGTATTTATTGTCCATAAAAGAGCTTTATGAAAGTCAGGATACATAGGTAATATGTTCTTCGTACCTTGGTGACAAAAATAAAAATAATTTACTTTCTCATTTCAAGAGAACAGAAAGTCATCTTTCTTGTGAATTTTATTTTTTAAACACAATCCCTTCCTCACTGCCCCTGTAATAACTCTCCAAATACCACTTCCCCAAATTTACATATATGAGATTGGAATGGACAAAATCTTTGGATTTTTTTTCTGTCTTGCCATTTCCCCAAGTCTTGCTAATCTGCTGGGTTTGAAGCTCGTGCAATTTTTTTTTTTTCTTTCCCAACGCCTCCTGCTGACACACACCCAAAGGCGCTCAGCTTAAGAAGGGAGTGGTCTTTGAAAACATAAACTAGGTGTTCCCTGTTCAAATGAAAACTTGACAGATATTCTCACAGGGAAAACTTTCCCTCAACAGCTGTACGAAGGTTAAAACTTGTTCCTGGCAAAGGAGTTTACACGGATGTATCCTACATGGATCGTCCCTTCTGTGGTTCACTAAACTCTAATTGCAATCATGTCGGACATATGCTGCTTACCGTAACGTTTCATAATGAAAAGTGCACTCTCCAGAATTTAATACACAGTAATGGCTTCCTTCTTTGATTTAAACCATGATTATGGTAATAAGACCACTACAAAAATTGACACATCTTCTTCAGTAGATTATCTTTCTTTGGAGACAAAGGTAAGTTCTGAGTCCTCTGATTATAGAGGATCGAATTTAGTGTTTTGCATTGTCAGCAGTCATTTCAGCTTCTTTTGACCAATTCTGGTGTAAGATATCTTGGGGCTACCAATATGGCCACCCCATATCACAAATGATGTATCACGATGATTCCTTTTGGGTGCATTTGTAATTAGCGGGTTTGAAAAATATTTGTTTTTGCTTTAATTGCTAACAAATTTAAATTTTACTGCATAAGAATACCACAACGTATAAAGAAACTGAGAAAGTCACAATCCTGGAAACTTAAACACATTAACTGCTTTCCTACTTCATGGGTCTCATAGCATTGAAATCTGTCTACATTCAAGTTGGAGGTCTGCTCTCACCCACACTTCTCTGTATCATCACCTCATCATATGAATCGCGATGGATTGTAGCACAAGGATCAGCCGTCTTCAACCTAGGGCTCGGGAGCTGGCAGAACAAGCAAACTACCCAAGATTTTAGGGCTTTACGATTTTCAGGTGTAGAACCACAGACATTACTTGAGACACTTTCTGCAGACGGTACCTAGCATCTTTGCCTGTATTTTCAGGTGTCAAAGCCCAAGAAGCCATGGTCCACCCAAGGCTGATCCTCTTGGTTCCATTTATCCAAAGCTGATCTGATTTCAAAGAGTTCCATCCACCTTCTCAAAGGCCTTTCCCAACCATTCCTGCCTATGGGAGGACTCTCCCCTTCCTTTCAGCTCCATGGTCAGCATCTCTCACCCTCTCCCTTCGTTGCTAAAGTGTAGATGTTTCACCTCCCTAACCAAACTCCATTGCATTGAAAGTGAGGAATATCCTTCAGACTTCTCTGGAGTGCATGGGAAGTATTAACGTATATTTATAGATTGATTCAAACAACAAGGTTGATGAGATCATTGCCAAATGGAAAAGGAGGTAAGTGAAAACAGTGTAGAAAATGTGAAAGAGAAAAAGACATCACAGTATTAGTTTAAACAAAGGCAGAAACCCAGTCCTATCCTCTTATGTTACTTAACCTCTCTGTGTGCCCTCGAATTGAAACAATAATAGTACCAACTTCATAGACCGTCATGAGGATTAAATGAGTTCATATTTGTAAAACAAGTGCCAGGCATGCAGCAAACGCCACAGAGGCATTTGTTAACATGAAAATGAAAATGAAATACCATCACAATGCCAAAACCTACCACAGTGCCTGCTCAGTAAAGGCTGAACTCAACCAAGGTCTTTGTTTTGAGACACTTGAACCAGCACGGGCCTGGGATGGAGCGGCTGCCAGGACCAATGGGCTGGTTGGTGACAGCATCTTCCAGAAGGAGCAGCTCTTGCGAACACAGCAAGCTCCATGCTCCAGTTCAAGGGCCCTGGAAGTTCCCAGGTTTTGCCACAAACTCAGCTGGAGCGCTCCCTGGATGGGGACATGTGGTTTTTCGGGATAGCCCGAGGAGGAGGGGTTGCCGGGCACCCTGGCGCCCGCTGATGGTGGCTCCCGCGGCGAGGGGGCCAGCCCGGAGCCCCGCCCCCGCCTCCCCGGCCCGGAGCCGGCACGGAAAGTTACTGCGTGCTAACGTGGCAGGAACGATGGAAAGCCCAGGGCTGCCAAGTGCTGAAATCCTGGGCTGCGTTTCTTATGCTCACAGGCACGGCTCTTCGGAGAGTCTAGTCTATACACGTCCCCGGCACATAACTGTATTCTTTTCAGCAGATACTATATTTTGGAGCAGAGGGAGGAGAAAAAAGTTTGAGGGAGTGGCAGTAAGGCCATGAGCCAAGATCCCATGTATGCTTTTTTCTGCTTGCCCTAAGATGTTCCTAAGATCAATGAATAATCTCACCCACGGTATCGCGTACAGCTGAATTTTCAGCTCATACATTTAAAGAAATAATCTAACTCTTTTAACAAGTTCAACTCACCGGAGGCTTCCATTTTGTCTATTTGCTCTTTCATTTTTTTATTTTATTTTTTAATATTTATTTATTTTTATTGGAGTATAATTGTTTCACAATGTTGTGTTAGTTTCTGCTGTACAACAAAGTGAATCAGCTGTATGTATACGTATATCCCCTAAACAAACATTTCCTACGCATCGCTTATCTGTCAGTTACACAAGGGGGCCCTGGGAACCCTGAGAAGCTCATAGTCTGGTGTGGAGACAGACAGTATAAACGGTAGCTGTATGTTATGAAGGGCTATCGCTGTGGCTGCACAGAGGGCCCCCCGGCAGAGAAGTTTTTTTCTGCCAGGTGGGAGAGAAGCCACAAAGGCTTGCTGGGGAGTCTTGTTAGAGCTGGGCTTTGAAGAATGACTCCAGCGAGAAGGTCACCAGCTGAGCAAGTGGCCTAATTAGGCTGTGATGTACATTTACCATCTTTGTCCCATACCTGCTTTTTCAAGTGAGGTTTTAAAAATACAAAAACAGACTGTGGGTTGGAGAACAGTTATTGTATGAACATTACCCTCCCTGATTATGATCACTGTACTGTGGTCACGGAAGAGAAAGACCATGTTCCGAGGAAATCTACTCTGAGAAAGCATAAAGAGGAATACCCCCTCTCTCTCTTTCTCTCTCTCTCTCTAGATACACACACACACACACACACACACATATATGCAGATATATATATTTGTATATATATACACACACACACTTGTATATGGGGGGGCAGAGAGAGAGAGAGAGAGAGAGAATGAGAATGATAAAGCAAAGAAGACAAAATGTTAACAACTGGTGAATCCGGATAAAGGGCATATGGTGAATCTGGATAAAGGGCATTTGTGCTATACTTGCAAGTTTCTATAACTTTGAAATTACACCAACACAATAAGTTTTTTAAAAATTTAAAGTACAAAAAATACTAAATTAGTTTTAAAACTACCAGAATGACAAAGCCTTTTATTACCATCATTCCGAAAAGCAATATTCAGAACACAATTTGGTCAGATTGATGCAGCGACCCACCTAGGCCTTGGGAACTCTGAGGAGTGCAGTGTCTTCTTCTTCTTTTTTTTTTTTTAAATTTAATTTAATTAATTAATTTTTTATACAGCAGGTTCTTATTAGTTACCTATTTTATACATATTAGTGTATATATGTCAATCCCAATCTCCCAATTCCTCCCTCCCCGCCATTTTCCCCCCTTGGTGTCCATATGTTTGTTCTCTACATCTGTGTCTCTATTTCTGCCTTGCTAACTGGTTCATCTGTACCATTTTTCTAGATTCCACATATATGTGTTAGTATACGGTATTTGTTTTTCTCTTTCTGACTTACTTCACTCTGTATGACAGTCTCTAGGTCCATCCACATCTCTACAAATGACCCAATTTCGTTCCTTTTTATGGCTGAGTAATATTCCATTGTATATATGTACCACATCTTCTTTATCCATTCGTCTGTCGGTGGGCATTTAGGTTGCTTCCATGACCTGGCTATTGTAAATAGTGCTTCAATGAACATTGGGGTGCATGTGTCTTTTTCAATTATGGTTTTCTCTGGGTATATGACCAGTAGTGGGATTGCTGGGTCATATGGTAATTCTATTTTTAGTTTTTTAAGGAAAATCTACAAACAACAAATGCTGGAGAGGATGTGGAGAAAAGGGAACCCTCTTGCACTGTTGGTGGGAATGTAAATTGACACAGCCACTATGGAGAACAGTGTGGAGGAGTGCAGTGTCTTCTGTGGTTCCTTCTTCACTTCCCCACCCTGTTCTTTTTTAAAATTGATGTATAGTTGATGTACGATATCCGTACCCTATTCTTTTTTCTTAAAACCTTGAGATTTGTAGGGTGAGAGGGTCAGGATAGCAGTGAAGCTCATAGCAGGTGTGGTCTGCAGAGGGTCTGAAAGGAAAGGGGCTAAAAGATGCTGCCTGTCTCTCTGCAGTGGAAGGGCCCACCCCCAGGAACCTAGAGGAAGCAGTGCCACCAGGAGTGGGCAGTCAGCTTAGTAAGGGTTTGTGATCTATCCAACAATTTTGTTGTACTTGTTTTTAATACATTTTAAAAAGCAGAAAGCAAAATTTAATAATAACAGCGGCAGCAGCGGCAGCTAAGATTTACCAGGTGCAGACGATATTCCTGGCACTTTGCTAACTACCCAACATGAGCATCTCATAGATTCCCCATCACAGGTCCATGAGGTGGGTACTGTTAAAATTCCCATTTTACAGACAGGGGAACTAAGGCCCAGCAACTCAACAGGGGAGTTGGATATAAGCACAAGTAGCGTGGCTCCAGTGCCTGGGCTCTTGCCCACAATTTTATACTCTCTAGGTTCTGGTTACTACTTTATGTGCATGTGGACTAAGAATTTCAAAGGACATGGAGGGGGGGATGAAAGCAGTATGACTGGTTGGAGGTGGTGAGATTGCAGTGATGTTTACTTTCATTTCCATGTTCAGTGTTATTTGTGTACTAATTTTTAAAAAGTCAACCCTATCGATGGATAATTCCTGACTCAGTAGATGCAGTTTGGGATATGTGTGCCTAACATAGAATCTTTGTCACTAAGTAAATTACAGCTTCTCTGTGCCTTGGTTTCTGTATCTGAAATATGATATTTGCTAACATTTTCCCACTAAACTACTTGCTCTATGATTGATATTCTGTGTGTGATGTGTGTAGGATATGGCGATTGTGGAGACTAGGGGGTGGGAAAAGGTGGGGAGGGGTACGGTGGGGTGACGGCAAATCTCTTTCTGAGGACGATTACTCACTGGTGGGATCCGATGTAATGCATGAGGCCGGGCTGGGCTTTCTGTTCATAAGGGACAGTCCAACATTCAATGAAAACATCAGATCTGAATTAGGCCCTCACCTCACCTTGCCTGACTCCTCTTTTCCCCCCTCCGTCTCTCTCTTCTTTCTTTCTTTTTCTGGGCCAGTGGAAGTTGTGTTCTGTCATATTTACACATTTTCTCAGATAGAAAAGACAAGCAGAGACTCAGACCAGAGGGAATGTGAGTGGCTTGAAGGCCTGAGCACACCTCTCTTTGCATTCAGGGACTCACCCCCCAGATATCATTTAACCCCTTTACCACATGCATGGAAGAGAGACTTTTCTATTTGCTGCTTATACACAGGCGATTCACTGGAAAAGCATCCACAAAAGGTAAAAAAATTAGAGTAACCAAAATCACATGCTGCTATGGTAGAAACTATCCTGGTTCGTTTGTATTCTCTTCCTGGTCACCTTTCAGACAATCTGACTAGAAGGCAGAGTTTTCATTTCTGTGCATCACCCATTTAGGTTCAAAGATGCTTTTGAGAGAGCCAAGGGAATGATGATTTAATGCTGTCAAGTGCTTTGAGATCTCAGACAAAGAAGCTCTGTAACTACTGAGAATTACTGGGCATTATCGGCCCCAGTATCTGTCTCCTCAGTATTATCAGGGCTTTGGAAAAATTAATGAAGAAATGGGTCCTGGCATACTGGCAGCAGCAGTCGCTTCTGGAAAAATTAAGAGACCCTCTGCATTGGGAAATGTAGGACTCAGTGAAAACACTCACCCAAGAATTACTTTTCTCTTTTTTTTGCAAATGGAAACCACCAAAGATGAAAACCCACTGCAATATGAAAAAGAAAGAATTAAAGCTTTCAAAATCAAACTGCAGCAGGGTGAGGGCAAGGTATTGTGTGAGTGCACATACCTGCAAAGGAGATGAGAACAGAGAGACAGACATTCAGAGAGATAGACTGGGCTTCAGAAAAAAACTGGGCAAAAGGCTTTTGCCCATATGTTTATATTTGCTGCAAAACCAAATCTTTTTTTTTTCTAAATAAAAAACTTATGCATTCTGGGTTGGTGAGGATGCAGGGCAACAGGCACTCACATACATTCTTGGTGGGCACGTAAACTGGTAAAATCTCTATGGAGGACCACTTTGCAGTATCTATTGACATTACAAATGTATCTTTCCCATTATCTTAACAATTCCATATCCAGGAATTTATCCTGTAAATCTATTTGCATATGTACAAAATGGTATATGCTCCAGGCTACTCACTACAACACTGTTTGTATCAGTCAAGTCTGAAAACAACTTAAAAGTTGATTAGTAGGGGATTACATAACTGCTAGTGTATCCATAAAATGGAGTATCACACAGTTGTTAAAAAGAATAAGGGGGCTTCCCTGGTGGCGCAGTGGTTGAGAATCTGCCTGCCAATGCAGGGGACACGGGTTCGAGCCCTGGTCTGGGAAGATCCCACATGCCGCGGAGCAGCTGGGCCCGTGAGCCACAGTTACTGAGCCTGCGCGTCTGGAGCCCGTGCTCCGCAACAAGAGAGGCCGCGATAATGAGAGGCCCGCGCGCCGCGATGAAGAGTGGCCCCCACTTGCCGCAACTAGAGAAAGCCCTCGCACAGAAACGAAGACCCAACACAGCCAAAAATAAATAAATAAATAAATAAATTTTAAAAAATTAAAAACAAAAAAGAACACTTAAAAAAAAAAAATAATAAGGCAGCTCTGTATGCACTGTACAGAATTAGCTCTAAAGATACAGTGTTAATTGAAAAGGACCAATACACAGACCAGTGTGTGTGTGTATATATGTATAAACATATTTGAATATGCATGTTTGGATTCATCATGCTCATATATTCAGAGAATGGATGTTTTCTTTTTATAAAAAAATTAATTAATCAATTAATTTTATTTTTGGCCGTGTTGGGTCTTCGTTGCTGTGCGCAGGCTTTCTCTAGTGGCGGCGAGCGGGGGCTACTCTTTGTTGCAGTGCGTGGGCTTCTCATTGTGGTGGCTTCTCTTGTTGCGGAGCATGGGCTCTAGGCTCTCCGGCGTCAGTAGTTGTGGTGCACGGGCTTAGTTGCTCTGCAGCATGTGGGATCTTCCCAGCCCAGGGCTCGAACCCGTGTCCCCTGCATTGGCAGGTGGATTCTTAACCACTGCACCACCAGGGAAGTCCCATAGAATGGATGATTTCTAGAAGGCTGCATAAGAAACTGGTAACTGGCCAAAGGATAGGGTTTACCTCTACTTTATATCCGTTTGAATGCTGTATCATGTACCTATGTGACCTTTACAAAAAAAACTAAACAAATAATGTTAATGTGTGTGAAACCACTGATCAAATGCCAAAGTAAAATAATGAACCTTTTACTATTTTTGGATGGTGGGGCTGGATGAGGTGTGTCTTCAGAGCTCTCCCATGTTCCTCTCAACACCTGGCTTCCCAGTCTCTGACTTCCCTGGTTGCCCACAGCTCAATTCAGGGTGGGTCAGCCTGGCACCTGTTTGAGCTAACAGTCCCCAAACCAGGAAGTACCCGATCTGCACCAGATCCATCAAACATAGATCTGAGGATGCAGGGACCCTCCCTGTAGGACTGACAGGGGAAATGATCCCTAGGGATTAGGACCCCCACTGGGCTATGCCAAACGTTTGCTGCAAGTCTGACCAGTGATAATTTTGGAATTAGGTTTTGTGTCTTCTGGGGGTTGCAAGGAACCAAGACTCACCAAGCTAGGGGATGCTCATCACAAGGTTATATGCGGAGTGATAAGAATATTTCTCAAGAGAATCCAATAAGAATAATAAAACAACAATCTCAAAAGTAACAACATGGAGCACTTAGGTGCTAAGCCTTGTGCCAAGTGCTTTGTTCGGATAATGTCACTTCAATCCCACCACAAACCCACGATGCTGTCACTGCTATTACCCCCATTTTACAGAACACTGCAGAGGTCCCGGGTGCCACGGAGCGACGGGGCCCTTGGAAATGGAAAACGTGCCTCTCCCTCAGTCTCACTCCCCTGGGCAACACGGTATCCCTCAGGGCTGCAGCTTCTCCCTGTATGTTTGCTTCTCTGATACCAGTTGGCTTATTCACTGCCCACTGGGCTCACTCATTGATTTTGCTTGCTCAAGTCCTTCAAGGACGGTCCTTGGAGACCCTCCTCCACCTCAAGTTCTCCTCTGGGCTTCAGCTGCCTCCTAACGGCCTCCTCCTCTTCAGATGTCCCGTCTATTCCGATGAGAGAGAACGTGAGAGGTCATCCCTACTGGTGGCCAGCCACTTCCGGACCCGAGGGTGGGCTGTCCCAGGTCAGGTTCCCGTTCTGTTTCATTTCCCTGTGGCTGAGGGCTACCAGGCCTCTTGGGGTTAAGTCTTCTCCTTCACTCATCGAAACTTGTTTCTGAGCACTGACCTCAAACCAGGCACTGGGACACTGGGGGTGCAGCACCAACAGAGCACAAAGCCCTTGCTCTCCGTGCATTCACCTTCTACCTCCTTGACCTGCAGTGATGGGGGTGGCAGACATTCTGGCCTGTCCACTTTGGAGACAATGACCATGACTGACCACTGAGCTCTTGTCTCAATCCCTACATCACCGCACCTGTGGTTCCCTGCACTCATGCCTTTTCCTGGTTTTCTAGCCACCTCCAGAAACTTGGCCCAGTGTACTACAGAGTCCAAGGTGACCAAGCAGGTGGCCTTCACAGTAGGGTGGAGAGTGATGGGAGGGAATTCTGGCGGACAGTGCTCAAGCCCCAGCCACAAATAATGAGGTTACCAACCATTCTACCAAAACTGGTCAGCAAATACCCAAGTGGTGCTCTTCCCGTTTCTTCCTTATTTCTCTTCCGTCAATGCCAAACTGCTTGAAAGGATTCCATGCCTTGTCAAGGAGTTGACCTGAACAAACCTTTCCAGGCTTGTCTTCCACATTCTTCAAACTCTTAATAATCCTTCAAAACCCAGCTCCAGGCATTTCCCTCCTCAGTGAATCCTTCCTTAAATTCTTAGTGACAATCATGGCCTCATTTGGGCTACTTCTGTACTTGGTACATAATTTTGTTGTTGCTCTTATCATGCTGTATTGCAAATGTTTATTTAGATGTGTGTTTTCTTGACGGGAGTGTAAACTCACAGAAGGCAGGTTCTATGTTTTAATTGTTTATTGATTTTGAATTTAAATAAACTATTTTAGAATAGTTTTAGATTTATAAAAAAAGATACAAAGATAATACAGAGAGTTGTTCTATACCCCTTGCCTCGTTGTAACATCTGGCTTTACAATGGTATATTTGTTACAACTAAGGAATCAACACTAGGTTGTTACTATTAACTAATTTTCACAGTTTATTCAGATTTCACTAGTTTTTCCCTAATGTCCTTCCCTATTCTAGATGTCATCCAAGTACCACATTATGTTTAGTCATTATGTCTCCTTAGCCTCCTCTGGTCTGTGACAGTTCCTTTAACTTTCCTTGTTTTTGATGACCTTGACAGTTTTGAGGCATACTGGTAAGGTATGCTGTAGAATGTTGTTCAATTTGGGGTTTCTATCATGTTAGACTGGGGTTTCTTCATTTTTAAACACCAGCACTGAGCAAAATACCTAGCATGTACCACCTAGCATAGACCAGGCTTTTGATTTAATGGTTAATGAACTGACTAGAATTCAAGTGTTTCTTTAGCACCTTCGATATAAATAGAACCCCGATCGATGCTCTTGGAGAGATGAAGTATGGAACCCAAGCCTTGTAAAGATCTTCCACACTGTTAAATAACAAAAGACAGCATGTGTCAAATGAGGGGAGCCAGGAGAATGACCTGTGGCAGCTTAGGAGATGGATTCATCAGCGTGAGTGGGTGAAGTCAGCAACGTCTACGTGAAAGAAAGGACTGAAAAAGCAGGGAGAATTTAGAGAGGCCCTTTTCAGTTCTCAAACTCACCCAGCTCCTTCCTGCCTTAGGGTCTGCTTACCTGCTGAGCCCAAGGTCTGGAAGGCATTTCCAACCCCTCTCTTCTCAGGGCTGGCTTCTCCCTGCAGACCACACTATCAAAAATAGGCTCCACCTGTCACTCTCAGCAACCTTGTTTGTTTTCTTCATAGCCTTTGTCATCGTTTATACTGATTGTTTATTTCTTTATTGTCTGTCTCTCTCACTAGAGTCTCAGCTCCTTGAGGACAAGGACTGTATTTTTTAATTCACCCCGGCAGAGCACATGACCCACACATAATGGTACTCAAGTTATCTTGCTGAATAAGTAAAAGGGTTGATGTTGGATGAGCCTGACAAGACATGAGACAGCGAGAAAATCCATGAGCCCTGGAAGAGGCACTGGGATGGAGCAATGGCCCGGGTAGGCAGTGGAATGCTGCCAGGTCATGAGACTGATCACAGTGGTGTCAGCTGATCCCAAACAGGGTGGCATAATTTGGGCAAACGCCAGCAATGTACTAGGTGTGGGCTGCACAGAGGTAGAGGCGATCCAGTAGTTTTCCATCTTGGGAAGGCCAAAAAGGGTTCATAGTCAAAAAGTGGGGGATAAGGAATAAGTGGAGTCAAGGGAGGGCTGGGGGCCATAGGAATGTCTTTTTAAGTTGAGAATGTACCCCATGAATGAGAATAACACAAAAGCTCCTGGAAGTAAAGGGGGTTCCCAGTTTAACTTCTCTGGTGTTGGCATAAACCCAAGGAGAAAAAAGGGCACTCAAGTCAGTGCTCCTCAGTGAGAAATATAAAATGGAAGATGAAGACATGTGATTTTTGCTCTAGGATTTAGTACTAGGAAAGGACAGCGATCTTTGGAAGCAGGAAGAAAAATGAGCTTCTGGGCTCAGAATGGAAAGGACCCCACTGAAATCTTGGATAATTTCCACCATGTTTTCTACATGGTTACAAAGGACAGAATTGTAGTATATACTGATTACCTCCAAAAGTATATATATATTCCCATCTGAGTCCAGCTTAAAAACGCTGACCAAAGGGCAGTGTTTCATAGATTCTGACTGGAACAAGCCCAGTGGGAAAAGGCCTGGAAAGCATATGGCAAAGAAACTCTGAGTCCAGAGTATGATTTAGAAACTGAAGTGGTATGTGTCATCTGTGTATATCTATATGAATAATTACAATGTTTGAACTCTGCCTATTTCTCATCCAACCCAAGTAACAGCCCTAAAAAAGAAAGATAACAATGACCTGTGTGTTTGGGAGTCAAGAGGGACCGTCAGTGACAGAGCTCACAGGGTTCGCCAGGAGGACCAAGAACACGGTCCAACCAATCGTCCTCTGACAAGGTAAGAGTGGGCAGAGGAAGGCATGAAGAATGGCTGTACTTCTACATCTGAAGGTCAGAACATGAGATCAAGCAATGTGTCTTTGCTATTTTAAATCTACAGCCTTTGAACCCCCAGAAGGTAAGCAGGTGAGTCCTGTTCACTGACCTGTAACGCAGGAGTTCCTTCTCTCTTCTGTACCTCCTTAGATAGGCCTAAAAGGGACAGCAGGTATTAACCTCTGTGATCCCTTCATTTGAGAAGGGAGGAAACTAATGCCCAGAGGACGACGTGATATGCCCAGAGTCACCTGGGTAGATGGCTTTGGAGCCAGGATGGGACCTTCTAACCCAGCTTTCCTTTCCCAATCCTCAGCAACTCACCTGGAGACTGACCACAAAATTGGCTCTGACTCTACATTCATTTGAATATATTCAAATATATCAAGCACTGTTCACCATATATTTTCTTTCCCTCACATTACTTCCACAATAAACTTGAGGTGGCCGGGGGGAAAAACAAAAGAAAATACTACCCACATTCACACTCGTTTAAATGAAATGTATACACCAGGTATCTGACCTGGACTCTTACTTCAGTGCCAATCTCCAGCTCATATCAATTCATTTCCCTAACAGAAAATAGGTGTCAACTTTGCAGATGGAAAGTAATTTCCCTGCAAATATTACCAGACAGGTTACTAGCACTACTGGACAGTTTTATTATTACTTTTGTTTCAGGTTAAGGTGTAGAACTCTACATTTGCCAGGTAGTCTGGTGAAAAAAGGTAGAGTTTAATTTTTTTAATTTTATTTTTTTATTGAAGTATAGTGGATTTACAACGTTGTGTTAGTTTCAGGCATTCAGCAAAGAAATATATATATTTCTTTTTCAGATTCTTTTCCCTTATAGGTTATTACAGAATATAGAGTATAGTTCCCTGTGCTATACAGTAGGTCTTTGTTGGTTATCTATTTTATATATTGTATTGTGTATATGTTAATCCCAAATTCCTAATTTATCCCTCCCCTCCCTTTCCCCTTTGCTAACCGTAAGTTTGTTTTCTATATCTGTGGGTCTATTTCTGTTTTGTATATAAGTTCATTTGTATCCGTTTTTTTTTTTTTAGATTCCACATATAAGTGATATCATATGGCATTCGTCTTTCTTTGTCTGATTTACTGCATTTAGTATGATAATCTCTAGGTCTGTCCATGTTGCTGCAAATGGCATTATTTCAAAAGGCAGAGTTTTTAACTTTGTATTAGTTTTAACATCAGAGGGCAAAACAAAGAACGAGTGTGTTGGCTGCATGCTGAGTACTTGGAAGAGCACCTCACAGGATCCTGGCTTTCCACCTCACTTCCCACACACAAACTTTCAGATCCTGAAACATCACACGGGTTGAAGGGAATTACTCAGCAGCACCTGCCTGTAAACACTGGTTATCAGCTCATTTGCAAGGTAAGCCAGTTGAGGGCAAGTTAACGTGTTTTACTCCTCTCTGGATTTAATAGAAGGTTGTTATGTTTTTTTGTTTTTTTTAATTTTTGGCTGTGGTTGGGTCTTCGTTGCTGCATGTGGGCTTTCTCTAGTTGCGGCGAGCAGGGGCTACTCTTCATTGCGGTGCACAGGCTTCTCATTGTGGTGGCTTCTCTTGTTGCAGAGCACGGGCTCTAGGCACACGGGCTTCAGTAGTTGTGGCACGTGGGCTTCCGTAGTTGTGGCTCACGGGCTCTAGAGCGCAGGCTCAGTAGTTGTGGCGCACAGGCTTAGTTGCTCCGCTGCATGTGGGATCTTCCTGGACCGGGGCTTGAACCCGTGTCCCCTGCATTGGCAGGCTAATTCTTAAACACTGTGCCACCAGGGAAGCCCTGAAGGTTGTTATGTTTTATGAGAACCCAATCATCTAAATATTTCACATATAGATGAGAAAACTAGACAACATAAAGGTAACCAAAAGAGTATGTCATTAATAGCCACTTAGGTGTATTTCATTAATAGCCATTTATATGTACAGGCTACTTGAAGTCATGTTTTACCATCTATGTATTTTCTAACGGGTCAGAAAGTGTTGGGTGTAGGGCTGCCAGATAATATACAGAATATTCAGTTAGATCTGAATTAAAAATAAACAGTGAATAAAATTTTAGTGTAAGTATGTTCCAAACATTACATAGAACATATTTTTATTCATTTTTAATCAACACTCGGTCCGTTACTCAGCCGGTTTATTTATTATTCAGATAATTTTTGCCTCTGCTTCCTTCTTTTTTGACCTTTTGGTGGCTTAATTTTAGGAACCCTATTAGAGGGTGCAGGGAGAAACACAATTCAAGCACATTGCGTGTCCTACTTACCATCAGCTGAGGCTCATGTTTTAGCAGGGGAAGAATTTGATACTTTGGATTGAAAATGGTGATTATCTGCATTCTCCCTATTACCATATAGACAGAATTAGCCACAGACTGATGTTTTCCAGAGTTTGGATTTTGCAGAGCAGTAAAATGTAAAAAGAAAAGGAAATTGTGAAATTGTGAGAAGATCAATATATGGTTGCCAAGTTTAAATTCGATCAAATAAGAATGTTAAAAATACCACAACTGCCATCTTCAATGATCATTAATTCATAAAAGAAAATAACATTTGAATATCCCCAAAGTAGGAAGGACACAGTCTTAGAAAAAAGAATAATACTTCTTAAATAAAGTTGGCAGCCTTCCAATGTACCACTCTCAGTTTTGTGGAAACTGTCGAAGTGTGGTGCTGGCCCTGGGATCTGAGCACACCCAACCAGGGTGTGCCATAGCAGCATAAGCCCTGCAGCAACGCTGCACATCTTACAGGTTTGTGCTGGTAACAGATAATCACAGAGCAACTTCTAGTAAAGGGAAGAGAAGGTGAACACCGCCAGCTTGAATTTCAATGACCTTAAATTAATAGCTAATTTAAGGATTTAATTTCCGAGAAGCATCTCATTTGTGTGGGAGTCTATTGTGACTTTTCTCAAACCAGGAAGCATTTCTTCAACTTAAAACTTATAGAAAAACCTTTTCCTAAATTTCCTTTGGAGCACAGCACAATCTCTGTACTCTTCCTCTCTCTCTCTCTCTCTAAAATGAATGCTTCAGGAACTGGATAATATGACATTGCATTTCAACAGCCCCCTTCCTAAGAGAGTTCAGAGGTCTTTGAAACCACGGGTAATGAAGCCTCCTGGCTCCTGTGAGCTGGCAGAATGTGTGACCCCAGCTGAGAAGAGCTGGCCAAAAGACAGGTGTAGCTTGTAGCAGTGCTGGGAGACCGAGTTCCCAAGTTCAGAGTTTCTATCACCCTTCCCATTACACAAGGGAAAACGATGGTGTGAAAGTGGAGAATTGCCTGAAATTGCTGAGTAATTAATAGAAACCACGATTAAAATCATTGCCTAACCCAAGTCTTGTGGGTAGTTTCTTCTGTCCTTCTCCTGCCTGAGAAACACACACAAAGACTTTTTACCACAGGAACTTTTCTTTAAATAGGACTAAAATTCAATTTCATAAGCCGCAGAGAGATTCAAAGTATTATTTACCAATGATCTTCAGATATTCTTTCCTTCTCCCCATGGCTAGGAAGTTGGAAACTTTTAGGGGCTCTTAGAGGCAAAGAAGTAGTTACTGAACACACAGCACACACACACACACACACACATACACTGAAATATGTTAGCATATGCTTAAAAGCATGAAAAATACCCCTAACTTTTAAAAAATTTTGATATAATTTTATTTTTTTCTAGTCATAGGGTTATTTGGTGTCTTTTGATTCTATTCTATTCTATTCTACTTATACATTTATAAAATATATAAAAGTATATATTTTATTTTTGAAATAACTGTAATTGTTTATTACTTTCATAATAAGTAAAAAACAAAGATACAAAACACATACTCTCCCATTAAAACTCACTTCAACCTGAATTTTAAGGAGACCATTTAGCATCACCTCATAATCACACCCTATTGACCACAGTCCTCTCCCTGACCCACCTGAGAAACTCAATACCCCTTCTGTATTTGAGACATTTGTCTTTCTGAAAGAAGCAGTGCAACCAATTTTTTTTTTTAACCTCTCAGAATCTCAGATCTTCTGTAATTACTGTAGCTCAGGTATTTTCCCCGCAGCCCTTTTCAATATCAGCTTGTTTTCATTCCCTTCTCTTTGTTGTTTGCCTTACTAATTCTGACACGATGTTTTATTTCAGGCTCAACTGAACAGAAGAGAGAGATTTTGGCTTGGATTCCACAATGATGTTTCACAGAAAGTCAGCTCTGGTTCCAGGTACTTGATAAACATCTCACTAACTAATTTCTCGCTGTTTCTAAGCGATGAACATTTTGGTTAGCAGGTCCAGAGCCCTTCAGACATTGTTTGCATCCTACATAACAAGTGAGCTAATGAAACCCATGGAGCACGGCCTGGCCCTCTGCTTCTCTGTAATGGTGTAATGGCTTCTGTCATCCCAGCCAAGCTGCCACGTCCAGAACTCTGCACATGGGATGCTGCCTCAGGGCAGGTGGAGGGATGCAAATGAGTGTGGCCCTCAAATTGCAACTTAAGGGTAGCTGTTAGGTTATACTCTTCCCATATTTTTCTCTTCCTAACCACCAAGCTTGAGGATAATGTGCTATTTTTACTTATTTTCAGGGGAGAGAACATTAAACCTTAGGGTGATGGTGGCATATTGCTGAATTTGTCTTTTAGTCCAACTTGAATAAATCAGATTTTTGTTGCTGTTGTTGGAGAGAGGGGAGAAAAGAGAGCTTTGAATCCAAAGAAATTAGATGAAAAAGCTAGGTTTTCCTAATTCCTGGGTTCTAGACATAAAGAAAACATGATGAATAATATAATCAAACTGTAGGAAGTTGTGATCATTGACAAGGTGTTTCTGGCCAGACACCCAAAATCTGTGTACTCAGATTTTAATTACATTTGCCCCTACTGATTTAAAATATGTTTTCTGCAATCAGAATGCAACGACAAGATTTAGAGGGAAAAGAACAGGTTCAAAGGCTTTCCAAAAGCGTTCAAGGCTTCTTGGACAGCGATGCTTTCATTCAAGGATGTGGCGTGGCATCACAGAAATGAATCAGAGACTCGGCCCTCCATTTCCTTAGAAACAGAAACAATCTGCATCTTGCTTTTAATTTCAACTAAAAAAAAACACCCCAGGCTTCCCTGGTGGCGCAGTGGTTAAGAATCCGCCTGCCAATGCAGGGGACACGGGTTCGAGTCCTGGTCCAGGAACAACTAAACCCGTGCGCCACAACTACTGAGCCTGCGCTCTAGAGCCCGCAAGCCACAACTGCTGAGCCCGTGTGCCACAACTACTGAAGCCCGCGCGCCTAGAGCCCATGTTCCGCAACAAGAGAAGCCACCGCAACGAGGAGCCCGGGCACCGCAACAAAGAGTAGACCCCGCTCGCCGCAACTAGAGAAAGCCTGCGCAGCAACGAAGACCCAATGCAGCCAAAGATAAATAATCAATAAATCAATTTATTAAAAAAAATAAACCCAATTCACTTTGGACTTGTCTGGAGAAAAATCCTGAGCCTCTTCATCTCCCTTCCTCTACCCAAGTCAACTCTGGTATGACTGACTGCATTTTCAGTTTCTTTATTTTCAGATCTGGCTCTCACTGTGGTTGTAATGCTGTTAGTAGCGGTAGTGATCATCGGGTTTATCACTTTAAGAGTCACCATTTTAAAACACCAAAATATATATTTTTTAGGTTAAACATTCCCTGTGCCTGTTTCTCAAATAAACTCCCTGAGGAAGCATGTTCCTGCATATTTAGAAGTGGTCTACAAGAAGGAGGGCAGAGAAGCTCGTGCAGGTCCTTACAGAGACCACTCCTTTTCACTTTTCTCTTCTCAGGCTGGGAAGGACAGATGGAAACAACCCTATGTCACCACTCTTGGAAAGGGGGAGGGGTGTGGTGCTCATATTCCCTGGCTTTTACTTGGATTAAGTGTGGGTAAAAGAGAAGGGGAAACTAAACCTGGACGAAGCAGAAGAAGGGAAAGTAGCCACCCCCCCCCTCCAAGTCACCTAGCAATCTGCCCTTCGCAGTAAACTGACTCACGGTAGGTAGGAGTACCTTTATGGGCTTGAAAGTATCCAGTTATCTCTACTCTCAAGCAGAACGCAATCTAAGATTGCTGAAGAAGGATGCCGACCATCGGTTCTTCTTTTTATTATTGTGGTAATTTGTAGGGGAAGAAAAAATTTCTTTTTCCTCTACCCATCTTGGGTTCGTTGCTGGGGTCCCCACATTAGACTGATAAAAGGCAGATTAATGAGCGAAAAACAAGTTTATGAACTCAACACAGAGAATAGTCAGTGATGAGTAACTCAAAGGAATGCTTACAACTTGGGCTTCTATGGCATCTTAGCAAAGAACAATAAATTTATGGAGAAGTGACAATACAAAGGAGAAGGGTTTTAGGCTTCCAAGGGTGGTAAACTGTAGGAAGGTAAATATATGGGGAAAACCAATGGAAAATAAGGATTGTTTTAGCAAAGTTTATTACGTAGAGTCCTCTGGTGCAGTTTCTGGGCTGGTTAAGAGTCTAGAGCTGTCTCCGGTGGTTAAGAATTGGCCTGCCCTTCCTGGTAGTGAGAGGGAGGCCATAGAGTTTGTCTTGTGTCTGCTTTTTCTCAATTGTGTTTTCAGCTCAAAATAAGCCTTATGCCAGAGTGGCATATTTTGGGGTGGCATACTCTGAATCCCATTCAAGTTTAATTTTTCCTTCCTAAAAATAAGACATATACTTGGTAGAAAATTTGGAATTTATATAGAAGTTACAAGAAGCATGCAAAAACATGACTAAATCTTATCTTATTAGTCACATGCAATCACATCTAGGAATGGTTCCAGTATTTTTTCCTATGCTCTTTTTTTCTTCACATAATTAAGATCATTCTTTACACAGAATTTCACATACCATGTTTTTGTTCAATCAACCAAAAATATTTTCTCATGCTATTATTAATTCTTTAAATATTATTTTAATGGTAGTATCATTTTCCATATGACTATACCATAATTTATTAATAATTTTCCTAATATTAGACATCTAGGGTATACTTAAATAAATACTTTGTGTATGTGAATAAATCTTAGCATTTCAAATTATCTCCTTAGGATAATCTACTAGAAGCAGAAAAATATGGGATCAAAGGATATCATCATTTTTCAGGTCTTTAGTAAATATTACCAGGAAGGTTGTATCAATTTACATTAACACAGTACATGAATGTCTTACTGAAGCTCTGGCTGCATTGATTGATGTCGTTTAAAAATCTTTGCTATTCTGTCAGGTCCCTGTTACTTAACTTTGTATTCACTGGTGAGGCTGAAAAATTGTTTAGTATATAATAAGCTATTGGTATTTTCTCATCTATGAATGATCAGTTCATGACCTTTGTCCATTTTCTCATTGATTTATAGTAACACTTTATAAACTACAGTCATTAGCTTTCTTTGTGCCCCAGTTTTTGAAAAAAATACATCTTGCCCGTTTGCTTTTGTCCTCTGATTTTGTTACGATTATTTTTGAGGTATAAAAATTTTATATTTCTCTATATTTCAGTTTATTGGCATTTTACCCTGATATTTCTTCCATTGCTTTAATGTATAGAAAATCTTTACCCATCTAGACTAGATAAATATGCAGAAATATATTCTTCTAGTTATTTAATCGATTTTTCAAAAATAATATTTCTTGAATCTACCTAGAACTTAATTTGTTACATGGTATGAGAAAAAATATATTTTTTCCTAATAAACCATCAATTATCCTGGCACCACTTGTCAACTGTTTTCTGCACAGTTTTTATACGTATTCTGTATAAACATATTCAAGACTATTCTTAAAAATGCAAGATTATGTTTCCGGGTTTTCTACTGATTTCTTTGCCTATTCTTTAACCAGTAGTTTCTCCACCCCTAATTTTTGTTTTTAGAGGTTCTTTTATCTCTTATATTGCATTCTTTCCACTTAAAAGGTGGCCAAGATTATGTACAAAGAAGATCGTTTAAAATTATTGGAGAAAGAGAATCTCTGCCTTTATAGTTTTGGGTCTTAGGTGAACAAGATACAGTTCACCTAAGGCTTCACCTAAGGTGAGTTTTTCTTGTGTCTATGAAGGGTGGGATTCCCGCTATGACACAGAAAATCAGAAAAGGACTTTCTTAGTTTCTTGATAGTCATAGTAACAGTAATATAAAGAAGAAAAGTTACATATCTTTTTATTCACCTCAAGAAAAGAAAATTTCCAGTGAGGAGATTAAGATGTTTAATGTTGAAAGATCATCTCCCCTTCTAGGGCACCAGTAAAGATTTCAACCCATGTATCTGTAGAAAATTTCCAGAAACTGTCACAAAATGAAAAATGAGAGGAAGCCTCGTGGTCCTGCTAGGGTTCTATGAGGTATGTGCCGAATAATTTTCTGTGTTTAAGGCTTGTTAACAGTGAGTATCTTAGGATGATGGGGTTATAGTTGACTTTTTTCTTTTTAAATGTCATTACATTTGCATTTTCCCCCCAAATTGCATAAAAGTTTTTTTCTTCATAATGTTCTGTTAATTAACTTCTGAAAATACAGTACTGGAAGCCTTAGTCCCAAGAAGTGCAACGGTACCAAAAGTGGATTTTCTATTTCTTCACCTCTTTTCTTAATAGACACAGCAACACTAAAATTCATCTCATTAGAAGAGATTTTGAGAAAATGAGAAAGGACATTTCTAAACCAAGTGCTTTTCCTCTGAATAAGATTTAACCCAAAATGAGGCTGGGAACTGGAAAAAGGTATGAAAAACTACCTCTTAAAATTTCTGTTTCTAAAGCTAATAGGAATTCTTTTGCAATAGCTTTTTTTTTTTTTTCTTTCCTTGACAACCAAGGATTGATACATCTTGCATGTTAAAAAGTACAGAACTATGAGTAAGTACTCACTGGCTACAATTTTTTTTCCTTGTAAATTCCCTTTTTGTGATACAATTGGTGCTCTTTTACTGTCTTAAATGTTTCCATTTTTCTTTAATGGTCTCTCCTTTCCTCTTTTCTTAGTTCTTAATTGTTCTGCTTTTCATCAGTAGATAATTCTCTCTGTTTGACAAACAGTGATGGGGGTCAGAGTCAGGGACAATATACCATATCTGGTTTTGTCTGGCTGGAGAAAAGTTAAACGGTGCTTCAGCCTCAAATTAGTCACTTTAAGTACAAGCGACAGTCAGCCTCCAAGGTTGCAATCATTTCGTTGTTGTAAGCGCTTGAGAATACCTGGTGTAATTTTTTCACATCCCCCTGCCCCAAAGCAAGTTTATCTTTGTTCTTAAACCCTAAGCCACACTCTGTATTTCCTTTCCATGCCACACTGAAAAGAAATAAAAACCAAGTGCTGTACATATCACTTCAACACATAAACAATTAGGTAAGAGTCCATTTCTCCCTTAAACCTTTCATGGAAAGGAAAAGGAAAACCTTGTTTTCCTATCTTAGAATAAGACTTAAAAGCCATCAAAGCACCCACAGAACAAGTAGCTCCTCATTTCAGGGGCAGGGGTAGTGTCAGGCATGTGTAGCCTTTGCTCTACCATGGATGTCCACGTAATTTCTTGGAATAAGGCTTGCAGTGGATAACCCAGTGAGAAGCAGGAAGCTTCTTTCCACTCAGATACTGTCAGGGCCAATGTGCCTTTCAGGAGACTGTCTGTGAGATTCTGAACATTGGAAGTGTAAAAAAAATTGAGCTGGACAGATCCTTGCCACCACTTTTTCTGCTAAATATAGATAAGTTGTCATCGGGTTGCACGAGCAATTTCCAGCTACAGCTCCTTAGGAAGAGAAGCAGTCACTGGGGCTCATGTCTCTGGTAGGTAAAATAAGTAGAGAGGATCTGACCCGGACCTGGGGGTTGTGGGGAGCTAGGGAAGAGGGTAGAATGAAACGGGAGAAAGGAGTCTAGGTTTTGGTTAAATATATAATGACATACTGGGGGGTATATAGCAAATGATGGTATCGGCTTAAAATTTCATTAAGCATCGATAACTTGTTAGAAAAGAGATACAGAAGGGGCGCTCTGCCAGGAGTCTGTGTTCAAGTTCCTTCTCTACTACTGCTTTGGAAGCAATGTAGTAACAGTGGGAAGAGACTACGAGACATGGTGTCAGATGGTCCTGAGTTTGAATCCTGGCTTCATCTGACCCTACGTTTGATGTGGAGTTAATTACTTAAGTTCTCTGAGCCTCAGAGTCCTAATATATAAAATACAGGTAAAATAATATCTCTCACAGTGTTATTAGGATTAACATTAGGATTAACGTACATGGCACTACTAAGCGCTCAACTTCTGTTGGTGCCCATCTCCTTCTCCCCTTTGAGGCAAACTGTTTAAGCTTCCCTGGACTCTACTTGTTTTTCTCTTATCAAGTCCTTTGGGTTCTACCTCCAAAGTATATCCAGAATTTGTCCCCTTCTCTCCAACTCCATTGCTACCACGCCAGTACAAGCCACTGGATGTCTTGCCTAGGCCACTGCAACAGCTTTCTAACTACTTTCTCTCTTTCTGTTTCTAAACCCTGTACAATCCATCTCTACACAGCAGGCGGAGAGAACTTTAAAAAAATGCATATTAAATCATGCCATTCTTCCACCTGAAACCCTCCAGTGGCTTCTTATTGAGACTAATATCCAAACCTCATCACAAGCTTCGAGGCTCCTTGCGATCCGGCCCCTGCCTACCTCTTTACTCTTTGACTTCATCTGTATCACTTCCTTCTTCTATTAATATTTTCCAGCTGTACTGGCCTAATTTAACTCCCCAGAACACATCAAGTTTATTTCTACCTCGGGGGCTTTGCATGTGCTTGGAAGAAGTTCCTTCTATATTGTGTTGTGGTTGAAACCTTCTCAACAGTTAGGTCCAATGTTCTCTCGTAAAATTTGTCTTCCCTGACCTAGTCTCTATCACAGCCCTATTCCATTTTTTTTTCATAGCACTTATTACTGCATGAAATTATTTTAAATTTTGCTTCTCTGATTCCCCCACTGGGGATGTAAACTTCATCAAAGAAGGGGACTATACCTTTTACCCCTGAATAAACCCAGAACACTCGGGCAGCATGTGGTGAACGAATTCTGATTAAATATATAAAATGGGGTAATGATAACTTCCTGAAAGTTTGTGACTGGATTTGGCAGTCTTTCTATGTCTTTCCATTTCTAAAGATTCTATGACGCCTTGAACAGCAAGACTGAATCCCAGAATAATTTAAAAGAAATGTAGTTAGGAAATTTTCAAATACTCATCATATACTAATTCATATTAGGTTTACCCAGTTGAAACACTGTCTATCTGCTTTAATGAAAAAAAATAAGAAGGACTTATAATTTGCATGTCAAGGGATCCTTTTAAACTACTATTTAAAAACTGTGTTCCTTTCAGTAGCATTAAGGTTTTCCCAACAATCTTATTTACAGTTGGCTCAGCACATCCTTAGTTCACAGATCTTGAAAAGGAATATGATTCCACAGCATAACACATCTGATAAAAGAAATGGCTCAGGTGAGCACAGACTGCGTGAATGGCATGTTATTCAGCTCAGGGAGTCATTCATTCCACTTCTGGGGCTGGGCTGTGAGAGGGACACCATACAAAATGGATCAATCTTAGGGAAGGAACTGGAAACCCTGTTAGGAGAAGAAAACGGGAAGGCCTAATTGAAGGCAGGCCTAGCTGAACCGGAGCCTGATAACTGTCCCGCACATGCCCTGGGACAAATCTAGAACTGATGAGTAGAAGCTACTGGGAGGCAGATTTTGGTGCCATAAATGGAGGGAACTTCTAGCAGTCAGTCTGCCCTCATATATAAGCAAAGGTCTGCTTGGAAATACAATAAGCGGGTGCCATCACTGGATGTTTCAACTTCAGACAGGCAGACCACTAATGAGCAATGTCCTACAAGAATTCTTCCCATTATAGGTGGGCAAGTTCTCACGGAGCTCTTTTCACGAATTCCAGGCTGACTAGCGGGGTCTAATATTGTGTGATTTGCATCACACAGCGTTCTTTCTAGTATGTAATGTGCAGAATATGATGAGTCTCTTATTGCTAATGATTCAGGCCCAGGAGATTTTGAATTTCATAAGTTAAGCTAGAATCTCATAGATCCACGGTTTTACTTTCTGACCCGGAAGGAAGTTACTGGCTATTTCCTACCCAAGAGATTTCTTATCTGGAAGGCTGAAGCAGACTACTTCTTCTCTTGGTGAATAATAGTTTGTGTTCCAAAAATAACCCTGGGTTTAGGGATAGACGATAAGGCTGGATGAGTTTAAGAGCTGAATTAGCTCGCCTTTTAATTTGTGGTCTAAGAACTCTCTGTTACCCTTTACCTCTCCCTTCTGGCAGGATGGCCGGAAACTCCGGGCAGAAGCTGACCCCCTGCTCAGCGACATCCCCCAGCCTGACCCCTCTTTTCACCTTCTTTCTTTCCTTCCTTCGCCTTTCATTAGAATCCCTGCGAGCCTTTGCAAGCTTAGCATGAAAATGAGCCCATTTTATTTTTGGAACCCACAGAGGCAGCCCTGAGGGGAGTTATTGTGTTGCTTTTAGCAGCTAAACAAAAAGGTGTGAAATCATTTGCTGGCTGTTCTAGAATGGGAAAAACATAAATAAATAAACTGAGCAGGAAGGTTCAGGACAGTGTGTGGTCACTTGGACAGAACCTCGTGACGCGGCTTCTCTGAGACTTATTAGTAACAAAAGTGGCTGTGGGAATGTCTGTACATTTCTCTCACCTTCCCGGGAAGTTACTAGAATAACACGGGAAGCCACTGGGATTTTTTTTTTTTTCTTAAATGATTCACTTTGAAAAACTAGTTCCACGTTGCTTTGAAAATGACTTGGGGACGGGACTAGTTTGAGAAAATTCCTTAGAGCCCTTTGCAACGTGCCCTGTACAGGGAGGGTGAGGGAGGGAAGAGAGGACCATTTCACCAAGGGTTTTTTAAGAGCTGGGAACACCCAGCAAATGCCTCTGTGGACAAGTACGGGAGTCTTTACCACGGGCCTGTAACGATTTAATCACATTACAGTGGTAAGAGACAAAGACCGCCAGCAATAAAGACTTCTCGTGAAACTTGAGGGTTTTGCCTCATGCTGATAACATTCACTGGGAGCCATCTCCTGTTTTGGGGGGCTGTGGGCCTCTCTTTCTGGAAGAGTAACATATTTTGAAATGTCTCTTCATTAGCAAAGGCAACTTCATTTTCAACTGGCATCTTGGATATGGGATTTTTTTTCCCTTTTACAATGATGTAATCTTTTCTAAACTACAAAAGATCTAAAACAGGCAAAAATGCAGAGACTTGGTAAATGCATATCCTATTCCCAAGATGTCACAACTGCTACTTGAGCTCTTAAAAGAAATAAAATGCTATGGTTGTGCTTTCCTATTCCCATGCTTCTTTCTTCCTCTTTCCCAAGAGGCAAACCCTGTTCAACTGGTGTGCGTCCTTCCACCCTTGGCCCTTCTGCAGGCCTGACCAAATAGCCATTTGGTTTAAAGAACTTGGCCTTTGGAGTATCTAGGCAGCCAGGCTTCCGTGAGGGATGGGTATCACCATGCAGTGGGCAGTCACTGGGCCTGTCTCACTAAATGGCAAGTCTTCTTTTCATCCAGCATTCAGGGCAGAATTACAGTAGAGTCAAACACTAGGATAAGACAAACCTTTAAAAAGTACTATTTAATTGATTAATCAATTCATAGAACAAATGATATTGACTGCCCACTTATTGCCAGGGGCCATGCTATGTAAGTCACAGACAAATGGAAATTATAACCGCTGTAATCTCAAAGCTTCTCTCAGGAAAGGAACTGTCTTTGCTTAGGAAAATTCCATGATAAGCCATGACCATGATGAGGTGGGCAATAAGAACGAAGAGACAACTTCACTGAGCTGAGCAGGATTGTGGAGTGAAGGAGGAGAAAGGAGAAGGAGAGGGAGGAAAGAAATAACTAGGAATCTCAGGGTGAGAGAGAGAGAGAGAGAGAGAGAGAGGGAGAGATGAGAGATGTGAGTGGGAAAAAGGACAAAGGGGGAAGACAAAAGGACCTGTGGCAAAGTGGCTAAAGTGAAAATAAAAATTATGGTGTTTCAGGTGCTGGAGGGCTTCAACAACAAGGTCTCTAAAGATCAGTTTGAGGTTGTGTGTGTTTCTGTGAAAGACATCCATTGTTCGGTGCCCATCCTCTTCTTTACACCCCAGTAAAATGTTAAGTGAAATAGATTTTTTTAATCAATTAAGGGATGAATTTTATATACATGTACACATATGTATACGTATATATATGTGCACGTGATATATATATGTGTGTGTATAGATACACGTACATGTACCTAAAAGACACTGGATAAACTGAAATGGATCACTGAAAAGCAGAAATTCAGCACCAGAGGTGACCATGAAAACCAGGCCTGGTGCCTCCCCCTTATGCTCTCAAACCTTAGAATTCTCAGAAATCCGGCAAGGTCTTGGCTTTCCATGCAGCCTGGGGAAAGTGCATTGAGAGACGTCTCAAAGAGCAGAGAGAGCTTATTTGACATCAGAGTTGGGAGCAGAGCTTACTGTTTCAGTTTTACACTGTAGGTAATAGGGGACATGATTTGAATACAGGGGTGCATTCTGAAGTCATGATTTATCGAACCTCTACCACGGTTGCCCAAATGTTCTTTTCCCTTGTTTCCAACTAGCAAACACCTACTCATCTTTTTGGATTCTATTTAAATGTCACTTTATCCGTGGAGTTTTCCCTGACTCCCAGGGAGGGTAATTTTCTTCTTCTGAACTTCTGTATCTCTCCATATATATCTTTCTCTAATACACCACGTATGACATGATACACATGCGATTGAACCTGCACACAACAAAGAAGACCTCAGGGTACCACTTTTGAATCCCCGCTGCCCAGCAAGACATACGGGTCCTTTGCAGAATAAAACCTGGGGATGTGAGTAATAAAGGGAAACTTACAAGTAGACACACAGCTTCAGAAAGAGCAGAACTCCAACCCCTAAATGGCGGTACCACTCTCCCCCAATAATTTTGCTATTGGATGCCATTTGTCTTGCCCCTTGTTCTTATTTTGAAATAAGAACCCCTTGCTCCCCAGAAGTAAAAGCAATGTAATAGTCATTTGTTTATTCCCTGAGCCAAGACCCAGGGTGATGAGGCTGGATTGCACACGGGGCGTGGGCATCAGAAACTGGGAAGTCTCACCTTGCCCGGCCTGTCTGGCTCGTATGCTTGGGCAAGTCACATAGCTCCCGTGGGACTCCTCACCCAGTGGTAATGACCGGCTTCACAGGGTGGCTGCAAAGCTTAATTAAGAATTGAGGCAGAAAATACAAAGTGCTTCATACACGCAAAGGATTTTCTTCCCATATTTATCTTTGGGCTCAGTAGCCTGTGGTAGGAAATGTTTATAAGCTGGAAGAAGAGTCTAGCAAAAACTATAATTACTATTCTCATCCTAAAATGGCTCACTTGTATTGATTGGGGCAAGGACCACGTATTTATTTCTTTTATTCCAGTACATTCTGTGGCCCTTGCTGCTAACTTCATGGGGACAGCTTGCTACCTCTTGGCCTCAGTTTCCCTGACTCCAAGGACTTTCTCTATGATTCCTTTATGCTCAGATGTATTGTGATGCCTGAAACTTTTATCTCAGTCCCCAGACCCTCAGATCACACTCAGAAACAAGGTTCAGGGACTTCCCTGGTGGTCCAGTGGTTAGGAATCCGCCTTCTAATGCAGGGGACGCAGGTTCGACCCCTGGTCGGGGAACTAGGATCCCACATGGCCTGAGACAATTAAGCCCGCGCACCACAACTAGAGAGAAATGCGACTGCCGCAACAAAGATCCCACGTGCCGCAACTAAGACCCAACGCAGCCAAAAATAAATTAAAAAAAAAAGAAAAGAAACAAGGTTCACAGATGGTACACAAAAGTTTGTGAGTGAACCCACAGGGATTGGTCCCTGAGCCAGAAGACACAGGGACTTGTGAAGCCTTGCACAAGTGACCCCCCCGACTCTGCCTGGCTTCGTAGACACGCATCTCTCTTCTGAGCACTTGGAGACCTCAGCAGATTCACTGTTTCCATCACTGCCAGAGCCTGCAGCCTCATTGCCAATTTTTTTGCTGAACGATTGAGCAAAAGAACAACTGATCCCGAGGTAACAGTGAGAAGGTAGGAGAGAGACAGAAAAACAAACCAAAACAGTGGGTTGAGTTACTACTTTGAAAAACCTTCTTATTCCTTACTGCATTTTGTTTGCTTGCTTGTTTTGTAATCACAGAGGCCATTGCTGTACTAGGGATATTCAAAGACCAAAACTGTTCAGAAGGAGAAAAAGATTCTAAAGCTTTATACCCCAAACAAACTTCGCATGCAGTGTTTGTTGTCAAGAGAGGAATACAGGCCAGAAAGTGGCTATTATTTCCATAGCGCCTCCTCTGTACCCTCATCCTGCCTCGCTGTCTTCAGAATCCCTGGCATCATACCCCAGGAGGCAGTTGGGTCAGCCACAGGGATCAGATGAGGAGGTGGAAGAGTGGGACAGCTATTGCAGGTGCCCAGCCAGGTGTGGCGGTAGCTGTGGAAATGCGTGGGACCACCAAGGCTTATGTAAGAAGGAGGCCAAAGGGGAAGATGTAAGGTTGATTCTGATTGGCTAACTCAACATGAGGCCGACTGAGGGAGGAGGGGGAGAGCGGGAGAGAAGACACTTTTGAAAGCATGACAGTATCTCATTTGTATGCAAGTGAATATGAAGGTGTCTTCCAAATACAGTCCTGAAGAAGGTGGGGATAAATGGGAAGTTTGATATGCAGTAAACCACATGCTACCTTAAATATATACACACAAATTAAAGAAGGTTGCTATCAGTAGAATATGCTATATATCCTAATTACATCAATATTGGATGCATTGTTAATACAATTTCTCAAATGTATTTAAAAATGACTTGAAGAAAATGAAAATAAAAAAAAAAGAATGAAATAATGCCATTTGCAGCAACATGGATGGATCTAGAGATTATCATACTGAGTAAGTCAGACTGAGAAAGACAAATATCATGTGCTATCGCTTATATGTAGAATCTAAAAAAATGGTACAAATGAACTATTCACAGAACAGAAATAGAGTCACAGATGTATAAAACAAACTTACGGTCACCGGGGGGAAAGGGGGGAGGGAGGGATAAATTGGGAGATTGGGATTGACATATATATTATACTAATATAAAATAGATAACTAATAAGGACCTATTGTGTAGCACAGGGAACTCTACTCAATACTCTGTACTGGCCTATATGGGAAAAGAAGCTAAAAAAGAGTGCATATATGTATAACTATTCACTTTGCTGTACACCTGAAACTAACATAACATTGTAAATCAACTACACTCAAATAAAAATTAAAAAAAAGAAAATGCAAAAATAATTTTTGGAACTTTAACCTTGAGTGCCCATAGATCATTTTCTTAGGAAAATGTGACTATTGGAAATGTTAGATCTTTTTCAAGCCAAAGCATTATAACTGGTCTCCCATAGGCCTAGAGTAAAATTTTCTACTGAAGCACTGTTATAGAAAAATACCACATGCTATAGATTAAACACAGAAACCAGCTAATCACAACACATGAAAGGAAATGTAGCGTGTTCTGAGAAGTGCAAATATGTTGAAACATGTCTACCGTGAAATACAGTCTTAACAATCCTCTGAAAAATAGCTCTTCTGCAAGGAGCACTTATTCTTATACTTCACTGAGGGATCTCAGTTTCAAATAAGGTTCATTTTATGTACTTGGGTGATGGAAACAAAAGACACTCTGGAAACATCCTTTTAGTCCTGAGCACCTCCTCTCTTTTTTGGGAGGAGGGGAGCTTTCAGCGATTCCATGTATATCTTACATTCAATAAATTGAGGATGGAAAGCAGTGCCAGGTAATTCCAACACTTAAACTGCTACTTAAGCATCTAGCTGTTAAAGGAGTTCAAATGAATTGTTAGCTACAAGAGGGAGGTTTCTCAATCTACATCCCACTCCAAGGTCAACTCTCGTCACAGGTGCACTTGGCCAGGAGGCACTCGTAACCTCAGAAGCAGATATGGCTGCCAAGTTCAAGTTGCCATGACTCTGAACATAGTATAACATTCCGCTCCAAGCCAGAGTCCATAACTCTTGCGGCTGTTCAGATGAGGGCCCTTCTTGGTACCACTTAGGCTCACACCCACTGGCTACAGTAATGCAGCAGGTGAAGGACTTAAGTGTCACTCAGTTGGTTTCCAGTTGCTTCCAGGAAAAAAAAAACCATGGCGTATAAGATTCTCGCATCTGACACCTGGCAAATTTCCTCTGTGTTCACAGGCCACAGACAGGATATCTGACCATTGCTGTCACGGCCTGAAGTGCTGTCTCCCACACTTTGAGGGGCCCTGCGACATCCAGAAAGATGGGGTTGTTAGCATTTTGGAGACAAGGTATAGAAAAAGACTCTACATGTATCTGAAACCTCTGCCAAGCACCTTATCCCTGACATGCCACTTGTGAGCTCTTCCAGCTTCGGAACATTCTGTCTCAGGAGTTGTCAGCTCGACCTCATATTCTGGTTTTATGGTGTTGATTCACATCTACCAGAAAGGAGGCCAAAAGGAAGGACTCACCTCCATCGCTATCTTCTGCAAATGAGCCCCTTGCTTTGCCCCTGGGCCGTTTCTCCATGTACTGTTCTTGGGCTGTCTGTCTAACTTGGACTGGGCATCTGTGGCCCTGAGGTTCCACGAATATTCAAATAATAAACAATAGTGCTATAATTACCAGTAGGTTCCTCAAAAAGCAAGAGAATACCAAACTCACCTCAACTTGGCCTTTGTTTCTCTGGCAAATGAAAGGTCAAAATGCTATTTTGTCATTTTTGCATAGTCATTTACGTTGATATTTTCCAATCTTCAATGTGAAAATAAATCTAGAAACTTTCTGTTCACACGCTTTTAGGTGTGTGCCCCGAATGACACACTCGGGAGGTAAGCACAAGTCATGGTAACTGGCCACATCCTTTATCTGTTGGGACCTGAGAGTTAGCAGAACTTTATCTTTATGATGAAGTGGCCTTTAGAAGTGGGTATCGCCGAGTTCAGAATGCGAGCATCGTTACTGAGAAAAAGCACTTTCCTTTTAAACAGAGAAACCAACAGCCATGAACTACAAGGCCTGGAAAAAAAGTTGAGCTACCACAAAACAAACAAATATTCAGCTCGGTTTCAGGAAGTTTAGAGAGGATCAAACAAGCCTTTCTCTATTGAAGTTGTTTGAGAACATTCGTGCTCACTTCAGCCTCAGTTCCTATTTATGCTGCTGGCTTTTATACACCGACCTCAGGAGGGCATTCCAACTTCAGGTTACTCACAAAGTATCTTCAGAAAAGAAGGTCTGAGCTCCCAACCCCAGTGTGGGGGAGGGGAAGCACATAGATTTGAATTTGTTTCCAAACTACTGCTCTGTCCTTGAGGCGAAGACATCTCAAAAACTGGAGAGAGAAATTCCACAGAGAGAGAGAGGGTGAGAAAGCTTTCTCATGGTGTGAATGTGCCTGTGAGGAGAATGACTCTTCTTGTGAGACGAAACCAGGAGATGAGAGAGGCTATCTGTGGAACCCTTGTGAAGGTTTCCACTCAGAAGTAGCTTGCAATTTTCTGATGGTCCCTGGGGAGGAGGATTTGGTAGACAGTTGAATTTCCAAGCAAACTGTCTTGCAGAATAAAAGAGGAACGATGCCAACCCCTTGCAAACAATATTCTTGTTTCATAAACCCATTACTTTCTAGTTCTTAGGGTCATTCATGCTCAGAACAATGTTTTGGGTGGTGTTTTTAATCCCCATTTGATGAATTAGAAAACTGAGGCTCAGAGATTAAGTCCAAAGTTACACAACAAATACGTAGAAAAGCTAAGATTCACACCTGGGTCTTTCTGCCTCTAATGCCTGAGGTCTTTCTAACATGCCACATCAGCTCCTTACTACATCCTTCCTAACAAAGTGTATTATTACCAGTGGGAAGAGAGAGAAACTTTTGGAGAAGAATAGGAAAGAGTTTTGACTGGGGAGTGGGCCCGACGCGGAGGGAAATGTTGGCACTTCGGTCACTGTTACTATGTCTGCATCTTTTCGTGGAAATATACAGAGATTTCTTCTTAAAATCTGCATGTTGGAACTTGGTGGTAAAACTTAAGTCCCATCCTGCATATGGTGCAAATTCACATCAGAGAAGCAAGAGATGAGAAAGCTGCTGTCTCCAGCAGGGTCAAGTCTGAAGGACGCACACACCTAAAATCACATAAATACCCACATTGCTTGCCTCTGGAGAAGGTCTCAGTAAGGTTTACCCATACGTCAGCAAGAATGAGTCCTCCATAGACATACAGATGGCCAACAGGCACGTGAAAAGATGCTGAAGATCGCTAATTATTAGAGAAATGCAAATCAAAATTACAATGAAGTATTACCTCACACCGGTCAGACCATCATTAAAAAATCTGCAAATAACAAATGCTGGAGAGGGTGTGGAGAAGAGGGAACCCTCCTACCTTGTTGGTGGGAACGTAAATTGGTGCAGCCACTATGGAAAACAGCATGGATGTTCTTCAAAAAACTAAAAATAGAGTTGTTCTATGATCCAGCAATCCCACTCCTGGGCATATATCCAGATAAAACTATAATTTGAGGAGATACATGCACCCCTATGTTTATAGAAGCACTATTCACAATAGCCAAGACCTGGAAACAACCTAAATGTTCATGGACAGATGAATACATAAAGAAGATATAGTACATATACACAATGGAATACTACTCAGCCATAAAAAAGAATGAAATAATGCCATTTGCAGCAACATGGTTGGACCTAGAGATTATTATACCAAGTGAAATTAAGTCAGACAAAGACAAATACCATATGATGTCACTTACATGTGGAATCTAAAATATGACACAAATGAGCTTATCTGTGAAACAGAAACAGACTCACAGACATAGAGAACAGACTTGTGGTTGCCAAGGGGGAGGTGGGGTGGGGTAGGGTGTATTGGGAGTTTGGGATTAGCAGATGCAAGCTATTATATAGACAATGGATAAAGAAAAAGGTCCTACTGTATAGCACAGGGAACTATATTCAATATCCCGTGATAAACCATAATGGGAAAGAATATGAAAAAGAACGTATATATGTACAACTGAATCACTTTGCTGTAGAGCAGAAATCAACATAACATTGTAAATCAACTATACTTTAATAAAATAAAGTAAAAAATAAAGAATGAGTCTTCCACAAGCAGAATGTTTTTCTTTACGTATCTCCCACCATATACACGCCTTGCTATACAATTAGTTGGCTTACTCTGGAGCTTAGAAAAAGCTTCCTGCCTATGCTGAACAACTTCTCTTTTTTTCATTATGAAAGTATATATTTTGGTGATACAAACTATGTATCTCTTCTACAGTACAAAATTGATGTGTATTCCCTACGTGGCCTCCGTTCTCCCATGACATCAATACCCTCAAGTACACAAGAAGGCTTCCACTCCAGGAGGTACCCTCCTCCCACCCTAATCTTTTTTAAAGTTGGTACAACATGTCTATAAAGTCGACTACCCCTTGCAGAATTTCCAACAGCCATTTTAGTCACCTAAATCTGAGAGAGATAAATTTACAATCCACTTTAGGTTTATGTGGGGAACCATAAATATCAGGCTTGAGCCCTGAGGGCTAGAATTTCATGGGCCATTAAGTGTGTCACCAGGTGGAGAGCTGTCAATAGCTGGAAGTGAGTTACATGGAGATAAGCACAGTCAGCCCGGCTTAAGAAAGTGTAGCCCCGATCAGAGACGGGTACCCTTTCCCCCCTGGCTCCATGGTTCCACTCACTGGTTCATCCCTCCCTCCTCAGAACTCAGTTCTCGTTCGGTCTTTAGGATTTGTCCCCTGTGCCAGACAGCAGGCTACCTTTCTCTTACCTAGATTGAAAGTCTAGGTGACATATGGAAAGAACAGGAGATTGGCGGTGAGGCAGAGCTGGATTTAAGTCCTTGTTCTGTCATTGGTAGCCATGAAATAATGCACAAATTACTTAACCTGTCTTAGCTCTAGTTCTTCCAACTGTAAAATTATTAAAGATAATTAATAGTATAAGAAAGGTATAGCTAGGGCCAATAGGGAGAGGTTGTAGGGAGCTAGATTTCCTGCTCAGCAAACAAAAGAACCTTCTAAAAACGAGGCTGGCTCAAAAATAGAATGGGCTGCTGTGAAAAGAGATGAAGAAGTAGATACCAGCTACTGCAGGCTTTGTGCCTAACCTGGATGCTGGGTGGAGGATTCTGGGCACAGGTGGGAGTTGAGAGTGGCTACTGCAATTCTCCCTGCTGCCCTTGAAATTCGACGATTCTATGATTTACATATGTGTCCTTCCAGAAAAGCCAAGATAAATCCTCTCAAAATCCACAGTGGAGAATAAAAGTAAAATGACATTATTTTTTTCTCCTTTTCATTTTCCTTCTAGAAAACTAATCCCTCCCATGCCTTTTCCCCTCCACTCAGTTGGTAGAGAAACGCATCTCTACCGAGTGCACAGAACACATTTAACCATTTTGAAACACTTAACATTTAACACAAAGCACGTGGCCGTATGTTTTCATTACTTCCCACTACACAAATAGTCCCATTTTTAGAAAAGTCAAAATTCTGTACGCTGCCTCTTGCGCTCCTTCTCTCCACCGTGGCTCTGTTGGACTAGCCCAGCAGTATTCTCCCATCCTGCCCTCGTGCCGTCGGAGCCCATGGCACCTGCCAATAAAAGTGATGACAGACTTGGACGCTCATGCAGGTTTCCAACAACAGAGTTCACTCCGTAATCACCTGGGTTCAGCCAGTGAACCCGATCTGAGTGACACTGGATTTTTTCTGAGATGTTACACCATGGGCTTTCATTCCTACAGGTGATGAACCACTTTGAAAGTGAATGTTTTAGCTTGCTAGGAGAAATGACCTGTGAGTCTGCAGACAAATCCCACCCGACTGGGCAAAGCCCAACCCTCGGTCTAGTGCTTGAGTTTGCTTGGAAAACTGGCTGTCATGTATGAGTCACAGACACAGGGTCATCCTCTGGGAGAGTGTGAACCTGTGCTTGTGTGTGCATTTGAACGTGACCAGGACAGGAAGTGAATCACAAGTGCACCTTACAAATAGTGGCCAAAGGGAATGTCAAGACCAGTCTTAAACTGAAGGAGGGCCACAGAAGATGAAGGATATCGTGCAATAGGGAATGAGAGGAGGGCTAATAAGACTAGGGCTGCCAGCCTAACCCTCATCACAAAATGATGGTTACACAGTGATTACACATTGATCAGCCAGGCACTGGGGAAGCAGGTGCTTCTACCCACGTGACCTTATTTATTCAGCTAGATACCGTCATCCCCATTTTACAGATGAAGCTCCGAAAGGTCACGCAGCCTGCCCACAGCCACGTTACTCCAGGTGGTGGTAGAGATGCAAGTTTGCCCTACGATGATGCCTCGGAGGCCTCAGGACACTGTCCAGCTTTCTGTGCAGAGTCTGACTGTATCTGCTTCTCGGGCCCTGCCTTAGCCACCTTGTCTCATGTTTGTCTCCGATATTATATTCCTTGCTATCTGTGGTCAGATTCCTCCCTCCCCAAGTCGGTTCTCTTATTTGCCTAATGTTATAATTTATGCTTCAGATACCCAAGGGCATCTTTTCACGTTCAAACTTTCAAAGCTACAAAGCACTTTAGGGACAATTAAAATCCCATCAAGAGTATCGATTCTGCCAGGAGATCCCGACCTGTGCAGCTGACACTGAAGATGCAGAAGAGGCTTCTCAGACTTCCCTGGTGGCACAGTGGTTAAGAATCCACCTGCCAATGCAGGGGACATGGGTTCGAGCCCTGGTCCGGGAAGATCCCACATGCCGCGGAGCAACTAAGCCCCTGCGCCACAACTACTGAGCCTGCGCTCTAGAGCGAGCCACAACTACTGAGCCCATGTGCCACAACTACTGAAGCCCACGCGCCTAGAGCCTGTACTCTGCAACGAGAGAAGTCACCGCAATGAGAAGCCCGCGCACCACAAGGAAGAGTAGCCCCCGTTCGACACAACCAGAGAAAGCCCACGCAGCAACGAAGACCCAAAGCAGCCAAAAATAAATAAATAAATAAATAAATAAAAGAAAAAAAAGAAAAAGAAGTGGCTTCTCTTCCTTTGTCATGAACGCTGCCTCTCTGGATAGCTGGGATTCAGAATATCTATCATCTTAATCAAAGAAGCTATGGAATAAAGACTCATTGACGGAAGTTTCTCATAGGCTAAGGATGGAGGAATCTTATTTCTTCCCTTTGTAAATCAAGATTCAAATCTTTTCATTCAGAAATATGGATAATGTGACAGTTAAGATTTATACTCTAAAGTTCTTGATGGTACCATTAATGTTTGGTTTTCAAGGTAGAGTTTTGTAAGAGGAAGATTTATTTTTAAACTTGACACAATTTGAATTTAACAGACATATTTTCTCTACATTTTATTTTCCACATTTACTCCACTGAAACTATATGGCTGGAATAAAGCATCAAAAACAAACAAGCAGACAAGTAAGCAAACAAACAAAAAACCTACTCCATTTCCCCCTTGCTAGTCAACCAGAACCTAAGCTCTTTGAGGTTAGAAATATTGTATACTTTGTTGCACTAGGCTGAAAATGGCCCTCCCTCCCCAAAAGATTTCCTTATCCTAATCCCCGGAACCTGTGACTGTGTTATTTCAGATGGCAAACGGGACTTTGCAGATGTGATTAAGTTAAGGATCTTGAGATGGGGAAATTATTCTGGATTATCCTGGTGGGCTCAGTGTAATCACAAGGGTCCTTCTAAGAGGTAGGCAAGAGGGTCAGAGACACAGAAGGTGAAGTGACCATGGAAGCAGAGCAACAGAGAGAAAGACACCAGAAGATGCTATGTTGCTGGTCTTGAAGATGGAGAAAGGGGACATTTGGCCAGGAATAAAGGTGGCTCTAAAGCTGGAAAAGTCAGGAAGGAGACTTTCCCTAGAGCCTCAAGAAGGAACTAGCCCTATCGACACCCTGACTTTAGCCCAGTGAAATTGATTTCAGACTTCTGAACTCCAGAACTTTAAGAGAATGAATGTATGTTGTTTTAAGTCCCATGCTTGTGGTAATTTGCTATAGAAGCAATAGGAAACTAATAAACTCGTTTATCATTTATTGCCTCTTACATCTAGCATAGTGCTTGGCATATATATGGACTCATAAATTAATATTTACTGAATAAATTGAAAATGTAAATGAAGGAAATCATGAGAATGGAATGTACCCAACTCAGGCAACATTTTTTGGTTTAAAAAATTCCCTATTTCTAAGGATGAGAAGAACAGTTCTTTAAAGCTCAGTTGGGTGGACGGTTACTCAGTTATCCATGACAAGACCCCAGAGTTTATGCAGCTTTGCATTAACTCTTCAGGGCTAGCAAGCTCTTTCCTGGGAGCAGGTGCAGGAGGCCATAGAGCATGATAAACAGCCTTTAGAGGCTGACTGCTTTAAGAATAACTATTCTGTGTTTCCAAGGACTCAAAGCCCCAGGAAGACAGGGAGGAAGAAAAGGCAGTGTCCATACTGTACAATGCAAAATACCAGCACCTTGAAGAAAGTCTAGTATATAGTAGGCACTCAAGAAGAAAATGGTAGAGGGTACTTCCCTGGCGATCCAGTGGTTGAGACTTCACCTTCCAATGCAGGGGGTGAGGGTTCGATCCCTGGTCTGGGAGTTAAGATCCCACATGCCTCGTGGCCAAAAAACCAAAACATAAAACAGAAGCAATATTGTAACAAATTCAATAAAGACTTTAAAAATGGTTCACATCCAAAAAAAAAAAAAATCTTAAAAAAAGAGAAGAAAATGGTAGAATGAATGACACTAGAGCCAGTGTATAATCGTGACCTTGCACCCCTGCCCCGACCCCCTTCCCAAAGCCTTCTACAGGAGATGTCAATCTCCCCGCACCTCTGCCTGCTCTGTCTCCCTGGATGTCATTTCCATCAGATTTTACTCATATACACTAAAGAAGAGCAAAGGAAAGCACCCTCTAACCTCAGACACACACACACACACACACACACACACACACACACAGAGCCAACAAGCCACAGGTATTTTGGCCACAGGGGCTACAGACCACAGTAATATACCCCACCTTTTCTGAGACCCTCTCGCTTGTTCAATCTCTGCAAGTCTTATAATTTAAAGAAAAATAAACTAAGCCATTCTGGCTGATTGAAGAATAGTTCTCCTAAGGAACTTAACACCTAACGATCATATTAGTGATTTACAGTAACTTCTCATTCAGGATTCTTTTAGATTTATCATAGAGGTAAAATCAATACCTTCTACCAAACTGGAGAGATTTAGATGATTCATTTTTAAAATATAGGAACGGAAAAAAATTAATGATAACGACTAAAAATGACTCTAGTTTTCCCATTAAGATATGGCTGTCTCTTACGGTCATAATTTAGAAAGGAAGAGGCCTTGGGGATCATCTAGTCCTGCTTCTTTACTTCACAGATAAGGAAAACTGAGGCCCAGGGGGCATTTCCCAGATCACACTGGCTAGGAAATAACAACATTTCTCTGGCAATGGGGCCCAGGCCTTCCGAGTCCTGAATCCAATATGCATATCCACCTGCCTTGCGTCATCAGATGATGGTACAAGTTTGAAGCACATAAAAATAGACACCAATCTTGCTTTCAAGGCGTTGATGGTCTAGCAGGGGCGATAACACGTATACATATAAATTATGACACAAAGCAAACAGAGGTAGGCTCTACAAAAGTGGTAGAGACTAAAAAGGAATCTTTAAGTCACTGACCCCTGAACATTTTTTTCAGTTTTTTTTATTATAGTAATCACACTTGTGAAATAGTGAAATTCTTCCTTTTTCCAAGATTCCTTGAAACCAAGTATTTGGACTTTAACTTAGTAAAGGATTTTACAAAACACCGTATTTGGGTATCTGATTTGAAAAAACAAACAACCAAGCCAGACCACACAATGCACACTGGATGAGATCTTCTGGGCAGGTATCTCCTGTCTATCCAGGAAAGCCAAACCAAAGAAGGCACTGGGTCAAAAAGGAAGGACGAGTAAAGGATAAATCCACTGACCACCACCTGAGGAGGCCAAGACACTCTCTCCTCCCTATTAGTCGTGGCTGGCTCTAAAATAAAAATAACACACTCAAGCTGTGATAGAGGAAAGCTCTTGGTTTGGAACCCAACTACAAAGTATTAGCAAAGAGAGATTATTACCCACCAGAGACTCTCTTTTGGGTATAATTAGAAGAAAAGAAAGGCCATTGAATAGTGGGATTTGTGAGAAATATGGGTCATGCGTCTGCAGCACTAGTTGCTTGCAGAACTGGCTATGTGGGTTGGCACACAGCACCGTGAATATTAGAAACCACAAATCTCCAGAGTTTCCTGAACAAAGTTAAAAGGCCTTGTCTACGGATTGCCTGCTCGGAGGTCAGCTCATGAACAAAGTCCCCGGATGAGCTCAGATGCTACCTGTGCGTTTCCTACTTCTCCTTCTCTCCCCCCTCACTCCCCTTCCTCCTCCTCCACTCTCTCCTCTTCATCTTCCCCTCCATCTCCTTTCATTTTGGATATGGGCATCTCGGTGGGTCTAACTGTAGCTAATGATGCTTCTGCCAACCCCACAGAAGAAACAGGCCCTCTCCATGACAACAACCAGCTAGGAATCCACAAGCAGCTTTGGACAATGGGACAAACCATATTTCCATGAATAAAACCAAGGGAAGCTGATTCTTTTGCCCCTCAAGGACTAGAGGAGTTATTCCCCTGTCAGATTATGCGGCATTCAAAGGTCTGAAAAAGGAACAAACCTCCCTGTATTGACAACAAAACCAATTCTTGAAAAGTTGAGCCAGAGCGGGTACCCTTCAAAAACTTCTTGGGAGCCCGTTACTGAAATCAAGCACTTCCCTGTTTTCATTTGTCCAAAGATAGACCCCTCTACGGGATCGTTATCTTGAGTTCTAGAAAGTTAAGTAGATGTCTTTTAGTAGGTATAATTTGAGAAAAAAAGGAAAAGTTGAAATGAATTTTTCAATTCCTTGGGATTAAGTATACCTTGGACAAGACAAAGAGCCACGTTTGTGCACCGTACTCCCATCTACCTCTGCCTGGAATATTCTCTCAGCTCTTCCTTCACCTTCCTTCATGCTCTGAAATATTACTTAGCTACATCTTCACCCAAGGTGATTTCCAGGAGCCCCCAGTTTGCAGGGGGGTGTCCTAGGTCATCTGTTTCCTTATTACTTGCCTCCAAAGCACTTAGGTCCTGCATTTGTGTACTTTTCTGTCTCTGTGCCCCTGCCTCCTCCAAAAAAAGGGGGTGGTGGTAGTGATACAGATTCTCTGTCCCCAGTGCTTTCTACACATTAGGAGGTCAGTAAGCGCAGGGCAATTCCTGAATGAACACACAAACCCAGTGGCTGGTTTCCTCACAGACCACACCAACAGGGCAGTCCTTCTGTCTCTATTTCTATTTTCCTATCCACTTGTATAACCATGTTTTTAGGAATCAGAGGTTGCTCTTTGTAAAACTCTTGAAAAGACTGGGTAAAAATTATTTTATAAATGCCAGTCTGATCTTCTACTTTATCCCAATGAGCTGCTACTACGTACTATGCAAAGAAGAGAAAATTTAGCAGGGAAGTTTGTGCTTAAAAGATTTTGGCCACAAATGCTCAACAGGATCAATGTTTCCATTTAGAGAAAAACATCCCTATTTCAATTGTGATGTTTGGAATTTCAGCTTACATTACAAAAGGCCTTGGGAAAGGCTTTATAGCAGAGGCTGATGGTTCTTGTGGAATCACTAGGCCAAGTGTATCTTCCTGTCAGCCTGGACTGTCATTTGAGTATATTGACCCTTCCTTGACGGAAAGTCTATGAAAAGCCAGAGGGGGAAGAACAGGCTGCAAACCTGCTGCAGAGCATTAACAAGAACAGAATTAAACATTAGCACTTCTGGGACTTATCACACAACTTGGAAATGGTATTCAATAAAAGAAAAGATAATTTGGGGCCACACTACCCGGCATGAACATCTGACTCACAGTCACTGGTCTGGATTTAGAAAACTGCTTTGATCCCCAGAGAGTAGATTGTTAATGAGTATTTTAAAGGACAAGATTGAGGTAGCATGATAAGAGTAGAAAAGGGTACTGGTTTCCAAGGGTTCCAGTCTTGCTTCCACTTCTGTAAAAGCAACTGGAACTGACTTTGAACAAGACAACTGACTTTGAACATGACACTTTCTACTTCCCTGAGAAACTGTCCTCTTCTCAAATATTGGAGGTGGGGACCACCAAATGAACTCTCTGATCCATTCAACTCTCAAATCTGGGCCTCTATGACCATAACATTGAAGAGATTTAAAAACAGAGCAACTAATGCTCATACCTTTTTCCTACCTGAAGTGAAGGTGAGGGAACCTTAATATAAAAGGTAATTTTTTTTACATGCCTGCTAACAGTTCATGCATAATTTTTATAGCAAAGCATGGATTTTAAGAGATTATTATCAGCTTCCTGAATTTGACAAGCTCATCAGTGTCACCTTGTTCTCCTTAAAGACTAATTATCCAAGGTGGTCAAACCTCCAACGTAAAAGTAATCAGCTTATAAATCACAGACAAGAAGGTGAAAAAAAGTTAATCTATTAAAAAAATTTCAAGCTTATTAAAAAATTGAATAGTATAACACATCTCTATGTACTCCTCCTTTCCTCCCTGGTAAAACATTTGGTCACTCTCGTTTCACCTATCCCCAATTTACTTTCTTTCTGGAGCATTTTTTTTTTTTTTAATTTATTTATTTATTTTTAGCTGTGTTGGGTCTTCATTTCTGTGCGAGGGCTTTCTCTAGTTGCGCCGAGCGGGGGCCACTCTTCATCGCGGTGCGCGGGCCTCTCACTATCACGGCCTCTCTTGTTGCGGAGCACAGGCTCCAGACGCGCAGGCTCAGTAGTTGTGGCTCATGGGCCCAGTTGCTCCGTGGCATGTGGGATCTTCCCAGACCAGGGCTCGAACCCATGTCCCCTTCATTGGCAGGCAGATTCTCAACCACTGCGCCACCAGGGAAGCCCCTCTGGAGCATTTTGAAGTAAATCTCAGACATCTCATCATTTTATCCCCTAATGATTTCAGTACTCATCTCTAACTGATAGAGATTAAAACAAAAACAAAAACAAAACAAACAAACAAGAACAACTGCCAGGTCATTATTATGAATGACAATATTGTAAAAAATCCCTTAACATCATCTAAAATACCAGTTCATATTCAAACTTCATCAACCACCTAAAAAAATTCTTTTTCAGGGCAGAGGTGAAACTGATTTCACCCAGGTCACAATTCTTTGTCTTTTAAATATTTCTTTTAGACGCTACCATTACTTAGACACAGTGTATCTGGACACAGATAATGTGAAGGCCACTTTCATCGCTACTTAATATTTCATTATTTGAAATGTCCTATTCTATGAAGCAGATACAAATGTAGTTAAAGACTCACAACTGGAAAGATATCAAGTAATTCTCATAGTTTTCTCAAACGCGTAAACAATTTGGGCAACTTTAACTGCATGCTTTAAAGCTATTTTGTTAAACTTTATAACATTCCCAGGAAGAATCCCATCTGACAAACCCTAGTGGCCTTTATTTTACCCATATAAAAGCTGAATGTCCTAAACCGTAAAGCGGCCCAACAGCAGATGTAGCATTTTCATCTGTAGCTTCATCTCTACTTCGAAAAAGACACATCTGAAGGAACACAGCAACAAAGAGGCCAGCTTTGTAAATAGGGCTAGGAGCCCTAAACTGTCATAGACTCTGACTTTTGGGAAGGAGGAAGGTGAACAATTTCTCTATTCAGGCCTCTCTGGTAATACACAGGAGCTGCTGTGATTCATAACTAGAAACACCGTTTTATAACACGAGTCTGTGTTTCCTAACACACACTGAAACAAACAAACAAACAAGACTATTTAGAAACCAAAACCAAGCCCTGCAGCGGGGCATTGATATCAAGATCTCAAGATGTCAGAGTGGCTATTGAATCCAGGCGAGGTAGGCAAGGCCTTATCCCTTTCCTTGGCCAGAAAAGTGGAAGCTTCCTGCCTGCTGCACATGCCCACACGAGGAGCAACCATGAATTTAATTTTCTTAAAACAGAAGCATTTTCAGACTTGTGTTTTCCTGGACAGCTGCCCCGTGGTTGTACTACGTAATCAGGGCGTGTAATTGACAGGAATGTGAATCGCTCATAAATTCTGGCAAAAAAAAAAAAATTACGGAGCTATTTTTTTTCCAGGAAAAAGTTAAGGAGCAGATTCATCCTGTCCCTTGAAAACAGCCATTACTTTACATGTCAGCTCATTAGCTACCTTTATATAAAAAAAAAAAAATCACTGTGATTTGCACTAACTATCAGCATGTATTGTAAAGAAGTAGTGTGGATTCACAGCTCATGCAATGGGATGGTTTGGGTCAGACATAATCTGTGAAATGGCAAATTTAGATGGGTTACTTGATATATATATGGGATTCCTCTCCCAAGAGCCAGTTGTAGGAGACTATCCTCCCAATGATTTTGCCACTTGAAAAGCTGCCATCTGTGAGGACCTTGTAATTATTATGGTAATACCCAGGGCAGACTGATGAGGCTGCCATTGACATTCACGGGCAGCTTCAGAATTCCTTTCACAAGGCCTCAGACACAGCGATCTCCAAAATAATGGCTGGGGATTTTCCCAGGTAGGAGCTTTTGGAACCATGGAAGCTTTTAGACAAGGTAAAGTGTTGCTACAATCTATTAATTCTCTTTGAATAAGGGAAAGAATAATCTGAATTAACTTCACTATCAGCCTGAAAGGGGCCCTCTTTTCCAAGGCAGAGGCACAGAAGCTAAACCGTGGAAATCCATGAAGATTGAATTCCACTGAGATAAACCCTGACTCCATCTGAACTCGACAGGTTCAGAAATGTATACCTTCAGCATCTGTGAAACTGGAAAGCTCCTGTTCAGATCTGCAAGGTGTCTTGAGCTTCTGGCTCTGGAGGGAATAGGGGTATTCTGAACCGTGGAAACCTCAGAAACACATGAAGAAAAAGCTGGGGCTTTAGAAGGTTGGGGTTCGTGTTGGGGGGATTATTTTGAACCAAGGTGAAAACAGTGGAAACACTTAGGTCTTTCCTTCCATTTATAATACTCCGTGAAGACAGTTTGGATTTTCTCAGAATGGGATCTCTCATTCTTAGAAGTAAAATTGAAGTCAAAATTTGCTAAATCAGAGGTTATGTTGCGATTTTAAGGAATGAAACTACAATTCATTCTGTACTCCATCACTAATTCCTATTGAGAAGCTTTTCTTGCATGACAGCAGTTGGGGGCTGGGATTATTGGCTCAGGATGGTCCTCATCACTGAAGCCACCACTAATCTCCAACTTAATTCTGAGTTTATTTGGCAAGTAGTTGCTAACAGGCAAAATGAGGGTGGAGTCCCATAAGCCACTAAAAAGAGAGACATTATGTACATAAATCAGCCCTGCAAAATATTTCAGATACTGTATCTCAATTATAAAACAGTAGCAGACTGTTAAAATCTGAAAAGTAACACGTAATATGTACAACTAGTTCTTTTCAGGCATGTTCTTTGTTCCTATATGAATACATTTCACATGAGCCCAAAGAGATGGAAATGGCTTATTTATTTTTATAATTGAGAAAAATGTGTTAACTCTCTGGAATGTCCATGTGTGGAAAAATAATACATTATGTGGAACTGCACACACATGATTTATAATGCACGTATCCAGGACCAGAAATTCTAACGAAGAACCTTATTCAACAGAAAAAAAAATTTTTTTTTTCTTCAGCATTTGCAATTCTGGTATACCATAATGCTGAGGCCAAGCATATATTTTATTAGTTTAAATCCTAGCTAAGCAATAAAATGTGTGTCATTTTAAATAAAGAAAACATGTTTTTCACAAAAGTTAAATTTAATGTCCATTTTGGCTCCCCTGCAGTGATGCTATGGTGTGCCACCCAGATCCCTCCCTTTAGGATTGAAGCCCTTATTTCCCCTCTGGCCCAAAGTGTTGACTGCCAGTGGCTCACAGCTGAGTCATTTTCTGAGCCTCATCTTTAGCTAAAGGGAGCTGCCTTGCCCAAGATGATGCCCTTCCCTGGGGGCAGCTGGCATCCAGTGGCTGGTTTGATGCAGGGTAAAATATCCAGTCCCTTTGCCTCCATCTGGGACATCTCTTAAAGGCTGTATCCCTGCTTCTGATCTCTGTGTGGCATCTGCCAAACTCTGGTGACAACTGTATGACAGTTCAATTTCTCCTGTCCAATTCAACTTCCTTCACTCCTTATAGGTGTTGTTCCTAAGTGCACTCCCCAATCAGCTTTCTGTACATAAATCTCAGCGTCTCCGAGTCTATTTTCTGGGGAACCCAATCTAAGATATCCACTTATTTAAGAATACTTTAATGGAGCGACAAGTTGGGAATAATGATGAGTTTTTAGATGAGAATATGGTAGAACTTCACTTTCTTCAGTGTGAGGTAGTCCCAGCCTAGCCTTGATGCCAAGAGGGTTGGTTCCAGAAGTTTCCTAAGTTTGGCATTGCAAGGTGAGCTCACTTAATGGTGATCATACCATATAAGAAATTTCATGATGAGGTTTTACTATTGTATTAATACAGACAAATCACGGACAGTATGTGGATGCTTTGGCTGTATGCAGAATGTTAGAAGTTGGCTCTTCTCTCTTGGGTTAGGAGTTAACCCAACCCTTTAGAATTCTTCCCTATAAGTGAGACACTGGGATAGTTTGACCATTAAAGAGTAGCTTAAGCACTAGGAGAATCTGTGAGAATGGGACCCATATTGGTCATTTTATTCATTAGAAACCTAACTTAAGAGAAACACATCAATAGAATATCAGGTAAAGCAATTTAGGGCAATAAAAACAGAGTCTTTAAATGATACTGTCCCCCAGTGGCTCCCATAATGAAAATGAGAACATTTTCCCATCTCTCAAATCACCCCAATTATACACAGGATTAGGTAACTTCCACAAATCAGGCCATGGAAAGTTCTTTGATTCAGAGATATCAGTCAGAACTCTTTTTTTTGCGGGGGGGGGGGGGGGGGGGGGAGGGATGGTGGTGTGTATGTATGTGTGATTGCATAACAGCTTTTCCTTTTCCAACCTGGAAAACCATAGGTTCAGCTGCCTTTTAGGACCGTTTCTACATTGATTGCACTTTGCTGTGTGAAACTGCAGCACGAAATGAAGATAGCTCCTCTCCCTGCGTTATTAAAAACTCCCATCTGAGAAAGGAAAGGGATGAAAGAGACTACCAGAGATGGTGTTTCTATGAAAAAGCAACTTCCGAGTCCCTAAAGATCTCATAAGTTCATCCTGTTGTCATTGAGCTTGTTAATAGATGCATAATGACAGAAGAATTATTGTGAAGCTGAGATAACTAGGATTTAGATTTCATATGAAGAGATGGACTTTACATTAGAGGCAAAGGACTTTTATTCTCTGATTATAATCATTCTAAAGTGCTTTTTGACCTTGGAAGAAAAAAAATCAGTGTTAAGGTGGAATTGGTTAGGTTATCGCCTAAGGAGGCATAAAAGGACATCAGGAAATAAATTAAAATTAAAATAGATTCTTTTATTGGGTCACGTCTCATCCTCTCATTTGTAAGCAAGCTTTCCACTCAAGGAATTGATACTGCAGGGGATAATTTTGCTCCTCATGTTTTGACTCAAGTAAAAGTTACAAACAAAAGTGGGGAGGAAGCTGCACATAAAGCTTAAAAGACAGACAGTTCTAAGGAATAGCAGACAGAAACCATGGTTGTGTGCAGCTACTTATGAAGTGGACAATGGTTTTGAAATCAATGGTCCCTGCTAAGTTAAGGGAACATATTTACATTCCAGACCAGACAAACATAGCAATGTCACATGTTCTGACCTTGAATAAATAAATGTCATTTCTTTTCAGAATTTACTTTAAGATTCAGTAAGTAATCTAGGATTATCAGAACATCTACTTCCCAGATTCTTTAACATATCAGGATCACCTTTTCCTCTAGAGACCAGACAAATACAGGATGTTTCCCTTGATAGAATATACCCTCCATTCTTGGAAAGACCAGCCAGTTCTCTTCTCTAGTAGGTGGTTTTCTCCTTTGCATTTACATAGATGCCAATGGTAACTGAAAATGTCTCTTTCCTTTATAAAATCTTGTATGGATAATGCAAACAAATGGTATCTAAGGGGTCACACGTTCTTCATCTTTAGATGATATAAAAATATTCTTAAATTTTCTGGATGAGATTCTGATTTAAATCTTACAAACTGCTAACAGAAACTTTAAAGCAAGCAGTCCTATAAATCAACTCTACTTCAATTAAAAAAATTTAAAAACATGAAACAGAGCAGTTTGATCAACGTAAAAAAAAAAAAAAGCAAGCAGTCCTAAAACTGAGACTCAAAATACGTACAGTAAATTGTCAGACATCAAGAAGCCCTTTGAGTTGTAGCATTGGTTTCCAAAGTAATATAGTACAAATCTCACAATATAGTTTCACATAATAAATATCTGTTCTTCCTTATAGCTGTTAACAAGGAAAAGATGATTATTTTCCTCCATATTCAAATGTGCAAGAAGAGTGGTCATAAAATTGTGTATGTACACACACACGTGCACATGCACACACACACACACATCAAGTCTACAGAAATTAATTGAGCACATAGTAGATACCAATCACTCTGCTAAGTCCAAGATATACCAAGATAATTAAAGCATATCTAGTGGGACAAAGCTACAAAACAACAACTATTCTATAATACATTTTCTGTACTGTGACCTTAACAATGTCCTGTGGGAGCAAAGGAACTGCAGCAATTAATCTAACAAGGTAGGGTTGGAGAAGCTTTTGCATGGAAGTTGCTATTTGTGTTGGCCTTTGGTGGAGCAGTAAGACTTCCACGGGTGCAGAAGTTGGCAAAAGACATTCCTGGACAAACAAGGTAATACAGTAGAACCAAAGGCACTGAGACATACCCACACACAGAGTCTTCTAGGAACTAGTCATTCAGTGTGGCAAAAACTGCTGGCATAGAAGTCAAGGAAAGAGCAATGGAAAGATTAAGACCAGGTTGTGAAGGGCCTTGTTTGCCATATTAAGTAGTTTAGACTCCTCAGGCAATGGAGAGCCCTAGAGGGTCATTAAGGAGGTAGAATAAGAAGATCCTGCTGACAGTGGAATCTCAAAGCAGGCCATAGTTTTTCTTTTTCTTTTCTTTTTATCTGGGGGAGGAAGGAGTAGGAACTGCTGAATGGAAAGGTAGTATTTTCTAATATACCTGGTCTCACAGAACAGAATTTAGCCAAGGCATGTTCTTAGCGCACAACCCTAGCACCATGAGACAAGACTGATCTCTCCACTAAGAGATTCACAACAGTCCTTCTTATTATTGGTGTTCTACTATATTCACACAGCAAAGCAAGAGGAGTGCCAAGCTGCATCCTGAGTACTCTGCTGCAGATTTACTGCCTGACAAGCCTTAAAGTTAGAAAAATATTCCAAGCTGAATCTGTCACGAACAGCTTTATACAGTTTGTTGTTTCCTGAGTCGTCTGGCCACTGGGAGACCAAGTCTGAAGAACACGTTTCCAATGGTGAGCCTTACTGACAACTGCTTTATCATTCTTCATGTTAAATAGACCAGCATATCGAAGCTCTTTCAAGCCAGGAAGCCAAGCTGATGATGTGAACAACCAAAAAGTGATTTTTCTCCTAACTGCCCACACTTATCAGAAGTCTTTGAATTTATACAGTATATGGGTAGCAAAGAATGCAACACTGATTTTTTTTTTATCACTATTTGATACCCCTTCACGACAGTCCCTTGTGGCAGGAAAGTGGTTAGTTTGCAGATAGGAGACACCTAGGACCAAAGAAATAAAATAATTGGAAATCATTGTTTTGATGGAGTTGGGGCAGAGTTAGCAATCGCGTTCCTGGGTTGCTGCTTTCCCGGGGAAGCCCGACAGCCTTGTTCCCACCGCAGACTTAAATGTCCTGCCTGAATCCATGTAGATCAATTCGATTCCTGAGCCCGAATGACAAGCTAAACTAGCAATAATGCCTTGCACAGGATTTTAAGCGACATAATCAACCGGAGAGGGACTTGTGTCAGTTAGACTTTGTCTCCTTAAAAATCAAGAGTAACAGTGGTAAGAGAGAAGTTTTTAACAAGGAGGAAAACCCTAGACAGTTGTCTCTAAGATTCTTCACCACAGCTTCAAGGACAACCAGGAAAAGAGCTGCTATTTGAGGCAACTTCATTATAAAATCATTTTTAATAAGCAATCTTAACAAAGAAAGGGAATACTCTGGTGGAGAAAGCCTCCAGGGACCCAGAGGCTGCCCAGTTAAGTTATTAGGAAGTTTCACACAAGGGACCAAACAGCTATTTCATTGGCCTCGGGGGACAGAGTTTAGTTTTCACCTGTTCTCTAGAGGCACTGGTGTTATCCTGTCTAAGAACAGCAGAGACTGGTAACAATCAATTATCCTGACACCCCAACTTGGTGAGGGAAAGTGAATATTCAGTTTTGTCAACACAAAAAGACACGGTGGAGAGAGACAGATAAATTAACGTGATTCGGTTCATTATACACGGAAGACTTTTCTGAATATGCAGCCAACAGAAAGCCTCATCTGAACCTTGGTGTTCTTTAAGTGAAACAATAGAAACTCGTTCTTGGAAAATGAAGAAAGACCAACAAAGAGAAAAGGGAGTATCATTATCTTCTAACTGTACTGTCCAGCTATGTAAGGGAAATAGTTCTTTGTGCTTATGAAAAAATAATAATGCAGTTTGCTTTACGTAAGGAGTGAGCAAGATTGGGCATGCGGGGTTCAAATGTTTGGAAAGCTACGTGTGGCCGAGTCCTAGTATATTACAGCCGTCTCCAGCCAATTAGCAGCAGGAAGGAAAGAAAGCAAAAAGAACCATTAGCCACGCAATTCAAAGTGCACATGTAGTTTTCAAGTTTCACTGCTTGCTTCATTCCTCTGACTTTAATGAAATGGCAAGCACTGGTCTGACAATTAGACCTTCAAACTGGGAAGATGGAGGGAAAAAAAGAAACGCTTTTGCTTTAATAATTAGAACAGCCTTCTCTTTTTGGACTAGATCTTTCCTGCTCAAGAAGCACTTTCTACACAGGTGATCAGAGGAAAGACCAGAAAAGAACCTCGATCTGAGGATAAGAATTTTGTCCGAGTTCAGAGAAGGGAATGAAGTATGGAACCTGTGATTGCTATGATGCTCACTAAATGACAGCAATAAAAACACTGTTTACAGGTCACTGTGTTTTTCACGCCCATTCTGTGACTCCCCGCTGGTTATGAGACAAAGCCAAAACCTTACCTCTGTCGTCCACGTCCTCTTCTTTTCTTATTAATACTCTACTGTAGTCAGACAGGTCTATACAACGCCCCTCCCCCCTCCAAGTCCTCCATCAATCTACCTGGTCACACCTACACCTCGCTACCCTTCCAGATCCAGCTCAGCTCCCCAGCCGTGTTCTCCACTCAGACAGACAATCCAACTGAATCACAGGCCTGCAGTCTCCTGCAATTCTTTCATTACTAAAAGTTCCTCAAGTGGGTCTATCCTTCCTCCTCAGATGTAAACTATTGGAGTGTGAGGACTGAGTTAAACTTTCTGTTTTACACCGTGCCTAACACACTGCCAGACACAGAGAAGGGGTTAGAAATATTCAGCTAATAAAATCTTTCTGACTCCCAGCCGCCTGCCCTTTGTACAGGGATTGGCTGTGGTCTGCTTTCCAGCCTGCCTTCCTTAGATTCCAGTATAACAGGTATCTGGATCATCCACCATATAGTCTGCTCCTTCTCTCCTCTAAAACAAAAAGATTATAAGAAAATATGTATGGATTAAGCCTCTTTCACTGAATCCAAACCTGAATCTTGCACATTCTTGCATTTTTTGCTCTTCTCTTCAATATGCCCTCTAATCGTTATGCTCGGCTGTTAACTATTTAAGACATTAGGAGCTAAAGTCCATGCCTACGAGTTCAACGAAGTCGAACCAGGTAAAGAGCTATCACTCCTACATAAGAAAAATGTTTACCCAGAGTTGGAGGTGAAGTGGGTGGAGAACATTTCACTGTGAGGAATCTCGGGCAGTCACAGGAAAAAGGGTAATTGAATGCGTGGAAATGAAAAAGTCACCGTTTGTGCAGATATGGACATCAATTATAATCAAAAGGACCATGTGACTACAAATACACTAACTTCCTGGAAGTGCAGTTGATAGACCTAGTGTAAAATTTTTTGTATAATTCATAAAGCAAGTGAATGTAGACCAATAACTTTCTTCATATTTCAAACACGTTGACATCTCTGCTGCTCCTCAGTTTTCAGTCCTTTGGATGCAGATCTCAATAAAGAGAGAAGTTGGTGCAACTGTAAATCCAATCCTAAATTCAGGTACTCTCAAGCGTACTTGAAACCTGGATGTTTAATTCTCTTATGCATCCTTTTGATATATATTTCAGTTCCCTAAGGAACTTTTAGCTTTCATGGTTGTGTTTGTTTGGTTAGGTTTCAGGGAAACCACAGTATCCTGAATCATACTACCTCTTAGTGGCAGTGAAAGTTATACATGGATTATCAAGTTGATCTGACAAAAGAATGCTAACGCACAATTTTCTTATAAATGTCATTAATGTCTGTTAAAGGCTTTGTTGCAGTGGAAAATGAGTTCATGCTGTAAGAAATACATGTTACTACTCGTGTGGGGGGTATAACTATCTTAGAAGCAAAAATAACCAATTTGAACTCTTGTTTTATTATGGAATCAGTTGAGGTGAATGAATAGTGATGTTAAATGGATGTCAGTTCTTTGATGAATGAGGTTAGGTTGTCAAAAAGATTAGTAATGATCATTTTAGGTCAACTGATTTAAATGAACTTTTTCATATGGTGGGAATAGCATACCTCCTTCTCGTAATCAGTTGGTTCACCAAGCTTAGGAGCCTTTATAGGTAAAATAGTTCTAAGGTAAAAGATAACCTGAGTCAATTGTAGGAATGACTGCTCGCTTGGCTTTCTTCTTATATTTTCAAGTGGAAGGACCACTCTAAGGAATGAAGTTCTTTATCGTAGGCTCTGTGGGTTGGCTTTAAACCGTGGCTCAACCACATACCAGCTAGCTGTAGAACCCTGGGCTTCAGTTTTCACCTGTAGAATGGGGATGGTAGCAACACCTCCCTCACAAGATTGTGGTAAAGATGAAATAAATTAACACGTACACAGCGCTTAGAGAAGCATCCAGCACTTAGTAAGTGCTCCACAACGATTACCTAATGCTGATATTGGAGATAACAGTGCGGTACTCGTGTGCATGCAAGGAGTCAATCTACTCTGAGTCCTGGCTCTGCCCATTTCCAGCTGGATGAGTTTGCAAGTTTTCTCACTTCTCGAAGTTAAGTTACTGACCCCCTCAGACAAGTTTTCTCATCTAAACTGGGGGTACAAGTAGGACAAAGCTCATGGGGCCGATGAGAAGATTAAATGAGATAATGCATGTAAAGCGCTCAACATAATGCCTGGAATATCAGAACTGCGCAGTAGGTTGTAGCTCCTGCTCTTGCTGCTGCTACAGAGACTACTGGTACCTGGACCTTTCCTATCGCCACTTTGATTATTATTACACTATTATTATTATTATTATTATTGAACTCGAAGTAACACAAAATCCTGAAAAGACATCGGCCCTTCTTTAAAGATCAACTCAATCATGTACAGGAGTTTCATTAAATATACAATAAATCCGTCAAGTAGACACCAGTACTTGGTAGGCTAGGCATTTTTATTTTCTAGCGGTGATGGTGGATTTTAAAGAGCCATTCCCCATCTCAATACACCCTTTTGAGCCTATGTTCTGAGATGAGAACACAAATACTTTTTGTCCAAATTCAATTCACAAATCTGAGGTCTATGAACAGCAAACTTGAACCAACTGGATGCTCTGATGGAAACATTTAGCTAAATATTCAGATGTTTAATCAATTAATTTTTTATAATTTTTATTGGAGTAGAGTTGATTTACAATGTTATGTTAATCTCAGGTATACAGCAAAGTGAATCAGTTATACATATACATACATCCACTCTTTTTTGGGTTATTTTCCCATATAGACCATTACAGAGTATTGAGTAGAGTTCCCTGTGCCACACAGTAGGTCCTTATTAGTTATCTATTTTATATATAGTGGTGTGTACATGTCAATCCCAATCTTCCAATTTATCCCTCTCCCACCCCCAACTTTTCTACTACTATTGACAAGGAAGGGCCTCTCAAACAATTAGGAAAATTGCAGATGTCTCTCTGTGGATGTGAATATGAATCCGCTCAACAATCTGCTGGGATCCAGATGACTATTCTGACCCTACTGTAGCCTCAGTTGCCTCTAAAACACCAATATATATGTATATATGTATATACTTATAAAGTATCTACCTATGCTGTTACATCAGTAGAGTATGCCCATCACAAATCCTATTCAGAAACCTTATGAATCAGAGCAAACTCACTCCAAGCCCGTAACTATTCAGATTTGTAAACGGAATTCATAGATCCCCACTATGAACTGTGGATTTTAAGACTATGCAAATCTTCTACCTTGGAAGAACTGACTGGCAGGGCCAAGTGCTATCCATTTATATCCTAATATGATGAGACAGAGAAATCCTGTTAAGTTCAGAGGTTTGGCTCTAGATATACAGGCCAAGTCTAAACAAGGCAAACATCTCCAGACAGCACGGGGCATTTTTACTTCCTTGGACTGACTGATCTTGAAGGAATGACATAGATGTTCCTCTGGGTGAGAATAGGGGGAGAGGAGGAGCAAAGGTAGTTTTCAGCACCTAGAGTTAAATATTTACCTTTCCCTTCATTGCTCTTGTATACTTGGATCACAGTGTCAGAACCCTGGAGGTCTCTCTAATTCTTCTCTCCTCTCCCACACTTCCGGCTTAGTCTGCTTTCCAGTTTATGAGCCAAATCTTCTGAAAAGGGTACACTTAGCATTTGTATTTTCAGATTATTTTCTGTGACTATGTGTCCTCACTCTCCCGCAGTCCCAACCTTGAACCTAGTCTGTAAGCTCCTTGAGGGCAAAGAACCTGTCAGTACATAGTAGATCCTCAATAAACAATTGTCCACTGATTAGCTCTAGAAGAGGCCAGCACTTGTATTTTGGTCATGCCCCATCGGCAGCAAGCTCAGTGTCTGCAAGCTAAGAGATGAATCTTCTGGCAACTTTGTGAGTACTAGTTTGTGACTGTTTGTCAATGGGTGGACGGGAGCTGGACGAAAGCCTCCTGAAAGAACTTGAGTGTGGCTATTTCTCAGGTCTGTCCTAATGAAACATCCAGCCAGCAACTGAAATTATAATTGCCGTGAGTCACACCGTGAGTCACACCATGGGTCACATGGGTTGCCACAGCAACCTATTAACTATATAACCAAAGCACCTTCCATTAGCTTTGCCAAGAATGGTTCTTGAGTTTTCCTGGACTGCGAAAATAATGTGGGTGAGCCCCAAGTTTGGGGTTGCTAAGAGTCTGCAACCAAAAGGAATAACCTCAAGGAAAGGAAAAGAAAACGAGAAAATAAGGCGACTGTACTTCTTGGGCCACCTGAGTAAGCGGCAACAACTGTGACAAATTGTTGGGTTGGTTTTGTGATATCAGCAAATACCCAAGGAGAGGTGGTCGAGGCCTCAAAACTCATTTTCTCTAAGTCAAACTTAAGCCAAGCCTCTAGGGGTAAGAAGTGAATACATTAACTTAGTCCACTTTAAATGATTGCAATAAATACTTTTTTTTTCTTTAAAAATACAAAGGATTAGTTCTCAAAGAAATATTCTGATTTGTACTAAAATATTTTTACTCTAGAGAACTAAAATCTCTTTATAAATAATACACTGCTTTAAGTTTACATCTTAGGCATGAGCCTGCTGCAACCAAACATTTGCAAACGTACTAAATTCATTTTTAATGGTTATTTGGGTTAAGATTAAAAATTCCAGAAGCTTCAGAAGCATATTTGATTTTGTTATTTACTAGGGAAAACTGACATTCAGTTGGATCAAACTGACATATTTTCCTGATTGCTTACGGAGTAACTTGTAATTTTTACATGTTTGGAAGTTCCCGAGTGTGGAAGAAAGTAAGCAGAAGAGCCTTAAACAAAAAAAATAAGGAATATAATTTAGGATTATAAATTAGGTGGTTGGGATTAACATATACACACTACGATATATAAAATAGATAACCAACAAGAACCTACTTTATAGCGCAGGAAACTATACTCGATATTTTATAATAACCTATAAGGGATAAGGATCTGAAAAAGATATATATATAGATAGATAGATAGATAGATATAGATATAGATATCTATATCTATATCTATATCTGAATCACTGTGCTGTACACCTGAAACTAACATGACATTGTAAATCAACCATATTCAATAAAAAACAAACTCTACAAAAAAGAATAAGAAATACAAACAAGGATGAGAACAGGAGGAAGTGACAATGGTCTGTTGACTCTGGAAGCAATCCAGGAGCCGACCAGGTATCTTTCGGGTCTGCGCTCTGGTGGCCGGCTGATAGATTCCCTCAGGTGATGAGCTATGATGCCAAACTTCCCAGTAGCTGGAAATAGCTAAGATTATTTTCTGTTGTATTTTTCACTTTTTCATCTCTATATATGTCATCTTCTAACATTTTAGTGAATGCAGAACTACCCATGCAGAAATAGATGAAGAAGTCAGGAGCAAATGAACAGATTTGGTAAATAATAAAATATGGCAACTAATAAAAACCAAGACAGCAGTTGATTCCAAGAGAAAGATACTTATCCACACAGTACTATTACGGCAGGAATGAGACCAGAACAAACTTGTGAATCGCAAAGCAAAAGCAGTCTTGCAAGTGTCCAATCAAATACAGGTGCTATATAATCAACCACAAAAATTAAATTAAAATTCTACACCACGGTGTAAAATTTCTCGAGTACATCCCTATCCCACAAGTAAAAACTCTCTTTTATGTTCACACAGCAAAACCCAGCAGCAACATTTCCTGTCAACAGCTGAAGAACATCGCAAATGTAAGAATTCCTTGACCAATTGGTCATGATGACTTCGTACAAGAAGCCCCAAGCTTTGCCTTCCCCCACCTGCCAAGTGAAGTTAATGACAAACACTGACGGTCCTATCCCAGGAACTCAGGAGAATCTGTGTTCTCCAAAGACCATGCTTGTGGATTTCTCTGAAGCTAACAATCAGACTTCCTTTCCTGGGAATTTCTTGCTTAACTCACCCAAAGCATTTTTTTAAAGAAGCAATACCTGTACTTTCCAGATAACAAGGTGGCCTAAAATATTATCAAGTGTCACAACTATTCAGGTTCATTTTGTAGTTCTTGCACCTCTGACTGGTGTACCTGTGAGCTGACACTCGGGTCTGATAATATATTCTGCAACTGTACATGTTCATTTGTAAGTGGAACAATCTCTCTGTGCAGGCAGTTAGGAAACCCAGATTGAAACTGCTAATGTGAGCTGACTTCAGCTGTTGATGATTATGTAGTCAAGCCTTGACCAAGGTTTCCTGAACCCTGGCTAAAATCGGAAGTCTTGAGACGGCCCAAAAATGAATTCGCACACTTCCCTGATAGTGACACTTTTTAAAGAGCAGATGTCAAGATGATTTAAGAGGAGCTGAAATTTAACATCTTAAGAAAATTTATCAGCAAATTAAGACAGTTCAGTTTTCAAGAAAAATCCGACAGATGCTAAAGGAGTCATTTGGGTGATAGTTATTAGAGAAAGAACTGATTGATTTTCCTCCTCCTCACCAGTTGTGGGGCCTATAGAGATGCTAAGATCAGAAATAGGATGGGCTGTCTGCTGAGTTGGGTGACAAAAACAATCTCCATGTTTACGTGGCATAGAAGACTTTCACTAACATGCAACTTGGACAATTCAATTTCTCCTTGGCATGGGCAAAGCTTTGTGTCAACTGTCTTTTCAGGAGCTTTCTCCCCAACTTGTCATTGGGCCATTTTATTTTGGGCCCTCTCCCCCAAATCATGAATGTAAACATCAGCCACAAAAACCAAGATGACTTCTGATCTAAATCTTTCTATCAATTTAATATTTGAACTACATAAAGGAAGCTTTAAATCTTTCTACATTTACATTATGCTTAATCCCTAAGAATTTTCCTGCTGATTTTCACAGTTAGAAAGGCACTCAAAATCTATCCACTCTGGCTATATCTTGCTTTTGTTTTAAAGCAGGTATAGCTGATAGAGTTCATTAAGCCTCTGCTGAAAGACCAACCTGTTCTATTGCCTGTTACTGGAGTGCCACTTGTTTTTCACTAGCTACCACTCTCATGCTGTCACCCACATCCTTCCGTGAATTTAAATCCAACCACGGGTTATTATTTCTGCAATAGGCCAATGAAATTATCCTTAGGGATGACAATTCCTTAAAGGTCCTTATGGATGGATGGTCTCTATATTAAGTAACATCTATGGTCTCTCTCCTATTCGTTGAGGGGTATTCTTTGTATCCAGTGGAGTTGAACTAGTTGGTTTTTGTCCATTTATCCAGGAGCCAAGTCATAATGCAAACAGTCAGCGGCTTTCTGTACGTTGCCAGGTGGCCAGGAGTCCATACCCCAAACCGCTATAAACAGTAGGCACAACCATCCGCCCCTGTTCAGGAGAGGCCCAGGACTGAGCTAGCAGAAAGACTGAATTACTTACCACCTCTAGAGTGGGTCCCACCAGGCCAGGGACGAGCTCATGGGCAAGGCTGTGCAAGGAAGCGCTCTGTACCATGCCTGCCCTGCGGATATACAGAGGACTTCAGTCTCCTGCACTGTCAATCTCTCAGTCATCATGAGCTCAATTATGCACCGACAACAGCAACAACAACAACGACGACAACAAAACAACCCCCAAAAAGCTAAGGGCCACAGACTACCCTGGTGGAGGGACAGCCAACTGGAACCGTGTGTTGAGAGACGAGGTGCTGTCCTGAGCATGTGTCCGTTACGGGCCTGAGCTTTGCCTCTTTCCTCAAACATTCCACTGAAGCCCACGGGAGAGCCACGTGGAGAGACAGCAGGATTGGGCCCTAAAAGTCAGGCAACCATCAAATTGGGTGGGGTTGCTTTTGTTTTTTTTTTTGTTTGTTTGATTTTTGTTTTTTTTTTGCTTTTTATGTTTGTTTTCTACAAATACAGATAGACAGACAGACAAACCCAAGAGCAGATTTCAAGAATCAACTGAGGCACAAGATAAACTACTTTGATGGTACACAGAATTTTTTTTTCCCTCCAAATGGTTCACATGAAATCAAAAATTTTCAAAGCATAAATAGGAAAAATTGGGGGACACGTCTTTGTCGGCCCTAAATTGTGCCGTAAATATCTCCATTGCTTGCCTTAGAAGGATGCCCAAACACATCTCGTAGGTAGCACATATCTGTGGTCTAAAATAGTTATCAAATTCTAATGACACTCTTAAGTGAAAGTCTAAATAATATGCTGGTCAAGTACAGTGAAAGTTGACTGCCTGCCATCAATGACGTATTGGTTTCATCCTGAGGATCAAGGCACAGTCAAACATCATTGCTCAGAATGCAGATCACAGCACTTTACATTGACGTGAGTTTGTAAACTTATGGTGGAGTTCGAATGAAGGCAATTGATGAAAGCAGTTGAACCTGAGAGGTGGGAATGAATACAGAGGATAAATCCAGCGCACATTTCCACATCAAACTACCCATGCCATTTACCAGGGCCCCCAAAGGCCACACGAGCGGCAGCGCCTAGATTCCCGGTCAGTACCTCTGCTCCACAGACACAAGTACAAAACGGCCTAAATCGTGAACTAGTGGTGAGGAAAAGGAGACCAAAGCTTAAAAGAAATCAAGGTGATGTTTCCTAGAAACATACCAACTCGTCTAAGAAGGATCCAGAGTAAGGGTGATCAGTAAGTAATTAAATGATCCTCCTGGCTAGATTTTATGGTTTTTCTAAAGATGAGTGGCTTGAATCGCTAGAATTTATCACACTATGTCTAGACTCTCTTTAACACACACTCAGTACAAACAGGTGGAGATGTACCACTTCCGACCACTACAGGTAGAGAAGTATGACCTCTGTTGACCATGGATCACAGCTGAAACATTAGTTTATACTTGAAAGGCCACAGCAGCCAGACATATGCGAATTCCAACTCTTCAGAAAACTTTGGACAAAAAAAAAAATGCATTACTTACATGTATGTGTCTTCTTTGTTACTGAGATACCTAGAAGAGAAGAAACAATGACAAAGGTAAGAAAGGAGCCTGTGTGTACTTCTTAGAATGTACACCATCCCCAGTGTACTCAGAAACGCATTTTGTTCAGATGGGGATGGAGAGGCAAGATGCATTCTCACCTCACATACAGCGTCACTGGATCTACCCCAGTGTAACGAAACCATTAACGATGGGGCCAGCAAGCATTGCCTACTGGCTTAAGAGGTTCTGTGGTAAAAAGTAGCAGCACGGACAGTATTTAGACAGAGTGAGAGAAGACTTATTTTTGATTTTAAATAGGGGAGACGATCATGTTTATAGGCAGAGTGGGGAAGATTTAAGGCACAAGAGAGTGAAGCCAACTTACTCAGACAAGAGTGAACTGAGCCACAGAGCAATTAATTTGCTCTGGCCATTGATTTTGTGTTTACTTTTTAATGAAAATGACTCTGTGCTCACATGAAGCATCACTTTTAATGGTGAGGGAAAATACATCCACAAACTGTACCTCTCTGTCTATACTTGTTAAAGTCAGAAGGGGAATGAGGGCTACTTCTCGGCAAATGGCAGCACAATGAACACAAACTATGCGGAAACATAAGGGGTTCGTGAGTCAGCACCCTTGATACTTCTAAGATGCTTTATAGAGAGCGGGTGAAGAATGGAACTGGGCAAGATTCTGCACATAAGACCGCAGAAAGATAACGTGAATGCACACTTCAATGCAAACAGTGCTATCGCCACTTCAGAAGTGCTCCATTTTGAATTCTGTATGCTTCATTCTTCTTGGGGGATATTCTTGAGACCAAATAGGCTCAAAGTCATAAAGCTCTTGAAAACATTTAGCTTGTGACTAAGAAGTGTGGTAAACCTTGCATGTCTTTTATTCTTTCAAGTTATTAAGAGAACTATTTAACCCCCCTCTGGAAAGTAACACTGTTGAAAAATTTGGCACTCAGATCAGACCTATTACTTAGCTATGGAATGTATTGGACAGGGAAGAAATCCGTTATGAAAATCCATGGTATAGCACAGGAAGAACAGCTCAGTGCTTTGTGACCACCTAGAAGGGTGGGATAGGGAGGGTGGGAGGGAGGGAGATGCAAGAGGGAAGAGATATGGGGACATATGTATATCTGATTCACTTTGCTATAAAGCAGAAACTAACACACCATCGTAAAGCAATTATACTCCAATAAAGATGTTAAAAAAAAATCCATGGTAGACATCAAAAAAAAAAAAGCTAGTGCCAAAATTGTGCACCAAGACCAAAATCACACACTTGTTCCCCCACAAATTTCCACAGGACTTATTTAGGGAAGCTGAAATTACATAGCCCAACTCAAATTCTTTTCCCCCCCCTTTCTAAGGAGAAAAGCACAACTATTGTTTTTCATCATGTTTGACTTGGCTTTGCACAGTGAAGTTAGAAGCTTCTGCAAAGAGTCTTGAAGGCTCTCTCACATGGGAACTAACCAAAGGGTTTGAGGAGTTTTTGAAATAAGCTTTTTCACGAGAAGGGAACTGCCCCCAACAGCAGCAGTGAATCAAGTTGAAAATCTGAATACCACTTGCAACTCCAGCTCATGACACCAGCACCAATAAATGGATACTTTAGTGCTCTTTCAGCATTATGAGAGCTATATGTGTACTTTCCTTAGGAAATGATGCTTTCGGTAAAATCACTTTGAAGAGAAAGTGCTTATGCTGTCACTCCTGATTATTCAGAACCTTCACACAATTGGATTTAACACAGCCCCAAACAGACCTATCTATATTCGCTGAGTGTGGAACTATTTTCTCCTGACAACCAAAGGCCTGATGAAAATACCACTGCTTTGACTTTTCTACTTAAATTTATTATACAGTGTGATGCAGTGTTCTCATCAAATATTTTCATGACGATTATAATGATAATAGATTTTGAAAATCTTTTCAGGAAAGCTGCCTGATCCTTGAGATCACAGCAGCACGGAGCTAAAACTTCTCATATCTGTCTCCAGGAGACAGCATGACTTCTGTAACAGCACAAACTCGGCCCCTCAGTTTCGTTTAACTGCCAATTAGCGATGAGTATAAGTAATTGGGAGATATACCTACACAAGAGTTGCCAGATTTAGCAGAAACAATACAGGATCCCCAGTTACACTTAAATTTCAGACACTAGCAATTTGTTGTTTATCTGAAATTCAAATGTAACTGAGCATCCTGTATTTTATCTGGCAACCCCAACCTATAGAAATAAAATGTAAATTATATCTATCACATGCAAGGAAAAACATACCAATAAATTAATAGATACACTTTTATGGAGAAAGGCTTAAAAAACACATCCCTCTAACAAAAGCAATATTTTTTAAAGTGCATTACAACTCCTAATTATGGAGACATAACTGTGCATAATATTTTCTTTTTTTCAATTTTTTTACTTAATAGCCATTATGAAGACAAAATTCTATTTCTCTAGGAAAAGCAAACGAACTGAAACAATGTGAACACACAAAAGACAAATTTAATGAAACAATCAGAAAATTTATTGGAATTCCCTTCCTTCTCCTCTCCTGAAAAATAACTGTGCTCACACTAATGTCTTGTGTCTCTCCTTTCTCTATAGAAGCTCCAGTACTTCATATTAACTGACTCCACAGAAGTGAAAAAAAAAAAAAAAAAAGCAGAAAAAAAAAAAAAAAGAAAATGTCCTTCTCATTTCACAGATGGGTCAACTAAGGACAATTTAATCATCACAATAAAAATTTTCTGTAGAAAGTTAATATCTGATGGGAAGTGAGTCCATGGTATGTATTTAAAGCTACCTAAGGAGGTAAAAGAACTGTACTCAAAAACTGTAAGACGCTGATGAAAGAAATTAACGATGACACAAAGAGAAAGATACATGGTGTTCTTGGATTGGAAGAATTAATATTGTTAAAATGATCATACTACCCAAGGCAATCTACAGATTCAATGCATTCCCTATCAATATACCAATGGCATTTTTCACAGAACTAGAACAAATAATTTTAAAATTTATGTGGAAACACAAAAGACCCCAAATAACCAAAACAATCTTGGGAAAGAACAATGGAACTGGACGAACTACGCACCCTGACTTCAGAATATACTACAAAGCTACAGTAATCAAAACATTATGGTACTGGCACATAAACTGATACATAGATCAATGGAACAGAAGAGAGAGCCCAGAAATAAACCCACGCACTTATGGTCAATTCTTCTATGACAAAGGAGGCAAGAATATACAGTGGAGAAAAGATAGCCTCTTTAGTAAGTAATGCTGGGAAAACTGGATAGCTACATGTAAAAGAATGAAATTAGAACATTCTCTAACACCATATACTAAAGTAAACTCAAAATGGATTAAAGGCCTAAATGTAAGACTGGAAACCATAAAACTTCTAGAGGAAAACATAAGCAGGACACTCTTTGACATAAATTGTAGCAATATTTGTTTTGGCTCTGTCTCCTAAAGCAAAGGAAATAAAAGCAAAAATAAACAAATGGGACCTGATTAAACTTAAAAGCTTTTGCACAGCAAAGGAAACCTTCAACAAAATGAAAAGACAACCTACTGAATGGTAAGAAACATTTGCAAATGGTATGACTGATAAGGGGTTAATACCCAATATAAATAAACAGCTCATACAACTCAACATCAAAAAAGCAAACAACTCAATTAAAAAATGGGCAGAAGACCTATATAGGCATTTCTCCAAAGAGGACATGCAAATGGCCAATAGGTACATGAAAAGATGCTCAACATCACTAATCATCAGGGAAATGCACATCAAAACCACAATGAGATATCACCTCATACTGGTCAGAATGGCTATCATCAAAAAGAACACAAATAACAATTGTCAGTGAGGATACAGAGAAAAGGGAGCCCTTGAACACTGTTGGTGGGAACGTAGATTGGTGCAGCCCCTGGGGAAAACAGTATGGAGGTTTCTCAAAAAACTAAAAACAGAACTACCAAATGACCCAGAAATTCCACTCCTGGGAATATATCTGAATAAAAAACAAAAACACTAATTCAAAAAGATACATGCATCCCAATGTTCATAGCAGCATTATTTACAATTGCCAAGATAAGGAAGAAACCTAAGTTTCCATCAACAGATGAATGGATAAAGATGTGGTACACACACACACACACACACATATACATATATGATGGAATATTACTCAGCCATAAAAAAGAATGAAATTTTGCAGTTTGCAGCAACCTGGATGGACTTGGAGGGTATTATGCTCAGTGGAATAAGTCAGACAAAGAAAGACAAATACTGTATGATATCACTTATATGTGGAATCTAAAAAATACAACAAAACTACTGAATATAACAAAAAAGAAACAGAATCACAGATATAGAGAACAAACTAGTGGCTACCAGTGGAGGGGAGGGGCGAAATGGGGGAGGGGATTAAGAGGTACAAACTATTATGTGTAAATAAGCTACAAGGATACATTATACAACACAGGGAATATAGTCAATATTTTATAATAATTACAAATGGAGTATAATCTAAAAATTGTCAATCACTATATTATACACCTATAACTTACATAATATTATACACCAACTATACTTCAATATAAACCAGAAAAACCCTGGTATAGATAGTGCATCTAATAAGAGTAAATATTAAAAAAAAAAGAAAAAGATTTATTCCCCAAAGCATATCACTCAGCAGTCAGCTCTATAACTAATTTAAACCTACAGGGTCCTGTGCCCCAGCCTTAGCTAAGCCAGGAATCCCCACCAGGGCTTGGGTGAAAGAGCTACTTGAGAGGTCTGTGTGCCCTGGTTTGCAACCAGCAGCCATTTCTTCATCTCCCTCCTCCTTAAGTGGGGTGGCTGGGTCTTCCATTTCTCTTTCTTCTCATTTCCCCAGAGGTTGCACGATTCCTGTCTTTCTCACCATAGAGCTCATCCTTTCTGAAATCACAGCAGTCTACGTTGCCCATCTTTGTCCTCAAGTAGGAAGGGGTAAGACTTATCCAAACCTAATGCTACTAGCAGTGACCCTGAATCAACCATTCTGGGAGAGTTGGGTTTTCTAAAGATAAATTATGATGAGTGTTTAGGAGGCAAATAGCTCTAATTCTACCCAGAAGTGGAAAAGAATAAACTTTTTAAAGGCAGTTTTTAAGATAACTGGATTTGGAGTCAAGTTAACCTGAACTTACATTCTTAGTCCATCCACTTTCCTACCCAAGGCTGAGAGACCTTGGGCAACTTACTTCACTTCTCTGGGCCTGAATTTCCAGGTCTCTACAATTGTATATAATCATAATAATACTCAAAAGGCTGTTGTGAAAATCCATACAAAATAAGGATGTGTAAAGACCTTCACAAAGTGGGAAGTGTGATATAAATGTTAATTATTAGCTTTCACAAAGGGTGGGCAACCCACACAGTCTTACTTTAACAAAGGTGAATTAGAATGTTCTACTGAAAGCTATGCCATAGCTGCTCGTGATTTCCTGGGTTTCACACTGACTCATAGCCCGGGATTCTGACTTTCAGACCAAGGGCTCTGACTTCAAAATTCATATCTGATGGAGGAGAGCGTAAGACAGAGAACCGAGTTTCTAAAAGTAAGTGTACTCTGTTCTAGACCCCAAACTCCCCTGGACTCTACTCTCTAAAATCAAGGGAAGATACTTGCTCAGAGGCAGGTAAGCTAAGTGGGCAAAGGACTTGGATCACCACCACCAAAGGGTGTCAAGCCAAGTCCAGATGTTGTGAAGGTTTTGATACACTTCCCAATGCCTGGGAAGTGACACCAAGATCCTTCCCCAGAGATTCACAAACAGACCACTGATCAGAGGCATGCACGCCACAGAGATTGGGACTTCGTGGAGTTGTGGAAGAGTGATGGGTGGGACCAACTCTCTAAATGCAAAGCACTCACAAACCGTGAACCAAAAGTGACCTTGCTGGATGTTTTGGGAAAGTCACTTAACTTCTCTGGGCCTTAGTTTTCTCATCTGTAGAATGAGATAGCTGAACTACACGCTTTCTTGATTTCCCTTCTAGAGCCTTGATCAATGACTCCTTGCCGTGCTTTCAAGCTACCAAACCAAACTTCCTCTAAGCAATAGGCTGCCGGATCTACTTCTCAGTGTGAAAAAAATCTAATGTAGCTCACAATCAAGGGCAACCCCCTGAAACTTTTTTCTTTTTGCCTTTAAAAACCAAAGAAGAAAGAAGGCAGTATCCACAAAACGTTGTATAAGTAAAAGATACACTTCTTTTGGGTGATATTTTTAAATTATCTGGGCTAGAGAAAAATGGTACCTTTTGATAAAGTTGTGAGACTCCTTATAATCTTACCCAGCCCATCATATACATGGAGAGAGAGAGAAGCATTCCCAGGTAATGCTTTAGAGTAATTTCTAACTTAACGCTATGATAACAATTTTAAATTGACAAGTAATATCCTTAAAACGAAGAGGAAAAAATCTCCACAACGACTCTCCCCAAACTAGGACCTCTAATATAGCAAGATTCCCTGACTCTATTTAGCCGACTATGCTTCACAGTAAAGCAAAGGAAATGTCACGAAAATACCACAAATTTATCACTGTCAGGGTATTAGTAGTTTCAGAGTTACAGTTATGGCAGAGCAGAGCACTTGAGGGATAGAATCTGATTTTTCCAATCAGTGCCAAATCTTGGACCAATTAACTTCCTTGGTGGACTTCTTACTGTCTCTTGGTTTCTAGGCAATTTTCTGGGTACCAAGTTTATTTTAACTTTTTTTTTTTTTTTGGTAAGAAATGGCATCTTTTCTCCTCCCCAGACATACCAATTACCACAATGGCATTTCCAGAGGCCCTGCATTTTGGACAAGTCCCTAGCTACAAAGATGCCCTTTTGCCACCTTGCTAATATTCAGCCTGTGTGCCTTCTCTTGTTCTCTCTCACAATGAGATAACAATTGTTGAGACAGAGATATATGCAACGTGTATAAGTTCTGTGTTAGAATAAAAAACAGAAAGAAAAAGAAACACAACAAAAAAATACCTGAAATAACAGATACACACTACCGTATATAAAAGAGATAAACAACAAGAACCTACTGTATAGCACAGGGAACTATATTCAATATCTTGTAATAACCTATAAGGGAAAGGAATCTGAAAAATAACATATATATATATATGTTTTATATAGATACACATATATATATATATATCTCTGAATCACTTTGCTATACAACTGAAACTGACAAAACATTGTAAATCAACTATACTTCAATAAAAAAATACCTAAAATAAGATGCTGTGCAGTTTTTCTTTTCTTCTTTTTGTTTTTAAATAGATCAGTATTTCTCTATTTCAAGTGAGTGTGTGTGGCAGGGAGAAGGAGAGGTGCTGAACGATAATTAACAAAATCTGTTCTGTAATGGGCCCGCTTGTTACATGCATGTACACAAGCCCCAGAACACTAACTCTTCATTTCATTTCTAGAAAAGGAGGGCTCCAAATACGAAGGCCTTTGCAAGATTTATTCTCCCTCCTCACAAGACGCCTGCATTAAATAAGACGCCCATTATTCAAGCCGTGGTCTTGGGAGAATGGCTTAACCACTCTTGAACCTCTGTTTTCTTATCCATAAAACAGGGATAAAACTCTCAGTGCTAGGTTTATAGTAAGACTTAAATACGGCAATTCATGTGGGACATATAGCAGAGTGTCTCCTTCCTTTTAAAGATGTTTCTAATTGCAGATACTTTGCACTGGATAAACAGAGAGCTACCCCTTGGGTGAAGACAGCCAATACCCATTAATTAGAGCCCTGCTGTTAAACAGGTGGATAATCTGGGAAATAAACGTTTGAGAGCAAGGGCAGAACTTTCAAACTAAAATCTGGAAGATTAGACCTCCCTCCTGCCATAAAACCAACAAACACAGTGACAAGGTTGGGATCGCCTGGGTCCACCTGCTCTCTCCCGTCCTTCTCTTTCACTTCCTCACTGTAAGGAGCTGGTAGTTAAAAGAGCAATTTATATGCAGCGTAAGAACATGAGATAAGAAAACAAGGCCCAGCATGTAGGCTTTTTTTTTTTTTTTTTGAATGGCTAACAATTGCTTCATAAAGAAAACCTATCACTTTGTGCTGGCCTCTGGTCCCCACTCCCCCAGTCCTGACTTGTCCCATGAGCTTGCTCTATTCCACACTGTCAAGGAGAGAATCAGTGCAGGATTCAGATCAGGAACACAGCCCGAATAGGGCCTCGCCAAACAAAATGATGTTACAAAACAATGTCCTTGTCTAGGACAAAAGAGCTATTAATGATAATCAGTACATATTACTGAAAGTGCTCCAAGTAATCTCTGGACTTTGTTTTAAAAATTCTTAATGGACACTAATGCTTAGGGTTCACTCAAAAGAGAAATAAATTATGTGCCAGGGTTGCAGGGACCAAGGACAACACTTGGAAGGCATCAAAACATTAGCAACATTACGACAATCAAACATTTTTTAATTGCATTAAAAAGCCTTTAAAAGTCATTTAGAAATACTAATTATGAAGATAAATAATACTTTAACGTGAGGTTTCTTTTATGTTAGATTTGAGCCTAGGTTGAGCTGTTTTGATGATAATACTTCAGCTCCTTTACCAATCGAGGTACTTTTTACAACACACACACACACACACAAATTAATTTTAGTTTGAAAAATGGTTATGGGAATGAATAAGAGAATTTTTTTCTGGTTTGTGAATTTTAAAAAAATGTTTATGATTGCACTCCATCTCTAGGTCATATTTCCTGACATATGTGCCCAGAAATATCTTTTAGTTTTGGGCAGCCAGGACAGAGCTATACACTCTTTCAAGTCCTCCCTTTATCTTTGACAAAACAGTTCCAAGCACAAAACATCATTCCTGGTCCCCCAGCAAAGGCAACATCAAGAGACCATCAGTCTATCCTAGAAAGAAATTTTGAGACTAAACTTATTTGGGAAACATCCACTTTCTCTCTTAGAGATAACTATTCACTGCATTACGAAAAGTCCATACCTAAGGAGGGTAATTTCTCCTCTTATGGCTTGCTGGTGCCAAATGTATGATTAGCACTAACGGACATTAAGAATAGTAAGAATCTTTGTTCTTTCACATTGATTTCCTTTTATCAAGTCTCTATCCTGAAAATGGAGTTACCCATTAGATATTACTTGGTTAACTTAAATTTGATCTTGGAGAGCTCTGGGCAGAGATGTGAACTGACAACTATTAACACTTCCAGCTTAGCCTTCTGGAATTGAGTAGTTTTATCTTATAAGTGAGTGATCCAACTCAGGTAAAGATCAACATATTTTACCATGCTTTTTCCATTTAAGCATTTTTACCATGCTTAAGTGCTTATAAGCGTTTATAAGTAAACCGCTTTACTTATATGCCTTTGAAATCTGTTGAAATTATCTATCTTTGCTACTAATAGGGCAGGGACTGACTTGAATGATCTGTAAGTGACTTGCTTGGATGTTGTCAAACATGTGGCTCTAGCTTCAATGTCCCAAATCAAAGCTACCAGAACTGGTTGGACAAGGATGACCCAAAGGTTACAGAGTTGGAGCCCCAAAGCAAGTCAGGCTTCTCATATATTATGTCCTTGTATATGGATACTCCTCATATATTATGTCCTTGTATACTCAACATAATCATACCTCATGGACCGTGGATCCTGGTCAGCATACCAGGTCAAGGCAAGTAATGACAGAAGAAATCTCACCTGGTCTACAGCCATCCCAAACCAAAGTCTGCTACTGATGTCAGAAGCATGGATAAAGCAAGGGTATACTAGTTACGGCAAAGGAGGAAACAATTCCATGGGTTCACTCATGTGCTGAATCACCTAGAAAGGAGAGGGAATCTGTTGAAGTGGAAACAAGGGGAATTTGGCTCTAAATTTGGAGGAAATGAGCTCTACTCTCAGAACTAGGATGAACTAAAAGCCCCAGAATCCAATGGGGTATCAAATGAGAGATGGCTTCAGTTTTTCCTGAATGTACAGGATACCAGGGGTCTGTAAAGGTTTCTAAAAATGTCAACATTATTATCATCTTGAAGAAGAAAGACAAAAAGTCCAATTAAATCAACTATCTATAGCCCTTCTACTCTCCTCTGATGACAATTTTTGGCAATTTGTCTGGATTGACCACTGCTGGGTGACAATTCAAGAAAAGAAGGTAGTTGCCAGGGCATTTGCTTTGCATTCACAGAATTTATCGAGTGTGATAATGATTAGATGCAGAAACTCTTCTCCCATATGAGATTTAGAGTCAGGAAAACTGGATCCCAGGTCTAGCTCTGTCACTTGCCAGCTGTGTGAGTTTGGCCAGAATACTTCATCTCTCTGAGCCTCAGTTTCCTCATCTCTGAAACAAGGGAAAATTTTTTTCTCCTCTCATCTGGCAGTGCAAACACTGGAAATGTAGGCTTAGGAAGTAGTTATGGATGAACACCAGGCTTTCATCACAACATTGTTTCTATAAGCAACACATGAGGGGGGAAACCACTCACATGTCAAAAGTAGAGGAAGAGTTAAGTAAACGATGTATGTTGACATAATGGAATACTCTACCATTATTAAAATAATGAAAACTTAATCGCGGGCTTCCCTGGTGGTGCAGTGGCTAAGAATCTTCCTGCCAATGCAGGGGACACAGGTTCAAGCCCTGGTCCGGGAAGATCCCACATGCCGTGGAGCAACTAAGCCCGTGTGCCACAACTACTGAGCCTGCGCTCTAGAGCCTGCGATCCACAACTACTGAGCCCACGTGCCACAACCACTGAAGCCCGCGCGCCTAGAGCCTGTGCTCCGCAACAAGAGAAGCCACTGCAATGAGAAGCCCATGCACCACAACGAAGAGTAGCCCCAGCTCACCGCAACTAGAGAAAGCCCGCGTGCAGCAACAAAGACCCAACGCAGCCAAAAATAAATAAATAAAATAAATTAAATTCATTTTAAAAATTAAAAAAAAATCGCAAAGAAAGATGTCTAAAGAAAAGTTATCTCTGAGTGGAGGAATTATGAATGATTAGTATTTTATCTTCTTTGTCTATGTTTTTTAAAATTTCTATAATAAAGCTGTACAAATAAGATTTTAATAATAAGAAAGAAAAGTCAATATTAAAATGAAATAATGAATGGAAATGTGACTTAATATTGGTCATTATCGCAAACATCACCTCTCTGGGACCAGTAGGAGACCCAGTTTCCTATGGCAACTACTAACTGCATTACACACTCCAGGGAACTCTATTTGAAGTCTTTAGTATACGTGTGATGGCATAGCTGGCAACTATAGGAGGGCCCCATGGTGATGGGCAATCTCATAATACAGTTGACTCTTGAACAACTCAGGGTTAAACCACATATAACTTATAGTTGGCCCTCTATAACCATGGTTCCTCCACATCCATGGGTTCAACCAACATTGGACCGTGTAGTATTGTAGTTTTTACTATTGAAAAATATCCACCTGTAAGTGAACCTGTGCAGTTCAAACCCATGTTGTTCAAGGGTCAGTTGGACTTGGTAAAGTAGTAATCAAACCACCAATCAACATGCTGATGAAGGTCTGAAAAATAAGCCTTTTTGAGTTCAATGCATAATGTTCTAGAATGCAGTGAGAAACCTGGACTCTGATGTTGGACAAGCCTTGACTCCTGGGCAAACAAGTGTCCTCTAGCTACCTAATAGAGGTTTTGTTTATCCTGATGACTAAGGGTATCTGATTGCGCTGTCAGCACATTCTAGCATTCAGGTCTCCCATGGGTTTGTGGAGACCTCTGCAGAGCATGTGTGGTCTCAGACACTGATCACAAATCCCTCAAGACAAGAGTGAGCCATTTTGTCAGTATCCCCTGATAAGTTGCTGGGACTCAGAGCCATGTAATGTAAAGAGCAGGATCTTTGGAGACAGGAGACCCAGGCTGCAAGCCCGGCTTCACCACCAACAGTGAAGTCATTTCACTTTAGGCAAGTTACTTAGCCTGAGCTGCAGTTTCAATTTCTGTGGGATGGAGGTAAGAATACCTTCTTTGTGGGGCTGTTATGATCATCAAATGGAACACACACCACAAAGCTGAAAGCTGTCAATGGTTCTTGAATTCCATTACCTAAGCAAGGTATCTTACACCAATGCGTTGGAATGTCCCCATGGAGAAGGGAATGAAAAAAGGTCTATGCGTCCTTAGACTGTGGCATTAAGGTGGCACTGAGCTTCGGAACAAACTATGGGTTCTTTTTGAGACTGATATATCTTGTCATAATTTGTTTGATTTCAGTTAGCACAGCCCTCCCTCCCTCCCTCTCTCTCTCTCTCTTCCTGCTTCTTTTAGTCTTAAGAAGATTGTAATGGCTTGAGTTACATCCCCCAAGAAGATATGTTCAAGTCCTAAGCCCTCGTACCTGTGAATGTGACCTTATTTGGAAATTGGGTCTTTACAGATGCGGTCAAGATGAGGTCATATGGGATTAAGGTGGGCCTTCAATCCAGTGATTGCTGTCTTTACAAGAGAAAGGAGAGGGATATTTGGATACAGAGACACAGAAGATACACAGAGAAGGTCACATGAAGATGGAGGCAGAGACTGGAGGGATGTAGCTACAGGCCAAAGAATGGTAAGGACTGCCAACAACTATCAGAAGCTAGGAGAGAAACTTCTAGAAATTCTCCCCTAGAGACTTCAGAGGGAGCATGGCCCTGCTGATTTTGGACTTTTAGCAGCCAGAACTGTGACAGAACACATTTCTGCTCTTTTAAGCCACCCAGTTTGTGGCAATTTGTTACAGCAGCCCCAGGAAATTAATACAAAGGTCCAGGAAACTTTAAGAGTTTAAGTTATCTTGACAATACTCTGGAATTTTTCAAAAACAGGATGTGGCAGTTTTCCTGCTACCCCTTCAAATCCATTCTCCCATCTTCCATGGCAGGCACATTTTATTTTATTTCATTTCATTTCATTTTTAAAAAAATTTGGCTGTGCCATGCGGCATGTGGGATCTTAGTTCCCCGACCAGGGATCGAACCCGCGCCCCCTGCATTGGAAGCGCAGAGTCTTAGCCACTGGACCACCAGGGAAGTCCCAGCAGGCACATTTTAGATGGGCAGACAGAGGGCCAGTTAGAGTCTGCATTTCCCAGAGTCCCTTGGGGCTGGGTACGGCCACAACACAAGGTTCTCCCCAAGAATTGTGATCCGAAGGAGGGTGTGTAACTTCCATGTCACTTAGAAGGAAATGAAGGAAACTGCTTGCCCAGATCTCCCCCCTCTCTCTTCCCGTAGACTGGAACTTGCATGAGACCGCCACCCAGCTCCAACCATGCGGGAAGGGCCATCTTCGGAGGCAGGACCGCAGAGCTCGTGAGCCGGGCTTCCCTGGCAGCCTCCACTGGCTCAAACCCCACAGGCGAGAGAAGCAAGTCCCTACCTCATAGAGGCCACTGTGTTGTCGGGTCTCTTTGCTACAGCAGCTTCTAGCCTTTACCCTAACAAATACAAATGATCAGGAAGTAACTCTCGTTTACTGTTTAGAACCACCAAATGTTAGATCTGGAAGAGTCTTAAGAAATTGTACCTCTCCCTGGATAAGGACTCAGAAACTTTAGGGCCTGAGAGCAATTAGGGAATTGGTTCCAAGTCAACCGGCCAGTGAGAAGCAGGGCAGAGAATGGCGCTCAGCTCTGCAGGCTCTGAGGCCTGGCTGTGTTCAAGTCTCCCCACAATCATACAAGACACCTCAACAGACCACCCACATCATTTAGAAGCATCACTTAAGCTAGACCGACTTTTTCAGCTGTCAATCAGATCCCGTCAGTCTCCTGCTCAAACTCCTTCCATGGCTCGTAAGGTCCTCCACGCGACCCAGCCCACCTGGGTCTCCAGCTCATGTCCTCCGCTCTCTACCTGGCCTAGCTCACTCTTCTACACTTGGATTTTCTCTAAAGCTCTGAGCTTGCTCTGGCCCTGAGTCCCTCCTGCTTATGACTCCCTCTGCCTGGTTCAATTTTCCTCCAGATTTTCCGAGTCCTCCCTCACATCTATTCCTATCTCCCCTCACAGGTCACGTCCTCTCAGGATGCTACCCGACCAGCTCATCCAGAATTGTGTTCCCTGCCCCATTCTCCACTTCGCTTTACTTTTCACCGTTATTTCTCTTCTGACATTCTATTGAATAGTTGACGTGTGTCTTTCCAACAAGGTCAGCTCTTGCCGGCTGGAACTTCGTGTTCCTGATTTATCACTGAACTTTTTAGTGCTTTGAATGTACCTGGCACAAAGGAGAAGCTCGAGAAAATTTGTCCAGGGAACGAAGATGGCTCCCGGAAGCTATGCGTCTAGTTTACCGATTGTGACCCCAAAGCTTAATCCTCCAGAAATGTACAGAGGGCCCAAGGGGAATATATAGATGGTGGGCCAAGTGCTAAATGAGACGGTTTAGGGGCACAGAAGGAAAGGTTTGCCCAGGTGAAGAGCAAGTGGAAGGCTCCACACAAAAAGCGAGAGGGGGGAGAACACATACCGACCCCAGTGCCCACAGCAGAGGTCAGGCAATCGATAGCAAAGTTAAAGTGGCCCTTCTAAACACTTCTGATAAAATCAATTTGGTCATTACCGGAGCTGAACACAGGGCACATCGGCCTTATCTGTTAGCAAGATCTTTATGATCTTGTTAACGGATCCCGGACATAGAAGCTGTAAAGGTTATAACCCAACTTGGAAAGCTAATCTCATATTGGCTCTGGGATAATAAAGAACCTACAGAAAAATTCCCACTTATCCATATGTTATAGCAAGAAGCAAGGGCTTGCGTGGCTTCTCATACATGGCAATTCAGAATAGTTTAACTCTCCCACTGCTGAGATGGAGAAAGCTATTTTGGAAGCAGCGACCTCAGTACTCAAGGTTCTTAGATAGAGGTTGGGTTTAGCAATCTCCCTTCTATTCAAAGTGACTTAAAAATAAAAGTCAGGATACCACCGCCACTGAATTATGCTGGGACCGAGAGGAAATAGCAGTTTGGCAAAAGTCTCTTTGCCAAATTTAGTTTTTTATTTTTATTTTTTAAAGATAGTTCTGTTTTATATTTGTATACCCCAGAGTTCAAATCCTTGTATTATTATTATTATTTGATATGTGAGTTTGGGGTCATTCTTCTTAAATTGAATAATGCAGCATCATTTCTTCATCGATGAAGAAATGGACCGCATGGTCCAGGGCGTGTCTATGGGAGTAGTACTGAAAGGGAAAACCAGATTATGCTACACAGCAGGTTTAGAAAACACAACAATCTCAAAACCTTTCTGAGTGGCCTTGAAAAGGAAACAAGGGGAAATGTGAGTGCACCAGGCATCTAGTTGCTGTAATGAACATGAAATATGTAGGAGTGATATGATACAATGTCTGAGATTTGCTTCAAAATGCTTCAGCAAAGAAAAAAGGGAATAGATAAGGCAAGTGTGGCAAAATCTTGGGTTGAATCTGAGCGTTGGGTATACCGGAGTTCATTACACTGTTGCCTCCGTTTACATATGTTTGAAGTTTCCATAATAAAAAAGTCCTTATTGGCTGGAAAACATTAAAAAGCGGCTCGGTCTCCCTCACACAGAGTTTGGGAGTGACTCTGCCCGTGCGCGTGAATACGCAGCAGTCATATTTCCTCAGCAGCTAAAGAAAGTGTTAGTCACTAGAGCAGGTTTGCATACTTTGTAGAGCAGATACCCATAGAATATTTACTTATTTATTTAGCCATTCATTTTATTTTTTATATGAAAAGGAATATGTCATCGCTTTTATTCCTCCCCTTTAATTCTCATTTCCAATGAGGTCTTAGTCTTTCCAATCATGACTTTCTCCACCGTGATACACTGCAGGAACATTGGTTGGTGAGGGAATACTGGAATGTGTTAAAGCCGGGTGAAGGAAGCACGCAGTAGAACATAAATCAGGGGAACTGACTTTGAATCCCACCGGCCCCTCACCAGCCCTCCACCATCTTTCTACTAGAGTTTTGATGGCTCTGCCTTCTTGGACAATCTTTTGCATGATTCCCTTTGTTCTGAGCAGCCCACATTTTGTTGGCTGGATGGAGTCCCGTAAGTGGCATATCACAGCAGCCACCCTTAAAAGCTGGCCAGCTTAACCACACAGAAACCTAAACAGAATCAGAAGTCTCTTGGTTGATGATTCCAAACAAAAACCTGAGAAATCCTGGCTACCCTCTTTTTTTTTTTTTTTTTAATGAGAAATGTTGAGAGCCATTTAATTTGTTACGTGTTGAGGTTGTTCTTTTTTTTTTTTTTTTTTAAATAGCTACTTTATTTATTTATTTATTTTTGGCTGTGTTGGGTCTTCGTTTCGTGCGAGGGCTTTCTCTAGTTGCGGCAAGCGGGGGCCACTCTTCATCGCGGTGCGGGGGCCGCTCTTCATCGCGGTGCGCGGGCCTTTCACTATCGCGGCCCCTCCCGTTGCGGGGCACAGGCTCCAGACGCGCAGGCTCAGTAGTAGTGGCTCACGGGCCCAGCTGCTCCGCGGCATGTGGGATCTTCCCAGACCAGGGCTCGAACCCGTGTCCCCTGCATTAGCAGGCAGATTCTCAACCACTGCGCCACCAGGGAACTGGCTACCCTCTTAAATGGTTATTTTAAGGCAAATGGCTGTCTCCAACTTGCAGTTCAGTCCCTCTGCAGGTAATTTCTTTTTTAAAATTTATTTTGTTGAAGTACAGTTGATTTACACTGTTGTGTTAATTTCTGCTGTACAGCAAAGTGATTCTTTTTTTTTTTTAAAGATTTAATTTTATTTATTTTTGGCTGCTTTGGGTCTTCGTTGCAGTGTGCGGGCTTCTCATTGGGTGGCTTCTCTTGTTGCGGAGCACAGGCTCTAGGCACGCGGGCTTCAGTAGTTGTGGCATGCGAGCTCAGTAGTTGTGGCGCACGGGCTTAGCTGCTCTGCAGCATGTGGGATCTTCCCGGACCAGGGCTCGAACCCCTGTCCCCTGCATTGGCAGGCAGATTCTTATCCACTGCACCACCAGGGAAGCCCGATTCATATATTTATATATATATTCTTTTTCATATTCTTTTTTGTTATGGTTTATTACAGGATATTGACTGTAGTTCCCTGTGCTATACAGTAGGACCTTGTTGTTTATCCATTCTATACATAATAGTTTGCATCTGCTATCCCAAACTCCCAATCCATCCCTCCCCCACCTCCCCTCCTCTTTGGCAACAAGAAGTCTGTTCTCTCTGTCCCTCTGCAGGTAATTTCAATTCATCATCCAGAATAGCAATCTGATCCTCATTTAAACAAGATGGAACAATCTCCATGAGGGTTTTATTTTTTGAGTCCTACACTTTAAAAAGCTCATTTGAAGATTATTCAAGGGCAACTTGCAGTTCACCAGTGTAACAACGTATTCACTCTTGTACAGTGGACAGCATATTTGCACCCCATCTTCTGATTCCCTCACCTCCCTCTGTGATGTAAGCAGTGAGGATACTGTCAAACCATTTTACAGTGAGGAAACGGTGTCCGAAAAGTGGAGGGACATGCTCAAGGTCAACTGGCCCCTGTGTGACAGAGTTGGGGCCAGAGCTCAGCCATGAGATGTTTTCAGTGGTCCTTGCAGTTACTTCCTCCTCTGGCTGAACCCTTTAAGGGCTCCTCCCATGCCCACACCAAAAACCAAAGGCACCCAGCAAACGGTACCAGAGACACACGTCTGAATCCTGGCTCCAAGAGCTCCCTGTGTTCTCCCATCACCTCCCACCAGCACTAACTTTTTCACCAAAAGGCTCTCCTAGCTTTACGTTCTGGCTGTCCCTTCTCATTCTGTGCAGTTGGGATTTGATAACCCAGAGTTTAGATGGTTTACTGCTGCACAAGTGAGTGCCCCTTGTTCTGCTCCCTGTATCTGTGAACAACACAGGAGGAGACTTGCCCAAGCCTCTGGGACACTCCTTGCTGCCAGAGGGAGAGACTGGACTCCTGTGATATTATGTTATGCAAACGCACGGTGATCCACTCTGCCACTCACAGCCACGTGTCCCGCCCTCTGCCCTTTCACCCACGCAACATTAAAACAGCGCTCTCAAGGCCTTTATGAATTTGGAAATCAACCCCTATCCAGGGAGGTAGCTTTAGTTACTTCTATTTTCAGAACCGTCACTAATGTGGTCCCAGAACCAAAGGAAAGTGTGAAACTATTTGACTTTTTTCGGGTACCAATGTCCATCAAAGAATGTATGTGACAGGGGTTTCTTCCTGCTTATATATTTTCCCATACAAACATCTTGATTTTTAAATTTGCATTCTAAAAGATTCTTATATATGATCTGAATATTCCAAATAATTCCTACAACTGCTGTATGATGAAGATAACTGATCTCGTTACCCTTTATTTACACAAATAAAGCCTATGCCTCAGTTTCCAAGGTAACAGAACAAATAAAACAAGCCATCTCCCTGTTGCCAATATGGGAATGTCAATATGATGTCACATGGCTTTGAACTTAGACATCAGGAACCTTTCAGCCAACTCAATGTCCTCCTGATTATTAATATTTTTCCCCCAACAGTCATATTTGGTGTCACTTACTGAAGGGTACTTTAAATATGGCTCTAAAAAATACACAGATGAAGCAAATTCAGGATTTTAGTTTCAGCACATGAAGGCAAAGTGGCTAATCAGAGTGAATGTGACTCAGTCAGGAGCATCCATGGCAGAATGAATCAGCCTCGTACAGCAAGTCTGGCACCAGGTACTGCTTCCACGACCACACCATGTCTCAGATAAAGCACGAAGCTGCACGGAAACCTGACATCACTTCTAAGCTGACAGAAGTATTATTATCATTATATATTATGCTGAAACTCTGAGCCTCACTGTAAGTCATCATTTGATATAGTTTTAACAATGACAGTAAAATACCGCCACAAGTGGCACTGTCAACTTTTCTACGAGGGCTACCTTTTCCTCACGGTGACATTCAAAGTACAGAGTCTCCTTCATCTAAAGGAGCTGTCCTATCCGCTCGCTAATGGGAACAATTCATTTAACCTACACTGGAAGTACAGCCAAGGAATGGAGTAATATGTACAAGATCCAGGGGGAATCAGCCCTCCCAGCCGGCCCCTCCCGCCATTTGATTCATTGACAAGAGTTCCACTTTCTTTCCACTTAGGCTGACTTACAGAAAAAAAGGACATTCCAGAAAATTAAGTTAACTATTAGCCAAATCCCTTCATGCTGCTGGCTTGGATTATATAACAATTCCCTAATTCCAGAAGCTGGGGAACAGGAGGCCCATATTTCTCTGGTTTCGCATCATTTTAATGCCCCTTTCACTCTCCCCTCCCCTCCTCTCAGCCCACCATAAGGCCACATGTGTCTCTGACAGGCTACACAGCACGGATGCCTCATGTGTTTTAATTACGTGGGATGCTTGTGCTTTCATTGCAGTGCATCCTGGCTTCATAAAATCCTCACTTCCCAGGACCCTCACTCACCGCCTCTGACCCACTCACCAGATCACATTTGCAGAGCCAAAATTCTAGAAACAGCACCTGAAATCATTAACGTATTAAACCGCTGTTCCAAAATGACTAAACGCATTATTTCTGCTGCAGGAGAAAATGCTGAGGGGAGGCAAGAGCAAAGGTAAAAGACCTGATTTTCCTAAAATGGAGATGGCCTCGGAGGCATTTATATTCTCGAAGGACACAGTTGCGATTCTTCTGATCATTTTTCAATCAACTTAATGAGTGTGAGATGGTCCTCTCGCTAAACTGATATAATGAACAATACCTGCACTTAGGGTGGGCAACTGAAACTGGGAAACTGTTTTCTGAGATTCTAAAGGGTTTTTCAGGGGAGCAAAAATGAGGGTCCGACATCTGAAAGAGGCCTTATGTTCTGCCCTCGCTCTTGACTGGGTGACACAATAAAGAGGGCAAGAGATTTTTGTGCCACAGCAAAGGAAACACAACTCCAGCTGGTATGGATTGCTTTTTGTAGGATTTTGAGTAATGTCCATATTACAAATTTTACCTCTACTCAGGACTTCCTTAAAAGGTAACTAAATGCCAAGCCAGTTGCAACAATAAACGTCTACAGAGCTACATAAACCCCAACAGACTGCTTTTTCAAAAACCAAAAGCCTAAGTTAGATGCTCTTTGTGCCACACAGCTGCCCAAATGAGGCCTCCCCTCACCCCAATCTCCCAAGTACAGTCAAAACCCCAAATCGGACCTTTCTAAGGATCTTTTACAAAGTGAATGTTAAAAGCAAACAAAGTATCATCAAACCAGCTGTCCTCATCCTCTCAATCTACAGAGTTGTCCGCATTTGCTCTTTCCTTCCAGAAAAACTGGTTGACTCACGTCTAACTTTCTGTTCCCAAACACTAGAAACTACAGAGCCACTCACGCATTGCAGAGTTTCTGCCAGGTCTGGGTCACACCAGGCCTGCTCTTGTGTTAATGAAATCAGGCCTGCCACTCAGTACAATCTGGGGTCTACTGCGACCCTCAAGAGACAGAAATTTCTCCTTTTTACACGTTCCTTCAGTTTCATAAGTTATTTTTGTTATTGCACAATCCAGTGCTTTATAATAAATTTATAGGGCGCCTAGGGGGACAGCCATTCATATTATATGGCATCTCATTCACGGTTCCTCCGGGATGGAAACGCAGAGTTATACCTCTCAGTCGGCTGACAACTCTCAACCTGTGAAGTTCCTGTCTGATAGGACAAATGAGACTCCTGTGGGATTCCACACACACGCAGAATATGAAAGCCGACAAAGTGAAAATGGTGCCACTCCACTCTTGAAGTAGGATCACCCAGGTAAGTTGGAAAAAAAGCTCCCGTGTTTGTAGTCATGAAATGATTACGTATTTTATGGTACAAACTGGTAGAAAGTACCCATCTTGAGTGATTTTTACATACTTGATGCTGAAATTGATGTGTCACCCCTTCCTCTTTCTTTCCAGAAGCATCAGCAGACACAGTTATGTACCGAGAAGGGGAGAATGCCATGGGAGCAATGGCCCAGGATGCAGGCAATAATTTAAAAACAATAAAAATCCCAGCTAAGAGCTGGTTTGCTTTTGATGATTACCATGGGCTGACAATTCTAAACAATGCCAGGGATAAAATATTCCTTCCCCAGGGCCAGCCACTCCCATCACCTGCCCCTGTTTGATATGGCACTGTGAAAGCCCTCCAACATCTTTCTTAAGATCCATCATCACTTAAAAAAAAAAAAGTAATACATATTTACTGCAGAATATCTGGACAAATTTTTTTAAAGATTTAAGGAGAGAATTAAAATCCCATTAACTCTACCACTTATTAATAATCATAGCGCTTTCTGCCATTTCCTTTTGTTATTAAAAAGAATTCTACTATAAATATCCTTGTTACACAGATGTTTATTAACAGGTGATTTTTTAAAAAGTACATTCTTGATAGTTTAACTTTTAAAAAGAATTGAATATATATTAAGGCATTCTGTAGAAAGTGTTATGATTTATAATTCCTAGAGTACTGTATACAGAACATCATCATGAAAAATAAATCTTGATAGTTAGTTGGCTAAAAAGGTATCTTCTTTTAATTTACATTTCTTTGTTTACTTATGAGATTGCTTTGTTTAACTTTGTTGATTTTTGTATTTCCTCTTTTGCTAATTGCCTGTTCATAATCTCTGCTCATTTTTGTATTATGGTAGTATTTGTCTTTTACTTACCAATTTAAAATAATTCTGCAAAGTTAATCGTATGTTGCTTATTTTCTATCTAAATTTTGTTTGGGTTATTCTTTTTACATGTGCAAATTTAAGAAATTTTATTTTATTTAAGGGGATAGAATCAAATCTAGTAGGCTTTTATTTATAGTTTCTGCCTTTGTTTATATGCCTATAAAGACTTTGTCTATTCCAAAAATATATTTGCCTATATTTAAAAAAATTACTTTTATGATTGTATTCTTCATATTTAATTTTAAAATTCAAATGGAATTTATCTAGATATACTTTCCTTTTTTTCTTTCTTTAGCTTAGCTTGTAGATAAATTATTCCACTCCACTTCTTGAGATTTGAGTCTAAACAATACACCAACTATCTTATGTCTTTTTTTGTTCTCCTCCCAAGTGAGGTATGTCACTGTGCCTGTCACATCAGGAAAAAAACCAGAAATATCAAAAGGCTTAGCGCCAAATTCTAGCCCAAAAGCTTTATATATAGAATTTGAGTCAGTTCACCCCTCCTATAGAAAATGAGGCCAACATTAAGATTTGAAGCATTCATTTCTTAAATTTGTTTTCACCAAGTAAACTTGGGCATGCTTCCTGATTTCTGTGTAAAATGCAGATTATGGGGAGAAGCAGAGAACTGCAGCACCAATTTCTAACACTTTCTATAGCAGATCCCTGGCACCATACAAAGTTTCCCTTTTATCTTTAGTATATTTCGTATTGGGCTGCAATGAAAATTACTGGTGACGTTTTAATAGTTACCAAGAGTTTTCTAAATAGAGCTGATTCTATAACTTAGGCCCCATGTGCTCTTGACCCAAGTTTGTTTAGATCAGAATTTTATATTCCAGAAGCTAAGAGGGCCCCATTCACTGATTTCCCACAAAGCACACGATGTGACACTCCCGATGCAATTCCACTAGCTGATCTGCTTTTTGTCCAGGAGGAAAGCCAGGGAGGTCAAAGAGACAGGAAGGACCTTGCAGAGAGGCCTGTCCTGTCCAGATGTGGGAACTGTGCTCATTAGGAGAAATGAGGGGGGTGGGTAGGTGGGGAAAGCATACACTTTATGAAAAAACTAGAGCATGGGAAAAATAATGTGCACCCTGGTCATCGAATGGGATATGAACAACAATTTCCCATTCTATTCAAAAGTGTCTAAAATATAACAACTCTTCCTTATTACTCCTTTCGCCAGGACAATTGCCAGCAAAGAGGTCATGTAGAACACGATCTTTAGCAGCATGCTTTCCTTAAGGGAAAGTAAAGCCTGCAGTAAGAGAAGGGGAGCAGGGGTTTGACCTTGATCCTGTCTCACCACAGCCCCAACACCTGACATCTTTAGTTTTGCAGAAATTGGAGGAAGCAGAGACAATGTGATGATGCTTAAGGGAAATTTTTCATTCCACTCACAGGGAACACTTTCAACTCACTCCTTAAGGATGTGGGAACCGGGTGTAAACTAGTCATCCTCTACTTCGTGTGTGTGTGTGAAAGGACAGCCCAGTAGATAAAGCAAGAAAAATCAGGAATCTTTCTGCTGATATATTTCACCAGCAATAAACGTTCTCCTAATATAATGCTGTATCCAAGGCATCGAGGAAGTTACTTAATGAAGAAAGGCTCCTGGTTTCTCAGCCTTTATAGCTCCCCAAGTATTCCATGTTCTTAAAGAGCTCTGAGATTTCTGGTCTTCTGTTTCTTCTGCCAGGAATGCGATACTTTTTTTCTCTCCTGGGCTAATTCCCACAAAACCTCCAAGACTCAGTACAAACTCCATTTTGCCATCAGCGTACCCTTCATCGGGCCTCTGCTCTGTTGTGCAGCTTGGTCACAGCTCACGGGCACTGGTTAAAGGATGGGCGGGACATATTTCCTTCACGAATCTATGAGCCCAGGTGCGGGTCTGCATCTGCATCCACCTCTAGGAAAGGGTGCCTTTTCTAAATTCCCCCAAAGTTGCCTTTTTTCTCTGTGCTTACCATTTTCGTAGCTGTCATGCCACATGATCTTTATTTACTTATCTGTCTGAACACGCCCCTGTCCTCTATCACGCACCATCCTCCCTCTCAAAGTCAGAAAATACTACTCCTTCCTGTTAAGTACGGGGACACTATCTTTTGTTTCTGTGTCCTAAGCTCCTGCCATTGTGCCTGGCACATGGTAGCTCCTTAGAAAATACCTCTGGGATATTTGCTGAATGAATCAAAGGTGAATGCCTTCTGTCAATTACACTGCAATTAAAGAAAAGGGAAAAAAGTGAATGCCTTGGGACTTCCCTGGTGGCACAGTGGTTAAGAGTCCACCTGCCAATGAAGGGGACACGGGTTTGAGCCCTGGTCCAGGAAGATCCCACATGCCGCGGAGCAACTAAGCCCATGAGCCACAACTACTGAGCTTGAGCACCTACAGCCCCCGCTCCACAACAAAGAGAAGCCACCGCAATGAGAAGCCCGTGCACCGCAACGAAGAGTAGCCCCCGCTCGCCGCAATTACAGAAAGCCTGTGCGTAACAAAGACCCAACGAAGCCAAAAATAAATAAGTAAAAAGTTTTTAAAAAAGGGAACGCCTTCAAGAAATGCACGGTTCTATATGAGTACCTTATCTTCCTGTAAGCACTGTAACACACAAAATAACGTTTCATATGTTAAGTTTCTTAACAGGGGCTCGGACAAGAACCATCGAAGATGAGAGGGGTCAGTAGAAGTTAAAAAAATTTGCACAGAGGAAGTGAGCTGGTTATCACTGCCTCACAGGGTCTCACAGAGAAACTTCTCATTGGAGATCCAGTTTCTCTAAAGTTAGGGTAAAGCGGGCAAAGTATTTTGAACTCACCAATGTACTGCTTCTTCTCTGCCCTTATAACTGTGAGAATTCATTCATTCGCACACTCAACAACGTTTGTTATTTACTATGTGTGGAACCCCCAGCAGCGCCCAGACCCTGCTCTGCAGCACGTGCTACAGGACGTGCCTGACCCTGACTGCCGAGGCTCTGATTTTTCCCAATCTTGTCCTATGTACCCATTTTTGTACAAGAGAAAGATGGTGGCCTCCTCCACTGATGTCACTAGTGTCCTCATCACTGACTTCCAAGGTCTGGTGGGAAGACTGTTGAGGTAGCATTTGGAAAGGGCTGTGGGTACCGCAGGGACTGATTAGTCAGCCTCGGATCCTCACAGACCCCAGGATACATAAGACAGAAGCATCTTCTCATAAAGGGCACACTTCTGTAATTTCCTCTGAGTTCCTTCCAAGGAACACTTATTTGACCAACTGGCATGAAGGGCCCTCCCTGAAAGACTGTCTTCCCAGGCTGGTGGAAGATAAGGACAAGGACTTTGGGAGGGAGGTAATTTAGGGTCACAGCTGACAACGCAGGCAGACAACGGAGTCTGAGGCTGGGATTAGCACTTACCAGCTGTAATACACTGGGGAAGTCACTTCTCAAAGCCTCAGTTTTCTCATCTGTAAAACGGGCATAATGGATTCAACGATCTTATGTATGCAGACTATTCAGCAATGACCACGTGAAATGAATTCCTTTAGGGGCCATCTGTATAATCTTAAGAAATTATGTCATTTATAAGATAGTGTTAATAATACCTAGCTGGGAAGACTTTTATAAGGATTAACTAAAACAATTCATGTGCGAGTGGTTGCCACAAGGTAAACCCTAGAAAAATGTGAAATGTTAAGATGACTGCAATGAGATTTTTCTATCGTGTTAAGTTTAAAATTCTGAACTCAGTTTGGGAAGAAGCCTCACTTTCCATAGCAAACTCGTTTGGAATGGGCCTTTTCTCTCTTGCTGCTTTCATTCAAAATATCTGTGGCAGTGCTGCGGAATATTCCAATACATCCTCTTGACCTCTATCCATAAACAGCCTTTCTCACAATGAGATGTTCTGAGTTTAGGAGCCTTGCTATTTTCAACAAAGAATTAATTGCAAAGTAATTAAGTTTAGAGCAGGGGAATAGATGAACCCTGTCTATCATAAAGGAACAGTGTGTATGGTGACATAATGAAGCAAGGAGACGATGCTTTAGATTAACACACACGCACACACACACACAGACACACAATCTCTTTTCCAAAGCACACGAAGAAGTCTCCCATCACTTATATTGACAGGGTAAATCTAAGCTGCTTAAAGAAGCACTTAATTTTGTTCTCATTAAGTCCTAGGGTTAAGGGCTTTACCCTTAACATCCATGGAAGCAATGTTAGGTTTTCACCTTGGAAAGTTCTCTGAGGCCCTAAGTCCAATGACAAATATAGCACTAAGATGTGTTACAGAAACATGCATCGGAAAGCCAGTTGCATTGCTGGCCACATTCCCACTTGGCTCCACTTTCCTCAAAGAACACAGAACATGCAGAGAACACCGGAGGGGCACAAGTGTTCACCCCTGTCTTGAAGCATGGATATTTGCAATTAATCAACATTGGATATGGAGGGTGTAGATGAGGACAGTCACCAGCAGGTTTTACCACTAGAACTAGGAGACTTAATCTGCTTGAGGGCAATTAGGTTGATGTCACTAACATTTTTTTCCAGTTGCTTTAGGGACCGAGAGGATGCCAGCTCACATCACACATCCTTTTGGGCCAATGTGAGTGGGGAAGGTGCTGGAGGAGAGGTGGTATGGGGTAATGTAAGGTGCATCCTTACTCACCCCTGTGTTTTGATTAAAGCAATATATGTCCAAATACCACATATTTGAGCCTGGAAACATACTACCTGGGGTTTAAGAAAAATCTGAGCACTTACAGGAAAGAAAGGAAGGAAGACAGACATTCTAACAGGCGTGAGGTGACATCTCATTGTGGTTTTGATTTGCATTTTCCTAAAGTTAGCGATGTCGAGCATCTTTTCACGTGCCTGTGGCCATCTGTATGTCTTTTTTTGGAAAAATGTGTATTCATCTCCTCTGCCTACTTTTTAAACTGGGTTGTTTGTTTTTTTCTTGTTGAGTTGTGTGAGTTCTTTATATATTTTGGATATTAACCCGTTATTGGGTATGTGATTTGCAAATATCTTCTCCCATTTGGTAAGTTGTCTTTTCATTGTATTGATGGTTCCCTTTGCTGTGCAGAAAGAAACAAAAAAGGAAAGAAGGAAGAAAAGAAGGAAGAAAGAAGGTCTAGAAGGAAATATATCAAAATTTTAACTGTGACATGTCTAGTGTTTTTCTGCTTTTATATCTTTTCCAATTTTTAAATAATGAGTATTGTTTTACTTTTATAGTGTGGACAATAAAATTAATTTGATTTTGATAATTTATTAAAATTTCTTAAAAAATCAATTCTGACAAAATATGCTTTAAACACCGTCAACGCCCTCAAGGAAGTTTACCTCTAACTGTAGGCAACACAGTTGTGACAAAGTCACAATGGGTGACCCCAAACTTGAATGGGCAAAGTGGAAAGTTGAGGATTTTTCCAAAGTGTCTACATTTTGGCTTTTTTTTTTCTGGAGCTTTTTCATGGTTTCGGGTTGGAGAGGAGTTGTGGGAGGAGCTATATCAGGCTGTGGTTACAAAGAAAGAAGGGTGTGGCCATGCTCCTTTCACCATACCCATCCTAAGAGCAAACACAACCCACAAACCCTGTAGTCAGACTGCCTGGGTGTCTCCCTGGAGATGCTGAAGGCAATACTCCTAGAGGGTGGGGCTGAGGAGGCCGAGATGCAAAAATAAAAACAATCATAAAAAGAATCACCCAAGCTCTCTCGGGCAAAGTTTTCTGTTGTCTCCTTTCTCCCTGCCCTTACTGGCCACAGAAGTTGACTGAGTTCTGCTTAAATCCCTCAGAGAAGCATTAACCTTCTCATAAAATAAAATAAACCAAGTGGAAAAGATAAACGCTTGAAAAAGATGGCCACGAATGCACTGGAAAGAAAGAGGAGATAGTACTGAAATTGTGGGTGCTTCAAATGCTTCATCTAGGTCGGATGGGTGCCAGTTCACAGCATGCTGTATTAGAGACACTTTACACCAGGCCTTGTTGGCTACTCATTCAGTTCGTTCCACGGTTACCTTTTGGACTGCAATATACTGGCTTCAGATCTTCCACACTGAACGCCCCTGACTCATGTCATTCGGGATGGTGAATGAGCTTGCACATGACACCACGTTGCTCTCCACCGTGACCTACATTACATTTTCCTGTGAATGAGTTTAATGGATTAAGATCTGATTCGCATGCGCTTCGACCTGTGATGGCTAGGGCTGGCAATGCTCTTTGTGGGCACACAGAGGCACTACATACATTTGCTTTGGGTTTTCTTCTCTAAAATTCACTCAACAACTTACTTTAAGGTCTCATTTTTTTTTTTTTTTTTTTACTTTGTGCTTTGTTTTGCTTTCCCCCAGAAAGATTCTCATTCTCACCATGAAATTCTTCTGTCAGACAAAAAGAAGGAGAAGAAAAAGTGAGCAGTTCCCTACCTACGTAGTGAAGAAACCTAGGCAGTTTGCACCTCATTGTAGTAAGCTATCCAAAACACAGGGCACGTCGAACTGGTTTCATGTGAAGGCTGGGCTTGTATTAAATGCTGAATAAGGCATTTTGACACGATCTGGAAAATGAGGTGAATATAAAATGAAGACTGGTTTGAGTTTTCCCTGAAATTTCTGTGGACTGGAGTCTGGATTTAAAAATTTCCACTCATAACTCACATTATCAATTTGTAAAATATCACCACAGGTATGAGTGCAATGATGACCTGTGATTTCTGAACAGCTACTCAACTACAATGCCATTTAATCAAAGGATTCAACAATTGGAACAGTCAAAAGGCCATAAAATGAACAAACAGAGAAATGTAGAGCTATCTTTACCATGTAATTATTATAAAGGAGACAAGGGCATTTTATAAAATCAGAGGGAAGGTGATAGCAGTGTCTATTTTCTTTTTTAACTATGTCCTTAAAAACAAGCTTGTTGAGTTATGGTTAGGAATCCAACCCATTCTCTTTCACCAACCAACCTGCCCTTTTTTTTTTTTCTTGTTTTGAGTGTATATTCCATTCTAGAGACTGTAAGAATTAGGAAAATTGGGAGATAATTTCTCTAAAGGGAAGCATAATTTATTTGCTTAATTATCCTATAAGGAGCTAATAAGTATCATCTCTCTTAGAAATAATAATACTTTGCTTTTTAAAAAATTTTATTTACTTTTAAAAATTTATTTATTTTATTTATTTATTTTTGCCTGCGTTGGGTCTCCGTTGCTGTGCGGGCTTTCTCTAGTTGCGGTGAGCGGGGGCTACTCTTTGTTGCGGGGCGCAGGCTTCTCATTGCAGTGGCTTCTCTTGTTGTGGAGCATGAGCTCTAGGCGTGCGGGTTTCAGTAGTTGCGGCACGCAGGCTCAATAGTTGTGGCTCGCGGGCTCTAGAGCGCAGGCTCAGTAGTTGTGGCGCACGGGCTTAGTTGCTCCACGGCATGTGGGATCTTCCCGGACCAGGGCTCAAACCCGTGTCCCCTGCATTGGCAGGTGGATTCTTAACCACTGTGCCACCAGGGAAGCCCCTACTTTGCTTTTATGTAGAATCTTTCTCCAAGGAGTGTAAGCATATTATAGATACTATCTAATTAATCCTCCTAGGGTCCCCAGGTGGAAGGGAGGTGGCCAGTCTTATGAAGGTTCATCAAGATCATCAACACGTCTCAGGTGAGGAAATGGAGCTGTATAAAGAGTGGTAAAAAGGGTACACGCCTACGTCTGCATGACCTCAAAGCACCCCATCAACTCACTGAAAAAAAAGAATCAATCAAGTTTGATACTGTTGACGAATGAACAGCAGGACAGGACAGTTTGACCGCATGCTTTGCCCTTCCCCCAAGTGTGCTCATGCGTCATGAGCTTTAATGGGGCTGCCAATGAAAGAACCCATATTTCCTGACTTTTAGCCTGGTGGTCTCTTCAGAAGGCAAACTTGGATATAGCACCGATGCTGTGGATAACTCGAATTTTCTATGTGCTGCTTGACACAGTACTCTCAAATAGCACACCAGCCATGTGGCTCTAGTTTTGCTTCTCATTGTCCTTTGGTTTGGTCTGGTTGACCACACTGGTGTCCATGGCCCTCTGCAATGTGGGTTTGTGTATGGTATTTTGGGGTGTGGTGCCTTGGTAAGAAGGGCTCAGGGGGGTTGGATGATTGGTTTGCTATTTTCTATCTATTGATATGAAATTGATAGGAAACATGCCATAAATCCTCATCTCTTGAATCAAGAGAGATCTAATCCTGGGAGTCCTGAGAGGAATGTGTTGGCCCTGTTGCCTCAAGGAATGCTCCATTTCATCTGTAAACATTCCACTGGCAGAATTCAGCTTCCCATCGTTACACACCCTCTCTGGAGACTGAAGCCTATACCAGCGTCTTGATCAATAACTGATGAACTGAAGAGGGTGCTTCAGCAAGGAGTGAGCAAGCCTGAAAACAACAGCCTGGGTAGCATTTCCTCAACTTCAAACTCTTTTAGTGCCAAGCTCTCTGGGGAATTGGGCTCAGCTAAAATCACTTTTTGAAAAGGAAAAACCCCCAAGAGAAAATTCAAATTAATAAACTAGTCGCCTCTGATGTGAACTACAGTTTTTGACATGTTGAGATAATAAGCAGTTTCTGATTCTTACTTACCTAGCTCAGGAGAAACTGTTACTTGTTTTGTGCTGTTGTTTGTTTGTTTGTTTTTAAGACACTACTAATGTCATTTGTTTAGCAAATGGAGGAGGTATATGGTGTGTTCTGAGGAAAGATACCACTTGGCTCAACCTTGGAACTTAATAGGTCAGTTGATGGCCCTCAAGTGGTCCTTGGAGTCTGTGGGTCTTGGTTAGCTAGTAGAGCTGGGCATCTGCTGAAGCAACTCAGAATGGCAAACTAGCTTACTGCTGGCTATTGCAAAGGGAAGACCTCTCCTCCAATCCCTGAATTAACTCTCTGACTCTAGTCTGCCCCTCAGAAAGCAAGAATAATTCCCTTTAAGCATCCATGATCCTCTATTTCTTGAAGTCACTCTTGTGGTCCCTAGGACCACCTCCTTTTCTCACTCCCACATAAATCCTCTTTTATTATTCTCCTTGGCTCCTTCCTCTCCAAAATCAAATGTCTTCGTCTCCTCTCCTTCTCTTATTTTATTGAGTTCCCCCCTTGTGCCACGTTGTTAGCTTGTACACTGGCCATTCTCCAGTCTAGAATACCACTCCATCCCTTCAAATTTCACCTTCCTCGGGCTTCCCTGGTGGCGCAGTGGTTGAGAATCTGCCTGCCAATGCAGGGGACATGGGTTCGAGCCCTGGTCTGGGAGGATCCCACATGCCGCGGAGCAACTAGGCCCGTGAGCCACAACTACTGAGCCTGCGCGTCTGGAGCCTGTGCTCCGCAACAAGAGAGGCCGCAATAGTGAGAGGCCCGCGCACCGCGATGAAGAGTGGCCCCCGCTTGCCGCAACTAGAGAAAGCCCTTGCACAGAAATGAAGACCCAACACAGCCATAAATAAATAAATTAAAAAAAAAAATTTCACCTTCCTCCTTATCCACACTGGGATCCCACTCTAATTTCTCCCAGATCTGCTCTCATCCTGATCATCTCAGGAGCCCTGTAAGATTTACATAAAACTAATTGCACACATACTTGATTTCATGTTTATCACCCATTTGCATACATGATTATTGATGTTTGTTCAACCTGCTCCCTGCAAAGAAACTCTGGACTCCTTGGACTGAGGCTTAAAGTTTAGGCTTCTGGTGGGGAGAGAGACTATGTATCGGGTCCTTTGAACTTCCCCACAGCACTCTGGCCACAGAGGGTCCTTCTGTGTTTTCTGTATTTACTGCCCAACTGGGACTTTCCTAGGCACCTACCTTCTTTTAAAAATCAAAATGTCACCAATTTCTCATCCAAGTGGCATTCCATTGTGGCTTAGCATTAGAAGTTGAGCTTCTTTGTCATTTTATGCCTGTGTGTGTCCCAAGGTGGGTGGGAGAAACACTTAGAAATAGCTTCTATTATATAAAGGGCCAGGAGGGAATTTTCCATACTATTTGGACAAAAATTCTTTCACTCAGTTCCCCAGACTCTCCATAGAAATTCTGACATCTTCCCCTCCCTCCCAAGCCCTTTATGTTCCCTACACTTTCACCCTCCCTGTTCCCAGGGTATAGCAGCTACACTGCGGCTAAGTCTGTTTGGTATTAGAGTTGGAATTATTTACATCTTACAGCTTAGGCTTGTTTATGCAGTAGAATTCTGAGAAGGAAGTGAATCAGGAGATCTGTCGCCTAACAGGGCATCCAGGGGTCAGGCTGAAAACAAGTACTGATGATAAGGTAAAACCCCATGCTGTACAGTTGGCTTCACTGCAGACCTTGAACAACACAAAGGCATGCAGGGAAAAGGCCTTGATGTGGTGTCAGCAGCCAGCAAAGGGTGTGTGAGCAGGTAGACATGAGTATCTCAGAGCAGTTCCTGAAAGTCCACGAGGATGGGGGGAATCCCAGAGCCTGTCAAGAAACCACTGAGCCATAGGCCCTTCCTCCAGGCCTTCCCACCCCCAAACTTATTTCAAAAAGATCGGTGGTAGGATTCTACAACATAATATACCTTAATCTTTCCTCCCCTTGCTTGATGAACTGCATGTAAACTCCTCTTTGAACTAACTGTAAGTTTCTTAAGCAGCAGTAATTAACAGCTACTACCATTCACTGGGTTTCTACTATGCACCAGGTATTTTACATACAGATCTCATTTAATTCTACAACACTGAGAAATCATTATTACTACTCTCGTTTTACTGATTGAGGAACTGAGAGGCAAAGTCACTTCCTAAAATCTCATAGCTATGAAGTAACAGACTGGAGACTCAAACTCAGGCCTGTTGATTCCAAAACCCATCGCTTTCCCTTAGACCACCCTCCTTTCCACATGATGCAAAGGAGGCCATGGCCACAGCTAGAGAGTGGCGCCTGAGGGTTTTGATGCGGAGGGAAGAAGTAATTAAATATCAAGTGTTGGGTTAATTGGAGTTTTTAACCTTGATTTTACTGTCTCAGGAACACTTTGGGGTTGGAGACTTGGTAAGAGGGAGATTAGATTCTAAGCCAGGCTCTGCCACGTTTGACAAAGCCCCTGTCTTGTCTTGCCTTGCACTTGGATTTGGAGAGAAGGATTCCTCCTTGCTCTAGGAATGATCTATACCAAACAATAGAGCAGATAACCTTCCACTGTAAATGCTCAGGCAGATCGTAGATAGATATCCATCTAGGATGTGGCATAAGAGACATTTAAATCTCTACCAAGGCAAGAACCGTGAGACACAAGGCGTTGGCTGTTAATGGCCAGATGGCCTTCACTTGGCATATTTATTCATATTCTCATTGTTGTGGCCCAAGTTCCCCCTGAAGAGCACGATGGGCCTTCTGGATGGCTCTGTGGTGCCTGGGAAAGCAAGGCTCTTCTCTCATTGCACTGGTCTCAGGCCAGAGAAGAGGGAGGGCAGGCCCAGCAGGAGGAACCCCAGCCAACCATTGCCCCTCCACACTCCAGGGCACATATGCAGTCAGGACCTGTAGCCCCTACAGCAGAAAGGGGCCTCAGGGATGGTTCCTCCAGCTCCATCACTTAGAGGTGGGAAACGGAGGCAATGGGAAAGGAAGCTCCTTGCATACCTAGTCCCACGGCTAGGGAGTGGTGTGCTGAGTCTAGAATCCCAGAGCTCCTTGTATCCCATGGTGCCAGGCCTCTCTTCTTCCCCTGGAGCCCAATGTAGGCAAATTGATCCCGGAGAGGCATTGCCTCTATAACGCCTCATAACGATGGGTCACTGCTGCCCTTCCTATGTGCAGCTCCCAACACATGTCCTCAAGGCCACATGTATCTCTTCATTCACCTGGAATTAGTCATGAATGTACATTTCTCACTCCTACTTCTAAATGCATACTTCTGCAGGTCTGGGACTATGTTTCTTTCTCTCTTCACTGCCAACTTCTTTTTGCCCAAATAGCTGCCAGCGTAGGGCAGGTAATCAATACATATTTATTAAATAAATGAATGTATAATGAATAAATGTCAAAAAGTTGCCTACGGTACTCAAGAAGATGGACAGCTTGAGGCAGTGGTTAATTAGAAGCCAACAGCAAGAAGCAGTAATATAAGGTGACTCTTCTTCCCCATTACTGTGCCCTGCCTTCCATGAACACACGCACCATGAACCAGAAGGGTTTATTTTTTAGGGAGCTATTCTACGGTTGAAAAGGAAGCTAGGTGGAGGGCTGCCCATCTCGTGAGAAACGCCCCTAGTGGTGGGTTTTGTTCTGTTCCCATTCATTCCTTATTCCCTCTCACTGTTTTTGACCCTGCTGCCTCCTCCGGTCCTGATACCTGCTAGTTCAAAGACTATGGGGAGATGATAATTCCTTTAGGGCAGATGGTTTAATTTCAGATTAGCCTTCCACATTTTTCAAAAGTGTCCAGCAACACACTTTCACATCCAGTACCTACTAGAAAAATCCAAAATGTAAAACACCTTTACTGAAACAAATTATATGATAATAAAATGCCAAATTCCTCAGCCTTCCCACGCTCACCCTCAAGATGCTATAAATGATAGGAACAGTGGTTTCAACTCTCTTTTTTCCTGCAACAGTACAATAAAACTATTTTGTGATCGGTAATCTAATAATACATGGATTTCTTTCTCTTTTAGACGTGAAATCTATGTCAACAACAGTAATTTTCCTTCTATGAATATTAGAAGTGATGTTTGTTATCTTAGAAGAATTGGCTGATATTTTCAAATGGAATCCAGACTCTAAATAGGACATATTGAAAATATCCTTGTGTCGGTTTAGGGAGGAAGGTTTACTCCAGGGGTGACGCACCAGTGGTTCCCTACATGTTCTACTTGGATTACAAATGGCTGTTTAGCACTTTTGACAAACTGAATTATATTCCAATATTTAAACATTCAGATATTTCCTTTAAGATGAATATACATAATATGTCATTCAGATCAATTGTATAATGTGATTGTATAATGATAGAATATAGGCTTTCTGTTGCCATATTTCTTCTTTTTTAAAGGTCATTTATTTATTTATTTATGTATTTATGGCTGCATTGGGTCTTTGTTGCCGCACGCTTCTCACTACGGTGGCTTCTCCTGCTGTGGAGAAGGGGCTCGGGCTTCAGTAGTTGTGGCGCACGGGCTTAGTTGCTCCACGGCAAGTGGGATCTTCCCGGACCAGGGCTTGAACCTGGGTCCCCTGCATTGGCAGGCGGTTTCTTAACCACTGCGCCACCAGGGAAGTCCCGCATTATTTCTATATTCAAGAAAAGGCGGAGTTTACCTCTCTCTCTATATCTCTCTATCTATCTATCTAACTATCTACCTATCTTGAAGATGGAAATCCTGCCTCTCAGACTAGCAAGCCCCAAATCTCTCTGCTCCAAAATATTGGGCCTCTACCCTATTCAACAGTCAGGGTGGATACTTTGAACCCCAGTTAAGCTAGAAAAAAACAACAATTAAGGTTACATTAATCAGCAAGGCAAACAGATTTTTCATTTCTTTTATTTTTCTCAGACTGTGGCCAGGGTTTCACTGACACTAAATTGTAATTGTAAACAATCACACTAAATTGTTCTAAATTAGGTAGGAAGATGATAGTCATTAATACAGTCATCTTCCCTAAGAAAATGAACGTGCTAAAGCCAGCAATCCACGCCAGAGGAGCCCAGGAATTCCGCCTTTTATTAGGCTGCCCAGCCACCCAGGAGCAGGAGAGTCATTCCTGCGGCCACAGCAATGAGGCTCAAGAGGTCATCTGGTTCAAGGAAATGGCTTCTCGCCTCCTCCCACCCCTCTTTACCCACTAAGAAAACCAATGGCGCCTTTTATCAGTTTGGCAAAAGGACAAAGGGAATGTTTAATTCTGCACTTAAAATTCTTGGTTCCTACTGTCGGCATTCCCAGTGATCAGAGAACACTGAACAGATATATTTGAAGAGTTTTGTGAAACTGACACTGAACAGCGGTAACGAGGAGGAAAAGATCCAAACTTAAAAAAACATTTTAAAATACACTTCCCCATATATTCCACGCTCCTCGATTTTCTCTTCTCCCCAGCCAAGGGATAGATGGCCCTTGGGGATATTCCCATAAGAGGGAGGCGGATGTCATGTTCCCCTCCTGTCTGCGTTCAAATCCTAATCACCACACTCGGGTACCGGTGGACTTAGGTAAGTACACAAACATCTCCGTGCCACAGTCTCCCCGTCAGTAAAGTGAGGTTAACGTCAGTCCCTGATTCTACTACCTGTCACATAGGAAGGGCTCAATATACAGGAGCTGCTGTTATCCTTTTAGTTTTCTAAAGAAAGCACCTGATTTCTCAGACATGCACCTTACAACAGGATTTACAACATATGGTAATAGCTGCCAGCTGGTAGACCATTGACCCGGAGCCTCTCAGGCTAAGATTTCATAGAATAATAAAGTTCTGCAACCATCTCAAATGAGTGAGGTGCCCTTGTTTAGCAAAACTGGACCCTGCAGAAACCCAAGAGCAATTGAATTAGCACCTTCTTAATTCTCTTTCTTGTTTAAAGAAGAATTATTCTTCCCCCACAGAAAATTTGTATTTATGGGGAATCCTGGGATGTGTCAAAATGGGCTTCTGCCTTCCCAATTTGATAGTATACTGATGGGACCTGTGACCAGATAGAAAAGGAGATCATCTAATGAGCCTATTGCTGCACTGAAAACGTGGTCTCCTTATTTTGTAGACTGAATAATGGAATCCTTAAATTCCAAGGCCAGAAGAGGTTGTACCAGCTCTCTTTTTGCAGAAGTGCCAGCCAACCCTTGAGAGTTGAAGAAATAGGACCAAAATCTCTTAACTACTTAGAGGCAATGGTGGGGCTAGCATGCACGTCACGTGGCTTTCCCGTCAAATGAGTTTTTCATTTCACAGGGCACCTCTGGCAGCTGGCTTGATTGACTATGCTGTTGGAAAGTGTTAGCCTTGCAAGACTCTAATTCTAGCTCTTTCTTGCAAGAGAGGATCAGCTTCAACAGCTATGCAACACACCCCCTCCCTTCTCTAGTAGGCTCTGTGATGCAATGCCTCAGCTATGCCTCCAGTGTATAATCATTTCTACAAGAAGACCTACAAGGAGCAGGAATTCAACGTACAAGGACACAGTGAGGAGGAAAGGCACAAATCTGGGGCAAAAAGAATTTCAGTTGTGATGAAAGTTTGAAAACACCGAATACTGAGAACCTCCTATCAACAAGGTGATGTGGCACATCCAACTGCAAAACGTCTTTTTCCTTTGCTAACTTCCTTGAAAAGCTTCCTGGCAACAGGTGGGTGGTAAACTCTGTTTTTCCAAAGACCTTCACATGGTGTCTCATGACCGACTGAAGGGGGCTAACTTGGAGATTGTCTAAGGAGAGTAGAGGCAGCCGGAGCGAACAAAGCTAGAGAAACCACAATTTTACTTATTCCTTAAGGTTTGCATTCACACAAATTGGGCAAATTGTTCTGCATGTTGAAAAACAACAAAACCAAAATCATATTTTTAGAAAGGGAATGTAATGAAAACACAATTGAGTTTCCATTAATGTTCCAAACACTGCCCAACAACAGTTTCTAATAAATTCATAGGCTAGTTTTTTCTAGTTGTGTGTGTGTGTGGGCACACACATACTCCAGGTTTAGTAGTCCAAAAGCAATCTAAATGCTGGAGAAGGGAAAGACCCATTTCCTAGTTCAAGCCACCAATCTGGAGCTTCACAGTTGGAAGAAATTGTTATACTTTTTTTTTTAATAAAAAAATTATGATTCTCCCTCTCAGCCTAATGCAGGAGAAGTGCCTTTACTCAGAAATGATCTTACACTACACTAGAACTATTCAGTCAGCATATTTAATTATCATTTCCCACAAGCCTCTAGGCCGGTGCTTCTCAAAGTTTCATGTGCATACAAATTGCCTGGAGATCTTGTTAAAAATGCTGATTCTGATTCAGTAGGTCTGGACTGGGCCCTGAGATGCTATACTTCTTACAAGTTTGCAGGTGATACCACAACTTCTGGTCCATGGATGAAACTTTGGGTAGCACAATTCTAGATGTAGCCCACTTAACGTCGTTCTCACCAGGGAAGGAAATGGGCCACAGACAGTTACAGAGGAGCGGGCTTCTAGGAACCACTGTGTTCCTTGTGAATCTTCCCTCATTGCAGTACTGCCTCGGTACCATCTTCCTCCCACTCTTCTGAAGGTACTTGCAGTCCCTAACCTAAAGGATGCAGTCTGTTGTACTGGCACAAGGAAAAAAGCATGCAAATTTGGGTTTGCATTTCAGCAACACCATTTACTAGCCAGGCAATTCTCATCTCTGAGCCACCTCTGTAATATGGGGCTAAGACACCCACCCATGCGCTTGTCACTGGGAATAAATGAGGGAATGTACAGACCCCAGCACAGTGCCTTGCACAAAATAGGAGTTCAGCAAATATCAGGCCCCTTTCCTCCTTCCTTTAAAGTGTCATGCCCAGAATCAGCGCTTCATATGTGGCCTGATCAGCACAGACTTGAAGAGGGGATGGGGTTTGTAACACCTAAACCATGTTACTAAGATCTGCCCAGGACACTGGAAGTTGGAAGGCAAGGTGGGTGGAAATACAGGTACAATCTTCCTCTCTTGGCAGGTAAGTTATAAAACCCTTGTCCTGCATTACGTTCTGTCATCACTCCTAAACGGGCGTCTTTGGATCTCATCAATTACTTAATTAACATATTTTAATTAAAGCTCCTATTATGTGCTAGACACTGAATCAAATATCTAGATCAGCGGTCCCCAACCTCTTTGGCACCAGGGACCGGTTTCGTGGAAGACATTTTTTCCACGGACCAGGGAGTCGGGGGGATGGGTCAGGCGGTAATGAGAGCGATGGGGAGTGGCACATGAAGCTTCGCTCGTGCTTGCCCGCCGTTCACCTCCTGCCGTGCGGCCCCGCTCCCGGGGGTTGGGGACCCCTGATCTAGATGAAGCCTCCAAATGTGACCAGCTTCCCGATTAGTTGGATTTCACGTAGGAAAACTTTGGATAATTGATCAAAATGTTGCATTTTCATTCTAGTATTTGATGTTCTCTAGCTGGGACCTTCTAACAGGGAAGGTAGGTCAACATGGCAGAGTTGGCATAATAAAAATTAGTTCGACATACAGGCAGAAACAAATGGTGGTCTGAACATCACTGGGAAGATATTTATCCTTCTGGTCATCCATCAGTCACCAGTGGAAGAATCTTTCTAGAATGCTCAAGTTTCTCACCTCGTCCCTGATGCTACATTCAGATGCAGCCACTCTACCTGCCAACATTCTAAATGTCTTTCTCTTGCTGTGGAATTCAAGGTGAATGTGACAGCAGAGAAGTAAAGACGTTCACCTAGAAAAAGGGGACCCCCCCAACTTATAAAATCTAGTCCAGTCAATGAAAAAAAGTTAGATTTACAAATTGAATAGGAAAAAACACTTTAGAAGAGGGTTTTCTGGCTGGATATGAATGAAAGTCTTGGGTTTAAGCACATTCAGATGAATAGTGGTGGTTTGCTAAGTTTGACTTTCCTGTCAAAACTGTCACCATGTTGCAAATAAATTTAAAAAAGATAACTAGAGCCCGAGTGGAATAGTGAGAACTTAATACACAAAGCTCGGGTTGCAGGAAATTCATCTAAACATCCACGTCTTGACCTCCTTCTAACCCAAAGCACAGAACTTGGCAGAAAGCAGATGAAGTCATTAATATGTGGAAAAGGGATCTCTCAAAGGCACACCAAGACTGTGTGCCTTTCACTGATGAACATCAAAAGCAACTGTACAAATATTTACCACAATAAAATAATAAGTTCTGTCACAAAGCTGAGGAATTTCCACAATAGATACAGGACACTGTGTCATTACCAAGGCAAAGTTTCTGTTTAGTACAGGCTCTGGATCCCTTCTGAAAGTGAAGTGTGGAGGTCAGAGTTCAAGGACTGACCCTTCTTGAGCTTTAAAAAAAAAAATGATCATCTGTGTGTGAGTGTATGTTTCTATGTGTGTATGTGTGTGTTTGTATGTACATGTGTGTATGTGTGTGTGGCACTTTTAGACGAGGGTTGACAAAATTAAAGCTGCTAAAAGACATCATGCCAACCACTCAGTTATGATTCACTGCTTTTCTTCCTTGTTTGGCTCTTTGTAAATTTGAAAATGGACTCAAAATTATACAACATTAAGGAATTATTAATTTTCTTTCATTTTGATAATGGCTTTATGGACATATACAACTTAAAAGGAATGTCTACCTTGAAATATTTATTAGTGAAATGACCTGATGTCTGGGATTTTCATTAAGATACTCCAGCAGAATTAAAAAGTATATGTGTGTTTTTGGGTTGGGGGAGTAGATAAAACAACTCTGATATCATGTTGATGGTTACTGAAGTTGCATGATGGGTCCTTTGGAGAGCTGCACTGTTTTTCCACTCTTGAGTATGTTCAGAAATTTTTACAATACAGGTTAAAAAAAAAATCCAACCCCAAATAAAGAGGGTTTCTTTAAAAAGCACTAAAAATAGTTTACACAACAATACCACCTTTTGCGGTAAAACACAGGGAAAAAGTGCAAAAACCCGAGAGCAATAATTAATGGCCAATCCTACGTGCATTCCATTAAGCCCAAGCAGCTGTCATAAACATCTTAATTTAAAGAGTTGGGGTTTGGGGAATCATGGCACTGCAAAGAGCTACGTCCTGCTGCTGCGCCACAGAACTGGTACATATCAGACCCTTAAATTTTTAAACACGGCTTTCATGTTTTCGAGAGCTGAAAAACCTTTGAAAAGTCAGCTTGTTAGGAAATTCACCTTGCAGACTCCTGCTTCAAGGATTGGAGGAGGTGCTTGGGTACTGGCAGAATTGATTTGGGGGTGGGGGTGGATGTTCACAGGTCAAATAGATGTGTCATATGCTTAGGAAGGAGCAGAGACATGGCTCGGAATATATGGGGCATAGCTTTGTTATCTAATGCAGGATAGACTACCTTGCTGGAGAGGCCTTTGGTCTACAAACCTCCCACCTACCTTTATTTTTCTTCTCCCAGTTTCTGTTCAAAAATTGGACAGAGGCAGCATTTTGAAGGGAGGGCTATGGGCTAACCAAGAAGCAGGAACCTAGAATCCAGCCCCCTACTGCTGTGTGCTGCTGTGAATCTTAGACAGTGACCTTGCCTCGGTGCCTCTCTGGGACACGGGAACAGCATCTCACACCCATGCCCTTCCCACCATAAGGGCGGCCCAAATCTCCCTCCCCTAGAGCTAGATGGCAAACAAGAGTCCTATTTGGGTTGCAAAGTTTAAAGTGAACAGAGAGGTGCAGAAGATAACCAGCAGGATCTAAGTCAGTGATTGAAAAATCTAGACTCCTCAGTCAAAAATATCTGAATGGGTCCAATCACCTTTCTCAGTAGCAGATTTAACAGTCCCCCTTAGTGCCTGCACTTTTGCCTAAATAAGCGAGTGCTTTGGGATTTATGTATTAATGGTTCCCCACGAACTTAAGAACACCTGTGTGCCGGCTGAACTTGACAAGAAAGGAAGCTTGCTGGCAGCCCAGAGCAAGGGCTCCTATTAATTTCTTGAATCGATCCTGGAAATATTATTATCCGGTCCAGGAATGAACAACTCTTTACTCACAGCATCAGATTTGAATTTTTTTTTTAAACAACACTCTCTATTGCCCGTAAGGATGACTAATAACTGTCGGCTGTAATTTCCCAGAGTTTGTGGGTATGACTTCTGACAGTGTTCCTCACGTCTGAATTTGCCATATTTCGTCTGGGGGATGCTAAGGTTTTCAAACACAATTTAACCAAAACCCCCTGCTAGCTCTCATTTCAACCGGGAGAAAGAACTTTGTGGTTCTTGCGAACTCACTACCTCCCGCCCCCACCCCCGAGAGTCTCCCCGGATGCTGCTTTCCTTCCCTGCATCCCACATCATCAATCAAACAACCAGAGAAACGCAGAAGCCTCCGTTCTCAACTGCAATCAATACAACCACCTTTCCTGGGGTAGCACTGCATTCGTTTTGAAGGTCACGGAATGAGTCAGGGGCAGAAGAGAGAAAAAGAGGCCACGGGTTCTTTGACTCCGTGTCTCAGAGAGATCAGCCTGTACAGAAAAATAACCCCATTAAGATGGACCGATTGGACATAGAGAATGGACTTGAGGACACGGGGAGGAGGAAGGGTAAGCTGGGATGAAGTGAGAGAGTGGCATGGACATATATACTACCAAACGTAAAATAGATAGCTAGTGGGAAGCAGCCGCATAGCACAGGGAGATCAGCTCGGTGCTTTGTGACCACCTAGAGGGGTGGGATAGGGAGGGTGGGAGGGAGACGCAAGAAGGAGGGGATATGGGGATATATGTATACATATAGCTGATTCACTTTGTTATACAGCAGAAACTAACACAACATTGTAAAGAATTTTACTCCAATAAAGATGTTAAAAAAAAAAAATGGACTGATCGCTGGGGAGTGGACAGTCCAAATGAACAAAAATTTTGAATGATCAAAATACTGTTTTGTTATTTTATATCCAGTCTCAAGAGCGAGACAAATAAACTTGCCTGGTGTAAGTTCTGATTCACAAACAGATAAGAGGAAACCGAAACCACAATAGCCAAGTACCTCTCAGAGGACAGCGAGGCGCTGCTTCCGTTGCAATAATACTCTTATTTACGTATTCTGACGTACATTATTTAAGTAATATTTATTTACTCATACAAACCAGATTTGTTGAGTACCACTATGTGCAATTCATAGTAAGATGTGCCATTGGGAAGGCAGATCTGGGTATCTTCGAAGAACTTGGTAAATAGCTATTTCTTAAGTGCTCTTCCGGTAGAAAAAAATAATTGCTGGAAATCTTATTTACACTATCTATATACAAGGGTATTTAAACAAATCCGACACAGGAAACATTTATATATGAAACACATCTATTACAGATGAATCAGGATAGGTCTTCCTGATTAAAACAAAAGACAAAATCCTTTGCAGTTTGAGCAAAGATGATTTCGGCAAAGGGACGTCTCTGTGAGAAGCGCCTGACGCTCCAACAGAGCTTCACGCTTTGGGGGTCATTCCTTAGAGGCTGGTGATTTATCTTACAGAAGAATTCACCATAGAACGTGTACAACCAGCTCTTTAGAAACACATCGGTTGTTTAAACAAACTATATACCTATATTCGTTTGTTTAGCAAATCATTTTGTTATGGATTTAGCCCAGCCAAAGTCTACATGATTACAACTGGCTACATTATACCAACATCTTTTCTACTGAAAGCCTATCAAAGAAATAACAATAGCCCATGGTATCACTGTTTACTGTTGACTCCATTCTCTTCCCTTTCAGTTTGCCAAATACTGGTTAATTTCTTGAGTCCTGAATTCCAAGAAAATGTCTACGTGTTATCAACGTAATGTATATCATCAACATAAGTGCATGACATTATCTACATGTCATTAAAGAACTGAGCTTATGCTGCAGTTAGCAAACTAAGTGGAAATGAAATCTCGGAGATAACTACCAAACTGAGGTGCAGCTAAAGTGGTAGCTCGCTCCTGTCACCCACTACATTATTTCTTAGAACTCTTATCTTTACATATACACAAATAAAATGAGTGTTTCTGCCCTGCCTTATTCCTATAGAGGACTTATCTGCAGTTCTCTGAACTTCTGACTCTGATTAACCTTGAAGGGACCTGGGTACCCACATGCAAGAGGCTGATGACACCAGAAGAAAGCTTCCTTCTGAAGAATCAGAGTTTGTGGCTCACTTTTACTGCTCTTGTCACCTGTCTGACCTCCTGGACTCTGGGCCCTGCCCACCTAGGGTATCACCTAGACTTGCTCCTCTGTGGTTCAGCTGACTTCCCTGGACTCATTTCCCTGTTGGCCTGGACTGTCTACATGCCAGATCCCTCACGCAAGGCTGGACTCTGGTCATTCCTGGGCAGCCGTGTCCTGCACTCATCCCAGAAGAATACGGGAAAGGAGGACCACACCCTCGGAGGACGCAGACCTTCTTGTTCTGCATCAGTGATGTCCAACATCAGACCCCAGAGTCCTCCTTCCCATTCCTCACCCTTCTCTCTCCATGTCTCACAAACAACGAGAACATTTCCCAGAGAGGTGATCAGGGTCCAGTGAGACAGGAAGCCACAGGAATTCTGCCTGTGAACATATTACAGACTATTGACTATTGACTATTGAGACTAGTGAGACTATTTGTCTCACTCTTTGCAAAGATGGAACAAGACTAGTTGGAGAGAAATGCTGGATTCTCTGGAGTATCTGTCCTCAGGCTGCTGAGAACCTTAAGGGTGTGGAGATCATGGACTTTCACTTTTTTCCAATAATAATAAAATAAGAAAACATAAAAGTTTTCTTAGGATAAAGATCTCCTTATCTAAGGAAGGAAGCCAAGTAAGATAGTGCCAAGGCTAGATTTTATTAAAAACCTAACAGTTATGCAGCTATAAACGGCCTAATATGAGGACTTTTATTTCAGCAATAGCAGCTACCCTTGGTTTAGATGAGTAAAGAGGTTGAAAGACTCGCTGAAAGGAGAGAAAAAGATCATTTGTCACCTCAAAACTGATAGATATAGACAAATATACCCCTCTCAAACCATTTACAGACACACACACAAATGGCCATTTTCTTGGAAAAGTCAGAAGGAGGGAAAAGCAAGGGAAAAGAAGGTAGGTTTGGATTGGTTAAGCACTTTCTCAATGAAACAATCTGGAAAATGACTTGAAATGATTTCAATCTCCCTAAATAAAACAGATGGCAGATTCTAAACAAATAATTCTTCCCGGAGATTTTCACACCCCAAACAAATATGGTATAAACTCCTGAGAGGTTATCAGGCTCAGCGTGATGGCTCAAGGCAGGACTATCTTCAACACCATCCATGCACCCATGCATTCACCCATGCATGCATCCATTCAAATAACAACTCAAGAAGTATTTATCGAGGGCTTACTACGTGCAAGATCCTGTGCTTGAGGACTGGGGGCTACAAGCAGGACCAAGGCAAGCTCTCAGTCCTCAAGGAGGGTGACAGGAAGGCAACAGTTTGCAGTACGTGCAGATGTGTAGGGCTCTCCTCAGCCACGCTAGAGACCAGGTGGTTCTATCTGTGTAGCCCAACTAACTCTGGAGCCCTTGACCTTGTGTTAGAGAGACTAGGTACTTAGGTAAAGGTGTTAATTCTCTCAAAGCTTAGCAAGATCTGATAACATGCAATTTGTATACTTTACCTCTGGCTTCATTTTATTATTTTACCCGTGTTTTCTTTCCTCCCTGATTTATTCACTGAATTTGTATCTTGTGTACTGTCTCTATTATTATTAGCCACCTCAAAGCCTCTTGGGAAATAAAGAGGTCTAAATTCTTAAAAAAATAAATACAATTACCCTACTAGGTCATGTAATAACAATAACAAAGATGGTAATTTTTATTATTACAGGTAATGTTCATTGAGGATTCCAGTGTGTCAGGTATCATTCCAAGCACTTTACAAGCATTTTCTCATTTTTTCTTTATGATAATCATGTGAGACTGTCACGATTATTATCCCTTTTTCATAGATGAGGAAAACGAAGCACAGAGAGTTGATGTAATGTGTTAGGAGGTGGTAGAGAAGCCCTTTGCTTACTGGGCTCACTCTATTGTTTGACCCTAGGACTCTTACGTTGGGCCCTACCTAGTCTTGGGGGCCTTCTGGAATACTGGCCTCATCTTCTTTGTGACCCCTCCCTGACCTTGTGGCTGGGTTAGTAGGAGGTCCCCACATCTGAGCACTTGTATCTCTGGAGGGTGAGCTCCTCAAGATCATGGGCTGTGTCCGCCTCACTTTCAAGGTGTCAGTGCCTGGTAGCATATATGAGCTACTGCAGATGTTTAATCAAGGCTGGTGTGGGTTGACTGATGCATGAGGGCTCCATCACTTTCCCATGAACACTGTACAGCCCTCCCGGAGAGAAGCATCCAGGTCCTGTCTCCCTCCTCCCCACACTGGTCCCTCATGACGGCAACTGCCGGGAGCTTCACCTACTTGTATTTGGATAGTTCTACCTGTCTAGGTGCTGCTTCTGAAGTTAAGCAACTATTAATCTGTGAGTTGTAAAGCATATGCATCCAGGTTTTATCAAACACAGAGAAGCACATTTTGCAGGGAGAAAAGGTCTTCTTGATTAGTGATTACAAAATTGACTTGATTTCAGTCTAACTTAGTATATTCAAAAGTGCTATATTAAAAATTGGAATGGGCATTTTTAATTATCTTAGGAGTTCAGGCATTTCAACATTTTCTCCCCGCCGTACCTCTCCCGCAACAATTCATCTTAAAGCAACACCAGCAGCACCAAAGGCTTCCTTCTCCTGCTCTGACATGGTCTTTCCCCTCTTTCATCGCCTATGCTCTTATTTCCTGGGCTATTTACTTGACAATTAGTCATGTTTTACTTAGAGATATAGACTATTGTGCCTAATTCTTTTTTTTTTTCTTATAAGTTTATTTATTTTTAAATTTATTTTTGGCTGCGTTGGGTCTTCGTTGCTGCGCGTGGGCTTTCTCTAGCTGCAGCGAGCGGGGGCTACTCTTCCTTGCGGTGCACGGGCTTCTCATTGCAGTGGCTTCTCTTGTTGTGGAGCATGGGCTCTAAGCGTGCCGGCTTCAGTAGTTGTGGTGTGCAGGCTCAGTAGTTGTGGCTCGCAGGCTCTAGAGCACAGGCTCAGTCGTTGTGGCGCATGGGCTTAGTTGCTCCACGGCATGTGGGATCTTCCTGGACCAGGGCTCGAACCCGTGTCCCCTGCATTGGCAGGTGGATTCTTTTTTTTTTTTAAATAATTCTCCATTATCATTTACTGGTTCAGGTACTTTTTATTAATTAATTAATTTATTTTTATTTTTGGCTGTGTTGGGTCTTCGTTTCTGTGTGAGGGCTTTCTCCAGTTGTGGCAAGCGGGGGCCACTCTTCATCACGGTGCGTGGGCCTCTCACTATTGCGGCCTCTCTTGTTGCGGAGCACAGGCTCCAGACGCGCAGGCTCAGTAGCTGTGGCTCACGGGCCTAGTTGCTCTGCGGCATGTGGGATCTTCCCAGACCAGGGCTCAAACCCGTGTTCCCTGCATTAGCAGGCAGATTCTCAACCACTGCGCCACCAGGGAAGCTCCAATTGTGCCCGATTCTTATTTAACTCTTGCATTGTTAATTCACGGTCCCCACGTTCCTGACTGTCTCCTGTGGAAATTTCTTGACAAGAGACCATCATGACTTGTGCCTCTTCACAGAGTTTAGCCACTCAAGTATTGGTTCCATGGTGGTTTGGGAAAGTCCATGGAATGTCATAAAAGGTTATGTCCCTCAGATAAACTGAATAGAAATGTCCTCCACTACTGGGTATTTATAAGTGTAGTGGAGGGAGGTTCTATAGAGCAGTCTTCAGGCAGAACTGTAGAAGTTCTGGTCAAATATGAATGGTAAGAAAGGCAGAAGGTGAGGGTGGTGATGGGGCATTGTTCAATATTTATTGAATGGCCACATAAGCTAGGCACCGGGCTAAATGTTTTGTGCACTTGATTAGTAATCACAACAACCCTCGGATGTGGACATAATGCCCCTTTCCTTCTACCTATGATTAAAATGAGTTTCAGAGAATTTAAATAACTCAGACAAGGTCACACAGGGGTGGGGTTCATGTAGGACTCCAGATTTCTCTGATCCCAAAATTATACTCTTTTTCTTTATACTGCTTCTCAGAGTCACCTTCATCTGAAATGCATGTACCAGCTAGAATCCTCCTTCAGGCTCAGAATGAGGGAAATAAAGGTTAATAAGAGGCCTAGCTGGCAAGGCCAATAAATGAATGAGTTCAGGACCAAAAGGAAAGAGAAGCTGAAAGGTCTAAGTCCCTGCTTGTGGTACCATTGCAAAATCAAAGAAGGCAAATGGTTCTCAACACTGGTCATCCACGGCCAGTTTAGAGCACCTACTGTGTGCAAGGCAATCTGTCACAGTGCAGAGTGGAACAGACTCTGGACACAGTCACATTACCCAGCTGCAGACTTGCATTAAGGCCAGATGAGCCAGAAGGGCTCCCTTTGCCTTCCATTCCCGCCTGAAAGTCAGCAGCCAATGGGGTCTTGAAAGACCCAGCGAAGTTGGTCCCCAGCCTCACCTCCCTCCCGCGGGGCTGCAGACGCGCCAGGTGTCTGGGGATGGCGGGTACGCGGCAGACGCCACCAGACTGCAGGCAAGCAGGGGGTTAATAGCTCATAAAATAAAACCCTCTAACACAAAAATGTTATTTTAATTGTATTACACTGAGGAGCCCTGAGGGTCGTGGGGTAGATAATCAAAAAAGGACAAGGAGGAAATTAAAAAAGGGAAGAAGGCAATCAAAAAGGCCATTTAGGAGAGCCCCTTAATCCTCCATAGAAAGAACACTAATTATACTCCAGAATCTCCTTATAATTAACCCTGATATAAAGTGTTTTTTGAGCAGTAATAACTTTCACATTCACAATCGTTTGGATGGCAAACTCCGGTGAACGCCTCACAAACAGCAGCCCGCGCAGGTCGGCCGCTTTTCCTCCCCAGCAAGCCTCACGATTACATGTCCACAACCAGAAAGAAAGATTTCTGCCCTCAGCTAACTCCCCTGCTCAGTTGAACTCAGCCCATTGCTTGGTTTTTTTTTTTTTTTTGGCAGGAATAGCCCCAAGCGCAACAATACTTGCGCCTCCGTTCTGTCCCTTCCTTGTAATTGCTTCCCTGTGTTCCTTGAGCCTTTACTATGGTTTGGAATCCCGACGGTTGCAAACCCACTGAATTCCCAGCATACCTTCCTTAGCTAACAGACCCCTGCTTGGATGCACCTCCACTCCTAGGCTACTGGGCACACAGTGCTATAAACGTTCTTAACGTTTCCAGACAAAAGCAAGGATTCAGACAGACTCTGCCCAGATCCGGTCCAAACTGAGAGCCTCACATTCCTTGCCCTTGACAGCTGATCTCTTATGAACTGAAGCTCCAAGCTGTCAACTAGAATAGTTCAGGAGCAAAACAGAGCAGGGAAAGACTGCACACGGCTCTATGCTTCAGGTGTGCAGGGATCCTTGGGAAGAAAGATGGAAAGGAAAAGGCAGCTTGGACCCACGCTGCGAAGGAAAAAGGCCTGGAATAGGTTGTCTGGGCCTTTTTTTTTTTTTTTTTTTTTTTTAAGGCATGCAAATGAAAAGAATCTGTCCCTGTCCTCACATGAACCGGCCCAGTGTTCTCATCCCACCCAGTAAGAGAAGGAGCAGGATCTCAGATCCCATGAGATCCCCAGGGAGTGGTTTCAATGGGGCGCCTGGCTGCCAAGTGAAACCCTAGGAGAGGTTCACAGGGCTTCTGACAGTCACAGCAGCCGGAAGGTATCTGTCCCCTCTTTGAAGGTTCTCTTGGGCCTGGCTTCCCCTCCTCCCTCCAAATACACAGTAAACGGGTTTGAAAGGTCTGCTTGCTCACAACAGGCTGCCTCCTGCCTTTAACCAGAGATTAGGAAACCAAGGTCTGTGGAACGCTGAGCCCAGTGTTTTTCCTCTGTATCAAGAGAATGCACGCCAAAGGAATTTTTCCATTTTTTCTTGCATGCTATTGAAACTAAAATCTTACTTCTACTTCCCATCTGGGTGACTATTCTTTATGTAGGATTTAACATGATATGAAGATGCTTCCTTTGTTTCTGTTTTCTATTTTTTTTAAACCCGAATCCATAACTGAGAGACAGATGTTCTCTTACCATTCATTAGTACTGATTAATGATCTCCAATATGCTCACTGCCCTGGGATCTAGGCAATATGGAATAGGGATTATATTGTCCCTGCTTGTGTGGGGACTACGTTGCTCCTATGTGATTATATATTTGGTTGAGCAGCAAGTTATAGTTTGTTAATACAGACAAACATATGTTCGTCTGTGTGATTTTAAAATATCACTACTCAATAAATCATCATTCTTCTCGTCCAAAACTCCCATAAAGACACACAATTCACTTATAAAGTTGAACAAGCAGATTAAAAATGAAGGATAGATGAGTCTCCCACTTTTTAGTATTTTATAAGTACATGCACGTACAACTATCATACACTAAAGAGAGTTAAAAAGATGTGTGTCGACATCCTTGCTCAGCTCATTAATTCCACAAGTACATGCTGAGTGCTAGTCATTTCCCAATACCTAAAGATGAGGCAGGCGCAGATCCTGCCCTCAAAAAGCTTAGAGAGTGATTGAGGGGGAGCAAGTCACACCTACATATACTTAAATTGCAAGTCAGAGTGTGAAAAGTACCATAAGAGAGGTGCAGATTAAAAAAAATTATAAAATGATGAAGTTGCTATATAAACATAAAATATTATTCATCTCATCTGGCAGGGGTCTCCTGTTAAATTATCCCGTTTGAATATAAAGTGATACTCTAGTTTCCATACATGGGATATTTACAACTTTCTTTGGTGGGGTATCTATTCTATGTTTAATTAGTATTAGCAACAGGAGCTGGAAGCCCATAGGAAGAGCTGAAGCTGGTGCTGATCTTTACCTCCTATTTTTTTGGTGTCCCTCCCTCTCTTTAGGTTGCAGTTTCCCACTTTGGCCTCCCTCCCAGATCCTCCACTCCACCCCATACGCTGGATGCCTTCCGCTTCATCAAAACTTCATCACTCAGGAACCCCACAAATGCCAATGAAGAGCATTCCAGTTAATGCAAACACATTAACTGGAAAGGCTCAATCTCTTGGTCGTTTTCCTTATTCCAACCTCCAACAAAATATATTTTAACAAGGTCTTCCGGGGATGAGTCCTGAACCAAAAGCAAACTCCGTATGAGGAAAGATGGAGAGAGTAGAGTCAGGAGTCTTGGGTGCAAGTCCTACATTCATCACTCACTATAGTAACCCTGGACAAACCCATTTACTTATCTGAGCCTCTGTTTTCTTCACTGTTAAAATTCAACAGTAGCAGAGTCACCATGTTATACGTAATATGTAATACAAAGCTCTCACGAGGTATATGGACACATTTTAAGACAACCATGAATGGGAACTTTAGTCACGTGCAGGGAATCTTTTTGATAGGAGCCCTGTCTACAGTACTTTGAGTAGGTTTGTCCTACTGTGACAACAAATGGCATTGAATCCATCCCAGCTGGACTGTAATAAAAACGCAGTTACTTGTTTACTTGTTCCTCTCATTATGCATTTAATCCAAACTGCGCTTTATATAGTCAGGAGTAGGGCTAATAATGTAATATTTTCCATCTGATATTTCATCTCTCTGCTTTAAGGCTAGCTGCTGACAAAAGATGTAGCTTCAACATTAAAAAATTGCCAGATTCCCTCTTTGCTGGTTCCATCTCTTGGGGTAGTAACAGCCCTGAATCAAAGTGGCCCTTGTCGTGACCTGTCACTCTTTACGTTTATCTCTTGTCGTACTAAAATAAAGCCACAAACAAGAGTAAAAAGCTAGCGTGTGGGAAGCAATTTTTAAAGAGCAGACCTTGATATCATTTAAAAATAGTCAGCAGTTCCATACGAGGCCCCTAGCATCTTACCTTCCTTCAGCTGACCAGAGGAGAGGGCCTGAAGTAGGAGATGCTAGAAGGCTCTCTTCACTATAAAGGAAGATGGCTTTCCTCTCTCATTTCATGTGTGTGTACAGGACCCCAGGAGATGATCATTACCAGCTGGAAACTTTAGGATGATCAAGGACATAGGAAATGCCATTCTCCTCACTCTGAATAACTGCATTTGGTCCAATGGCCTTAACCTTTTATGGCCTGAGTTCCTTTGCTGCTCTCTTCCAATTAATTTCAATCATTCTTTCTTTAAAACATAGAGGTAATACATGCTGTCTGTAAATGCTAAAAAATACAGTCAGATGTAGAATAAAAAAATCAAAAGACCCCATTCACTTCCTCCCACATTCCCTAACTCCTCTCGTCTCTTCTACGGTAAAAGTTTTTAATATTAAACTTTCTAGGCTACTTTATAGGCTTTAAATATAGGCTTTATATATATATATATATATATATATGTATACATATATGTATGTGTGTGTTCACTTATATCTTTCTTTGCACATTGTTTTGTGATTATTTTGTTTTACTTAATAATATATCATGGATTGGTTTCCAAGTTGATATATCTATATTTGCATAGTTCTTTCCAACGGCTGTATAGAATAATAATTTAGAATAATAATAATTTAGAATAAATTGAAAGGTGTATTACAGTCTGAATTGTTGTGTCTCAGAAGTTAGCTACTTTATGTAGGAAAGGAATGCTTTTTCTACAGAAAGAGCAGTATTTATATTGTTTCTTGACAATAATCTGGCATATATTAGGGCTAAACAGTAGCAAGTAGTAAAGCAAAGAGTGAAGCAGTGCATCATTTTTACCTCAAGAGACTTGAGAACTCTGATGGGCCGTATGGGGCGAACAGCTATCAGCGATGGTGAATATGGTCATTTGAACTGTGTCAGGAAATGGGCCATACCTCAAACCTCCAGATAGTACACCTGAATTTCACCAATAGAAATTCATTCCTTTGGTTGAAATATGGCTAACTCTAAACATTTCTTTTTTTTTTTAAATTTTTTAAAACATTCTCTTTAAACATGCATGTTTTCGGAACGAGCAACCACTTAGTTGTTTGGGTGCTTTCCTTCCCAGAAAGTATGATTCAATCTGAAAACATTGAGTGTTTCTGGTGGAAGAGGATTCTAAAACTGGGGAGGGAGAGATGCAAGAGAGAGGGGATGTGCCTAAAGAAGAAAACAAAAAATAAAAACAGTAAGATTTCCAAATTAGCTGAATATCAGTCACCTGTCTAGAGATGGCCCCAACTGCTTACAAGCAAAAGATAATTTCACCAAGCAAATAAAAAGAGACTTTTATAAAGGAGGTGGCTTTCTTTTGTTGACTAGAACAGAGGAGAGGTGGAGAAATACAGCAAGCATCCCAACACCCCCACTCCTGTTTATGGCAGACATCACTAATCTACTGTGGCATTCTTTCCCACTGAACCAGGACGCGGCCTCAGATTTCTTCTGTACTCAGCACTCCAGGCAGCCACTATGCATTGACTCTAGCTGGTGCCCCAAATGAAATCCAGTTTGTCGTTCATTTATGGGAGTCACTGTCTCCATTATGACCAACCATGGGTTTGAATTTCACAAGCAGATAGCAATTGCATAACCTTAAAACTGCTGTTAGGATTCTTTTTCAGTCAAGTATTTGCAGAGGACACATCCCAGGGAAAACAGGAGGTCTCTGAGCTAATGAACTGGGATCCTTCCCCACCAGACTGGAAGCTCTGCACGGGGAATGGCTTTGTTCCCCTAGAGCCCAAGAGAACATCCAATGGATGGCAGGTACTGAGTTGAGTGATCGCCCAAATGAACAACCGTACAATGGAATAGAGCACATCTCCAGCAGACACTCGGTCTAAGAGCTCTCAAGAATTAACAAAAAGTTTGCCTTAAAAAGTCTTGTTTGGATAGTGCAGCCTCTGCATATGCACCTCCCCCCTGCAACTTAGATACATGTAAAAGGACCTCTTATCTAAAACTATGATACAGTGTTTTCAAATATGGCAATCATCAAGGAAAACGGAAATGGAATCTGACGGGAAGGGGGTGTGAGTGTCCACTTTTTGCGTAATGTAAGATGGAAAGGTAGGTGAGAATGAGCCAGCACCTTCCAGATTCTGGAGAAGGGGCAAAGCTGGGCTGCCTGCTCAGAATTCAGGCCAAAGCTTTCCTCCCTGTGGTGAATCTTCAACAAGCAGCTGGCTTCCTGCACCCAGGGCACACCGAAGAATCTACCGTCACATTTTAGGAAGCCTTCCCGGAGTTTCAGGGCAGAAACTGTCCCAGTCAAAAAAAAAAAAAAAAATTCAGCAAATAAAAGAAGCCCTTACCTGATTTGACCAGCTTTGTTCATCATATCAGAGGGAGGTCAAGCAAGCCCATCCAGCCTGTCTACGATGGGATAATTAACCTCATTGTCTCTCTCTCTCACTCACCCACTCATACCACAGCCACCCACATACACTCACACACATGTACACACGAAAACTCACACGTGTACTCACATATTCTCACACACTCACATATCCACACACACACATCCACACACACATCCACGCACATCTACTCACACACCTACTCACTCACACATTACACACACTGTCCTATCTTCAGCCCCCAGAGAAGCAGACTCAGATATTGCCCCTCCCCCATCATATTATTTTCCTTCTCAACAGCAACGACTTTCCTTTGATAGAAATCTCCTTCTTCTAAAGGGACACTCATCAACACCAAGCCCTGGGGACCGTGTGGAAAATAAGCACACAACCTGCTCTGCCGTCGGCCCCTTTATTGCCGAGATGGTATTAGCCTGTTCCTCTGGAGGAATACTGGCTCAGAACTTTTATAAGTAGGAGACTCAATTATGCTTCTTATGAGTTCCCTAAATTTGGAAATAGAGCTAAATAAGGAAATACATTAGTCAATGTCCTTCTCAACCTCCTCCCCTACTCATTTCTCAATCTTTTTTTTTTCTTTTCTGCTTTCATGGGGTGCTTTCTTTGACTTAGTAAAACTGCCAACTGTAGCACCATAAACAGGGCCCCATACTGAGATGTGAAAGGGGACAAGTGAGGAAACAAATGCCAAACTAGGTACTCTGAGTATGATAAGCATATGGTTAAGGTCTCATGGGCAAGTGAGGGCCAAGCCAAGTTCACTGAGCAATGATCAGTATCACAGTGAGATTCCCAAGCAAAATAACATTTCAATACAGGAGATCTTTATACTTGAACTAAAGTGCAAATAGTAATGTTGCCAATATTTGGGGACAACAGAGGTGTCCCCGAAGAATAAGTCCTAGGGAGGAAAAAAAGACCATGGCCTGAAACTTAAACTATATTATCCCACATAAAAAGTCACAGCAGAGATATGCAGTTGCCTTACAGAGGTCTTTCTGGAAGACAAAATTTGAAACCTGCTTGATTTAGAAATACATCAAAAGAAGATATGACCATGAAGTCTGACCATGAAAGAAAGGAATGACCAGAGAGAAAGGAAGGTTATGCAAACCAACTTGGGCAATGCCCTTCTAGGGATTTTTCAGGCCGAAGGCCCCAATCAGTTGTTCCCAGTGGCAAGGAAGGAAGTTGAGTTGCCTGATTTAAGTGTATTCAACTACCTACACGCCGATGAGGTACTGGAGTTAGGAGAGAGAGGGAGAGGGAGGGGAGGAGGGATGGAGGGAGGGACAGAAAGAAGAAGGGAGACAGAGGAAGAGAGGGGGCAACTGAGAAGAGAAAGAGGAAGAGAAGGAGAGAGGAAAGCGGAGGAGGAGAGAGAAAGGGAGGGTGAGGTGAAAACAGGGGATGTGACCCTGTTGGTTCTTCAATCAGCCCCAGTGCTTGAGCCTATTAGCATTTCTCTGTGCTTCGCGATTTTCTGTGCTTAAATATAGCTATTGTTCATTCAGTACGACCCCTAACCAGTGTTTCCAAGTGTGATCCTTGGACCAGCAGCATCAGTGTCCCCTGGGAATTTGTTAGACATGAAAACTTGGGTCCCACCCAGTGCTACTAAATCAGAAACTCTGTGGGTAGGGCCCAGCAGTTTGTGTTTTAACAGGCTCTCTCAGTGATTCCAACGCACGATAAAGTTTGAGAACCACTGCCCTAAACACAAGTCAACTACTGTATCTGGAGCTCCACTGAAGAAAGAGCTGGAGAAATCTCTCATTTACATAAACACAAGAACATTCTGGTTTTATACATCAGTTTGGGAGCCTGTGGGATTTGAGTCTGTCCTCACATCTCTGAATATTGCAAAGACAAGTCTCTGAGCTTGGGGGAGCTGAAAGCTGGTCCTTGCCAAGAGGAGAGAGTCACCAAGGTAATGACCCACTACTAGGCTTCTGGACATCTGACTTCTCCGTATGCTGGGGGGAGGTTCTCCTCCATTTTCAGACACAGAAAAATAGGTTTCTGTGATTTGAGAGAGACCCACATCTTGGTACCATGCTTTAGAAAGGTCTAGTGCACTCTTCCAAAACGGCCATTCAGCTCTATGTATAATGTCATGGTAATCATGTGGCCACTTTCAGGTGACAAATTTCTGTGAAACTTTTGGCAATGGCTAACTAAATTGTTTTCTTGCTATCCAATATATCACTCTCGTGTGTGTTTCTATACTGCTTGTATTGTTTCACGTTCTTTGTTATGTGCACTCAGACTTGACTTGTAGACAACTGTGGGCAGCACAGTTGGGTATAAAAGAGAGTTATTTAAGGTGTGCACCTTAGCCATGCAGTTTACAAAAGCAAATCCCTGTGAGGTATAAAGCATCAGAGAGCAAAACAACAGTCACTGACATCTCTGTAGAGGAGAGAAAGAAGCTGAGTCACTGAGCTTGCAATTCAAGAGAAGGCAAATATATCACAGAACAAAGGATGAACCTCCACCCTGGGTCACAGGACATCAGCTTCAGAGATGTTCACCAACACAGAAAGATTTGTTGCTTACGATAAAAGACATCTGTGAAATGTCTTTCACTGAACAAAGCATCATCTGACCCCTAACTAAACATAGCTTGCTTTCTAAAAGGTTGTTTTTTTTATATAATATTGCCAAACACTATTTCTGTAGCTCTTTGAAGAAAAGAAAGACCAGTTAGTGTTATTGAATCTGTGGCAGACATCATTCTAATCTGTGTCTGGGAAAGTATATCACACCTATACCTACCTGCTTAATTTGCTATATATTTAGGGATAGAGACTAACGTTATTTAATAAAAAACAAAGCAAAACACCTACACTACTGAGTGCCCACCATCTGTAGAACTGTGCTAAGCACCCTCAGGAAAAAAAGAAAGGCAGGGACCACTTTGGCTTCCAGAAGAGACAAGGTACACAGAAGTTCAGTACTGAAATGTTTGTGTTTAGAGAAGTTCCATGTGAATTAGAATGTGGCAGGAGAAACTTCCATGGAAGAGATGAGCTTTGCTCAGTAGGTAAAATTTCACAAGGAAGTTTGGCAGGAAATATAAGCAAAGCAGAACAACAGAGACAAGATGCGGTGTTTTTTAAGATAAAATTCAATTCCTCACTTCCATTTGGGATGAAATATCTGGAAGCAGCAAAGCCACCAACAGGAAGCTTGATTATTCACCATCAGAGAAAGATGTATTGACTTGACTGTCCAAGCCCAACTGAATCCTCCATTCCCAATTCTAAACACAAAGTGGATGAGATGTCTCCATGCCCTTCACACCAGGGCATCATCTAGCACATTTCAGCTGTCACCGCTCCTAATTATCTTGCTCCCTGTCACCTCTAAGAAGTCATCTAGGGATCAAAGAGATGCTATCGGAAGTAGGGACTGAGTCTGGTGGGGGAGCTGTGCAGGCTGTGGGAGTCAGGGTGAACAGGGATGCCAGCTCGCTGCCGGCTAAGTGTAGGGCCCAGATTCACTTTTCTGCTTTTCCCCCCTGGTCCCAAAGTATCCTGGAATAGTACTTCCTGGTTGGGCTAAGAGCTTTCATCTTGGCAATGTCAGCTGGTTACAGGGACCTAAGGCAGATGACAGGTGCCAGCAGCATGACAGGAGGTCAGATTTATCAAGGAAAAAAAATCTCAAAGCACAACCCCTTCTGTCTCCCTCTTCCGAAGGGCAATGAGAAGAGGGGCCCATCGGCACTTAGTAATATTAGAGAAAGGACTTCTGCTCCCAGAGGAAGACCTTTGCATATGCCAGCATTCAGTTGAAGACTTTTGGCTTCAGTTTCTCAGTTCATGAACTCTAATTTGATATTCTCTGATTTCGACACACTCTGATCTTTTTTTCCCTCCTGAAACGTAATTATGTTTGTGGTATGATGATTTCCGGAGCAACTTGGAGGAGCTGTGAGTCTGCTTCTGTGGCGCTGTCTACCACGCGTGATTTGTGGGCCTGACTCACTCTCCCCCACTAGAACGTCAGCTCCCCTGGATGAATCACCTGGGCATTCTCCAGCTGCCCAGCGCAGAAATGTGCCCGGCAAAAGTGCTCAATGAATACACAGAGGAGAGAACTCAGGTTCTCTCCACTTCTCCATCGTGCAGAAGACAGGGTCTTGCAAAATCTTTATTAACTGCTCCTCCCCACCAACCCTCTGTACCTTTTCTTAGACTGCCCCCGTGCAGCAGTTCCTAAGTGTCTCAGCAACCAAGTGTATTTTCGTACCTGAACCCCTGCAGTGCCTTGATCCTGGACCATCCTGCTACAACCATTTAATAGCTATACATCACTAGAGGGGATGCCAATGGGGTAATGGGGAGGGTAGCAGTTTGCATGGACCGGGAGCAGGGTACCATTACGTTGATCACGTTGTCATTCCTGCTGCATGGTCTTATAGCTAAACTACATAAAACCCTTCTGGAAAAGGGATGGTGTCCACTCCTATTTCCAGGAAAGAAGATTCGATGACTTCAGGCAGTCATTCCTATGTTAAAAGTTCATTCTGTCCCCTAGCAACTGCGGGATGGTGTTCTCTACCACCTATTAGCAATAAAGACCAATTGAAGGCTGATGTCTAGACCAGTGCTTCTCAAAGTGTGGCCCCTAGACCAGCAGCACCCGCATCGCCTGGGAACTAGGTAGAAATGCACATTCTCGGGCCCCCTCCCAGACCTACTGAATCAGAAATTCTGGGGGTGGGGCCCAGCCATTGGTGCTTTTAACACGCCCTCCAGGTAACTGTGATGCTCACTACAGTTTGAGAGCCACTGGTGTACAGACTGGGGCCCAGGAGGATCAAGTGTACACACCACTTGTCAACGTAGTGTCACAAACTTAGGTTTGTTTGACCTGAGTGACCTCTGTTTATTGCTGCTTGTCAGGAAGAGATACTATAATTCCATAGTTGGTGTGAACTGTCAACTTGGAGAGGATGGGATCCCATCTTCACAGGCCACTGGGCTCCCGGAAGCTCAGGCTATTGACTCTGAAGAACGACATACCACATCCTAATGAATGAATTTGTCAAGAGCTGCTCCCCTTTGTGAGGATTTTAGCAGAGACGCTGGTGACAGCCATCCACTTTTATGGATTTTCACTGAGTAATTAATAGGATAACAGTTACGAGTGCAAGTTAAGTGCATATTATTTCCACTGGATTGGATCATAAATAAGTCATATAGCTTCGAAAGTGAATGGGAAGAGACGGTTGAAAAGAAAGACCTATTGGGAGCTGAATGAGGGAGGCCAGACTTAATTTTAAGCCCTACCTTCTCATTTTCCTGAAGCAAGCCGTCCACAGGGGACCAGCCGAGACCGTGGTGGATTGTGTTTCACTTTGTGCTTCCGCACAAGGTATCGGAACATAGACAATCTACCAAACGTAGACGTTCCCGAGTCTCTCCTCCTTCCACAGAAATCAAAAGTGAAAACAGCTCAATACGCCAGAGGTAAGGAGGAGGGACAGAGCAGCAAAGCTTCAGGAATATTTTGCAACACACTTACACAAGCTATTGGACGTTTTGTCTCTTTTTTTAGTACGTGGGCTAACGTCCTCCCCAACCACAAATTCAGGGCTTCTCTTCAGCAACGGAGAGGTCTCTCGATTCAACTCCTTTTCCGAATCAATGCCGGGTCTCAGGGTCACATCACACCTTTTGTGGGCCCTGGGAGCTTTTGTCTCCACAAGCCCTTTCCTCGACCCAAAAAATTTTTTTAAATTATATTTTACGACTGTATAGGTATAAAGACAAATATAATCCAGGCTGGGCTTCATGATTATACACTTATTGCTATTATAGTCACTAAAAACGTAAACACGTTAGTATTTACGTTTTGCAGGTCTGTTAGTAGCTTCCTAGGGCTGCTGTAACAAAGTTCCGTAAACTAGGTGACTTAAACATCAGAAATTTACTGTCTTACAGATCTGGAAGCTAGAAGTCCAAGATCAAGTCGTCAGCAGGGCCGTGCTCCCTTTGAAGGTGTTAGGGAAGGAACTGTTCCAGGCCTCTCTCTTAGCTTCTCGTGCTTCCTTGCCTTGTGAGAGCAGAACTCTAATCCTCACTTGGTGTTCTCCCTGTGTGCAGGTCTGTCTCCAAATTTCCCCTTTATATAAGGACACCAATCATGTCCGATTAGGGGCCCACCCTACTCCAATATGACCTCATCTTTACTAATTACTCTGAATGTGACCCTATTTCCAAATAAGGTCACATTCTCAGGTGCTGGGGATTAAGGATTTCGAGGGGATACAATTCAACGCAACACGGGGCCTACACTCTGTGTCTAATGGAGAAATTGTCCGTGCAAAGCCTCCTCTAGGATGCCGAAGGGGAGATGCAGGTTTGGGGTTTCCAAAGCATCAGAAATGAGATAAGGGCCCAGGGGTTAAAGAGGGAGACATTTTACATTTAGTTTTACCCTCTTTTTAGAAAAATACTTCAACAGCTTTATTGTGTAACTGACATACAACAAACCATAGATTTAAAGGGTGTTACACATACATATGCCAAAACTTATCAAACAGTTTGATCCTGTTTCTAAAGGAAATATTTCAGGATTCAGAAACACTTCAAGGGAGATTTTCTGTGGATCAACTCACCCTGGAGGAGGTTAACTTCTCTCAACGCCCCACTTCCAATAAGCCCAGGTGAGCCCTAACCTGCCTCGACTCCAGATCAGGAGCCAACCTTCCTCCGCTTGGACGTCTCCATCCTGCATGTTTGTGCTTGTCTCTTGGAGCTGAGCCCTCCTAGGAATTGAGGAAGGACACAATTTCATTTTTTTTTTAAAAAAAATCTGATTTTCACGGAGGCAATGTACATCTCATGCTTTTTTCCCCCATGTTAACCTTTTCTCTTCCCCTGCAAGAAAACTTCAACTTGCCCCTCGGTCCTAACGGAGGATCCAGCTAAAGAGAGGGATGCGTCCATCGCTCCCAGACGCTACCTCTTTTCCCCTCTCCTCTATTAAAAAACAGAAAAAAAGACTGAGGGAGATTGGGAAGGATACCTGAGATGAGTACTCCCTTTGTGGCTTCCATTTTTAAAGTTACTATCAGCCCATTGCAACAAAAGCCTCCAAATTCTTTCTCAGTCTGTGGTTCAATGGTTTCATTCCCAAAGGATTCTAGAAACCCAAACAAAGTGCTGGCTGTCCTCCTTGAAACTTCCCCTCCCACACAAAAATCACCTCACACAAAAACAGCCAAATAAAGCAGCACAGCCTGAGGCGGGGGGCAGGGGCCCACAGAGTGAGAACTGAACAGTCCATGAACTTGGCCTGTCCATTTAAATTGCAAAAGCTCCAGCTCATTCGCAGACACACAATTGGGTCTGGCAACACCATTCACAGCCCAGGATGTGAACTGGAGCCTAAGTCATCATTACAGGCACCCAGGACAATGCCAGTTAGGCTGTGTCAAAAGGCAGGCTGTCCCCGAGAGAAGGTTCTCTTAGAGCAGTAAATAATAGGAATGGCTTTGAGGGTGTGTGTGCCCAACACGAAGCATTTCCTGTTTCCAAGGAGGAGCACTTGAAATCACCCTAGGAAGGCTTTTTCTCTCTGCACAAATTATAATAAAATAATGGTAGTGGTGACTCCAAGCCATAAATCTGTTAGGTCTTGGTTAACTTAAAAAAAAAAGTGATACTGTTACGTACATACACACGACCCAGTGACTTGTGGAAGAAGCTAGTTCTCCTTTCTCCTCAAAAAAGATCCTCAAGTTCGTTGACCTACCAGACTCAGCCCAAAGGTTGAGCAAACCCCAGTGAGAAAGAAGCTGCGGTCTTTCTTAAGGCTGTACACGTAGAGCACCTCTATTTCCTGCATGGTATTCAGCAACTACAAAATATAAGCCCTAGGCATCCTGCTTGGGCGGTGGAAGGAATGGGTGGTCTCAGCTCTGGGTCAGTATAGGATGAACCGCGGGAGGTGTCCCAAGGTCCTCTCCAAATGCCTCAGCTGACTAATCCTATACAACAATGGCTGCGAGCAAATCATGAGGGACAGGAAGAGAAAGTTCAGTGGACAAACTCAAATTCCATTCCCAGCCAGAAACTTCATGCCACACAGTACGGACTTCAGAGGACAGTGTCCTAAGGAACGGTGGCTTCTGCGTCATATGACCTTGAGCTTTTCTTTACCTTGGAGGAGCTGCCTGCACTCCCATGTTTCTCCCTCTCAGAAAAGGAATAAGACAGTTTATTCCCTGTCCACACGATCTCTGATAATATGGCTTTCAAGAGGCCGCCAGCTTCACGCTTTCTTTCTGCAGGCTATAATAACCAGGATCAGGGCAAAGTGAGATGGGAAAATGCCTCCTTGGGGTGAGAGTTTCCAAAGAATGGAATAAGGCAGAGGGTAGGGTCAGACACACTGTGAAAATTCTCATCAACACTGCTCACAGGGCCATGTTCCAGGTCAGAGATGGCTGCTGCTTCTTTCCTGTCTGGTCCTGGAAACGTGGAGGTTTACACCCAGGGCATTGAGCCAATGCCCCGTAATTCTCTAGGGCAGGTGCTGGAACTTCAGCTCTGTGCACAGACCTGGCGGCCAAGCTTCATTGACCTAGTGGGCTCCACAGACTTAGCTATGGGGGTCTAGCCCTCTCCCTCCAATCTCATCTTTAGAGCCTCAGGGCCCGTCTTACTCTCCTCACCTCTTCCTTATTCACGTGGGAGGCCTCGGCAACCTTGCTTTTCCTTGTCTTCTTTCCCCACTTCCTGCACGGCCACAGCTGACCCCCCCCCCCCACATGCCTCAGACCAACTGCACAAATCTCCTTGGGAACCAACACGCCACCCCTTGCCAAGCTTCCTCAGAACTCTACCTTCCCTCCGAGCTGAACAAAAGTTTCCCTCACAACATTTACGTAACTCCTGAAATCCGACCTCCTCCAGGAAGCCAGTCGAGATTGATTAGGGAGAAATGCAAATGATTCCCACGGCCCTAACTAAATATATACATATTTATTTCTAGGAGTTGTTGTCTCTAACAACCGCCAAGTCCCTAGGTGTCCCTTCTCTGCCACCCCCAGTGAATGCTGTTATTCTTTTAAAAAGTGAAAGTAATTTTAATGTTTTACTCAGTATAAAAATGTCAGATGCTCACACTAAAGTTAGATTCGTAGATGTAGAAACTTATCTGAAGAATGTAAAAAAAAAAAAAAAAAATCACACAAACCCCACTATACAGAGGTAAATTTTTACAGGATACACTTCTTTCCATAAATGCATTTACTCTTGACAAATATTGCCTCTAGGACACAGACAAAAATGGGGCTAATTAACATAGCAAAGAGTAAGTAGCTACTCATTAATTGGTTCTGTTTACACGCCTACCATGAAAAGATCATTTCTATGCTTAAGCAGAGACTTTCAGCTTGACTAGGAGTGTCATTAAGAAAACAGTGAACGCCAAAAACAACATTTCTATGATTTCATTTATATGAAATGTCCATAATAAGCAAATCCATAGAGATTTGTGTGGCATGTGAATTATACCACAATAAAGCTTTTTTTAAAACACGAAAAAAAAAAAAAAAGAAAACAGTGAACACAAGTAAGATACCGTCTGTGAAGTGGAAGAGGAGTGAAGTTCAATCCCGTTATCACTTTGCTATAGACACTGATGAGTCTGGCAAAAGTGGGAAACATTGGTTTAGGTAAAGGGTGACTGAGGTTGACAAAAGAAGTGTAAGCGGGCCTGGTGAGCAAATCTGCCAATCTTTCTGCCCAGTATCACAGAGCATGAGTCTGATTCTAAACCCAAATCTAGTGTGGGGCTCTGCCAGGCACAGCTGATACACCGCTTGCCTTGGCTTGAAGGTCTGAGGCCACCGTCTCTATGTCATATGCACGTGTGACCAGGAAAATAGAAGAATCACAGCTTCTGTCTCCCACCTGCCCTCCAGGGAGAAGACAGCCTTGGTCCAATTTGATCCTGGGCCTTGTTGGTCCAATCAGAGTAATGGATTAGGGATGAAGGAGACTAAAAGGAACTGAGATTTTTTTGACTGGTTCACAGTGGAGAAACCAGACTCATGGAAGAGGAAATAATAGATTTGGAAGGTAAGAGGTAGGTGAGGAAAAGTTAAGAATCAGAAGGCACTGGGTTTGAGAAAAAGTATGAAGACCTTCTTCTTTTTCCTTTTGTTTTGAGGAGAGGGAGTGATTCAGGCAGCTGTCATATTGTGATGGGTGGCGTTTTGGGGAGATAAAGAGATTTTTCAGAAAATCTGCTGTAAGCTATAGGTGGAATCCTTCTTTTAGCATTTTCTGAAAAACTGTAATAAAGATACAGATTGCTTCAAAATTCTTTTTGGAAGTCAGTGTGTGCTTCTTTGGCAGTGACACGGTGCTGATACTGGAGATACAAGGCAGCTTAGTCTTATGCGGGTTACATACAAAAACCTGTGTGGTTGGCTTTGAGCTCTCAGTTTCTAGAGGGCAGGGACCCGTATCCATGCAGATGATCTGGATACACCCCAGGAGGCATCTTGTCATCGTTCTAAAAGCTCTGAAGGAGGAAGGAGGATTTGAGTCCTGGTTCACCTTCTTACTAGCTGTGTGGCTCAGGATACGTCACTCCCTGAGTTCAGTGCCCTCACAAGTATACTGTGGGCAAGGATGGTGCCATCTGCCTACACCTTGGGCTTCTGTGAGGATCAAATGAGATAAGTATATATGAGCCAGTTCTGTGAACTGTGAAGAGCTACCCAAATCATCACGTGGCATGGCGTCCTGGACAACATGACATTCAGCCACTTACCGTAACTCACCATAACAATGGTGGCTGGAATGGTTCCAGGACTGATTCTGCCCAGGGCTATTAGCGAGTCCTCTCTATCCCTTCCTGGTATCTCCTCTGTCTTGGGAGCCAGGGAGGAATAAACTCAGTCCTAGGAAATCTACTGGGAACTTCACAACTTCCCTACCTCATTTCACCCAGGGCCTCCACCACTGATTAAATGGAAATGCTGGAGGGTGTAATGGGCCCAGGCCAGGATTCTGTTGAATCCAGCCTATGACTGGCCACCGCGCCCTGGGCTGATGGTGACTTCACCCACTGGCTCCCATCTCAATGGACGGCTCTCTCTGAAAGGCCATTTTGTGACTTGTCCTGGGAGCACTTCATTCATGCTGGCTGAAGTTCTTTCCCTTTCTGCTCAAAATTAACCCTACTCAGCCCAAAGCAGCCACAAAGAATCTGAATGAGACAGCGGCGAGGGAGGACCTTGCACAATCCAAGTATGTTTCCAGGGGAGTTTTCTTTGCTTTCCAGGATTCCAGGAGAATCCCATCCAACCACGGACGCAATGGCTTGGCGGGAGCCAAGGGCCCGCCTCCCGTGGAGGTCTCTCCCCATATGTTCCCATCCCTCCCAGGAGCTGAACCTCCCTATGGAAAGGAAGCCAGACACATGTCTACCTGCTGCCTCAGAATCTGATCCTGCCTTTTTGTTTTCAGTAGCTGAGACCAAAGGCCTGGCCCATTCCCTCCTTGGTCTGAGGCAAGAGTCCTTGCAGCGGATTTTCCTGAGAGGCAGCCCAGAGGCTGGTGTGACAAGGAGCTGGCCTGCTTTCCTTGGCCTCGGCCTGGCCAGTTCTGCCCTTGCCCTGAGCCAGGCCAGCAGGACTCAGGGCTCAAAGTAGCACCAAGACCTTGAATTAAGACACAGGCAACTCATTCCACTTTCCTGGCCGCCTCAATGGATCTGTCTTGTCGACCTGCGTCTAAAACCCTTGAACGATTCCAGCTGCTGAGCTGGGCCTGCGGACACAGTGACATTTGGTTTCTGTTAGAACACAACAGATCAGTGTCTTCACCTGCTTCATTTTTTCCCTCCTGCACCAGGAGGGGGACAAGGCAGCCAAAGCCTGATGCTGCTGATTTGGAGATTTCCCATTTTGTTTCGGTGACTTCATGCCTTGGCCTGGACTCTGCTGGTATCTTCCAAAACCACTTGATTTCCTGTGTATTTCCAGCACTCGGCCAAAAAGAATGTACAGTATGAAAAAAATGTCTGCTGCCCTCAATTGCAGAGACCCTCTGGAAAAAAATATCTGGAGGGCTTTTAAATAAAAGAAAATAATTACAACCTGCTGAGTGCCTTACAGAATCTATGAAACTCGACCTTTTCCAAAATATCATAGTATTTCCTGTGGCTTCTGTAGGCTAAGCCTTCATGGATTTATAAGAATGTGTCCAACACAGTCTCTGGGCTCCATTTTTTTTAAAAATCCAAAAGTCAGATGTGAAAAGCCCAAAGACATCCTCTTGGAGGACAACATCCCAAAAGGTGTTAAGCTAAAACCCAGCTGGAAAAATAGAGGCTGCCAGCTGTCGGGGGGTGGCAGGCCATGTGCATTTATTTTATTTTATAATTTTTTTAATGAATGGAGGTTTGATTTTCCAGCTTGCCGCCCAGTTGTAGCTTTGCAGATGCTGCACATGGCAGGTATGCCTCGCAGATGTGTAGAGGCACAGCTTACAACTATACGGTGGGTGGAGAGTGGTTTATGAGCCTTGAGATTCATAAATTCTAGTCTTTAGAACTCTCTGTATAAACATGGTTAAAAGTTAGAAAGGAAGAGAGAGAAAACATTCTGACCTTAAACTACCTGTGATCAATGATCCAGACTCCTGCTGGCCTTTCCCAAGAGAAAACTGAAACCTTTTGAAACAGAAACTCAAGGAGACAGAAGCTTCTACTGACTTTCCGGAAGAGGTAAAGATTCCAGGCTTGGGTTCACTGTGCCTGACTATTGCCCACTAAGTCTATACGTGGACAGACGAGATAAAACGGAGGGAGGTACAATCAACTGGACACTTAAACCTGCAGAGACCATCTCAAATACGTGGTCATAAAAATCTCTCTCCTTTGGTGGCTTTGCAAAAATAATTCAGATTATTGTCTTAACTTCGTACTGTAGGCCGCCGGCTTTAGTTAAACCTGTGGAGTTAAGGCCTTCATTTCCAGTGAGGAGGAGTCGAATTCCATATCAAATGACTCTGAATAAACTAGTGAGCACGAACTCACTAATCGACTCTAGTTAGTGTCAGCCTCAGGCTGAACTGTGAACTGGTGACTATGTGTTTTCACAGCCCTCACCCTCCCCTTGTGCTTCCCTTGTCTCCCAACTCGGGACCCTCCCTTCAAGCTTGGCGGCATCCCAGGTTGGGAGAAGTCCCTTGCTCAACTTAAAACTTACTTAGGAGTTTTCTCCTCTAGCAAAGTAATTTCCATTGCGGTGAGAACAGTTGAGTAGGGGTCACCTCCCAGAGAACAGCCATGTTTTAATCACCAAGGGAGAGTCCAAAAAAAGTCAGACTCCTGGGAACAAAGGCGAGCTGATGAGAGAGACACTGTAAATTGGGAGATGGAAACATTCAACCAGTCTTCGTTCCCAAGAGATAGAAGCATAAGGAAGAGCCTGCTTTCCTCTGTGGTACAGAGTTTAAGTGATGGGAAGTGGAGCAAACATAAAGGAACAGGCTGGAAATAACCAACATCTCTTTATTCAACCTTGGCCTGTTAAATAGCGAAATACTAACAACTATTTTAGACAGAGAGAAAAATGCTAACACGCCCCAATCACTTTGCAGGGACACTTTACAAACTTCCTGTAGTTCAGGCTGCCTCTACCATCTCAGGACTTCAGAGTAAGTGAAGCTTGTTACCATATGATCCAGCAATCCCACTCCTGGACATACATCCGGAGAAAACTCTAACTCTAAAAGACACATGCACCCCAATGTTCACTGCAGCACTATTTACAATAGCCATGACATGGAAGCAACCTAAGTGTCCATCGACAGATGAATGGATAAAGAAGATGCGATACATATATACAATGGAATATTACTCAGCCATAAAACAGAATAAAATAATGCCATTTGCAGCAAGATGGATGGACCTAGAGATTATCATACTAAGTGAAATAAGCCAGAGTAAGACAAATATCATATGATATCACTTATATGTGGAATCTAAGAAAAAGATACAAATGAATTTATTTACAAAACAGAAATAGACTCACAGACAAGAAAACAAACTTATGGTTACCAAAGGGGATAGCAGGGTTGGGGAGAGATAAATTAGGAGTTTGGGATTAACATATACACACTGCTGTATATAAAACAGATAAACAACAGGACCTACTATATAGCCCAGGGAACTGTAATCAATATCTTATAATAACCTATAATGGAAAAGAATCTGAAAAAGAATATATACGTATGTATAACTGAATCACTTTGCTGTACACCTGAGACTAACACATTATAAATTAACTATACTTCAATTAAGAAATGTTTTAAAAAAAAGAATAGGTGAGGCTTTCTCACATGGACCACGAGAAGGAGTGCTGTGCATAAGGAGAGGAGTTCTCAGATACACAATGTGTGATGGCTGGAGGGTACAAGCAAGGCACAGAATAGAATACATAAACAGACCACGGGAAATTCTTGGATGAGTCGTCCTGGGTTCCCAGGTAAGCCACAAATCAAGTATTAGTAAGTAGGCAGAACCTTTCTTGTTTCTGCGCCTTTCCTTTAGGGATCTAATTCTTAGTAAAGCAACTCAGGAAGAAAAAAACTAATGCTTCTTTGTTTCTAGGACTTGGCCCTTTGTTTTATAATTAATATAGATTCCCACCCAATGCATAAATGTTTAAAGCATCATTTATATTGCATTGCCCACTTGTTAAAGTTTAAAATGTTGCAAATAGCCAAGAGTCTGTGCTTTAGTTACAAGCAAACTTGCTCACCCCGTGGTCTTAATCTCTGGCAAACAGTGGCCTAAAATTGACTGCTAGGTGAATTTTGTATTTGTTGTACATTCTTTGCCATTATAAAAAAGATACAGGGCTTCCCTGGTGGCGCAGTGGTTAAGAACCTGTCTGCCAACGCAGGGGACATGGGTTCTAGCCCTGGTCTGGGAAGATCCCACATGCCACGGAGCAACTAAGCCTGTGCGCCACAACTACTGAGCCTGCGCTCTAAAGACCGTGAGCCACAGCTACTGAGCCCACGTGCCACAACTACTGAAGCCTGCGTGCCAAGAGCCCATGCTCCGCAACAAGAGAAGCCACTGCAACGAGAAGCCCGTGCACCGCAACCAAGAGTAGCCCCTGCTCGCTGCAACTAGAGAAAGCCCACGCGCAGCAACGAAGACCCAATGCAGCCAAAAGTAAGTAAATAAAATAAATAAATTTATTAAAAAAAAAGATATAAAGATCCAGTTTTGAGTCAAAGCCTAGCTTAAATTATTTTAAGTTATGTACATAGTTGGATTGAAATGTGTGTGTGTTTTCACATGTGCACATCTACATGATATATATACTGTATACTATTTTTTTCACCCATTTCATCCAGAAATGGGTGAAAAAAATAGTTCTAACCCCATATTGGTGCAATTAGTTAATAAAGATCTAAGGAGATATAAACCAACACCTTCAGACATTAGGGATTGTTTTTTCAATTAAGTATAGTTGATTTATAATATTGTGTTAGTTTCAGGTGTACAGCATAGTGATTCAGTTATTTTTTCTGATTATATTTCATTATAGGTTGTTACAAGATACTGCATATAAATCCCTGTGCTATACAGTAAATCCTTGTTGCTTATCTGTTTTATGTATAGTAGTTTGTATCTGTTAATCCCACACTCCTAACTTGTCCCTTCCCCTCACCTCCCCTTTGATAACCATAAATGTGCTTTTTACAGACATAGCAATTATTTTATTAACAAAGGAATGGGTCTAAATATTGAACAAGCCATTTGCTTTAAAAAAAAGTCATATGGAAATAGAGTAAGAATATTCCTTCTCATGTCATTCTTAGATATTCTAAGGGTTCACACCACTTTGGTTTGCATGTCAACTCAAGGGTGGATTGTGCAGTGGCGGGAAGCAAGGCAGGCTCTTTGCCAACCTTCATTCCCATAACTGGGCTTCTGACCTAACCCTTATGAGCAAGTCTCTCCGAGTATTTGTCAGGTTCTACCCTGGTTTTCTTTCCAGGCCTCCCAGGGTCCCAGCCTGGTTCCTCTCCTTGCCTGAATCCCAATCTTACTTACCATCATAATTTTTAGATTTTCTGACTGTCAGAGGGTTATAACGCAGGAAGCTTGGCAATGATTGTGGGAAGTTGGGTCTGTTTCAGTAACACCTCCCTGTTATCGGGGAATATGAGTCTGCACTAGCAGAAAAGTCTGAATTCTGAAATATTTTAAAGAGAAGAGGTCCTGGTATTTTCCAGTAAGGAAAGGAGGAGCTCTATTCAACTACTAAGAAGAGTTTCCTGGGATACTTCAGTTAAGGTATATGTGATTTGTCAATATTCTGAATAACAGCTGTTCTTAAACTTTAGTAAACCTACGAGTCACTCAAGGAGTTTGTTAAAATGCACATTCCTAGGTCCCCCATCCCTCCCGGCCCAGGATCCTAATTTAGAAGTTTTGGGGTATAATTCAGGACTTTTGGACTTTTTCTCCCCATGATTCTCTCTCTTGGATGGAATTTTGAGAAACATTGCTCTATGTATTCAGTAAACAACATCCATGTATGAATCACAAGTTTTATTTTCATACATACCATTATTGTTAGAAAAATATTTGCTGTCTTTAAAAAGTTTAGTATGTCCCCTATAATCTCATTTGTACCATTAATTCTTCAAGTAAATTATTTCTATAAAACATAGATGTAAAAGTTAACGTAGCCTGATCCAGACTGAATTACTGCAAATTGCTCTAAGAATGGATGAAACGCAAATTAATGAGATTTCTGTAAATGCTTGTTATATGTTGCTAACTAATATTCTATGGTGGTGAGTTATGATACATACATTCAAATACCGAGCTGTTTTAGCTATTTTAGGAAATTAATTTCAAGGCTATTTTTACACTAGCTAAGAGGGAGAATACAGCTGATGGTCATCTAAGTAACCCTTATGGGCCAAATGGATATGATCTAGACCTGCCCAGATAAATGTTTCAGGGTGACTGTTAGAAAATTTCGACACTATCTCCTTTACCAGGAGTATCACAGAGAGAAAATCTGCCCCATGATTTTAGGCATGTAAAGAGCTAAATCTAAATAACCACAATAACATTAATAGCTAACATTAATCAAACCCTTTCTATGTGTCAAGTACTTTACATTCATTATTTCATACTGTCTTCACAACATTCCTATTGATATTTACCAGATGAAGAAAATGTGGTTCAGAGAGGTTAAGTAGCTGGTCCAATGTCACACAGCTAGAATCTGACTCCAAAGCCCAAGACATCACGGCTGTGTCTATACTTGAGAAAAAACTCACTCTCCCCACTGCATGTGACCAGTCTCCTCAAACAGTGTTTCCTTTATTTTAAGCGTAAATCATGCAGCTAAAACTTGCAGTTTGAAAAGTTCATGTAGAATGAAGTGGTGCACAGAAAATAATTATCCAGATATTTTTCTTTAGGAAAAAGAAAAAAAACCTCATCTTCATCTCAGTTTCAATATAGTTTTGCAAACCTATTTTGGTCTGAGTGCCCCAGAGCTCAGCTTTGTCCAGATCCGGTGCTCAAACCTCGGTTCTCATCCTACCCAGGTCTAACAGATGCTTGGGGCAGCCTTATCATTAGATCGCCTGTGTAGAAAACCTTTAGAGGAGAGACCTGAGATTAGATTAGAGGAAAAAGAGTGAAAGATGACCATGAATAGTAATCTCTTCCCTTCTGTGATGGGCTTGTAGAGAATGGTTTTAGAAGTGAATTTTTATTTTTTACTTAAAAAAATTCAAGCAAGGCAAGGAAAAGTAACATTCAATGTCCTAGTAGTTGCTTCAGAAACAGGGAATCAGCTGGCACTCTGGGTTACATGGGCTATGCCCCTGCCATTCATGTTCACAGTCAAAGCCACCAAGGCCCACAGACAAAGTCACCCAAAGGGTGAAGGGCAGGGAAGGAAGGATTTGAGTCTCCCAGTCCCCAGGTTGGTGCCCCTCCATTACACCAGGATAAAGGAAGTACTTCATTCTAATGCGAGGACTTTGTTGGTGGAGTGCATTTCAAAGCAGGTGGTGATCCAAGCAGAGAAGAAAGGCAGCCGGGGGACTAAACATGGAACAAGGCAGAGGATTGTGGAGACCAGGAGAGCAGGGAGAGGCCACCATCAGAGGCTCCAAGGAGAATGTCTCCTAAGCTCGTCCAGCTGAATGTCTTTTCCCTCACCTAGGCGGGCATCCCTCCCCACAACCTGTCCACGGGTTCAACTGTTCATTCCCTTCAGCCCGGCTGTCATGTCTCAATGACTTACGGCAAATAACATCAGGAGTGATTTGCAGTTGTATGAAGATAAGTGGTGGGAATAAGAAGTGGGGAGAGCAGGAAATGGATCATCATTATGATTATTGTTTTTATTTAATTAGGTTTTGCTATTAGAACAATAAATAACAATAATAAGAATGATAATAATGCTGATAAACCAACACTTAGAAAGCCAGGCAGTATGCCAAGCATTTAAAATATGCAATCTTGTTCAACCCTCTGCTATTCTGATCAGTGTTATCATTATCTGACTTCACAGACTCCAAGCCGCTCTTCTGCTGTTACCTAGACCATTCTGAGAAACCCGTTCTGAAATAAGGATGGGACCCTCTCTCTTGCATCTAGGACTCTATGTCCAGGTAGGAGCTGGGCGAGAGTTTGGGAAGAGGAAAGAATGGACAAATTGTGTTAGAAGATAGGCAAGCTGTAAATATGTAGCACATCTCCTGTGACCCCTCAGCTGAGTGAGTGGGTATTACCAAGGAGTTGGAGAGGGTCATTGGAGTTAGGTAGAGGTTCTCTGACTTGCTAAAAAAACTGGGGAGACAGAAGGCAGTGGGACAGGTTGGGGGAAAATAAGAAAGAGAGTGAGGCAGACATAAAGAAAGAACATCAGGCGATGAGAGAAGCCTCTTAGAACAGCATAAACACAACCAAAATTTCAGGCACCAACAAAAACCCACTGACGCTCAGACACTTCCGACTCCGTGCCTTTCCTTCCCCCATGGCACAATTGGAAGCTCTGATTTCATATCTCTTTTTACTTCTGGATGATGCACACTGATAAATACAGTATGTGAAATGTAGGGATGTGTGAAAAGGAAGTGTGGCAAGGGTTGTTTTCCATCTCCAATAATAGCGTTTCAATTTGGTACCTAAATAAACAGTCGATTTGAGTGGCTCCCCTTTGATACCTCGAATGTTCCCTTCTGTTATTTCTGGCAGTTCCCAATCCTGTGATGTGATTAGAGAGGATGATTACACTTACATAACAGCATCAAATTAATTTGCCGCCGAGAACAACAGCGGCCGGAAATCATTGGAGTTCTCAAATCGCTCCCCCAACCTGCAGCCGCCTCGAGTTTATTTAAGTGACATCAAGGGATTAGAGCGAAGTCGGTCAGTAGAGCACTGTTGGGAAAACAACCAAAACATCGACGCTGACCTTGTAAACCAAAAGAGGAACAGAGCTAATAATGAAAAGTGCTGGTCCCAGGCCTGGAACCAGGGCCATCGGATGAATCAGCCTCCCAAACACACATTTCCGTCTGCGGGGGAAGGAAACAAACTGTACCTTTCAGTGAAGATTATTTTCTCGGGCTGCACCCTGCCAACCAAGGACTATCAAAACCAAAGATATCTGAGATTGTGCTCATGTTTTTTCTTTTCTTTTTCTTTTGGCCCCTTTTCAAGAAAAAAAAAAAATTAAGTTGACTTGAATTTTTTACCCCATGAGCTTATTAGATCAAAACAACAAAAGAGAGAGAGAGGAAAAAAAGCAGAGGCAAATAGTATCGCCTCTGCTTTTCTAAAAGATAGGCAATAACTGCTCAGAGCGCTGTAGCTCGTGATCTCACCCAAGGCTGGAGGTTTACAGCAGAGGGTAGCAAGTGGATGACTTGCAAAGGGGCTCAAGACGCACGCGGGGCTTGCAGTTTTCAGTTCTGACACTGACCCCTGGGCAGTCATTTAAAGACTCTGAGCCTTGGTTGTCTCACCCAAGAAAGCATCTCTATTACAAAGTTGGTGTTCACCCATCTGTTCATGCCGTTCATCCATCCATTCAACAAATACTGATGGAACACCAATTCCAACTCAGGAACTGCGCTGGCCACTGGGAATACCAGCTGACATTGTCTCAGCTCTAGGAGCCCGCGTCCTAGTGAAGTGTGACAATAAAGACAGCCACTGTGCACCGAGGGCCAGTGTGGGCAGGCATCCACCTCACCACCCTTCATCCATGATAGCATTTAAATCTCACAACCACGCTGTCGGGGTAGGTATCACTATCCCTATTTTGCAAATGAGGAAGTGGAGCCTACATACTTTAAGTAACTCCATGCCAAGTCATATTTGCAAGTGACTAGATTGGAATTCAAACCTAGGTTTTCTGAATTTAAAGCTCTGCTAGGTCCCTTTATACTTTTTTGGAACCTGATAAACTCTAAAGCATTCTGCAAAGAATTATTTCAACTGTGTTTACGCAAGATGTTCACACACTAGACAGACACCACAAATGCACAAATTTCGGTTGCCTCATTCCAGCAAATCCAGCTCTTCATTTGTTTTAAAGCACATCATTCCTATTGTCTCATTTAATCCTTGTAACAGTGTGATAGTTCCCATTTCACAGTTGAGGAGACCAAGGTTAAGCAATATGCCAAAACTGGACTCAGAACTGTCCTAGGACAGGAACACTGGTCAGGGGCTATTCCCCCGCCACGCCCCAACCCCCCGATCACCAACCTCCTTTCAACGGGGATGTACAAGTGGAGGCTAGTGTTTTCAGTTTTGGCTTCAATAGACTTCTGGATGCTGCCTATATATGTCAGTCTTTTGCGTTTCCATGGCATCCTGTGTTTAGGTAGAAATCCGCATTTGAAATACAACCTGGGGTATTTTTGTACTTGCCCACTTTGAATATCAATTGCTGCTTTTCCACCTTGTAAAAATTTGTAGCATTTCCCATCACCTTTTAGTAATATCATCATCATTCATGAACATGGAGATTCCATCATGCATTCTTTCACTTAGCTCTTGTGTAAGGCTGCTGTTTACATCAGTATATGGGGGTTCCAAAGTTGGTACTACTCCAATTAGATCATTCTAACCTTTTGTTTCTTGTACATAAGCAACAAAACATTACAACAAAGAGACTTATGCTAATTCCAACTTTACCATGGAATCTATCATATCACTTGACCCTGCTTGTTCATACCTCTCTTCTCCTAATTCATAAAATGGTTGTCAGAAAAATTTTTGTACCATTTTACCCTCATGGCTGAGTTCATTGCTAGTCCTTCTGCCCGAAATGCTTGCCGCCTAACTTCTACAACACCCCCCATTTCTTCAAGGCCAACTCACTCCCATGTCCTTGAAGACACATTTCCACAATACCTCTGCCAACACCGACATCCACCTACTCTGAATTTGCAAAGCCGAGAGATTGTCAGAGTTTATTGGGCAGGCACCTTAGTGGAGACCCAGTCCTAATTCCTTCTTATATGGATGAGGAGACTGGAGTCAGGGAGGTCAAATGACTCTCTGGTTGATGCTGAAGCTGTAACAAGTACCCCACTCCCTGATTCTTGAGGTTCGCATTGCTTGTGTCAGACCCCTCTGCCTCTCCCCTGACGTCTGTGGAACTATACGGTGTGTACACAGTCTAGAATGGATATCTGTCTCATTACCCCCATAAACTCGGTGAGCTTCTGGAAGGCAAAGGCTGAGTCTTTTTCATCACTGAATCCTACAGCATCTTTCACAAGCCCAAACATACAGTAGTTGTTCAAGGCATAGTTTGGGATAAATGACTGTCTATGGATGCTACATTCGTTATGGGAACCATCTGCTACCCAACCCCTGCTGGTTCCCTCTCTTGTTCCTCCCTGTTCCTCAAGCCCCCTCCACCTCATTCCCCACTTCCACAGAGGGCTTGACCTTCTTCACCACACATTCATTACTCTGCTCATTCACTTAGTAGCAAATATCTGTTAAGTGCCTATTCTGTGCCAGGCACCGTCCCAGGTGTTGGAGATGCAGCAGCGAACAAAACGAAGTCTTCGCCCTTGTTGAGCTCATCAGCCCTCAATGTCTCCACCTTCTCCTCCTAAGTGACAGTCCCCAATGTGCGGGAAGCCCAGAGTTGCACAAAGATGTTCCAGGAGTGTTCACTCATTGCAGGTGATAATGGTAGGTATTTTAATTTCTACTTAAATAACTGAATAAACACATTGTTTACTTAAATATGTTTTCCACTTAGAAGAGTTTGGGATCACGTACGTGTGCTCATGACTTGGTTTCCACTACTGGGTGCTGAGCTGAATACCACCAGCCACTGTGGCAATCTGACTGCCATGCAATTTCGGTTTTTTTTTCTTTGTTAGTTGTTTACTTGATTAACTTGTCTAATTTTTACCCATAATCGGCCTTTAGGTAAAGGCAAACAGCAGAAGAATTCTGAAGAAAAAATTTGAAAAGTTTTTGAAGAGCTTACATAGGATAGTAACTCTGCAAATATACTTTAGGCTGTTCTTCACCAGATTTCAGAATTACATTGATTGACCTCTCACAGAACCCACTGAGATCTCTCTATCATTTAAAAAATATGTTAATAATACAAAATTTGGTATTCCTTATATCCAATTCAGTTTTCAATTACTTGTATATAAGTGCTTGTAAATAATGACCAAAAATCTCTATTTCACTATTTAGAAATAAAAGAAACAAAGAATAAAAATACACCAGAAGTTTGTTTTTCTTTTACCCAAAATGAGAAGTTTCTGAACATTACTTAGGAAAAGCAGATTTTGTCTGTTTTTGTCAATATCTGATGCTATGATAATGAGTTAAATTTCAAGCCACAGTTTAATATTTATTTGGTTTCCAAACTAAGCACACTATTAGATGTCATTTTAATGTATGTTTTATAAATTGTCATTTCTTACATAATTAAAGTAAATTAAACTGTGTGCATCACTTGTTAGATGGAACGCGTTCAGAACTTATTATAATCCATGAATATTAGTAACTATTGTATTCAATTAATTTTGTAATAAAATCTTTAATATATACTGATCTAAAATGACACACATACTTTAAAACATTAAATCGCTTAATTTTGCATTGCATGCGAAATGATCAGATGATGAAAAATTTCTCCAAATAATATATATTCTTAAAAAATGATTTCACAAGTTTAAAAATGGTTGGGGAATACTGTTCTAAACTCTTTATATCTGACTTGCTTTTATTATCTATGCTCCTTCTCAAGATGAATGTCCTTCTCAGCACCATCTATCATCCTTTCTCTTTCCTGTATAGTCAATTTTTCCCTTTCTACTTTCTTCTTTTCCTCAATCTACAAACATTATCAAGTCTCCCTACTCTAAATAGCCAGCCAACCAGCTGTAAGCAGCATCAGGAAACCTCCTCCTTAGGCCTGTCTCCCCCTCAAGTTGCTAACTTACACAGACAAACTTCAGGGAGGAATATTTTTCTGCCATCTCCTCTGCCTCAGGGCCTTTACACTAGCTGTTTCTGCCACCTGGAATGCTCTTCACCTGGTCCTTCACGTAGCTGGCTGAGTCCTGTAGTTCAGCTCTCAGCTCCTCCAAAAGCTGACCAGCCTTGCTAAAGCGCCCATCCAATCCCAACTCCACCACATCACCCTCTTCTGATTCTGAGTATTTATTACTGTCTGACATTTATTTATTTTGGAACAATTCCAAAGAGAGAGCATTGCCTGCTCCCTGGATGTGACTCCAGTGTGAAAAATAGTGCCTAGTACACAGAAAGTGCTTGATAGTTATTTGTTGAATAAATGAACAGATGAGCAAATGATGATCTGTTTCAGCCTCCTTTGCTTTCTTCTTTATTCCTTCACTCACTCCTTAAATGCTTGCTTTGTGTAGGAGTCTGCCTTCCAACCTCTTCTCTTCTCCCTTTTCACACTTTCCACTTCCCTTGGGCTACCATGGCCACCCTCAGAATTCCAACACCCATCTATACGGAGATGGCAAATACGGAGCATGGTGCTGCCCAGGGCAGACATTACTAGCAGATTTCAGCTCTCTTTTCAAAACAGTCTAGTCCTAGTGTGCACGGCCCTCCAGGCAAGCTCTGCCAACTGACAGGTGTTGGTTCTCCAGATGAAAGCCACTTCTCTGATCTATATGCCAATGACTCCCCAAATCTATATCTACAGCACTGGAGTATTCCGACCCCTTTTCACACTGCCTCCTAGACACCTTCATTTGTTCACCTCCCTCATCCAGCACCGTACCTGGGGCATGGTGAATGCTCAATAAATGCTTTGGGCCATGATAAGCACGTATTCAGTGACACTATCTACTCAGACAGTCCCTACCAGCTTGCCAGGTATGAAAGTGAGACTCATGTATTTGTCCTTCTCTGCTTTCAGAGTTTCAGTGGCAATTTGCCAGGTCTGGAGCACAGTACCCATTTGTAACAAGCTACACATTTTGGCCAACAGTTCCACAATTTCACCCTTGAGTTCCTTGGGTGGATGCCATTAGTTCCAGTGATTTATTCACACCTAGAGTGTCATTCCAGGACATCTTGTCCACTCACCATGGCTTGTTCAAATGCTTTAGACTCTTCTGTTTTCACACACAGTTGGGGAGTGGGAATTCTCTTTTGCATTTCTTTAGTTAACAGCTAATGCAAAAAATTTACCATGACTCTCTCAACTATTTTTTGCTTATCTTTAAAGCGGTGGTGATCAAGTGGGTCCAAATGATCCAACTGACTCTCATTTCCTTACTGCCGCTGGTACATATTAAAAGATTGTTTTCCGATGGGCACAGAAATTCCCTGCAAAGCCATCCTCAAATTCTCTCCTGTAGCACTATGCCAATTAATTCTGTAAAGTTTAGGCTGATCACTCAAATGGATTAAAGAGCTATCACATCCACCAACTCATTTAATCTTCATAAAAACCCTGAAAGATTGATAAGATAGGCTAGATTATCATTTTACAGACCAAAAAAAAAAAAACAAAAAACCCCAAAAACCAAAAATGAGATTCAGGGAGGTCAAGAGATTTGATCGTCACATAAAAAGTCAGTAGCTGAGCTGAGGTTGGAATAATTCTCTAGATTTACAATGTACTGGGTTTTGTTTTTTTGTTTTCTTCTCCTTCCTACACCTTGATTTAGTTGAACTGTATCAACCTATTCTAATCCAATCAAATGCTCAATGAACAGTCATTAGGACAACTGGAAAGAACTGACGTTAAAATGGTTGATTCAGTGGCCACATGTAGCTATGGCCTCATGTAACAAATATGTGCTCTGCTAAGAAATATTCCTTAAGGAGGGCCCAAGGGAACACACTGAGAGCCCTGACCCACAGAGGCCAGTCCAGACTGTGTTTGAGGGTGAACATCACATCACACATAAATATATACGCAGCATTGTGTGCTTCCAGGCTTAAAAGTTCTTTCTGCTAGATTTTATCTTGAGACTAATTGAATTCTCATGATAGGACCCTCCACTGGAGTCCAGGCTGAGATGAACCTTGGGGGCCACCTCTAGCAATTAATACATCACCAAGCAGAGGGGCGGGGGGACAGCTTTGAGTCAGTAGCAACCGCAATTCCCACAAGGGGATAATGAGGAAGCTGAGCAGCTGGAAGGATTAAATACTGGCATTTCATTTTGAGGATCACATTCTGCGTGCAACCGCAGCTCCAGACCTGAAAGACTGGCCGTCTCAGATTTGCCCATAAACACAGAGAAATCTGCCTCTAATGTAATCTGACATCGTCCCTACTCTCTGATTAGCCACTTCTGGGTAGGCCTCGAAGAAGTGCCTGCCAAATACTGCCCTGCGGACCCCAGGGGGCTTCATTCTTTCTTCTACCTAGACTTGCCCCCAATATTATCTTGCCAGTTAAGCCTGTACGGCTGAAAGTAAGGAATAGTTTACCGTCTCTAATTCAACGATAAGGTATTACCATTTGAGATCTTATTTCCCTCCCATCAAGGAGATACCAAATGATTTGTCATTTTTGTTTTAATTTCTTTGGTACAAAGATCAGTCTGACAACATTTGAGACTTACTAGTCAGTCACTCAATAGCTCAGTATTTAAAAATTTTTAACGTACAAACTTGGACTATTTTTTTCATAGTTTTAAATTTGAAGCATCCAAAATTGTTTTTAAAAAAAATTGTTTCAGTTTGCTTCGTTATGAGTTCTGAGTTGTTTTTTTTTTTTTTTTTTTTAATATGTTCCAAACTGCTCTTTGGAAGAATAAAATGTTCTTCTAACAAATGTCAATTGATGATTGATGCTAAAATAAAATTCAAACTTTGCTGGGGCGGGGGAACGGTAGAGGGGCTGAATGTGGGCTAAACATTCTCTGGGCCCCCAGCTGATAACGTCTGCTACATTCGGAGTATTCACTAATGAAGGAGCATTGGTATGGGATTGAAAAAGGATTCCCTAGGTCTGTTAATTTACTTGGAATAATTCATTAGCTGCCACTTTCAGCTGTGAATTTAGCTGGTAACTCCCAGGTCAGCCCAACGTTATGTGCAAAGAGGGTAGAGCCATTTTTGTGCAAGGACTTCATGAGGATGGATTAAAGCCCTCTCTCCCATAGTTACCCTGACTTAAGGGAGCTTGTTAATAAAGAGCTCTTCAGAGCCTTTCCTTTGTACAGCCACTATATGAATATTTATAGAGTATTCCATTGGTAAACAGCATTAAAATATAAACAGAGCATACCAAGAAATAGGAAGGCCATTTTCACCTAATACATAGCAGTGCCGAGATACGCTGGGGTTCCATTCCTGGAATGGCTACAGAACAGCACAGAAGGAAAAATCATTTGCTTAACAAAGCAGAGGGCAGCAAATCGTGTTGTCTGGTGGAACTTTGGTGCTCTTGTTAATTGCATCTTCTGAGTAATTGAATGATATATGCATATCTACACACACAGACACAAGTACCAACAGTCACCTGATATTTGTAATCACTGAAATTGGCCATTTGAAGTCGCTGCTTTTGTAGATAGAAAGTGGTCAAATATCAGCATTTTCATACTGTTGAACCTAATTCATGCTGCCCCAAGTTTCTGGCCCTTCTCCTTTTGGGCACAGGGAGGGGTGGGAATATGGAATTCTGTTTACATGTGGGCTCCAGCTACCAAGCTATGCAGGAAAAGGAGGAGGGACGGGGAGTTGAATGGAAACCTTCAGCGACCAATCTCTGCAGCTTCCCTGGGCAGTATCACCTCCTCCGAGGCAGTGGGATTGAGGATGTGGCAGGGAGCACTCAGCCTGAATACCAAAGACACTTCCCACTCGCCAGCTATGGCTGCGTGCTCTTGATTGCACACCTCTGGTACCTGTCATAAATGTGTTACCAATTTTCAAAGGGATTAGTATACAATAAAATACGCTCAACAAGAAGACCACCCAGAACGCAATGAATCATTCTTTGATGATTCAAAAGGCACTTTGGGATCCTGTAGTGCCTGAGGGTGAGCATTACAAACATCAATTATTTTCTGGTAAATGTGTGGAAGAGCCAGTTCACTAGGGGTACTAGTTAAGAAAGTGCTGGGCAATATTCTCTTACAATATTAAAAGAAATAATGTTCTATCCCAGGCCTTCTCTGCTTTCAAGCTCTTGCCAGGACTACTACTACTAATTTCTGCAAAAATTGTTCATTTATCAGCTTGGAGAAATACCCATTCCACAGTATGCCTGAGTAGGTCAAACTGAAATTCCCTCATTTTCCTATGAACCACTTTTTGGGTAGGCTTCTACCCTTTTCCCATAACCATCTACTGATGCCTCTAATTACATTCAAATCACTACATGAGAAATTTGGTTTGACAAAGCTGACAAAATTATTTTTTTAAATATTCAGAGTCAGGTGACACACTTGTGCTTTGCTTAGTTTCAAATGTTCCTAAAACCCAGGAGGACGTGACTCTACTGCACTCAAGTCAATCACAAGTTGAGTTTCTCCCTCCTTGAAAACCACAGTGGTTGGTAATGAAGAAAAAACATCTAGTCTTTGGAAATCAAGTTCATGGGCACTTTTGAAAACAAATTAAGCCAAAACATCTGCAAGGATTTTATCTTTAAAAACCCAGGTGTCTAAAACTTAAGAAGACAAAAATACATACATGAGGTTTTGGAAAGCAAGTTTTTGAAAAATAGGTTTCTAGCAGAAACAAAACTTCAAAAATAAAACGTAGTTGGCTTTATGCATCTTTATTTTCCACGGATTTCTCCTGTTGGCCTTCAACAAGGAATGGAATTCCTAGGTGAGCCTCATCAGATTTTCCAAAGGGCTAAACAAAATGAGGGGCGTGCACACACACACACACACACACACACACACACACACAGCATGAAGAAGTGTTTCCAGCTTGCTAGCATACATAGTTACTCCCATTACTATGAATAGGTGAGCGTGCATACGATCTAAATGAATGTCCTTCTGCTTGAAGCGATTGTGGCTTTGTAGCTATGTTTTTCGCAACATCTACAAATTCAATACCAGCTAACTGTTACCCTAAAATTGTGTCTCCAAGAGACACTACTGGTATTTTGTAAAGTGCCGCTGCTTCTCCTCTCTCTGTTATACATGGTCTAATGGGTTTAGAAAATGACATTCAAAATGCTGCTTTGCCAATTAGAACTTCCGCTACCTGATTCTTGAAGGACATAAGCATGCCTAATTGTGTGCTCAGCCATTTTATTAAGTTGTTTTGAGCGCTGAAAGTCTCTTAACCTTCAGAGAGACCCATATTCATAAAAAAGAAATGTTTTGAGGGAAAAAAAACAACTGGAGAAAAAAAAGGACATTTAATTCCAAATGGAAGTTCTATTCATTTCCGAAATGCACAGAATTTTACCAAGCTACCAAAGCAAAAGCAGGCTACGGATGTTGAAAACTGAGTTAGGAGACTTCGCACAGATATTTTCCGCAAACTGTCTCGACAGTGTGGTGAACGCTGTTCTGGGCAGCTAAGGGGGAAAGACAGCATCGTCTTGCCAGGGGCAGGACTTACTCCCAAACCATTTTTTGATGGTGAGAACTGAACAAATCAGACTTAGATGCTTCCCCTGCCCTGGGTTAACTGGTCCTCGAGTAAACTTAAGTCCAGGGTCTCCTACCAGGGAAATTATTTCGTGCAAGGAAGAGACTCCCTCAGCATCAAAGTCCTTAGCTTTTTTTTTTAGAGAAAGTTTCTTTTTCAAAGTTTAGGAGGTTCCACAGTATGTTAAGCTCTTGACAATTTCCGAGGCAGAGGAGAGACGAGATGCACTGCTACCAACTTTCCAAGACAGCCCATCCTTAACCAGCCCCAAATGGCACCAAGCCTACGGGTCCCCATGTGGGACATACTTAGCGTGATCACAACCTTGCCTCGGGAAGCGTGTGCGGGGGGGACACAGGCCAGATGGTAGCTCCCCGGTTCTCCTGCTCCGTTTCGGAGATGTTCCCCATAAACTACACAGATGGGCCCATTCAGGAACACCACCAGCTCCCACTGGACCTGCCCCTCCAATTCTAGATCATCCACGTGTGTTTCCCACCTCGGAAGGCTTTTCTTTTCTGCTCCCTACCTTCTCGCTCCAGTGCCAATCACCACTCTCCCCCGCAGCCACCCCCCTCCCCAAAGGCTTTCCGAGGCTGCTCCCTTTGTGATTGGCATCTCATTAATGAAGAAGGGCTGGTGTCTCTCTCATTACAGTTACAGTGAGTGAGAGGACCTCAGAACTAATTTACTTGCTCTCACTAGGGAAGACACTTCCCTCCATCAAGAAGTTCACTTTCCTGCCGCCTGTGGCAATAAAAGAACCCGTTTTGTTTTAACATTAATAAGGTGAGAGAATAGAGAATTTCCAAAAGAAATTAAGAAAGGCAAGAGGGTAGGTGCTGGCCCATGGAAGTTTCCCAAAACAGGCCTGATGCTGGAGTTCAGGGAGGGACCTTTGATTCAGCAGCGATATGGATCACTCCAGAAAGGCCGGCAGGCAGATGAGAAAGCAGCTGCTCAGGGAGTCTGGGGTGACAAGCAGGAGAGCTGGGTTCTAGCCCTGGGTCCTATGTCCCTGAGTGACCTTGGCCCAGTCTTTGATTTTCTCTGGTCCTCAGTTTTATTACCAGTAAAATAAGGGGAGTGAATAAAGCCATCTCTTAGGGTTCTCCCAGCTCTCAGATTTTAATATTCAATAAATGGGACTCTGGATTATTTAAAACATTTTCCTGTTTGGAGTCAGTTTTTTATCTCTGGCAACAAATTAGAAATTCCTCCAGAATTAAAGAGCATGGAATGGAAATCATTTGGCTTCTCCAGCTGAAAAGGTCAAGTAGATTCAGAAATGTACTCCAAGCCTGCACCGTCTGCATGGAAACCTAATTAGAGATCATACTTCATTGGCTAAAAGGGATCAAACTTATCCAAGCTTTCATCTGGATATGTATTTTTAAAAATTACTCTGAGTTACTAATTCATTTATCTTTTAACATACAGGAAATTCCACTCATTGATAAAGCTCCGCTTTGACACTCCTGCTCACATAAAATACCTTCCTTCCCAAGCACGTTACTTTATGATTGTGCCCCTTGATCATGTTGTGCTTAAAATCCCTTGTCATTTAAGAAACCATGAAAAGGACATCTTAAAAAATGTGTTCATCATGTAGCTGAGATGGCTTCCGTGCCTGGAACCAGAAGCGTGCCCTCTCAGTGGCTTGCCTCAGTGAAAGGAGGGCAGCCTAGAGATTGTTACCGCAAAAGACAGCATCTCCCGTGTTGCCTTGATTCCATCTGAATGGGAATGTTGGTGTTATATTTCAATATGGGTGACGAAACAGTGGAAATCAGAAATGCTTACATTAGGGACAGAGATGGGAAGACCCTAGAATCTACAGCACATTTCTAATTCCTCTCTCTCTTGTTGATACTGGCTATTTGTGAAATGGGAGAACCAAGTTAACAGTTTGGTCTCCTTTAGTATCTATGGGCTGAACTAGTACTCCCTGCTCCCGACATGCCCCACCGAACCCAGTGAAAATTAATTTCATGTGTACCTACCGAGTTTGGCCTGGGAGCGCTTGAGATCCACTTAGAGTCACGGTCTTCCTGTCATTCTCCAAACTCTCATACCTACTTCTACTGGTTCCTAAGTATTGCCCTAGGGTACTGACAACCTTTTCTCCTACTTACAGTTTTTGAATGAAATTAAAACTAATCCTCTCTGGCTTGGTTAGGTCTTGTGTAAGATTCCCACACCCCACAATCAAGGCCTTGCAATGTGGCAGAAGAGAGAGGCAAGCCACCACACCTCCATCATGATGCAGACGAGGATCCTATTTTTTGTCTCCTGTGTGGCAGCTTTGAATACCCGAGTCACAAAACCTCCCTAATGCAAATCTTCACATTCTCCATCTCACTCATGACGTCAGCCCCTCCTTTTAAACACGAGAAGAGAAGGATGAACAAGATATGTGTGCACCTGAGAATAAAAATTAAAATCTTCAGATTTCCCCCCAGAATCTCACCAGGCCAGTGTGTCCCAGCTTCACTTTCACCTATACCATGGGATTGTAAACCTTCTAATGCTGGTGTTTTTCTTCACTAGTAAGAAAATAAGGGAAAAAAAAACAATCAAAGGCAAGAAAACAAGAGACAGGGGACCAATTTTCAGGTTATCCTTTCCTTCTTAAAAGAAGGGATTTGCCTGCAGTGTCTGTAATTTAGAAGGTTTTAATGAATGGCTTCTAAATTATTTATTACTCATGGAAAGTCATAAACATCCCTGCCTAAACCATTATGAAATTATCTGGGCAGGAGTCAAGTGGTTCAAACATTTGGCACTTTTTACTGGGCTGTTGTTGAAAATAGTTCTGATCTGTGGATAAAACTTCTTTCCTTCCTCGTTACCCGGGATGGTGTGTGAGCATGGGAGTCTGTATCTGATTACTGATGTGAGATCGTCAAAGGCATCTTAGCTTTGTAATTTGTTCTTTTGCAGACCTCTGACTTCATAAGCAAGTCCAAAATTAGTAAAAAAAATAAAATAAAATAAAATGAAATAAAAACATTTAAAAAGCCATCAGCAGAATATACAAACTGGATATTCAAGCAGAAGTGTTTGAAATGCCTCAGCCTCATTTCAAAGCGCTTCCCGCTGTCAAGCCCAAACACCTAGACAGGTAGACTGCTGTGAAATATGTAGGCGACGGCTGCTGCCTGATTTTCAGATGGCGAACAGGCATTTGAAAGCATCAAAGTTCCCTGTATAGATGTGTGTACATTAATCCCAGCTTCTGTGATCTCCACACTTGCCTATTGTGACTTGCTGTTTAATAGATGGTCAAACTTTGCCCTTCACAGACTGCGCATTTTTTTTTTTTTTTCCCCCAAGAATCGGCTCCTCTCCCAGGAGCTTCTTGCTGGGGCCGAGTTTTAAAAGTTTTTCATTCCTGGCCTTGTGCTATGGCACTGGGTCACCCTTTGAATTCTGCACTTTTGAACACCTCACTTGTTGGCTGGCTTTTCCTCGCCCCGGTGCCGACGTCTGTACGTGGCTCCAGTCTGAGCTCCCCAACCACGGAGCATACGCCATGAGCCAACCCTGATACAAATCATTAACAACCGCAGCCCTTGCCCTGTAGGAGCCTGTAATGTGGTGGGAGAGAGGAGACAGACATCAAAGACCATAAACTGGCAGCCCACAGGTCATGTATGGCCCACAGAACTGTTTTGCTTGCACTGTGTTTTAAATTTGGTTTAGCAGCCAACATAGAAAAGTTGGGAAATTTTAGTTAGATATCTGTACTTCCAGATTCTCCTGGAAAATTGGAAGATGTGATTGCACAGGGCTTTCTCCCTGCATGTGGCCTGTTTCAGATGTTCTCTCTCAACTCAGGTGAGCGACAGATGACATTAAGCACCTTAGATGTGGATCTCTTGTTATCTTTACCTTACCTGCTGGGCCACTGGCCTTTTGAGTTTGTGACCCGTGATAGGGACACATACAAAGGCAGATAATGACAACTGGCATATTTGGGGGACACCAGCAGGCACTTAAGAGATGTCATCTCATTTGATTGTCCCAACACATCTACAAGGCTAGGATTCTAACACCCATTATTTTACACGAGGAAAAACTGAAGCTCTCTGCTCTTAAGTAACTGGCAGTATTTCACGCAGCTGCTGAGTGAAGAGTTGGGTGCTGGAACTAGAGCTATTAGCTTTTTAAAGCATCCTTCTTTCCAATTAGCAATGCAAGAAAGTTCCTGGGAAGGGTGTACCAAGAGCTCCTGGACCCACCCTCTCCTCTCTCACTCAGCGATGCTCTGGTTCAGATACGCTGAACTTCTCACTGTACCCCAGATAGTCTAGATCATTTTGTCACTTCTTGCCTTTGCATAGGCTTTTCCCTCTGCCTTGAATGCTCTCTCCTTACCTTTCCTTCTGGACCTGCAAATGCCTCCCCATCCTGCAAAACCCAGTTTAATTGTCAGTTCCTCTGTGAAGGTTTTCATGAACACCTGAATCAGTCATTCTGACCTTGGAGCTCTTGTAGCCCCCATTCTTACTTAAGTGTCCCATGGTAGAAGGTCAAAGTCTCCTCACAGATGACCGTCAGGTCCTTAAGGGCAGGACCGTATCTCATTCATCACCGCATCCCACATGCTGAGCACAGGCGCCTGACAAACAGTACGTATTCAACTCAGGGTGGTCTATGGAATGAAGGATCTGAACCATACATACACCTGTCAAGGTCTCCTTGGGGAAGTGAAATTAACTAAGAAGGGTCAACAGTACATTCCATGTATGTTTTCGTTTGTTTTCTCCTGCCCCATTACTGCACCCATACTTATCTTCCATATTCAACGCTTAACAAGACTGCCACTCACCCCCCTGGTGCCAGATGGCTGAACACACTCACTGCTTTGAATACCCAGATAAGTTCATCGAGCGGCTTCAAAATGGAAACATATTAGAAACTTGCTGGGTACCATACGGGTAATGAGGAACTGGCATATGTGCCCTGCAGGATCATGACACGGCTGTAAACTCAATCAGGAAATGACCAGTGCTACCAAGAGCCTGTGAAAATACCTGTGAAAGGATGGCAGGTGTGCCCAGATGTGAGCCGAGGGCTGGCTGAACATCTCTTTCTCACGTGGGGTATGGGAAACTCTGGATATACACTGATTTCCCTCCAAATCATTGGCCTCAACTGACCTTCCCAATTTTATTCTCTACTCCCATACTATTTTTGAACGTGTAAAATAATTGTCTCGACAGCTAACCACTAAAGGCCTCATTAAATAATATGGAGTAGCATAAGTGTGGAATAAACCAAACCAGAGGCCAAAGCTTAAACTCCATCTCATGCTCGACTCATAAATAAGTGGTAAAATTAAGAGCAGGTGCACAAAGAAGGAAGGCTGGCCTGATAAAATGGAGTTTTATTCTTCCTAATGAACTCATCACATGCAGACAATGAGAAAGGAATGACCACGCAGGACGGAAGTGTTGACTCTGGCAATGAATTATTAAAGGTGAGAAACACGTCTTCTCACAAAATGATTATTTCAAGATAGGATACGGAGGAGAGGCTGTAGTACCTTGAGGGGAGTTTTAATAGGCATGTTTTTGTTCCCCATCCTGAGCAAAGCTTCACTGAATGTGCACTGCAGGTGTGGTTATTTCTAAAACGTGAACAGTGAACGTAGCCTGAGAAACCACGGTCATCATCATCACCAGGCCACTGATACCCTCTGTGTCAGTGGATGTATGATGGATTGGTGTATGGCAGAGATCACATTTTTTTTGAATTATTTTTCCTGGTGTTAAGGGAGGGTAAAGAAAGTCCACCACTTTCCCTTAGTAACAGATTCTTAACTGTTAGTGCCAGGAAGTAAACTACAAAGGGAAATTAACTTCCACGATCAATATTTGTTAAGAAAAATACTCTTTAATTGAGTTAGAATGAAAGTAAATGTGCAAACTGTTATTTAAGATAACTGTCTTGATAAGCTCTTTGCAAGTACAATATGAAGCAGAAAACCTGTTAACTATTTTGTTTCTTCTCTATTCACCAGGGTCAGGTGCTCTCGGCGGGGGTGGGAGGGGGAGGGGGGAATCTGGACCAGTAATATCTTGGTGAAGTTGCAAAAAGAAAAGAAAAAAAATCCATTCCATTGAACATGGTGAACTGATATCTGAATCTATAAACCAAGATAATTACAGAGTGGCTCTACAAATTTGGTTAGGGTTTAGGGGATAATCTTAGACGAATAGAATTAATAGCTCTCGAATGTTCTAGTCACCAGGTCAGAAAAAGTGGATTCTTTCTTTCTGGTCTTGTCAGGACTCGTATACTGATGGTATAAACCCTAACGCTACTGGTTTGACTCTGAAGTCTGAGGTCCATTTAGAATCACCTTGAAAACTCACTACGAGCAGTTTATATAAAACTCAACCAGTCTGGCCTCTATCCTCCCAGGCCTTCTCTGATGAGGCTGGGCCTTTCTTCTTCTTCTTCTCCTCTAATGATAAGCCACACAGTGTCCTCTTCAAATTTCTTCCAACTGTTTCCTACCCCCTGCATTTTTCTTGCTTCTTTCATTTTTCCTGTGTATGCTGACTCCCTAGTTCCCCTCTACTAAATTATGCTCTATTATTTCCACAGCCTGAAGAACTCACAGCTGAAGCATTATTTCTAACCTTATTTTGTATTCCTAGCATGTGCTATAACCTGTTTTGAGTTTTATTTGCAGCCAAGATGCTGACACAGCTCCAATTTTGTTTTCATATTTTGATTGGGTAGGAGTGTTCATTACTGTGGGTACCAGGGTAGGAAAGAAAAGTCATTTTAAAAGGCACAATTTACACTTCCGTTAAGGGGCTTTTTGTTTCTGAATGCTGCCCATTAATATCCTAAAAACTACACAAACGTTCCAAAAATACATTCCTTACGTTCTTGGAGAAAAAAGATTTTAATGAAAATTGTTGTGGTCCAATATTATTTTCCTATCGTGCTTTTTATGTCATGCCTATTATATCTGATCTCCTTTTTTCTTAACTGTCCAGCACACACAGGCAGGTGGAGAAAGCCTAGAAGTCAGGGGTTTCTAAGAAATGATGGTTTCAAAGCCCAATCCAGCTCGACACTAATCAGCCTTCCTAGGGACAAACGCTTCATTGGTGACATTGCTGAATTCATGGTAAGTGTTAAGCTCATGTCTAATAACCAGGTAATTCATGCATTTCACCTATAGGGAGCCCCTCAGATGGGGCATGAGATTTCCACTGAGCTTTCCCATAAAGGAACACATATGGTGAGTAAGGTTTCATAATACCTCAGGTCTTTATATTTGATTTTCAGCCTTATTTTTGGAAGAGGTTTATTTTATCTTCATGGGGCTCTTCTATTCCAAAACAGTTAGGGTGATCCGATAAGATACAGGATACCAGTTATATCTGAATTTTAGATAAACAATGGATAATTTTTCTATAAGTATGTCCCATGCTGCAATATTTGAGACATAAGAATTATTCTATGTTCACCTAAAGTTCAAAGCTAACTAGATGCTCTGTTTTGCTTTGTGTGTTTTTCTAAACCTGGCAACCCCATCTGCAGTGTGTTAAGAGGACAGGCCTCAACTCTTAAACCAGGACGTCTGGGTCCTTCCTCTATACGCTGACTCTGACCCTCTTCTCTCTGCCTTCTTTCCTCCTATATCTGACCTCTCCTCCCTCCTCCAATCCTGTGTGCCATTTACCGGCCTCTGAGTTTGGGTTATTTTCCACGCCGGAAAGCTTCCTTTCCTTCCCTCTCCCTGGATTACTCAAATGCTCCTCCTCCGAGAAGCCTTCCTGGAACACCCAGCCAAAAGTAACCTCTTGCCCCATTTAGATCATCTAGCTCTTTCTCTCTGGACCTCTCACACACTGCCAAGGAGCGTGGGTAGTCATCTCCCCTATATATTATACTCTTTCCACGAAGGCACAAGCTCCTGCGTGGAAGTGGCCCTACCTTTCCAACCTTTTTCTGCGCTTCATAAGGTGCAGCCCTAGGCCTTTCACATGGTCAGTGCTCACCAGATACCTACTGGTTTCAAAGGTGACTGCTGATTGTCAGTGAGCCCCTCTCTCCTGCAGCTTCCACTTTCCCTTACTTGGTTTCTTGCATGGAGGGAAGGCACAGTGCCCCCTCCACAATGTGAGCCAGTAGGCACACGGGAAGCCTTCACACATGCATTCAGCCACAGACCTGATTAAAAGTTTCATGGCCAGATTCATTTCTCCTGGACACGTGAGTAAATAATGCAAAACCCCTTCTTCTGTGGACAAGGCACTTGAGCTCTTTCAATGTCAGATGCCTTATCTGGGAGAAGAGCCTAGTACCCAACCTCCCTCCTAGGGTCCTGAGGATACATGTGATCTTGGAAAAAGATAGGTAGCATGGTGTCTGGAGTGCGTTTAGTGATGAGGATAAGAACACAGAAAAAACTTCTCCAAAGTATATACTGTTTAAACTGGATGTTTGGGTTTCTCATGAGGATTTCCGGGCTAATGTCAGCATCAAATCTTCAAATCACGATCGACAAGATGGGACTTAAAATGACACAAGGGGAGAGAAAACCAACTGGAGAGCATGTGTCAAGATTCTCTGGCTAAGCTACGGGCCTATGCCATGGTCCCTGGGAATTTACACTTAGAAACTATATCGCATGATGATCTGGATTTAGAAATACGCAGAAAAGGAAATTCTAGGAAGAACAATAACACTGGCTTTAACTTTCTCTGAAAACTGTTTTACATTGTTTTCATTTTTCCATTTTGCTTTTCCTTGTATTCCTACAGGTCTCCACACCTCGTGGGAGCTGTTGATCATCTCAAGAACCAGGGCTGTCAGAACAGGGTAGCCAGGCAAGAAGTGATCCACACATCTTGTTAGTAACTTACTTTCCCTTTTTGCTCTGGTTGCATTGCCGCAAAGACAGCGGGGCTTTCATTTACCTGGGAGCCGTGAGAGCAGGGTGAGCCATCCACGGGGCAGCCAAGCCATGACCGTCCAGGGCTCTTGCAAAACCTCCTGAAGCTGCTGGATGGGCAGGCTGTCCGTCCGCTGCACCCCTCCTCACATCCACATTCCAGGCTCAGTGAGCGGAAACCCAGTCTTAAAGCCACATCACAGCAGCACATTAAAATGTCTTCGATTAAGCCCTGGATTAGCATGTGCCCTGACTTTATCTTAATTGCCGATTAAGATTAGTCCCCCTAGGGAGTTTTCCAAGGCTGCTTTATTACCATGGGGTGAATCATTACATATTTGGGGTTGCCAGTGCCATTTAGTTTCCCTGGACTAAAATGGGAGATCCAGACTCTCCCGGCCTCTGAGGAAGAGGCTCTTCATTGCTCCCTGACAGCACGTTTGCATCTGAAGTTTCAGCGGGAATGAAGCCTTGATCCATTGTGACAAGTCTATGAAAGCTGCAGCACAGAAAGCCACGAGCTTTCAGGTGGGCTCTTGGCATTAAATATCTATGGTGAATTTTGACCTGAAGAATGATATTCTTGATACACTGAGTTTTGGCTTTATTATTCACAGTGATTTACTTAAAACATTTTTTTCTCTCTCCCTCTATTTCTCTTTCTAAATGGATATACATAATTTGTTCTATGAACTGTCTGAGGATAAGGTATATACAACATGGTCCTTGAGCCCTAAATACTTCAGTGTGTTTCCTAAGAAGAGGAATATTCTCTTATATGATGACATAACCACAGTCATCAACTTCATAAATTACATGGCTACGGAACTTCCCTGGTGGCACAGTGGTTAAGAATCCGCCTGCCAATACAGGGGACACGGGTTCGAGCCCTGGTCCGGGAAGATCCCACATGCCGTGGAGCAACTAAGCCCGTGCGCCACAACTACTGAGCCTGCGCTCTAGAGCCCATGAGCCACAACTACTGAAGCCTGTGCGGCTAGAGCCCGTGCTCCACAACAAGAGGCACCAGCGCAATGAGAAGCCCGCGCACCGCAACAAAGAGTAGCCTCCGCTAGCTGTAACTAGAGAAAGCCCGCACGCAGCAATGAAGGCCCAATGCAGCCAAAAATAAATTAAAAAAAAAAAATTACATGGCTACAATTAACTATCTACTCTATCAATGTACTTTGAAATCTGCTTCAGTAAATAATACCCTGGGTATCTATTGAGATCTGGTTACAAAATAGAGGTGGAAATGGAGGGGAAGAAATAATATTTTCAGGAAAGAGTAAGAGAACTCTTTATTTTGAAGAAAGAGAAATGAGAAAGAACTCATTTCACAGCGGCAGCAGAGTCAAGACAAGCTCAGGAACTCAGGCAGTCAGCTTTTCTGTCTTGCTAGAGCTTCTCAGACAGTGTACTGCAGGGCCCCAGGGTCATGGGCGCACCTCAGGGGTGGGTGGTGGAGGGCAGGGGCGGGCACAGAGGCTGCAGTTTTCTCCCACCCATTGTCTCTGTCTTTTGAAGAAAAAACGCCACTGCTAACAAGCGCTTCAAAACTGGTCATGAAGGAGCAAATGTAGTTAAATAAAAGGCCAACGAGGCCAACTTCTGGCCATTGAATTGATAAGAGCATAAAGACTCAAGGAGGGCCAGGTCAGTCTCTACACTGCAAACATTCAGAGCACCTGCCCCACCAGACTTGACACTACCCTGTCTAGATAGGGAGGCTTCCCCAGTGCAGAGGCCAAGAGGTCTTTTTTTTTTTTTTTTAGGGGTGTGCTCAGGCATTTATGTGGTGTGTAATAAAGACTTGATGATAGCTGTACCTATTTCACATCTTTTCTCTTCAGTTTAAGATACTAATTGCTTATGAAATATTATGTAGCTATCTGGGGAGGCATAAATCAGGAGCATTCAGCAGCAATGGGAAGACCACACAGCTGAAAGGTCCTTTCATGATGGTGTGTACCTCTGGCCTGACTCAGACTGAGGGGCTGGCTCATACCCATAGCCATGGTTTCTGGAGATTCCTAATAGGGCAGTTCCCTGCTTTCTACCCCAGTGAACTTAATCCTGTTACTGCTCTGGATGAATTAGCTTTTATCAGAGTACACGGGTCAGGTGAGTCTGTATAGTGCTTATCAATGTCAAGGTCAGCCTTAATATTCATCCTCAGATGTGCTGTCCCATTTCATGATGTCTTCATCTGAGAATGTCTTCATCTAGAAGCCATTACTGGAAACCACTTAATTCTGAAAGGCCATCATCAAAGATCTCATAAGGATCACAGGAGGCCAATCTCCTTCTTGGATCCTCCACCAAGATACCAGACACGCCTTTTTTTTTTTTTTTTTAAAGAATGGATCATTTTGTTTTATTTTTTGGCCATGCTGCACAGCGCGTGGGATCTTAGTTCCCTGAGCAGGGATTGAACCCGTGTCCCTTGCATTGGAAGTGTGGAGTTTTAACCACTAGAAGCTAGGGAAATCCCCAGACACGCCTTTCTAAAGACTCCTGCTCACATGGTGGTTGGTATTCCTGCTTCTACTAGTAGAGTTTACTCCTAGAAAAGAGAAAGCCCCTCTCTGGTTTCCCTACTTAGCTTGCTGCTCTGAGTAATTACCAGTCTTAGCTGCACTTGAGAATTCCAATGGATATACCCATACCTAGGTCACTCAAATATCTCACGGTCTTCGTCTTTCTTTACACTGAAGTCCTGAGACACACCACAACAGTCACTAGTATTTCTGAGTGGACAGAAGTCACTTACAGTCTCTAAGTGTTCTAGTCTGCCCCCTCCCATGGTAATCTTATGTTCATCCTGAAGCAGAGCATACGAATTGAGGACAAAAGCGCTCTCTTTGTTAAACCCACATGATAACCACGTTCCTTAGATTTTATTACAAAACAACCATTGGCTTTAACTGGCAACTGGAAAATTTAGGGTAATTGTAGTATCAATTCATGATTACTCAACACATTTCCTCAACTTCCTTTGTGACTGATATTTCGAGAGTCTATTACTGTAACATTCTCTGAGTAAAGTGTGTTGTCCTGAAACAGGGGGGTCTGAGACACCCCACACCTCTAAGGTTTCTCACCTATGAATCACATGGCTGCCAAAATATCTTAACCCTCTTCTTTCTTCTTTCAATCCTTCTCTCTTAAGCTCCCTTCAGTTGTCCTCACTGGATCTGCCTTCGGCATCTGTAGTAACATGACTCTAAACGAATGGGATTTCCACGTTATTCTGGTCCAGGCTGCAAATGATTAGATTCCCTACTGAGCCCCGATGGCAGTATTACTAGGCTTTAACTTGATGGGACTGACTTCGTTAATAGAATTCTCTCTTCAGTTGTTTGACTATGTTAATGTTGCTAGAAGGAAAAAACTGATTTTCCTATACGTAAGCTGTTTTCAAATTTGCATGGGGGGGGTTCTCCTGAACAGATCTGCAGTTTTCTTCCTGTGGAGACACTACAATTACATGTTTGTTTTTCTCCCTATAAAAACTAATACCTTGCGAGGCACTCCACCAGGAGTACTTAGATTTAGTTCTGATTAAAAACTCCTCTTGGATATTTCTGTTCTAAGCTCGAAGACCTCTTTTCCTACTTTCCTTCTCTGTTCTTCATCCCTCCCTTATTGCCCCTATTCAAGGCACGCGTGTACACAAACACACACAGATACACACACATTTCATTTGTGCCTACGTTGGAACAGATCTGAGCCAACATATTCCCTGGGGGGAAACAACGGTCTCTTTTCCTATTAATGAACAGTATGTTGTTGCAGATTCATCGAGGGCTTAATTGAATAAACATGGAAAGATGAATATGCTTATGGGACACCAAACCTCTTTAGGTTTAAAATTACTGACATAGAAGAATGATCTCGCGCAGCACCCGCATCCTTTCCCGGCTGGGGCATTACGGAGTACAACATGGCAGGGAAAATGTCCCCTGCTTTGGGCTTCTACTCCTTCGACCCTTTGACTCCATGTCTTCCATCCCTAAGTGCCGGGGGAGGCGTCAGATCTGTAGATGTCAGCAGTGCCTGTGCGTGAACTAGTTCAACCTCAAATTCTGTGGCTTAGCCCTTATCGGTAATTCGATGGGAACCTGAAACTTTGTTGAAGGGGAAGGTATTTTGCTGTCTCTGGGAGACGTGAGTTCAGACAGCACCCAGGATATTGTGATCATCCACTGGCTTGAGGTGAAGGGACTCACAGCCAGCTTTCAGGAGCAAGCCTCTCCACCATCCCCATACCCCTGCCCTCCTCTCCATCCCCTGACACTTTCCTTGGATGCGCTTCAGACTGTGTCCTCTGCATTTCCAACCTCACACTTCCCGCTCTCATGGGAAAAAAAAAAAGTCCACAATAAGAGAACAGAATCAAATTCAGCTGGTAAATTAGACAATTGACGTTGCAATATGATTTAATAGGGACCGGCCCCTAAGCACCTCCCTCATTGGCCATGCCCTAGGCCTGACTCTCCAGTACTCCTCTGAGTTAAGGAATCCTCACCATTGACACCATGAATTCCCCCATCCTGAACCCATGCCAGACATTGCTAATCAATCATAGAACTTTCCCATTTCCCATACTTCAAGCAGTCACCACGAATCCACTAGAGTTGACATGGGAGCTGAATTCTATTGATATTTACCTTCCTAGGTTAAGGCAATGAATAAGCCTAAACTTCAGGGGTTTAAATCTCAGCTCCACCACATAAAAGCAGTGTGACTTTGGGCAAGTTATTCTGTGCCTCAGTTTCATTCAGTGTAAAATGAGGATAATTAGAGTCTCTTTCTTATATGGTTTGAGTATTAAACGATTTAGTATTCTAAAATGCTGAGGACACTACCTGGCCTACATCAAAAGGGATGTATGTGTCTGCTATTGTTATTATTGTTCAAATGCAAATATAACTCAGGAAGGATGTGTTACAGTGGATTACCCACATCCGCTTCATCTCAAATGAGTCTGTCCGATGGCTAGGTAATGTCCTAATAAGGTCTTCTGGAGGAGGAAAAGAGAGCAGGGCAACTCTGTCCTGGCCTTCGTAGATGCCAAAGATTGCCAGGTGGAGAGTGACGGGCTGAGAAGCTAGGAGCACCAGACAAGAGATGAGTGCAGGGAAGAAAGAAAAGAGGGAGCATCAAACACTTCCCAACCCTGCTTTCTTGAAATACATGTGCTTTCTCTGCTCCTTTTTAAATTAAGCAAACCAAACTGAGAGAGCAGAGCCTAGATCCCCAGCCTAAAGGTCTGCAATCAAGCCATGGATGCAAAAGGCAGGGACAAGGTCTGGGTTTCTCAAAGCTTGGGGCTGGATCTGGTTGGGGGAAGTAGAGGTATTGTAAAAAGCCTCTGAATCATCATCTGCACCAACCACTGTCCAGAGACTGTATCAAGAGCAGTGCAATCACCGTCTCTGGATTGACGCCATCCTATTCTGACCACCCTACTTAAACCGGCAACCTGTCTCCCCCGTACCTGTTCTACCCTTTCCTCCTTCCCTTAGCTCTTAACACTTTCTAACACACTATATGATTTACTTATTTCTGATATTTATTGCTAATTGTCTTCTTCCTGCAGGAATAGAAGCAACTCAAAGGCATGGATATTTATTTATGTTTGTTGATATATTCCTAGTACCTAGAATTGTGCCTGGCTCACAGTATGTGGTGAGTAAATATTTACTATGTAAATGAATGAATGAATATTGTCAGTTCTTAAATGCAGTTCTCACACTCTAAAACACTGGAGCCCCTTTAAGGCAGTAGCAAAAACAAAACCAAACAACACAAAAAAAGTATAAGCACTGGCACAGTTTAGTCCTCTCTAAAAAAGTATACTCCAATTACATAAGTGAAAAGCTGAAACAGCAAACAAACAAACAAATACACAAACACAGAACATTAGCTCAGGAGGAAACACATATGTCTGAGCTAAACACAGAAATACCTCCTCTTTCACCAGGAGAAGCCTCATAATATCATAGAAAATTCACTAGCCTAGATATAGGGAGACCCTGGTTGAAGACCCAGCTTGGCACAGACCAGCTGTGTGACCTTAGACAAGTCACCTTTCCTCTCTGGGCCTCAGTTTCTCCATCCAAGTTTAGCTTGATTCAATGCAAATTTTTAATGAGTGCCCACTGCATCACTTCTAGCCCTAAGACGGCATAGACCTAAGATGGCATAACCCTACCGAGTCCCACTCGATATTAAGATGCTAAAATAGCCTACTATCTAAATTTGATTATTCGTGGGCGAGAAATTAAAGCTCTATCCCCTCCCCTCCTTGCTGTGGGCTGCAGCCCCCAGGTGGATTGCACCTTCATGTAGATATCCTTACTCAGCAGGGCAGGCATTTACTCAGAGAGGCCAGGTGCTGAGAGCCCCTGGTGCAGCCGAGTCTAGGCGCACACCTCTAATAGCCACTTCGAAGAACCAAGAATCCAACAGCAATCTCACCAGCACAGGGAATGAGTACAATACAGAGAGACTAGGTGCTTACGGAACTGCTGAGCAAGGGGTGTGCAGATGCTCTTTCAAATGGCTTACAAAGCATCACAACAATGGGAGTGGGGTTACCACCTCCTCACAAAAGCACATCTGGAGGATCTCCATGCTCGCTTGCACCCTTGAATACTGAACCCAGAAAAATAAATTGACTTGCTGTTTAATCCAATAGCCAATACGAGCTTCTGTTGTATAGACTCAATTGACTTAAAACTCAAGTCATAGCCTTCGGCAAGAAAAGTATAATGCAACTGCGCAGGCCTGGTATCGATACATATCACAGGGAGCTGTAAGAAACAGTTATCCCAAACTGCATTTGGTGGGAATGGTCAGCGCTCAGAGATCGATGTGGCTAATAATTTTTTGATCTTGCTTACTGAACAGCTGAGCACACTCTTGTTATCTTTACTGTTTATGAAGGTTCTCTAGAGGGATTCGGTTAGCATGATTTTTTTTTCCCACACACAAGGATCCGTCTTTCTCCCCCGGTTCCATCAGAAGGGTTAAACACGCCCAGCTCCGAACAGCCACTGCCCATGAATGTGCTCTCTGTCACGCATTACTTTGGCGTCAAACCTAACCCCATAGCACAGCCCAATTACCGGGTTGTAGACCAGCGTCTATATTTCGCTGTTTGGCTGCTGAGTGACAACAAGATAAATTAGAAGAGCTAGAAATTAAATTATACTGAGTATGCTTTAATGCCTTACATGTAAACCCTCTGCCTGGCAGACTCTCTGTCTGGCTTCCTCGGGGACTTGATGGCAGAGGGGTCAAGAACGAAATTTTCTGAGAACCAGCTGCCTTTACCAAAGAATAAAATCCTCCCCCCAGTTTCCAATTTCTCAGTTCGAAGAACTGCTGCCTGCTTCTTCGCATGGAAGGTGGCTACTCTTCTTTTCCTTTTGCTTCAGGATCCCTAATTTAGAGCCTTAAAAAGAACACAGTGTTCAGGGAATTTGCATTAATTTCATTACATTCTATCTCTCCCTGGGGGTGCAGCAAACTGTGCAGTTTGCTTTGAGTTTCCGTTTAGACACACCCCAGAACTCAAAGTAAAAATGGTATAGGCTTAATAACAACTTCGAGGGAATCCTTTTCAAGTTCAAAGCAGAGGGTAAACATTAACTAATCAACTCCCCCTGCCAATACCGTGTGAGGTATGAATTAGCCCCATTTTATAGATGAGAACATTTAGGTGGAGAGGATGAATGACTTGTTCCAAGCCCAGATGGACTTTAGTCGGTGAAGGGATGAGCAACTTGGATTCCGGTGTGTAGTGAGGGCTCACGTGACTTTTCTCATTCACAGAAATTGATGAAAACCCTGTCCCAGGCTCAGGAATCCGAGCCTAGCTCAGCTGATTCTCTGCATTGGTCAGAACAGCATCTCTCAGCTCAGCACGGCTACCACTACCGATTTCTGCCCTCAGTTTTCTGGCCAGAAGGGATTACTTTTCTCCAACACAACTCAAAGAAACTCAGATCAAAGGCTCACCAATGGGTCATTTAAATGCCAAAGCCTGTCCAACATCTTCCTCTAGTAAGACTACCTGAGTTTTACTAGCCTCGCTCTGCTATGCAAGTCGTGTTCAACCCAGCCTGCACACAGCACCTTGGACCTGCAGCCTCTGGAGATATAAGACCGTAGCTGGATTGTATAAGGGGAATGCCATTTGGCACAAGCAGATAGATAGGTAGATAGATAGATAGATAGATAGATGGGAAGAATACAGATAAATTGACCAACACATTTTGTGTTGTGAACGTTTTGGCTAATCTTGGTAATCCACACATCTTTTACAAAGACCAAGCTGATGGTCACTTTGTGGGAAACTGGACAAGGTTTTTCTCAAGACAGTCCCAGATGTCTGAGCTTCTGATGACCTTGACACGGTTCTACATTTTCCCCATGAATTGCCTTAAACTGATGTGCACCGATAGTCTTTCTGTTTTCATTGTGAAATGGTTAACTGAGACATGGGAGGAATTATCTTTCTAGTTCATATGCACCAAGTAGTTTTGCCTCTCAGAGGGTGGTGACACTAAGATTTCAGCTTTCCCTCATCAAAAACATGTGGATACATATTTTCCAAAGCACTTGGGGGTTTCCAGCAAATCTTTATACATCTCTCGAAAGTACCTTCAGAAGCAACAACAGTCATCCTTCACAGAACACACATGAAATGTGTCTGTTCCGTGGGGAGATGGTAGGAGGAAGAGCTTTAGGTGAGCCATAATGAATATGGGAATTTAAGGAAAAATAGAGGGAGAGAAATTTCTTTACTGCCATGCTGGGAGTGGAAAAGTTTAGTCTGGTGGATCTCAACCCTGGCTGCTTATCAGAACCATCTGGAGAACTTTTGTAAACTCTCATGTCTATTTCAGTCCTACTGAATATGCTTCTCCAGGAGTAGGACTAGACAGAGGTATTTTTTAAAAGCTGCATTTGTAATTCTGTTGTGCGGACAAGTCCAGGAACCACTGGGCTGGTCTAGGGAGCACAGCGTAGACAGTGAACACCTACATGTGAGTTACATCACCTGTCAGGGAACACACAAGAGGGATATTCCTTTAAAAAGAATCGGACAGCCACTTCTGTGTGGGATCTAAAAAGTAATAGAAATGAATCTATATACAAAGCAGAAACAGACTCACAGACATGCAAAACAAACTTATGGTTGCCAAAGGGGGAAGAGGAGGGGGAGGGACAAAGCAGGAGTTTAAAATTAACAAATACAAACCACTACACATAAAATAGATAAATAACAAGGATTTACTGTATAGCGCAGGGAATTACATTCAATATCTTATAATAACCTATAATGAATATAATCAGGAAAAGCTAACTGAATCACTATGATGTACACCTGAAACCAACACAATATTGTAAATCAACTATACTTCAATAAAAAAGAAAAAATAACAGTAACAACAACAATAACAACAACAAAAAAGAATTGGGCAAGGGGCTCCTCGGGTAGTTGCCTCTAACTTGCGCCATTGTGCAATTAGTAATTAAGTTTTGATGTTTCACATGAGAAACTATTTTAAAACAAGAAATCCTTCATTCTCACTTTCATTTAAATGGACTCAAAAAGAAACAATTCGCTTTAGAGATGAGCAGAATTAGGAATTACATTACTGACCCCAAAATAACTTAAAATGAAAAAGTATTTAAGAAAACAAAATGAAACAAAACCCACACTGCTGCATCTGTAATCCATGGGGCAGGTTTTCTCAGACAGCTTGCCTCCACACAGCCATGCACGCACCAAGCTTACAGAGGGTCCACTGTGTGCTGGGAAATGTGCCTGATCCTAGCAGTACCGGGATGAAGCAGATGTAGTCCCTACATGCTAGGGTCACCCAGCCTAGTAAGGGAGGGGATAAGATAAGTGCTGTGATAAAAGCTGATTTTTATTTGCCTCCTCCATGGGTCACGTAATCTTTCAAGTTCCACATCTCATTTCATCCTCACGACAACCTTATTAGGTGGGTTCTATTATTGTACCCATTCTACAGATGAGGAACCTGAGACTTAGAGGGCTTAACTAACTTCTTGAAGGTCACAAAATCTGTAAGGAGGAGATCTGGGTCTTTCTGACTCAGCAAGCCAAGTTTATATCCCCATCTTATTCTGCTTCAGAAGTAGATAGAAGGTATGGGGGGCTCCGGTACGTGGGCTGCTCAGCTGGGCTGGCTGTGTCGGGGTGGGGTGGGGAGAGTTGAGCACATCCTTTTCTCTTGTTACATCAGTGCTGCTTCACATCAGAGTGAACTCAGCATCTTGGGTGCCTGCAGCTTTCAAGATTGGTGTTAAGGAATCTCCCTCCCCTTCAACTTGCCCATCCAAGCAAACCCAGCAGTTTTACGGTCAGCGATGCCTTTGCGGCTACTCTCTCTCGGTGGGGAAAAAACAGAACGAGCCCGGAGTCCTCATGCTGGGCTCAGTGTGGTACCTGAGAGCCATTTATTTCAGTTCCCCAGGGCAGGACTCTGCCTGGCTTGCTTTCCCATGTTTCAGCAGCTCAGAGTGCCCGGCCAGGCCACAGAGTTAGGTGCGGCTGATCTGTAACTCAAAGTCATCTATTTATCCTCTAACTGCACTGCTCCCTGGCAAGTGCAGGGGAGACCAACGCACGCCTTGCTGTGGTTCAGTGAGCCGAGCTCCCGGGCTCCTGTACCTTGGCCGTGGTGTCAAGTCACAGTTATATAACCACTGGGCTGAGTGCCTCCCTGGAGGGGGAGACTGGGCGGGTGAGCAGGAAAGGCATTTGTTAGCGTAATGTTCAGAAAACAGACTTCGAAATCTTTCCCGAGACTTGAGAGTTTGGAACCGTTGTTTCCCATACAATTTGTTTCCCATTTAATTCTATCATCTTTGAATCCTACGCATTTGAGCCTGGACAGCTGCGGGTAGGGAGGCTGGCAGAGTGAAAGGGCTCAGATGCTTTCAGGCAGTGAGTTTATTTGGCCTTAAAACGTGCCCTGTTGTACAACTGTTTTCAGTAGACCGAACCCCATGCTGAAGAACATGTGAAAATTAATGCACAATTGCAGTTAAGGGAAGCGTACCCTGTTGTGAGTTTTACATCCATTCTTTTGCTTCTGAAGTCTTAAAGTGGACAACGGAAAGATCGGAGGATGAAGGGCCTTCTAGAAGGTCCTTGAAACCTTTCAGTAAGGACAACAGAAGAAACAAACAAGTCCCATTTTGGCTACTTATTTTTGGGTTACACAAAACTTAAAACCACCTTTTTTTTTTTTTTTTTTTAAATGGGAAAGGCGGTCATGTGACATGCAGTCACTCCATATCACAGAACTCAAGTCAAGTTTTATTAATATAGACTCATCCACAGCTGTCATCTGCCCTGCAGCTATGAGAAGTAAAGTTTCCCACCCATACCCCCCCGCACCCACATGTGGCCCTAAAACATTTTTAATGAATGGTACCTGATAAGTGAGTGTGTGGGAAAATGTTCATCCCTGCTAGTAATAAAAAATGCAAATTAAAGCAACTTTGAAAAGGTAGCATTTAAGTCTTATTAAATAATACCCTAACTCCGGTCAGGCTGCAATGAAACTGATAGACTCAAATGCTATAGGCACTGAGTTAAATCAGCATAATTCTTCTCGAAAGAACTAAGGCAATGTATAACAAGAATCATCAAGATATGCTTCCTCTGACCCAGTAATCCTTCTCCTGGGAATGTATACTAAAGACATAATCTGACAGAAGCAAAAAGTTACACAAACTGTAGCGCTGTCTCTAATGATCAAATCTAATCACACACATACACACAAAATTCCAGAAGGAGCCTAATGTTCGGTAATCGGGGATGGTTTAACAAATTATGTGATACTGATGATGGAATATTATGCAACATTAAACTCCAAAAGGCACGAGGGGAAAATTTAAGATTTAATATCACAAGGATGATAGGATTTACTTGAATGTTTTTCTTCATCATTTTTTAATATATAAAAGAAATGGGGCTTCCCTGGTGGCGCAGTGGTTGAGAATCTGCCTGCCAATGCAGGGGACACGGGTTCGAGCCCTGGTCTGGAAAGATCCCACATGCCGCGGAGCAACTGGGCCCATGAGCCACAACTACTGAGCCTGCGCGTCTGGAGCCTGTGCTCTGCAACAAGAGAGGCCGCGATAGTGAAAGGCCCGTGCACCGCGATGAAGAGTGGCCCCCGCATGCTGCAACTAGAGAAAGCCCTCGCACAGAAATGAAGATCCAACACAGCCAAAAATAATAAATTAATTAATTAATTAAAAAAAAAAAAAGAAGAGCATTATAGAGAATGTAGTAGGAGGCCCCTTGGACAATTATTTTCTGGTACAAAGGGGCTTTTATTAAGGATCTCCTGAATGAAAATAATGAAATATAGAGGGTCACCACCATCAGGCTGGATGCTGGGGGAAGGCTTAACACATTGTATCCTTTACTCTCTAGTCTAAGTCAGGTCTTTGGCCTTGGAGTCTCACCTTTACAGAGGACCTCTTCCATTTATTCCAAATAAGATGACTTTGAAAGGTGCTAAAATGGGGCCCACTCTCCTCACACCAGCCATATTAGCTCACATCCATTCAAGTCCTGGAAGCACCCTTGGAGGGAACCTGAGAAAACCCTCAATGCCAGGGTTTCAGAACCTCCAGATGGACAAAGCTGTCTCTTATCCGTCCTGAAATTAAGGAAACTCAGGTCTATGTGACTGACCACAGACAGGCAAAGAAGTAAATCTCTCTATATGATAATAAACCAGTCCCACAGTTGGTTTAACTCAATGATTTCTGGTCAAAGCAAGTGCAGCCATGCCTTTGCTATATATCAGCAGCTTCTCATGCCTGCCAGTAAACAGTGTGGGCAGGTCTGTGCTTTAGTCTTCATTGGTCTGTGTCCAATTGGGGAAAATAAGTTTTCATGGAGCTAAATACAAAGTAAAAAATTATTTCTTACTCTAAGATAAATGCCCTTTCCAGTTTTTTGGCGTTAAAACTCCATCCTTTTGAGAACAGATGGTCACTATTGATGGGTAGTTTTTTTGGTGTTTGTCCTGCTATTTCTTTGCAGTAAAATACAGGAATTTTATATTGGCCCCCAAAATGTAAGTGAAATCAAACTATTTCATTACATACATTGACCTTGGATCCCCATTCAATAGGGATATAGAGATTCTGGACATTCTCATGGGGCCACACCAAACATTTTGGTGAAAAGTTCTGGTCCTACTGTTGACTCTTCAAAATGTGCTGTATGACTGTTACAGAGCTTTGCTTCCATCACTGCATGTGTCTGTCTGTCCTTCCAGGTTGTGAAGAAACCTCTGCCTTGTGCTTCTGGTGACTAACACAGCTTCAAGTATACTGCTGTTAAACTATACTCTGTAGCTGGACAGACAACGTGGGTGAAATCTGAAGACCAGCTGCGGAATTGAGATGAAAACTTTCAATGTGGGTTCAGCAGACCCGATTAGAACCCTGGTTCTGCCACTTAACAGCTGTGGGATTGAGTAGCTACTGGTCCTCTCCAGCTCCAATAGTGTAGAAACACTTCCACACCCTCCACCGGCATCCCAGCCGTCACTGTGTACAGGTCATGAGAAAGTCCTGCACGGGGGTTAATTTCATTTCACTCTCGCCATCTTATGCCCCGACTGGATGCTTCTCACACTTCCTTGTCACCCCTACCTCAGCCCTGGGCAAAGGGGACCCCAAAGCAAAAGGCGGGTCCTCCTACCCACCAGGGGAGGTGGAGGGTCAGAGGCAGCCGTCCGCGAGCTCCAGTGAAAGACAAAATCAAATACAAGTAGCATCCGCTCACACTGACTCATGATTATTGTGTTTGACAAGATAACCTGCACTCGCTTGTACATTCATTACAGAGCTTCTGAAATGATTCTCTCTTTGTTCCCTTGAACATAGGAATTTTTAATGAACAGTTTCAGTGTCTGGTTTCACGCACTTGAAACTTAAACATCGGTGAGCACCTTTCTAACAGGCTTGATCCATACCCTCAGAGGGTCTACTGGAGACTCCAGCTGGGGGACTTGTGTGGGCTTGAAACTCGTGTGCTTTCTTCCTGAAGTCACTGATGCAAACAAGGAAGAAGAACTTTTAGCCTCCCCTTTCCAGTGATAAATATTTTAAATAAATGGAGAAAGGATTTGAATTTTAACTGTGGATAAGTTAGGCATGAAGGGGCAAAGAGAGTGTTGTAACTGCCATGTGTTATTTTGAACAAATTCATTGGCAAATTATGTCACATGTAGCACAAAGACAAGGTAGATGTTCGGCCCGTTGTGGCACGGGAAGCTTCACTAAGACCCCTCAACCACCTCTCCAGCTGCATCTCACGCTGCTCTCTCCCGCATTCCTGGGCTCTAGCCTCAGTAGATTTCACCCTGCTCCTCAAACACACGTGCTTCACCTCGCCACAGGGCCTTTGCACATGACACTTCCTTTGCCTGGTTCAGTCCTATTCGTGTTTCCGATCATCCTTTCCTCAGGGAAGCATTCCTCCCCTTCACATTGGGACAAAACCCCTGTTATGTATTCTTCCAGGGTGTATCCTCTGTAGTACTCCTTGCTGTTGTTACTTTACAGTTATTTGGTTACAATTTGATGAACTCCTTTCCCCCCAGGAGACTGACTGTAAGCTCTGCAGAACAGAGACTGCCAGTCTTTGCGCCCATCTTATCTGCATGGCAGGTGCCAGTAACTATTTAAGTACTAAATGAATAGAATAAATGCATCCCTGACAACCTCACCAAAATCCTCTTTTAGGGACCTGCCTTTCCACAGCACCCTGTGGAATAACTTAACAGTCCTGGTTCCAGGCCTATGGGGGTTTCAGCAGCTGGAGAGATCTTCTTCACACATAAACAAGATCACTGTGGTTGAGGGTTGGGCAGAATGTGGCATCAGTGAATCCAGGTGTCTTCCAGATGGTACCTTTCTGCTTGGACCTTTTTGCCCTTCTATTCCCCACATGTCCAATGGTGACAAGATCAGTATGCCCTTTGTTGAATGGCCAGAGGATAAACAGAAACAAACAAAATGGCCAGACAACAGAAACACAAATGCTTTGAAAAGGTAAATGTTGATTTTACTTTTTACTTACAAGTAACCACCTCCTTGGCCACCTCTATAAAGAGCCTTGAGCCTTACCAGAAAAATATGATGGAAGCAACCCTCTTGGGTGAGATGTAGCTTACGCAGCAGGAGGGTGCTGGGCCCAGTTTGGGGGCACAGTTCAGTGGCAGATGAACAGACAGAGGGGAGGACCCTGTAGGGAGCTGGGTGAGCTTGCCCTCCTGCCAGCAGGGCCACCCGGGGAGGATGGTGGTTGGATGACCACCCTGCAGCAGAGATACTGAGCAGCTTCAGGATGGCAGAGGACCAGAGGACATGAGCAAGGCGTCACGTTCTTCTCAAGAGCAAATTACCCGTCTGCCCCGAGCGCCTTAGTTTCTCTAATGGTTCTTGGGCCCTATTTCACCTGGGTTTGGCAAACACACAGGAAGCCTCCTCCCTACCTGATGCTCACCAGACTGGATCCAGCCCTCTCCCGGGGGCAGCGCCCTCTTGGAGTCTCAGGTGTGATAACCATTTAGCAATCTTAGGGGCAGAGGTATGGAAAGTCCCGCGTGACCACAGAGCGAGAACCGTGGCCTTTCTCAGCATAAAGGGAGTCGGGAACCACTGGGTGGGGTGTGAGTGGGACTTCATCAGTGTTTTCTGAACATATCAAGACTTCCAGGCCACAGCTCTTCAAAGGCAAATGTCATCCCATTTTACAAAGGGGGGGCAGAGAGGTAAATCGGCAGGTCTACTGTGAGTCGCTGAATGCTGTGAAGGTAGCTGTAGGTTCATCCCACGAGACCTAATAGGACACGTGAGAGAAGTGCTGGGTCACCGCACGGGACTATCAGAACGCAAGGCGCTGTTACTGCAACATTGGGGAGCGCAGGGACCCTGGCCCAGCTGAGAGACAGACGTGGTCGTCACAGGATTAAATACTGAGCTAGTCCCTTTCTCATTTGGAAAGGTTACACCCTCTTCACATGATAATGTGGAATCAGGACGGATCCAATAAATGTGGCATTTCTGCACAACAATGCACCCCAACTGTGGCCAAGGCTGAGGAGGGATGGAGGGATGGCCACAGCCAGTTGTCCTTTCTGGGTGTCCCCTTGCAAGGCGTGGAGTGGGGAGAGCTATATTAGTGGCTAAAAATCTATTCATCTAACAGAAGTATTGCTTATCTAACCAAGGGATATGTACAATTGTTTTGATTAATCCTGCCGTCCGTATGGAGCACTTACAAAGGCCAGCCCGGTGCTAAGCACTCAGAATGCAAAGCTGAATAGGGCACCATGACTGCTCTCAAGGAGCTATATCCTAATTGGTTAGAAGGGCACATAAACCACAACCTACAGTTGCCCCCTTGCACGCCTATTGCTGTTATATGCCAGGTGCTGTGGGAACTCAGAGGAAGGAGAAACTCTGCCAGGAGAGCCTAGGAAACCTTCCCGAAACAAGGTATTGACGAAAGACTAGAAATTTACCAGGCATCGGAAAGACCAACCATTTAGTCATTCATTCGTTGACATTCAATGTGCTGGGCACCCTGCCAGGTGCTGAGGATACAGTGGTGACAAAATAGCCCTGTCCCTACCCTCATGGAGCTCATGGTCTAGTGGGGGTGGGGAAACACACAAACGGTTAACCATAAATTTGGAAAGTCCTCTGAAGGGAAAGTACAAGGTATCTCAAGAGAGTCTACCTGGGGAGCTGATCTTGTCTGGGAGACGGGAGAAATTCTGGCGAGGACGTGACACTGAGCCGAGGTGGGACGGATGCTCAGGGGTGTAGGAGACCGAGGGGCGGGAAGTGCAGGCAGCAAGAGAGATGCAGCAGAGCGAGCCTCACGTGCATTCATTCATTCCCTTAACGTTTATGCAGTATTCATGTGTGTCGGCACAGTGCTCAGTACCGTGGTCACCACAACGAGCAAGACATCTCTGACTTCAGTGAGGCTAGTCGGGGAGGAGATAATCATAACAGGATGTGCTGCATGCATGGCTGGGCGGGGGAAACACTTTCCCACCCGAGGGCACAGCATGTGCAAAGGCCAGGAGAGCAGAGCTCAAGACACCTTAGACTGAGGTTGGGGGTTCCTCGCTCCCCTGGTTGACTGCTGTGTGGGGCGCTGCCTGGCCCTTCATCTTGCTCTTCCTTGCTTAAGAACGAAACTCCTTTCTCCACCAATGGCAGTGCTGTTGCACGGAGAAGATGCCACCTCAGTAAGTGCTGATGCATGAATTTTGCAGTGAGCTGGAAGTGGCCGGCCCGGCTTGGCCTGTGCCTCCCTCCCTTCCTCCCCAGGCGGGACCCACACAGTCAGCAGCACCGTGGGGCTGACTGCTCAAAGAGGGGCACCCTCCCTGCCTCGCTGCACCCAGCCTGCCTCAGCCCAGGCGCCCAGGCGCCCCGGCCATACCCGCGGCCCATCCAAGCCTCCTGTCTGAGGGTCGAGGACCTTTTCCAGGAGAAATTCCCCATCCCGCTTAATAACATTTTCCCTCTGCCTGTCTAATTAACTCCGTCACTGTATCTGCAGTCAGATAAAATGCTCATTTCACACCACATTAATTTTTATCAGCTGAACATTAAGCAACACAAAGCTATCTATGCTTGGTTTAATTTACATACTGACAGACCTACAAAAGCATTACCCACAGTGGCTGTGAAGCAAATAAGCAGAACTGGCATCAAACAAGGCTCTTCAAAATGAAATATTGATTTGCAAGGCTGACAATAAAGAAGGGCTGGAGGGATGTGGGAAAAGAAGTGAGGGGTAAAAGGGCTATTTTTCCTTGAAGAACAGTTATTGATGGAGTCAACCAAGAGGTCTCCTAAAGGTCAAGTAGAGGGGTCAGCTGGGCTCCAGGATCTGGAGGATCGGGTGTGCTCTGGGGATACAGCCCCACAGTCCATACAGCTCCCTGGAAATGGGGAATCTGTTCACCATCGTATTATCGGAGGCTCCCCCAACCTAAAGGCAATGCCTTTAAATAGCAAAGTGCTTTAATATCTCCCTCTCTCCTTCCCTCTCTCTCTCTCCCTCCCTCTCTCTCTCTCTCTCTTTCTCTCTCACACACACACACCCCCCCCCCCCATGATATATCTTACTTCTGTAACTCTGCTCAAGCTATTTCTTTAAAAGTATGTTCCTTTCCCTACTTCATGTTCAAGCTCAGGCAACACCTCCTCCAGGAAGTCTTCCCTGATCATCCTCCTTCCTCACAAGTATATCCCCAGAATGCCTAGAAGACAGTCCACATTGCACTTACCACAGTGTATTTTAATAATCCACATGTATGTCTCTTTCTCCCACTGGTTGTAAGCTCTTTGCAGGAACAGATCTAGGTTTGGGGCGGCGGCTGAAGCTTATTCAAGCTGGGGGACTTTCTTTAAGAAAAAACAATAAAAACTATCTAACTTTTGCAAATACTACCCAAAAAAGTATAACCTTGAGAACACATGATGAAGATTCCTCCCACAGCCTTGGAAGAGACCTGTGCAAGTGAGGGGTTCGGAAGATTAAGCTTTATCAGCTTTGAGGTAAGTCTCCTTCTTGAGCAATGTTCCTTGCTCATAACAAGCATCTGATAAATGTAGGTAGCATGAACTGAATGACTAAAGGAAAAGGAACTACTTTTGAGCGAATGGTCTAAGATAGACTCAGTGAAAGAACTGGGGCAAGGAGAGTCTCCTCTAACATCACAGCAGCCCAGAGGACACAGCTGATAGGGGTTGGAGTCAGAATTGATTTCCAAGAATCCTATTTCTCCATCTGAGAACCTATGACCAAAGAAAAATGAAGAGACTTCCCCAAGTGAAGACATGTGGTTCATACAGCTCAGTCTTCAGACTTGCGATTGCTCTGAACATTCAACCTTTCACCCAGATCAGCGGTCCTTCCACTTCTGTGAGCACCTAAATCACCTGGATCACTGGCTACATGGGAGATTCCCTGGTGTGAATCTGAGAGTCAGAGATTCTAATTTCTTCTAACTTGAGTGGGGCCTGAGAACCCGCATTTCAAACATACATGCACACCCATTATGTTTCTCCATCCACCCCCCAGTTTAAATGAGATATAACTGACATATAACATTGTGGAAGTTTAAGGTATACAACACGATAATCTGATACACATACCTATTGCTACATTTTAAAAAAATAAATTTATTTATTTATTTGTTTTATTTTTGGCTGCATTGGGACTTTGTTGCTGCACGCGGGCTTTCTCTAGTTGCGGCGAGCGGGAGCTACTCTTTGTTGCGGTGCGTGGGCTTCTCATTGCAGTGGCTCCTCTTGTTGCGGACCATGGGCTCTAAGTGCGTGGGCTTCAGTAGTTGTGGCACGTGGGCTCAGTAGTTGTGGCACGCGGGCTCAGTAGTTGTGGCTCACGGGCTCTAAAGCGCAGGCTCAGTAGTTGTGGTGCATGGGCTTAGCTGCTCCGCGGCATGTGGGATCGTCCCAGACCAGGGCTCGAACCCGTGTCCCCTGCATTGGCAGGTGGACTCTTAACCACTGTGCCACCAGGGAAGCCCCCTAGCTACATTTTTACTAAAATAAAGTTAGTTAATGCATACTTCACCTCACATAATTACCATTTTGTTGTTGTCGTCACGGTGAGAACATTAAAGCCCTACTCTCATAGCAACTTTCAAGTATGCAATACAGTATTGTTAACTACAGTCACATACCGTACCCAAATCCCATGATCTTGCTCCAGATTTTCTAAGACCATGCTTTGAGAACCTTGACTAAATACAGATGTTGATGTTGGAAGGGAGTGGGTTGGGGGAACCGGGTGGGAGATGGTTGGGAGGGCTAGCGGACAACTAGACTTCCCTCAGGAAGCTGGAATTGGACTTGAACACGATGTGGCATCATGGCCTGAGGAAGATCCAGGACTGACAGAGGGTGTGGAAAACATGCATCTAGAACATGGAGAGTAGAGAAGGCTGTAGATTTACTAGGAAATACCTACATAAATCCCAGTTCTAGACCAATCCTTGTCTTCCTGTGAGTTTCAACCTGCAGACACTTTGCACCAAGTCCCCATGAGGGAGAGGAGCAGAATACCTTCCCCAACCACGGGGGCCAACACAGGTTGAGTTTTCAGCTTTGCAACACTAAGAATTTCAATAGATAGTCCTGGGTGTGCAACACACAACACTCCTGCCATGGTTGTACGTGGCTCCCCCCGAAAGAAGCTTCTGGGCTGGCTTCAGTTTCACGATCATGCATGCCAGGGCTTGTAGCTATTAGTTGGTTCTAGGATTACACAGGTATTTTGCTTCCAACACCAGCATGACACAGTCTCTCTTCTCAGAGATATCTAACCTACAGAGGCCCCAGATCCTTCCTTTGGACCAAAACGTTTCAAAAAGTCAGGATTGGCATTTGTTCAGTGGGATGAGAATTCAATAGGAGCTTTTAAAGAAAAGTCGGCCTCATTTAGACTCAAATGTGCATAACATGGACTATGGACTGGGTCCCAGTCCTGGTTCAGCCATTATTCAGCTGTATGAACTTGGGACAGGGCACTTCACCTCCCTGAGTCTGTTTCCTCATTTGTAGTATGGACTTAATGAGTTTTGCATCACAGAGCTGTGATATTGAGGCAACATGCTTTGAAAAATCTAAATGTAAATATAAGGAATATTGGCTTTTGGAAATGGTCTACTAACCCTCCCACAGATAACAACACATCGACACAAAATAATTTTTAAAAATGATTTAAAGACAATGGAGTATAACCAAAAGCAAACAGAAACTGGAAGAGAGCCTTCACCCTGAAAGACAGGGCCTCCACTTGGTAAAATTTGTGAATTTGAGGATTTTTGCCTGAAAACACACCCTAGTTAGTTTTTGGATCTGTAGAGCTTGAGCTGTCAGAGATAAGATCAGGGTTTGAGAGGAACTAGAAAGGTAGGGGACCAATTCTAGAAGGGTGGGAACTGCAGAAGGACAAGTCATAACGCCAGTGTGTAAAAGCTGCCCCAATTCTTGGCTGACTGCTAAACCATACATGCATGAAGGAGAATGCAGGGGGCTCAATACAAAAGCAGCAGCTGGAAGATTAAAGAATAGAAAAGGCACTCTAGCTGTTGCTGACCACAGGGAAGACAAAGCTGGAGTTGGCCAAGTTAACTGGCTGCTTTAAAAACAAACAAAACTCTCTTCAGAGGAACATAACAGAATCTAGAGTCTCTGCAACATTTGTATTACATATTATCTAATCAAGGCCACTAGACATTTGTATTACATATTATCTAATCAAGGCAAAGAAAGAGTAAACTTTAACCCATATTCAAGAAAAGGAGTCAATAGAAACCAACCCCAAGAACACTGAGATAATGCATTTAGCAGATAAGGACCTTAAAGCAGATATGTTCAGAGAATTGAAAAAATATATGTACATAATACATGAACACATGTGGAACCTCAGTGACAAATAGAAACTATAAAAGTGAATCAGATAGAAATCCTACAGTTGAAAAGAAAAATGACTACAATGAAAAAAAAATTACTGTGTGAGCTTAACAGCAGATTGGAGATGGCAGGAGAGAGTCAGTGGACTTGAACATGGATCAACAGAAAGTATGCAATCTGAAGAACAGAGAGGAAAAAATTGGAGAAAAGTGAACAGAGTCTCAGAGACCAGCAAACAGTCTAACATACGTGAAATTGAAGCCCTGGAAGGACAGGAGAGAGATCATGGGTAGAAAATATATTGGAAAGAATGGCTGAAAACTTCCCAAATGTGGTGAAAGATATCAACTTATAATTTCAAAAAGCTCAACACATCCCAAGCAGGATAAACACAAAGAACCCCATACCTTGTCACACCATAGTCAATTTTTTGAAATCCAAAGATAAAGTGAAAAATCTTGAAAGCAGCCAGAAAAAAACAGACATTATATTCAAAAGAAACAATATGAATGACAGCCAACTTCTCTCAAAAAACAACAAGGTCCAAATGATGATGGAATGACATCTTTAAAATACAGAAAGAAAAATTCAGAATTCTATATTCAGGAATAAAGGCAAAATAAAGTCATTTCAAGATAACCTAAAGCTCAGAGATTCACTACCAGAAGACCAGCACTAAAAGAAAGGTTAAAGAAGTTCCTCTGTTTAATGGGAAATGACACCAGCTGATAACTAGATCTACAAGAAGGAATGAGGATCACTGAAAAAAAATTTTTATGTACCCAGTTATTAATTTTTTCAGGGTTAAGCAAATTTATCCCATATAATCATACTTTACCCTATGCTAAATGACACATGGCCTCTAAACAGAACCCATAAATCATATAAATTCTGTTTTTTCCTGTCCCCCAACAAACCCCTTCCCCCCTAAAAAAGAGTAAAGAAAACTTGGTTTTATTATCTAGCTCTGTGATCTTAGGCAAAAAGTGAATGTATCTGTGCATTTGTTTCTCCGTTTATAAAATGAAAAGATGGACTAAATAATTTCAAAAGTTCCTTTTGGCTTGAACATACGTGGATGCTATACTAAATTGGGGCAGTATATTAATAATATTCTCCATTTAATTTTTAATATTATTATTTATATTTCCATTATTATAGTTATGGTAACTGTGTCTTATTCTTTTTTTTTTAAGTCTTTATTGAATTTTGTTACAATATTGCTTCTGTTTTATGTTTTGGTTTTTTTGGCCACGAGGCATGAGGGATCTTAGCTCCCTGACCAGGGATCGAATCCACACCCCCTGCATTGTAAGGCGAAGTCTTAACCACTGGACCGCTAGGGAAGTCCCAACTGAGTCTTATTCTTAATAATTAGATGAACTCATAAAATTTACCCAAGAACTAATGAACCTCAGAAGCTCCTTAGACACACCAAACCCTTCTGTGCCTCGCAGTTCAAAAATAACCCAAAACACGCTCCCGTTGCTCAAGTAATCAAACGAGGTAAGTCACAGTACATATGCTTTGCAAACTGTAACGCCTGGAACAGATAAAGGTAAGATAGTTTGATGATCCCAGCTGTCAGATTCCCTTTCTCATTTGTGATATATCGATGCTGGATGCCAGTTTCTTAGTCATCTTGAACACTGAGGAACTACATTAAACCACATCAGCATGTGCTTAGCCAAGCGCGAAAGTTCACTGCACAAGTCCAGCCTGTGTGTGAAGCAGAGAGTAGTAAGGCCCCAAGGACTAGGAACAGTTAATTAAATATTCAGTGTGTCCATGTTTCACTGGGGGGACAATCTGTGGACTCCAAGGCTTACTGGCCACCACATTCTGGGAGGTTGCCTCTGGGGTGACCTTCCACAGTCACAGTGCTCTGTGACATTTGAGTGAGGGGGCCATTCCCTCCTCCCTCAGTGCCTCTGACACTCTGCTGGATTCAGCAAGCCCTAGAAGGTTGTCGACTGAGTGTACTCTAGAGTGGGCTCTTTGAGGACCCGGGTCCCAGCTGCCCCTCTGAGGTGGCAGAGGAAAGGCAGAATAATTTCATCCCTTTATCCGCAGTAGCTTTGCAATTCTGCTGAGCACAGTGTGTTCAGGGGTTTCTTTTCTCCCCCAGAAAACAGTCACTGTGAATAACACACTGTTTGGAAACAGGTCTACTTAAAATGTCACGTTAATATAATTATTTACAAATACTGGCATAAATGAAATAAAGGTCTGACTAAAACAGAAAATTTCGAAGCCTAACACCATTGCTTTAATGAACAGAGCAGAGAAATGCTGAATAATTTTCTGCTTATTTCGCATCATTCTTTTCTTTTTTAATAAATTTATTTATTTATTTATTTTTGGCTGTGTTGGGTCTTCGTTTCTGTGTGAGGGCTTTCTCTAGTTGTGGCAAGCGGGGGCCACTCTTCATCGCGGTGCGCGGGCCTCTCACTATCGCGGCCTCTCTTGTTGCGGAGCACAGGCTCCAGACGCGCAGGCTCAGTAATTGTGGCTCACGGGCCTAGTTGCTCCGCGGCATGTGGGATCTTCCCAGAGCAGGGCTCGAACCCGTGTCCCCTGCATTGGCAGGCAGATTCTCAACCACTGCGCCACCGGGGAAGCCCCCTCGCATCATTCTTGATAAGTCCTTTTCCCCTCCTACACACGCATCCCAGGTTAAATTTTCCTTTTTAAATTTGTTCCAACTTCCCAACTTGTAGCCCATAATGAGGTATACACATCATTTGTGTTTTTGAATGGCTCTTAGACAGATTTGAACGTTGTCCCCTCAATACCATTATACCTGCTTTTATGCTGTCCTTTGGGGGAAAGACAACGAGAAAGCCTTAGGGAAAAATTCTAACCAGTGAGCCAAAGCCTGCTTTCCGATATCCAAATCTCCACTGACGTCAGAGGCAACTGAGTCACTGTCGCTGTTGTGAGCTGCCTGTGGGTTTCTGACAGTAAAATCCAATATATTTTCAAAATGACACCCAGAACCTTCTAAGCCATGGGCCACTGGTCGTCGAATAACAGTGTTTCACCTCTGACAGTGCAGAGTCATCAATGCATTAGAACTTGAGCAAAAAACAATGGACTTCCTTTCCTGTTTTCTGTTTAGACGGGTGTTTTGGCCCATCTGCCCATATCCTTGAATTCACTGCTCAATGCAGATTAGGCCTGGAGTTCTGCCTTTCCACTTCCAGACCTTCAACCAAGCCCAGGTGGGAAATGCGAGGCGGTGGGACGGATCTCGGATGCATTTGTCTAAAACCAAATCCTGGACCTTAGTTTCTAAAATGTGACACCACCTTCTATCACTTGCCAACCACATAAAACCCTCAAGAAAACACTGCTAGAGCATCAGAATTTATAAGCTATGACCATTTTGGCATGGGTATTCTTGGGCAATAGCAGCTATCCACAATCCCCACCCCCTTGGTATCTTCCAGCTCAGGAGTCAGGACAAAGAATCCTTATCTCTAGATAACTAACCTGGACGATAAGGCTAGTAGTGGGGACAGGTACAGAGAGAATTCAACATGGTGCCTCCAAGCCAGCGCTCCACGTGGGCTATTCACCATGTGCAGGCTGGTAGCAATTGTCGCTTTACTGCTATACGCACCACAGCACAACAGTAGCGGCAGCAATAAAACCTCAGCCCCTAGATGGGTTGCTTGTGATACATAATTTGCTTCCACATTGTTCTTCCTATGACATGTCTCAGAAAAGGTGGCCAGACCTCAGGAGAGTATTTTTGGGGGGTTAAAAGCTTGATAATGGTTTAGACTGGAAGCCCCTGGAGGGAAGAAGGCTCAGTACTTGACCTCGTTTCCGTGGGGCACAGCATGACACCATGGGGGTGCATGAAGCTCCTGGAGGGAAGAAGGCTCAGTACTTGACCTCGTTTCCGTGGGGCACAGCATGACACCATGGGGGTGCACGGGCATCTAATCCTATGGTGCAATGATGAGGAGCAGCCACTGTGCTCTTAAGTTTACAACTTTAAACAGTTCCCTCCCTTCCCTCCCTCCACGACGAGCCAACCAGAAACAACAGGTTTATTTGCCAACCTCACACTCCCAGAGGAGACCTTCTTTATGACACCCCCTAAGTATGCCCATTCCTCTCACCTAGACCCCCATCCTTCCTTTTCCTCCAGCCCCACTCAAGGTAAAGGTACCTTGTAGGCTGGACCACCATGGAACATTATTTACAGCAACTTATTACAGTGGAAATAGCTCTGGGCAATTACCTAAATGGCCCTGTGCCTTGGTTTCTTCAGCTTTAAAATGGGGATACTACTACCTGATGTCTGGCCTACATCCCAGGATTACTGTGAGTATCAAAATGTTTAAAACCTACGTAAATACTGTCAGCATCGCTGCAGTATTTTTCTAACCTCTGCATCCTCCAAACAGGAAGTGTGAAATGAATCTGTGGTTCACGACAGAGTGGAAAGAAGCCTGGAGGAGGAGTGAACCAGGGTCTGGCTGTGGTTCTGTTGCCATCTCATTCTGTGTGCTGGACCACGGCTGCCCTGCTCTCCGTATCACGGACAGCGTGATAGCCTAGCTCTGGTGGGATGCACAGACTATTTAAGCTGGAAGGGACTCCACGAGATGGCACAAGGACATGAAGCTAGGCAGCTCTTGGCAGTTCTGATGCGCCCTGCAATCCTAGAGGTGACCCTTCAGACTTCCCTAAATGCAGGAGCTGGATTCTAAACTTAGAGACATGATACGGACTCAGTGGGCTGGGCTATGGCAGTGATTTGGCCTGTACAAGCTTTCCACCACTGAAAAAAATTAAACTGTTTTGAGAAATAAATCCCTCCAAGAGAAAGCCAGATACCATTTCATACCCACTAGGATGGCAATTAAACAGAAAGAAGAGAAAATAAAGAGTGCTGGCAAAAATGGAGAGAATTTGGAGCCCTCATGCATTGCTGGTGGGAATGTAAAATGGTGCAGCCACTTTGGAAAACAGTTCAGCAGTTCTTCAAAAGGTTAAAAATAGAATTATCATATAACCCAGCAGGTCTAATCCTAGGTATATATCCCGAAGGACTGAAAGCAGGTGTTCAAACAAACAGTTGTCTATAAATCTTCGTAGCAGCCCCATTCGCACTTGGCAAAAGGTGGAAACAACCTTAACTGTCTATCAACTAATGAATGAATAAACAAAGTTTGGTATATCCACACAATAGAATATTATTCAGCCACAAAAAAGGAATGAAGGACCAATACAAGCTACCACATGGATGGACCTTGAAAATATTATGCGAAGTGAAAGAGGCCAGACACAAAAGGCCACGTAACAGATGATTCTATTTACATGAAGACCCCAAACAGGTAAATATATAGACATAGAAAGCAGACTAGTAGCTGCCAAGGGCTGGGAACTGGGAATGACTGTTTAATGGGAAGGGGGTTCCTTTTGGGGTGATGAAAACGTTATGGACGAGATAGTGGTGCTGGTTACACAGTTTGTGAATGTGCTACATGCCACTGAATTGTGCAGTTTAAAATGGCTAACATGGCCTGGATGGAAGGGGAGTCTGGGGAGAATGGATACATGTATATGCATGGCTGAGTCACTTTGCTGTGCACCTGACACTATCACAACATTGTTAATCAGCTATACTCCAATGTAAAATAAAAAGTTAAAAAAAAAGAATTAATTAGTAATATATGTTATAATAAAGGTCTATATCCCTAATACATAAATAACTCTTAAAATATGAGGAAAAATTATAAAAGCCAATGAAATGTTAATTGAAATCCTAGCAGGAATTAAAAAAGAAATGGAATGGCTAACATGGTAAATCTTGTATGTAATGTACCACAATAAATTAAGAAGAAGAAAGAAAGAAAGAAAGCTAGACAAAGGTGGGGATGAGGTAGGAGGAAGGGAAGGTTCTAGAGCCCCAGTAGAGGGAGAACCTTCAAAAACCAGCTCTGCTGCACCATGTGTGCTCTTCCAAGGGCCTGTGTTGTTGACTTAATTGAGAAATTATTCCTAATAAGTCCCAAGGAGCTACAGGTCTTTTCCTTACAAACAGGAAACGATCATATCTCCTGGCAGCTCATTACACATTCTTTTAGTACCATGAGTTGTTTTAAAACCGTGAAATTAGTTCTGGCAGAGTTTACAGAAAAACACCCATGAGATGAGACTGAATGAGTTATGTAAGACTCCTTGCACTCTGCGTACGAGATGTTAACTCCTTACTGGCAGAGGCAAGGACATGGGTGTCACTTATAAAATAGCAGCACACTTCAGCTTCCGCCAAGACCAGTACGTGGTTGAGGGGAGGCAGCAGTCATCTGGCTGTAGATGTGGATGGGCCCATCAAGCCATCGCCAGGTCTAGCCACGTCCTCCTTCTCTACGTGAGGCCGTAGAGGCACCCAGATGGGTGAAGGGACTCAAGCACGGAAATCAGTTCTACTAAAAGTTCCAGTCTTTTTCCAGGAGCTAGGTTGACACTTGGGTGTTGTATACTGAAGCCTTTAAAGTCAGCCAGGTATCAAAAATATTAATACAGTCATCACTGTTCTAGAACTGTGTCACAGACCAGTCCCGGCTCAACTAGGAGGATGACTACTTTTATCAATGGAGCTTGAATTCTGGCATGAAGGAGACACTGATTACAAAAGTTTTTAACTGGCAACAGTCACTAAACCAATGATCGCATCTGGAAAAAAAACCAACTTTATTTGATGCATGAGCCCCAAACAAGTTGCTAAGCTCACAAGTTCTGTTTCTTCCTTCTCTTCCTCCTGTACACACAGACAGACAGACAGACAGACACACACACACACTTCACCTATAGTGTACCTCCAAAAGATACATCTAAATATATATGGAATATTTTACCAATAAGATGTAATACTTCATAATTTCATTTATTTAGAAAATAGCAAGGAAATAGAAAACAAGTTAAAAAAAAAGCCTACTCAAGGTATGTCTCAAAGATCAAGTACGTAAATCTGGAGAAGCCCTTAGGACGCAACTCAGAAGACAGACTCTTATTTTATAGAGAGAAACAACGAGCTTGGTTATCTAGTTCCTAAAACCAAACTCTGGCTCCTGTGCAGGGGGAGAGGAAGCCCCACAGGCCAGACGCCCTGACTGCAGCAGTATGTGATTCCTGACCACCAAAAGAGGAAGATCCAGAAGGACTTAGAGCAAGCAGAAGTAATCAGAAATCGAACAGCCTGGAGCCAGCAAATCTTACCTACCCTAGCAGACCGCACGGCAGAGTGCAGGCTTACGAATCACACGGGCGCAAGTTTGAAGGCCAGACTTCGCCACTTATTTGCTGCAGAATCTTGGGTAAGTTACTTGCCCTCTCTGACGGCTAGCTTCCTTCTCTTAACGAATAATATATCCCCATTTTAGAGTGGGGACAGGCATATCGACCTATCATGGTTATTGTGAAAATGAGATAATTTATGTAATGAGTTAACAAAGTCATCTGGTTATTGCTCAATAAAGACTTTTTTTTTTTTTAAAAAAACCAGAGGACATCAGGGTATTGTGGTGTGGTCTGGTTATTCATGTTCGAGGTGAGAATCCTGAGTCATCAGGGAGGAGGCTAGCCATGTGGTCTGCATGTTGTCAGGGAGAGGGCAGGGACCTTCCCTCCAACAAGGCTCTTTACCCCCTTCCTCTGCCAGGACCCTGGTACCTCGGGCCTTCACCCCTCTGTATCTATCTCTGGAGCCCTGCTCAGACGCTCTCCCTCTCTCTTTAAAACCTACCTTCAGCTAATTATTTTTCTAGAAATTATCTGATTAAACTAGTTTATCCTAAGGTGTCAGTGGTTGACGCTAGCAAAGCAAAGGTTTCGTGGGTATCAGTTAGTAAGGGGCACTGCCATCAACCAAAGGAATACATCTCCACCGGTGACATTTCAGCAAAGGTGAGTCTTCTCAATCACACCTGTAACCAGCTTCTTTTGGATGGTTGAAACATTATCATAAGGAGGCTGGGGCAGTGATAAGGCCCAAGCCCTGGATGCCGAAGGTACCTGTGTGCCTTGTCAGAGTGAGAGCGAGATGGGTATCCGTTCAAAACATTACAGCTCCCCTTCTGACTGGTTCACAGTTCCTTTATCTCTAATCCACATTGGTCCAAAAATATTGCGGAGGGGGGTGCTCAGTCACTAGGGGAGACCAGGTCTTATGCTAAGAAGATCCCACCACCAAAATACTAAGTTTATCATGATGCTTTCATGCTAAAATGCACCGAGAAGTAACACACTTTTCTTTGTCCTTTTCTCATTTTCCTCTGCCATCTGATGTTCTGTTAAACACCCATGTGCTGGAGATTGCCATCGCAGAGAGGCAGATAAGGGTGGAGGGGCACAGGAAGAGACAGATGGCTGAAGCACTTCAGAATTTATCAAGACGTGTGTAAGGAATAGCTCAGTCTTTTTTTGTCTCTATCTCTGGCTTTCTCTTTAAAACAATAACAGAAATATTGCTAGGATCAAGTGGAAAATACTGTCCATATCTCACCTCCCCAGTGATGGGGGTTCTGATTTCTTATGGGGATAGGAATCATGTCTTTTTTGTGCACTAGTCTATCTGGAACACCTAGCCCAGGGCCTGTACCAGTTCTGCCTAAGTCCTGTCAACCTTGCATGCAGGGATATTTACACTGGCTGCCTGAAACTGATTACAATGGGAGTGTTTACACCATAGAAATTGACAGACATTGAAAATCAGGACTTTTCTTTTTCTGGAGAGCCAATTATTAAACATTTATCAGCAAATTACTGACAGTAGGTCTTCCATCAATATTTGTTAAATAAAAAAAGGAAGAATGACATGTTGTCCCATTTAATTCAGCCATTTCTAGCACCTCTCTTGGCCCTACTCACAGCATACCCTCTGTAAGTTCTCAACAACAGGATGACAAACCTTAGGATTTAGTTATGAAGCACAGACAGAAATGCCAGGAAGACTAACTTAAAACAAAATTTCTCTTTGGTAATAGTGTCTCTGACTCAGCTCTGGCGGAAAGTATCAACCTTACAAACCCACAAGGAAGAGGTGAAGATTTCACATCGTTTCTCATTTCTTTTGATGTTAAAAAGAGAATCGTTTTAAGTGCTGGGACAGGGCTGTGAGAGGAAGGATGCCGGGCTCAGAGAGGGCAGTCATGTACAGCTACCTTCTCTTTGTGACCTCAGGGAGCAAGTGACTTTCTCTGAGTGCAGGTTTCCTTGCTATCAACTAGTAAACAATACTTCCTCTGCCTAACTTGCAGGGTTACCCCCTGATGAGCTCCTATTCACCCTCCAGAACCCAGTTCTCATGCCTCTGCTCCTTCTGCTGCTTCAGAAGAAGAGGGCTTGCTCTTTGGTGTATGGCTCCTTCACAACACTCCTGTCTCGATTCCAGCATTAACTATGGGGCTTCCCTGGTGGCGCAGTGGTTGAGAATCTGCCTGCCAATGCAGGGGACACGGGTTCGAGCCCTGGTCTGGGAAGATCCCACATGCCGCGGAGCGGCTAGGCCCGTGAGCCACAACTACTGAGCCTGCACGTCTGCAGCCTGAGCTCCGCAACAAGAGAGGCCGCGATAGTGAGAGGTCCGCGCACCGTGATGAAGAGTGGCCCCCGCTCGCCGCAACTAGAGAAAGCCCTCGCACAGAAACGAAGACCCAATACAGCCATAAATAAATAAATAAATAAATAAATAAATAAAATTTAAAAAACAGCATTAACTATGCTGGGCTGCATATAGTTGCTTATAGATTTGGTCCCCGCAATGTCTGCCACTCTGTGACCTCCCCAAGGGCAGGGGGCCACACTGCCAGTACTCTTCACAGTGCCTGGCACACAGTAGTTGATCATTGCATGTTTACTGAAGTAAACCACTGAAAAACTAGACGTGAAGGGGCTTTAAAACTGTGCACATCTTATATAAAATGTAAAGCGTTACTATCAAGGACAGACCACACAAAAGCGTGGCACATTACTGCCAACCCTAGGAACAGCCCTTGTCTGCCCAGACCCTGTGAAAACACTTAATCCCATAGCAGCCAGATAAAATTCATGAACACCTGGAGGACTTGGGTGGCCAGGAGCAATTAGGAACTACAGAAGCATTCTCCTCAATAGTGGCCCTCCTCCTCCTCCTTCCCCTCCCAATGTGTTCCAACAGCTTTATTCCAGGATTCCGAACCCTCCCTGCCCACAGGGCTCAGAGGTAAGAATATTATATAAGGAATGAATGCTGCCTTCATTTGTTTTAATAAAAGAAACAGCGCATTTAAAGGAACACAGACTTCAGTGGCTCAGATATTTCAGAATGTGGATATGACCCAGGGGCTCAGGAATACAGAACGGCTGTCTTGAGGATGACCATTTTTTCCTATTTAAAACATTCTGGAAAATTGCTCTGTGTCCCCGTGCCAAAATGAAAAAATGAAAAACATAAGGGCTATTTGGAATGTCTCTTCATTTTACAGATGACTTTAATGCATAATGTTATAAAGACGTGAAGCTCTCTGGCCTCAAATGCCCCGATGCAGCCGCCCAAAGCCGGGGAGAGGCGCTCGCCACAGTGTGGAATTTGTGAGCAGACCCTTGCAAACCAGACTCACTATCTCAGATGAGTTGCACCGTTGTTCGTGGGCTTTTTAGTTTCTAGGCGTTTCCTCATAAAATACAAGACTGCTGGTGTGGGTTAATTCCTTAACTGTCTTACAGAAGAAAATGATCATGATGGTGGTGGTGTATGGCAGTGTGAAAAGCTGTTTTCACGTACATTTCTCCCCTTTTATTAGACACAGCAACTATGTTCACTAGGTAGGGAATGAATCACTGATGTTACGGATGTGGAAAAGGAAGCCTGACAGAGGTGCCTTGGCTGGCTCCAGGTGTAATTCTTGGGCAACGGATGATCTTATAGCAGACCCCAGAGCTCTCTTATGATGGCTGGTAGTAGTGGGGTGGGGTCCGGGAGGTGGATAAAAAAAGGCACCGCTGTAAGTAGAGAGGATTTGACGGGATGCAAGGGCTGGAATCAGGCCGACCTGAATCTATACCAGCGCCTCCCAAGGACAGGCCTCCTGATCACAGGCCAACTCATATCCCTCTGGCCACAGTTTCCCCACCTAAAAATATGAATAAGAGTTCCCAACTCAAAGGTTGTTGTGAGGACCATGTAGGGGGGACAGAGGTGGGAAGAAAAAATAGCTGGTAGGGATTTAAAAAATTGATCATTATTTCTAGCTTTACCGAGGGCTCTTGGCCCTAGAAAGGGGCTAATTTCATTTGTTCTTTGTGACTCTGCCTGGTGGGAATCCTAAATGTTTCATAAGGCCCATCTCTCTTTTGCCCCTTTAGGGGCTGAGCTAGAGACAAATAGCTCAAGTGTCTGGCTTCCATGTTCAGAAGGAAAAACCATGCCTGTCTAGGCATATTCTGTGTGTGTGTGTGTGTGTGTGTGTGAGTGTGTGTGTGTGTGTGTGTGTGTGTGTGTGTGTGTGTGTGTGTGTGTGTGTGTGCTGGGTGGGGAGCGGTAAGCCTGGCGGCCGCTCTCTTCCACTCTTCTTAACTTTTGAAATGATAGTCACTTGTAGTTGACAAACCATCTTTGTCTTTTTCAGATATTTCTGTGTCTACAGAGATGAAAATCTTTGCCCAGATTCAATAAGGCAGGAAATCAATTAAGGTTTTCATTTTCTGCTCAGCCTCAAAAGACAAGACGATGAGAGAAGGCCTAAGTAAAGAAAATGTGTACTGATTCCTGGAGGTTTCATTCTGGGTTCTATGTTCTAGAAAAAAAAAATAAAACAAGAACAAAGAGCCTTACGTGCTCTATTTAAAACATAAATGCTTTTTTTTTTTCCTGTTTAAAAAAAATGTACAAAGCCACTGCACTCGATTTTGATTAATACAGACAACTCTGACAGAGGAAAGACACCTCAATTTTTAAAAGACAGCCCTCAACCTCACAGCTTGGTTTTTAAATGGGCTACATTTAAATACTTCCTTATCCGTTTATTTCCAAACCCGGGCCATAAATCACCCTTATGAACACAATGGCCTGTGCCTATAGCAATTTATCATGTGGATAATGTCACCTGTTCAGGTGTGCATTAATTTATGCCTCAAATTAGAACTCCGGTTGGCTGAAATCTTCCCTCTCATCTGCACCTAAGCAGCAGCCCCTCAGGACCAACCGTGCTCTGCTCAGGGGAGAGGGGAAGCTTGGTACCTCTTTATTCTCAGGGGAGGAGGAAGAAGCCGGCTGAAAGAAAGCTGGGGCCTAACACTCCTCTCTAGTTGACTTGTTTGGCCTCCTCATGTTCAGAAGGTACCTATTCTGAAACGTTCAACAATTCCATCCCAAAGAGCAGACGACATGTGTGTCAGCTTTTACATTTTTGCTCTAAGAAAAGACAAGGAACTGAAAAGGAGCGAGATGGAGGGATGTGGAGCCCATAAGGCAGCATCTCAGATTGGAAAGGATGCCAGAGTAGATGTTGGGATTTGAGGGTCCTAGTTCTGCTGCTACTTGTATGTCACGTTGATCAGCTCATATCATCTTTCGGGGCTTCAGCATCCCTAGCAGGAAAATAAAAGACGTCCAAGGTGTTCCTTCACTGACATTCCATGGCTCTAATTCAAGAGGAAGTAGTTGTTTATTACTACAACCAATTATTTATTACTACCTATAACCCCTACAGTATAACTAGTTTCTCCAGCTACCCCAAAATAGATGGGGTGGGGATGACTATAAGTTTCTGACCCATGATATGGAGAATTGGTTTTAATTCATCTGGGTGGGGAAATCTGTATTTGGTCTTTTCCTTTTTCTATCTCCACTTTATTTTTTTTTCTCTCTCTTTTTTTCCCCCGCTCTCTATGTTTCACTATCTCTTTTTTCCACACATCTCAGGAATAGACAAAACACTTGCAGGAGCTGGCATTAATACTAACAAACATTCAAGATGGGTTTGCTCCATGTTAGGTGTATTACATCATCATTTTTGAATAAAACAATCTCATTTAATGCTCCAAATAGCCTAGGGAGGCCCAAGTTAATCCTTTCCGTTTGACAGAGGAGGAAACTGAGACACAGAGAGGTAACTTGCCCAAGATCACACAGGGAATGGCAGAATCTGAATCTGATCCCAGGGCCATCTGACTTCCAAACAAGTGCTATTTCCATAGTGCTGAAGGTAGCAAGTTCATGTATCAGGGTCCTTTAAAATGTGGTTTAGTAAGTTTGATCGCTTAAGCTCCACTGGTGATTACGATCACCTGTGGTTAAGGGGGATTACAAATATTTTTGAATTTCCACAAGTGAAAGAGGTGTGATGATAAAATTACATATGTATGAGATTAAACGACTGACTGCAAGAGCCACACACAAAAACTAGTCTCCTTGTATTCTGGCCAGGGTTTATGTATTTGAATTGTAAATTCAGGGATCCTGGCTCAGTTTATTCCTCTTAATAAGCCTGTGATCACAGCTTTTACATTAAAATCGTCTCTCCCTTTCGACAGAAGAAACCTAAAATCCAAATTTATTCATTGTTCTTTTTTAATGGCCTCCTTATACGTGTAGTTTAAAAAATGATTTCCTCATGGCCCAAGTAAATCAAGGGAAAATGACTTCCCAGCCACAGTTTTTAAATGTGCCAGTTTTGTTGAGGGCGTGAAAATTGTGAGAACCCCATGGATCCAGTCCTGAGCACATCCAGGGTGATGAATCACTGCTTCCACCAGTCACTTCCCCAGTAGGCAGCCCAAGTCATCCCAGGCTCCTCTCTGCTCCCCCCTACCCCCCTTATGTGGCCATCCCCTCTCACCATGACGCCACTCTCCACTGACAGGCAAGGGAACACCTGCCAGAGGGTGACTTCACCACACCAATCACTCTGACAACTGCCCAAATAAAACCGTGTCATTTGAACCATGAACAACAATGCAACAGGGCTGGGGAACTCAAGAGTTACAGAAAAAGCGGGGGAAGGGAGAGGGAGAGAGGGAGAGAGGGAAAGAGAGGGAGGGAGGGAGAGAGGGAGAGAGAGAGAGAGAGAGAGAGAGTGAGAGAGAGAGTGAGAGAGAGAGAGAGAGAGAGAGAGAGAGAGAGAGAGAGAGAGAGAGAGCGCTATTGCTACAAACAATTAAAACACAGAGAGCGCAGCTGGAGAGAAACGTAAGGGTCAGAAAGCATTGGGTTTGAGCCGAGCAGTACTGCTGACTGGGGATGCAACCTTGGGAAACTTATTTATCCTCTCTCATCCTGTTTTCCTATTTGTAGGTCGGAATAACAATAGGAGCCAACTCATGGTGTCGTTGTAAGATACTGAGTATTTATATAGAACACAAAGCACGTAGCCCTCAATTTGAGTTAGCTGATTTATACTGTATTATTAAATTAAGATTTTATGGTTAAGTCTGCCTTCCCTGTACATTAGTGAACATTCCAGAGCCCAGTGTGTCCCTCTCTGGCGAACTGCTGGCTGCACCATTAAGGAGGACGTGAAAGAAGCCTGGATTTCAGTCCTGGTTTTGCCTCCGGCCAGATGAGGAACTTGAGACAGTCACTTTACTTGGTGTCAGTTTCCATTTCTGCCAAATACAAGTGTAATTGTCTAATACAGCATCGTTTCCTCTACCTATCGTTCAATACCAGATTGTCAACACGAGTGGCAAAGGTGCACATTTTAGGCGTCCGGGAACCCTTTCCTTTGGAGCCCGGAGCCCTTTCCCTCCATACTTGTCCCTCCCCCAGGAGTGTCAGGGTAGACTGGGCAGGATTCGGTGCCTGGGAATTGTCTTTATACCTCCCTCCTTCTAGAATGCTCCAGTCAAGGCCACGGCGGCATCTCTAATGCTGCTTTGAAATTTTTCCCTTCTGTAGGAAAGTCAGAACTGTCAGAGGAGTTTAACTCTTCTGCTTCTGATTTCTTGGTAGGAACGCAAGAGGGAAAGAAAGGCAAGGGGTTTAAAAAACAAAAACAAAACCTTCAGGGGAAGAGGAAAGTCCATATTCTAGTGGATGGCTGGACCAAAAAGCATCCAATGCACTCGCACTCTGATTACAAGCTAACCTCTGCGGGAAGGTGTATCCACCCACCACGCACAGCAGTAGCACCAGACTAATTCCGGGCCAGAGCCCGATGGAACGGTTCAAACGTCTCTTGCCACGCCTTTTGGAATGCCATCCTTCTAGTTCTACACAGCACGCTCAGCAATACCCCTGACGGGAACCTTCAGATGGCCTGCACTGCCGCCTCTCCCAGGGAGGTGCAGTGGCAATGAGAATAACAGCACCCCCAGTACCTGAAAAGCCTTTATAATTTCATAAAGTGCTTTGACCTCTATGCTCTCCTTTGATCCCCACAACAATGCTACCAAGTGGGCAACACAGGCATGATTATCCCCATTTCACAGATGAAAACACAACAACGCGTTGAGTGAGGTTAAAGATGAGCAGGTCAGGAGCAGAGCTGGGACAGGAGTCAGAGGTGACCTCCTCCACTATCACCACGGGTCCCTGCCACTGAACGAGCAGCCTCTCACACACAAAAAGGAGAAAAGTGGAGTCTTGAGAGTGTCGAGGAAAGAATACTGGGCCAAGTGTGAGGGGCTCTGGTTTTCAGTTTTGATTCTGCTCTGAGCTGGGGGACCTGGGGCAAGTTACTTGCCTTCTTTGGAGAAAGGTTCGTGTTTATAGAACAATGTCCTTCAGCTCTAAATTCTAGAACTAATTCCCTGTCTTCTTGGGATGACCATGCTGACATCAGGCTTGGATTGGTAAATTGTATGGTAACAGCAGCCTGAACTGCAATCATCTGTGGAAATGTTCACAGTGAATTCCAATTCTGTCTTTGAAAAAATTCATGGTGAAAAGTTATACCTGCATATTATTGAAAAAGACAACCCTAGAAAGCTTCATAGAAAACCCAGCAGTCCCCTCCCTCCATTTCTCATGCCCCAAGGGCAACCACTTTCAACTCCCTTAGCTGACTCTTTTGATATTTCCCTCCATATCGCTAAATAACATGTTTATGTAACTTCTTTAAAAAAAATTTTTTTTAAACATGTTTATTGGAGTATACTTGCTTTACAATGGTGTATTAGTTTCTGCTGTATAACAAAGTGAATCAGCTATATGTGTACATATATCCCCATATCCCTTCCCTCTTGCGTCTCCCTCCCACCCTCCCTATCCCACCCCTCTAGGTGGTCACAAAGCACCCAGCTGATCTCCCTGTGCTATGCGGCTGCTTCCCACTAGCTATCTATTTTACATTTGGTAGTGTATATAAGTCCATGCCACTCTCTTACTTCGTCCCAGCTTACCCTTCCCCCTCCCCGTGTCCTCAAGTCCATTCTCTACATCCACGTCTTTATTCCTGTCTTGCCCCTAGGTTCTTCAGAACCATCTTTATTTTTTTTTTTTAGATTCCATGTATATGTGTTAGCATACGGTATTTGTTTTTATTATTGTATTTTAGTAAGTCTTTGCGACTTACTTCACTCTGTATGACAGACTCTAGGTCCATCCATCTCACTACAAATAACTCAATTTCGTTTCTTTTTATGGCTGAGTAATATTCCATTGTATATATGTACCACATCTTCTTTATCCATTCATCTGTCGATGGACACTTAGGTTGCTTCCATGTCCTGGCTATTGTAAATAGTGCTGCAATGTACATTGTGGTACATGTCTCTTTTTGAATTATGGTTTTCTCAGGGTATATGCCCAGTAGTGGGATTGCTGGGTCGTATGGTAGTGCTATTTGTAGTTTTTTAAGGAACCTCCATACTGTTCTCCATAGTGGCTGTACCAATTCTATGTAACTTCTTCTTGACTTTTCAGCTTTAGGCTTTATCTAATGAACTTCCAGTACAGAAGATGAGGTCTGTGCTTTCTTTTAAGAACTCCCACCCCTACCACACACATGCACATTTCCTCTCCCCCATGCTGCCAATGTAGTTCTATCACAATTTGGTTGAATCAATATTCTGTGCTTCTGGTTTAATGACAGTGAAAATGCTATGCACTGCTAGGTCCTGTTGTGTCCAATGAGTAATCTTCCTTTCCTGTACAATATTGTTTCTCTGGAGTTAATCATGAACTGGTTTGCTTAATTTTCTATCTACTGATTACTTTATTCAACCCCAAACTTGCCCCTGGTTGCATAAGTCTCAATACATTCAAACACATCAGGTATTTTACCCATTTCACCTTCTCGAAGTGGTATCTCCAGGAGCCTCTGACCAACTCTAATCTGGACTAGCTCTTCTCTGGGCTGTTGCACAGCTGTTGTCTTGTGATTTCTCTTTCCCCTGATCCTGGAACTCTCTTCACTCTCTATTTTGTTGACTGCCTTGTTCTCAGAGTCTGTGTCTCTCTTGGTTTATGTTCTCATTTTGATGGAGCTTCCTTCCATAGTCTCCTGAGAGAGGATGTATGTGAGGTAAAACTTTGGAGGTCTCATATATCTGAAAATGTTTTACTCTAACCTCATGTGTAATTGATAGTTTGGTGGGATACAGAATTCTACACTGGAAATCATTTTCCCTTAGAATTTTAAAAACCTTGCTCCATCATCTTTTAGTTTCCAAAATTGTCATTCAGAAGCCTAATACCAGTCTAATTCTTGATCTTTTATGGGAAACCTGTTGTTTCTCTTTGGAAACCAAGCGTCTTCTCCTTGCCTTTGGTGTTCTGAAATTTCATAATGATCCTGCCTTAGTATCGATCTAATTTCATCCATTATAATAGGTATTCAATAGATTCAATGGAAAACTCTTGTCCATCACTTTCAAAATTTTCTGAATCATCTCTTGAATTATTTTATCCTTTCCATTCCCCCATTCCTTTTCTCTGTATTGGTTTTCATTTCTACTCTTAGATTTTTTTTTTTAACATCTTTATTGGAGTATCATTGCTTTACAATGGTGTGTTAGTTTCTGCTTTATAACAAAGTGAATCAGCTATAGATATACATACATACCCATATGTCTTCCCTCTTGCGTCTCCCTCCCTCCCACCCTCCCTATCCCACCCCTCTAGGTGGTCACAAAGCACCTAGCTGATCTCCCTGTGCTATGCGGCTGCTTCCCACTAGCTATCGGTTTTACATTTGGTAGTGAAGATTTTTAATTTGTTACAGCTCTCTTTTATTTTTGAGCGTTCCTTTTTTCTTTTAGAACATTCTATTATTCTTTTATGATGTCATATCTCCATTTATCTTTCTGTGTTTGTTAAACACAAACACAGGTTTTTTTTCTTCTCCCTTCCTAGTTTCTGTTTCCTCTAATTTGCTACTTAAAAAAAACTCTGTCTTTCATATTAGATGCTTTCCTCAAATGCCTGGTAATTCTTGGTTATTTGCTTATATTTAAGAGTGGGGCATTAAAAAGCTGAGTATGACTTTGGGGTTCATGAGAAGGGTTCATTCACTGCTATAATAAATGATTGGGCCATTTCCTTGGGGAACTCCAAAGCCAGTTTGTTCAGTGTTTTATTCCTCTTAGGCCAGTAAGATACCCCAGCAAAGACTCCAGCTCCTGCTAAGAGGTATACATCTGGCTGCCCTTGTGTGGGAGCCGGGTTGGAGGAAGAAAGCAGGGAGTCTTCAGTTAAACACATACATGTACCCTTAACTCCACTGCTTGTGCATGGTGTCCCAAGTCGAGGGACCACCAGTTCATATATCCAAAGAATAACTCTATTCAGAGAAGGGCTGGGGCAGTTTCTCAGAGGGAATTTAGGATCAAATTGCTACTTAAACAGATTTTTAAACAATATTCTATTGTTAGCCCACATCCTACCCCACTTTCAGAGATAACTGGTGCCATCAATTCTTGGCAGTGAGTTCTGTGATATTCTAGATTTTCCCCATTACTGGATTGGGATTCAGTTTTCTTTTCTTTTTCTTTTTTTAAAATTTTTGACTGTGTTGGGTCTTCATTGCTGCACACGGGCTTTCTCTAGTTGCGGCAAGTGGGGGCTACTCTTCCTTGCGGTGCGTGGTCTTCTCATTGCGGTGGCTTCTCTGGTCATGGAGCACGGGCTCTAGGTGCACGGGCTTCAGTAGTTGTGGCTCACGGCATCTAGAGCACAGGCTCAGTAGTTGTGGCTCGTGGGCTTAGTTGCTTTGCGGCATGTGGGATCTTCCTGGACCAGCGATTGAACCCGTGTCCCTTGCGTCGGCAGGCAGATTCTTAACCACTGCACCACCAGGGAAGTCCCAGGATTCAGCTTTCTTATCTGGTAAGGCACAGACCTGTATTCCATTGGCTTTCTAGCTTCCAAAATAGTTGCTGATGTATTCTCATGTGTGGCCTTATGGGTTATCCTTTAAAAAGACTCTTTGCAAAGGATTCTAGTGGATTTTGAGAACAGAATTAAATATGTGTGTTTAATCTGCTATCTGTTACTAACCATTTTGTCTAAGCTCCTTCATTCTGTCTTTAACATAGTAAAATAGTCAAATATACTTTGGACCAACAATATAATAACATTGTCTGAAAAGAAATCTTAATCCACTGGAAAACTGACAGTTTCTTTATGTCATTTATTATTGCCCATATCTCAATTCTCATTTCTGCCTAGTACATATCTGTAGGCCTGGTCCTGTCCAGTGGATTTGTAATCGGAGCCTTTTAAATATCTATTTGACCATTAATCTGTGGTGAGCCATGTACAAAGTCAGCCAAGACCAAATGATGTCAATTTCATTTACTGTCTCTTGAGCAAGGAACAATTTTCCATCTCAGGTTATTTACGAAAGTTGAGTCATTTGCATGTTCATTATTTTAATTCTGAAATGGCTATTCCCTACCTGCTTAAAAACCCCAAACCCCAAAGTTGAATCAAGTGGTAGAATTCTTTAATTTTGAAGAATTGTGCAAATTGTGGAAAAGCACAGTGTGTTGACAAGCATGGCCTCTGGTATCATACTGCCTACATTTGAATCTGTTTCCCTCTATGCGACCTTGAAAAAACTGATTAACTTCTTTGTACTTTGGTTTCCCCATCTGTAAAAGAGCAACAATAGCACTTACCCTGTAAGTTTATTGGGAAAACTAAATGGAAATATAGATAAAGCACTTTTCCTAGTGACTGACACATAGAAAAAACTCAATAGATGTTAGCTAATTCTAATCATTATTATCCCATATTCTTAAGGCCTTAGGAATAAAATTAATAGATATGCATTAACTGTAACTTGGCTTGATAATGAGACATTCCTTCACTCTTCAGTGATATAAGAGAAATAATAGTGTCATGCGACGGTTAAATGATAAATTCAGCACCTGGTGGATTTGAGAAGAAATACACAGTCTGGTAGAAAGAGTTCTCAGGTCAGAGAGCCCTAGTGGGATATGACTGATGGAACGTACACAATGGATGGATGAACATCATCCAGAAGCATGTCCTGCTATTATATTTAAAAAGGATACTGCCAGAGTCTGAACTATGGTGACAATAGCCAAGGCATTTCCACTGCACCAACCAGAAAAGGCTAGGCTCTGTGGTAACAAAGAAATCCTTATCTCAGTAGCTTAACAGAAGAAGCTTTATTTCTTGATTCCACCAAGTCTGATGTGGATCAATAGTCCTTCCCCATCTTGTTTCTCTACCATCTGGAACACACGGTCTCCAAGGTCTCCAACAGAAGGGAGAAGGGAGAGAGAAAAGGCACATAGATTCTCCAGTGCCTTGCACTAGAACTCGTACCGCATCTACTAACGTTCTATTTGCCAGAACTCAGTCTTTTGGCCCCAACCTAACTGTGAGGAGACAGGGAAATGTCATATCCTGTGTGCCCAGGAAGAGCAGACAGGGTGGTGAGTACAGAGCCTCATGCAGGACACTCCCTTTGTGGAGATCTGTCTGGACAGCCAGCTGCTTTCTCCAGGGAACACTTTTCTATCTATTCACTGAGTACCCACGGTTGTGCATGGTGGGCTGCCAGTCTCTTTGCTCGAGTCCCATAGAACCCATAGGTGGCCAAGACCTGAAACCTATGTGCTTAGCCATCCTAATACTCAAGGCAGTGAGAATCTAGGCAGACAATATGGTTGGAGCTCCACCTCTAGTGGTGAGTGGGGTCTGGAATCTGTTGACTAAAACCTGGTCTTCAAAATGAGCCCTACTCAACTGTATCCCTTGCCCATCATTCCATCAGTTCTGCCTTGCGGCTGAACTTAGAGATTCTAATGGGTGACAGCTGAGGGAATAGAAAGAAAAGAAATTACTCTAGAATATTATATCTTTATTATAATTATTTATTAGGTCAGACCTAATAACAACAATATTTTGTATATCATAGTTTATACAAAGTAGTTTTATCTCTGATGCCTTATTTTATCATCAAAATCATTTAAGAAGTAGCAGAATTATCATAATTTTACATACGAGAAAATGAAGGCTCAGAGAATGGAAGCATCACATTCAGAATCACTCAGTGGGGACTTCCCTGGTGGCACAGTGGTTAAGAATCCGCCTGCCAATGCAGGGGACACGGGTTCGATCCCTGGTCTGGGAAGATCCCACATGCCATGGAGCAACTAAGCCCGTGTGTCACAACTACTGAGCCCATGTGCCGCAACTATGGAGCCCGCATGCTGCAACTATTGAAGCCCATGCACCTAGAGCCCATGCTCCACAACAAGAGAAGCCACCGCAATGAGAAGCCTGCATACCGCAACAAAGAGTAGACCCCGCTCGCCGCAACTAAAGAAAGCCCGCACACAGCAACGAAGACCCAATGCAGTCAAAAACAAAACAAAACAAAAAAATCACTCAGTGAGCCGTTGCTGGAAGTGACCCTGGAGACCGGGTCTTCTCACTCGTGTCTAACTTGGACTTTTCCTTTGTGTGTCTTAGGTAGTTGTTGGACACGCATTATTGGTCTGTTCTGTACTATGGGGCAAACAAAGTCTTTGAACTTAAGTAATTTAGAATCCATCTGGATAAAGAGGCCTACCACATTTCATAAAACAATCTATAAAAATTAGGAGAGAATATATAATTAGGGATTAATTTAGTTCTTCCGGTCCAAAAGGACAATTTTGAGTAACAAAGATGGAGTATTTAAATGGCTCCCAAACCTCGTACAGCCTCATGTCTCCATGTCCTTGCCCAGGCTGTTCCTTCCACACAGAGGACTTTCTCTTAGATCTTAGCCCAGTAATCTCATCTGTCTACTGCTGGTTCAAATGCTACTCCCTTGCCCCAAGGTCTTGTCCAAGCTCTCCAGTCTGCCCTCTCCAAGGCGCCCTGCACCTGCCTTTTCTGTACTGAGCACAAATCACATGTGTGTTCAGGCTGTTGATTTTGGGTGGAGACGGACAGGATGGAGGGTGTATGGTATCTTTTTCTCCTTCAGGGAAGTCTTTGATTTCCTGAAGGTGGGAATCAAGCCTTTTCCTGCTCTGTATCTCCAGGGCCCAGTGTGGTTCCTGACATGAGTTAAAGGTTCATGGAATGAAAAAAACAAATGATCTGGAAGAGAGCACAGAGCTTCCCAAGATGCCCAATATAGTCCCTTAGGTGTCTTTCCTAAGCTTGAATTCTAGAATTTTGGAGGCAGGAGACCAGAGCTAAAGAAAATGGGTGCAAGAGAAGAAAGGGGCTGCGCCAGCAGATGCATACAAATGTATGGGGTCTGTACTCCTGTTACCTGAACATGAAGCCCCCCAACAGCCACCTCTCTATTCTTTCACCGCCCTCCCTGTGCTGTTGGGCTTTGTTCACCATTTCTGACTTGACCGGTGCTGTGATTCTCCTCCAAAGGGCCGCCTTTGGCAGGGCGGTGAATCAGCTTCTCTGTGTGCAGAGAACCCTCGAGTGTGGAAGAGCAGGGGGTGCAGTTAGTAGGATAGGTTCTGGGTGCTTCTCCCCAAAGGTCTCTCCTAACCCTTAAGGAGTATTCTTTGCTTAGGCACTGGGAAGATCTGAATCTGTGTTCATAAGTGGGACACATGAAGCAAAAGGGGTTGATAAAACATAAAAATCCCCAGTTTCTCTTCCCACGGTTTGACCTCAAGGAAGTCAACTAAGCCAACAGCGTTTCGATTGACTCCTCTATAAAAGAATCTAATGATACTTCACCCAACTGGTGGAGGAGTGGCGAGGCTTCATTACCCAATGCTCATTTCTTTCAGCACTTTGGATGCTCTCCATGGGCACAAAATTATGTTATTACTTGGAATAATAATAATAGTTCTCCCTAATAATTGTGTGTTATTATTGCATTTAAGGAACTGTATTAGGGGCCTTCTGGATCTAGTTTAATACCTATAAATGTCTCTCCCTAGCAAAACAAGGGAGCATTGCCCAGTGATTACGGTTTGTCTTACATTTCAAAACTAGTCAGTTCAAACCCTCAGCAGAGTCCTTAAAAGAGCGCCTGGCCAAGGGGGACCTCTTTTGATCGCGGTTCGTTGGACCACTGAAAGCACTAGACTTTTGCAAGGCGGCTGGCTTTCAAAGCGAGGACTTGACAACTCTGAGGGCTCAACCTAGCCCTGAAAAGATAGGCGCAGAGCCAAGATAAGCAGGCCCAGCCTCCCCGCTGCAGCCAGAGCAAGGCGCCTGTATCACAGATCTGATCGCTGCTGCCCCCCTACTTTTGCCACCGATTTCCTCTGGTTCTCAGAGTCAAGTCTAAATGCTTCCCCAAGTCATGCAAATCTTTCGAGTGGTACCCTGACTGCCCCTCCACTTCACCTCTAGACACCCTCCCTTGTGAGCTCTGTGCCTCCATCCTGGTTTTTATTTCTCCAAACACACCAGGGTCTCTCTCTCCTCGGTCCTTAACAAGCTACTCTGCAGCCTCTCCAAACCCCGTCTTTTCTGTCCTTACCTCTAGCTCTCAGGTAGACGGTTCCTCCTTCCCCAGCCCTCCCCAGTGTCCCACCACATCCTTTGTATCCTGGGTCAAAGACTTGGCAGAGAGAATCGCACTTTCCTGTTGAATTCCGGGTTTGCGCATGAAACCGTGTGGGAGCACCAAGTGTGCCGCTCTTGTGCCCTAAGTCTGAGCACAGTAGGTGCTTCATCAGTATTTGTCGAATGCATGAAAGAATAGCGTTTCACTCTTTTTTCTCTCCTATTCCATTCACTTATATTCAATGCCCTGACTCTCATCCTTATCCTTTTCTACTCCTCCCCTATACCAATCATGGGCAAGGAAAATGGGTAAAAAAAGGGAGAAAAGAAAAGAAGGAGTAGATTCCTGAAAGGAGAGAAATACTGCAGGTGGGAGGGATGAGGAACAAGGCAAAGTGAGAAAGGAAGAGGGATATCTGGGAGGGGAAGATCTAAAATGAAAGTAGGGGACAGGTACATGGATTCTAATACGTTAAGATTAGATTAAAACCATCCTGAAATTTTCTTTTTCAGGAATTCTTCACATAAGAGAATGGGGAGGGCAGGGGGAAACTGTTAGGATTCTTTACATACATTATCTCCTTTATTATTCCACTCACCGTATTAGACAGTAATTTTTGCAACAGGTAACAGAGGAAAGCAGAAAAGCTCAGAGAGTTAGAGTGTCCTGCTCCAGGTCACACAGCTTAGTAAGTGGCAAAACCCAACATGAAACCCGAATGTGTCCAAATCCCATCCATTTAGGAGAGCAGGATGCCCACTCCACTGATGGAGCATACTTCCTCTGGGATTCTGAGGCCCTCAAGTGTCCCTTCTCTTTGAGATGCAGAAGAGAAAGGGGGTAACAAAACTAAAAAGCAAAAAAAAACCCTTAGCATCCAGCTACGGTGTTAAATGCTGCACTTTGAAGAATGGTTTCTTACATTTGCATGAAAAAAAAAATTTCTATTTTTTTCATCAGAAGGAAAAGGAACTGAACTCATTTTCTTTGGCTCTTGGTTTGTCTTTCCTATTATTAGGTACATGTCTCTGAGTCCCTTTGCATAAGTAGGCCCACCAAGCAAGTTGTTAATCCCTTGTCACAGCAACATTTTCTGCCATGGTTTGGGCCTGGCAGACACAACTGTGCTTATGCACTTTTGCAAAACCAGCACGACGAAGCCCAGCAGCATACGCCCTCCACCACTGTTTGCCTTTCGAAAGGCTCTGTGACACCAATTAATAGATGCCAGAAGTCCAGATGCTTACTGACATCTAAATAACTTGGTCGTACTCTCTGCTTTCCGAGGTCTAAATTTCCCCTCCCTTTGGAAAACGAGATTAAAAACAAAAGTCCCACACAGAGCGGGCAACTGTCTTGTCTTTGATTTATGCTATCACAGGAACTGTGGTCCTTGAAAGAAATTCTATCACTACCATCATGAGGACGAAGATGCAGTTAACAAATAAATCCTTCAGGAGCGTGCCCTGATGCTGTTGAACTTTTCATGAAACAATGATGTATAAGAAAGGAAGATTTTTAAGTAACACGATACAGGCACACATCTACTGTGGAATGAGTCAAGGCCTAGAAATACCACGTGTAAGAGAACCAAGTTTATCATCAATAATAACACATTTCTCCTGAAAAATACTAGGTTACTTCGCCTTTCTTCATTCCTGGGCCTGGCTCTGTAAAGGGAAGAGAGAGAACCAAAACCTATCTGTGATTCAATCAGAAAATGCAAATGAGGTCAAGTTTCTGACAGGCTTGTGAGATTTCCCTAGAGAACTTTCCACAGCGTCTAGGCTGCTGCCGGTGCCCTTCGGAGGCTGGGGCTTGTCTGCGGAGTGAAAGGCAGGCAGTGCGAGCCCCCTCCTTCTTCCCTGGGACCATTGGCTGGCTGGACACTTGAATTCCAGTAAGGGACTTCTGAGAGCTGTGGGAATGCTATCATCCGGGGACTGAGGTCACACCAGACACAGCAAAAGGTCATCTTCTCGTGGGTGGAGCTCACGGCCTGCCTCTCCATCCTGTCTCAGAGTGAGGACCCGGCACCCCAAATGAGGCAGGAGGGAGGTTCCTTGGGGGAGAAGGGATGCTAGAAGCATCCTGCCTGCTTCTGGGATGGTGACTCCACCCCTGTGAATGCTCCAGGGCAACCTGGGAGGAAACCTCTCTCACACAGCCCCTCCCCTCCCTGACAACCTAAAGGAAAAGCGTGTGTGTGTGTGTGTGTGTGTGTGTGCGCGCGCGCGCGCGTGCATTTCACACAACTCTGGCCTCCCCTGGGCCACCGAAGTCTGAAGCCATCCTGCTATCTTGCGATTGGGAAACTCGTTGTTTGGGACAAGTTGACAAGTGATGCTACAAGTCAGGACGGTGCCCTCTGCCTTCCAGCAACCTGAGGGTAGTTCGGGGAATTTATAGGGTTTCTCTTTGCTCACGCAGGTTCCAGCATGTGTTCTGAAAGTAACCTTTTTTTTTTTCTTCCCAGAGATAGGTAAACATTGCCCATCAAAACTATATGCCAGTTCCCTTAAGTTATAAGAGGCTAGACAGTATCAGGAGCTGGCTTGCAAGGGGCTGACAAAAGTGGGGAAAAGACAGAGCCTCTCCGCCAGCCCTGAGTGTGCCGGAGGTCTCACAGAAAGTGAACCCTTTATTAAACATTTCAGGCTTGGGAAAGAGCTGGTGAGAATGAGGCCTGCATTGCTTGAAGGGGGTTTCAGATTTGAGGTCAAAGAGGTGGATTCTCTTACCTGTAAAATTTTTTAAAAATGATTTTTAAGCCAAATGTGATTCTTCTGGCCTGTAGCTTTCACAGTGAGAATGAGCACGGGGGTGGGGTGGAGGGGGCAGGTGTATAGGTCTTAAAGGAAATGTGGAGGAAAACAACACAGGTTTCCCCTAAGCTGTGAAAACTGCATGTCCGGAGGTCCCTACTTCACTATCAGTCAGCCTCGTCTCGGTTTTTCATTTCTGAGCTTCCCTCGACCACGCGTGTTTTGAAGCGAAGTTGCAGTTCACAGACACGAGAACGACGACGAGGGAAGCTTGTGAAAATGCATGCTCCCAGGCCTCGCCCCAAAGGATGCTGGGTATGGTCCAGGGATCTGTAAAGGGGGCAGCAGATTTCTAATCCCCACCCCAGCTCTGTTGCCCTAAGAGTCTAGACTTTCTGGAAACAAGCACCACCAGAACTGCAGCTACCCTGCTGCCAGAGTACACCTCACCTCTGCCAGGTGTCACCGATTACCTAGGCTCCCCTGCAGGCCCTCCAGCCTTGGCCAAGATTGGCTCCTGCCACCAGCCCCAAAGAAGAGGCCAGAAGCAGGGCCAGTTGGCTGTGTAAGGCATCTATCCTCCACCGAAGACGCCTTCGATGCCTCCAGGCTTTCTGATCATCGGAGGTGCTGTGCCCTCCACTCCTAGGCAACTCCCTGCCTCACTGCAGCTTCCTCCTACCTCCCCGCTCCTGGAGGTCTGCCCGTCTCCTTCAGGGTGACTGTTGACTTGCTCCTCTGATCAGCAATGTGGTCTGTGCCTCCTTGGCTGTTTGGACCAGGGGCTCCTAGCCTCAGTGCTTCACTCCTTGAGCTGCCCAGATCGCAGTGCTAGGGGTCCCCAAAGCCTTCGGCCCTCCAGAAGGTGAGGCTCACATGAAAAGGATAGCCTTCTAGACTTTCTCTCCTCACCAAAGTGTCCTGAAGGCTTCCATGTGACTGGCAACTCACCATGTTTACCCCCATCCCTGAAATAATCACTCCCTCCACTGCATTCCCCAAAGGCTCAGGACACACATCTATCATTTCACATCATGCTCTAATTATTTGTATCCATCTGTCCTCCCTGCCGAGGCTGTGAGATCTATGATGCCCAAGACTGTGACTCACTCATCTTTGCGTCCTTGGCAACGAATGTGGGGCCTCATGATACTGATAGAAACATTTATTGAGCACTTACTACTGGGCAGGCCCTGTGCTAGGTGCTTTCAGGCACTGTGCCACCTTACCCTCACGACAACCCTCCAAGAGCGACACTTTCATTAATCCCATGTGAATAAATGAGGCCAAAGAGTTTAGGTAACTTGACCCAAGTCACACAGCCAGTAAGCAGTCAGGTTAGGATTGGAATCCCAGCAGTCTGACTCTTGACTTCCACGGTAAGAGCTCATTCAAGGTTTGCTAAATAAATAAAGGAAATAGGAACAAATGAGCAAGAGGAAGCAGCTGCAGAAGCACTGCATTTTGGAGCTAAAAGGAACTTCGAGACCATTTAGTCTAAACCCTGATTTTATTGCTGGAGAAACTGAGGGTCAGAGCAGTGAAACAAGGTGTCCAAGGTAAAATATTGTGGTGACGAGGGGCCCCCGGCTGTGGACGAGATGGCCTGGGTCAGAATACAACTCTGTCACCTGCTCTCTGTGTGACCGGCAAGTTACTTAGCCTCCTTGTTCCTCAGTTTCTTCATCTATGAAATGGGGATGATAATACCAGAATTTATCTCATTGTGTTGTTGTGAGGATTAAATGAGATAACGCAAATTTCTCAGAACAGTGTCTGGTATATAGCAACGCTCTTTCAATGTTAGCTGTTTCATCATTATTAGTAGAATCACAGCACTCGGGGCTGACAAAGCCTTGGAAGTCATTAAGTCCAACTCTGATTTTATCAAAGAGGAAATGGGGCTTGAGTTCTATGTTTACTTTCACAACTAGAAACGCTAGGATTTGATCATTTTTCAAAAAGCCTGGGGACCTCCTAGTTCCATGCCCTCATCTTGCGAATGAAGAAGCCCAAGGAGTCAGACAACTGGCCAAAGTCTCCACCCCGTCAAAGCAGAGTTGGAAGCAAACCTGGGTCTCCTGACTTCAGCTGCACGCCCACAGAACCACCCACGGGTCCCAGGCTTCTCAGCTCAGGAACAGCGAGTCCAACTGTCCACGACTCAGGTTTAGTAGAAACACTCCATGCTGGAGCTCAAATTCACAGAAGCAAGTCCATCGAGATCCAGTTCTTTCATATGACAGGTGGGTAGAATTACAGAATCACATTGCAACTGGGGATTTGTGAGATCTGCACTGGAAGAAGGCAGAACTCCCCACCAGCAGGCTGACCAGTGAGCGAGTGAGTCAGCATTTATGTTGCAAACTACCCAAGGATATATACTCTAGCCAGCACTCCGCCGGCAAGCAACACTCACCCTCCCTGGGGCCATCTACCATCAGTGGTTCTTTATCCGCGATGTGCATTAGGTGCCTTTGAAAATGTAGATACCCAGAGCCCAGCCCAGACCAACGATAACAGAATCTCTTGGGATGGGGCCAGGCATCATTATTTTTTAAAGGCCTCCAGGTGATTCTAATAAGTCCTGAGATAATCCGTAAGGCAAGTGAAATGTCTTCCACCCATAATATACTAGGGTAGTGGTTCTCAGAGGGTGGTCCGCAAATCAGCAGCGTCACTGGGCTTTGTATTAGAAATCCAGATTCTACATTAGGTGCCGTCTATCATTTCCTCTCATCATACTCTATTGTTAGTTTTCACACCATTCGGCAGGATGTGAAATTATACCTTTATTTACTGTCCTTGCCTACCCCCCTCTACTTTAGACAGTAGCTTTCATGAATGGAGGTTCTAACCATGCCTATTGTGTTACTCAGAGTGCCTGGCACACAGTGGGGAGACACAACAAATACCAATTTAATGAGTGAATGAATGTTAGGTATGTATAGGCAAGACAGATGTGTTATTGCATTTTCCATTTTTCAGAATTCATTGCTGTGGCCTTACTGGGTAGAACACAAGCATATGTAATAACATGTTTACCTCCCTCACAAATAAGCAAGGAAGTTTAACTCAAGGTAGCAAGCAACTAGGAATTTTTAGACAACTACCAAGAAAAGGAAAAGACCAAAAAAAAAAAAAAAAGTAAAGAATTGATATTGACGAGAGAAAAAAAATCAATGTAAAAACTCTGGCTAAAAGACTGGCTTGCCTAAGACACTACTGCTGTTTTAGGTCAGGTCCCTAACTATTTATTAAATGTAGCTTTGGGGCAGCCAGAATATTAATAAGCCCTTCGTGAGAAATAGTGACGTTTAAAGACATGGTTCATGGCCTTTAAACTGTTGTGAAAACAGAGCTTATTGATGTGGAATTATAAAGAGGTTAACATAAATTAGTGAGTAGTGAAGTGTGATTTCCAATTTGCAGATCTGTTGAATGCTTACAAATATGAGTGCTGGTCAGATCAGCTGTCCTGATTCAGGTTCACGGGAGACCCAAGGAAGAGATCCACAGAGAGAGGGCGCAGGACATGTTGGCATAATCAGGGGGGCCTTTGTGGAGGAGGAAGAGGTCTGGGATGTGGAAACATCTTGACCCCGCCGGGTTTTGGAAGTTAACCTAGTCAACAATTCTCCCTAGCACTGCGTGGAGAACAGGCCTCATCTATGAAGTCAAGATAAACTTTGTTCTTGGATGGGATTTGGGGGTTCAAATGAAGAGAAACAATTGTCTCTGTGAACTTTAAATACCGTTTTGCTGACAGAGGCCAACTGGCTCTTTTCAGAGACATCTTCCCTTGTAAAAGGGATCCTAAAGTGCCAGCAACTGGGGTGTTACATTCAATAATAAAATCAGTGTTTCAAACCTTAGTGAGCTAGTGGCCGTATGCTCTAGTGATTAAAGCAGACTGGTCAGATTCAGATATCAGCTCTGCCACTTAATAGCTGTATGACCTTGGAAAAATTACATAACCTCCCTTTACCTCAGTGTCCTCATCTGTAAAATGGAGCTAATACCAGTACCTTGCTTGTACGATTGTTACTGTGAAGACGCACTGAGGCAATTTATATAAAATTTCAGAACGGTGCCTGACACATAAGAAATGCTACAGAAGTGTTAGAAATCACTATTTAGAGACCAAACTCAATCTCAAACCCATGCCATCTGTTGTTTAGATCTATTTGCTTATCCAAAAGACCACCCACAATGAACTGCAACTCAGCTAAGGGACAGGATAGCAGCTGATCAAGGACAAAATAACCTGAATATAAAACATCACAAATAAAGAGGGTCCAAACAGGTTAAAGTAGGACAGGGCAGCCCAGAACTTCTGGAGTTGTCTCACGCTGATGCCTGAGTATTAGCTCAGGTGATTAGAGCATGGTTGTAAGGAACAAAGGGTTACAGAGTTAATCCTAATTGGAATCAGTTGACTTCCCCCTGTGCTGTGGTAACAGGGTTATCTGGGTAGCCTTCTAAATTTCTGTGCCACTGTCACCAAGTAGAACTGGAAGAAAGCATAGTGGGGATGGCTCATCACAATCCGTCACTGCTTCTAGCACACGTGTAGGTACTTCTAAGTCTGCACCCTCCATACACACGGAAGGCGTTAATGCAATTATCGTATAGGAAAGTCAGGTTGGATAAGAGTGGTAAAAATGAAGCTTTTCCATGGAAGTCACTGTGACATTAATAACTATGTTCACTATTCATTAGAGACCAGAATTTGAACTATGGCAAAGCTATCTCAGAGCCTCATTCAGGAGGTTTGTTTGAATCACTGGAGCTCCATAAGGGGTTTGATTCAAGGTGGCCTCATTTAAACGTCCCAAGGCCAGTGAACTCCTAGCAGAATCCACAGTCAGCTCCGAGTAGGCCTGCTTCCCCACCTTACATCTCCATCCTCCAAGTGGGGTGCTGCCCCTCCCCTTGGCAGAAAGCACGGCAGGGAAGAGACAACAGCAGACTGCATACTGGGATCCTGACCCTTCCAGAATTTGCTTATCTGTAAAAATATGCAATTGGATTAGGTAATTTCTAAGACCCTTCCACTTCCGAAATGTGAATCTAAGGGGATCTCTGATATGCATAATTTAGATCTAATTTATATGATTCTTGGGCACAACAGCTGTCACAAACGATAACATGAAGAGTCTCCCCACTGAAAACACATCTCCCCCTCTCCCTGTCACAGTTCCTGACATTTTACCATGATGAATATATTACTTGGTCTTCAAAGGCTTTGTACATTCTTAAGAGTCTTCTCTTAAAAGGCAAGTAACTCTGAAAGCAATTTAAGCCTTTACAAGTTCTCACCTTATAGGCAGGGCCAATTGGTCAGATGCCTCTCCAAACATGACTAAGAGAAAAGCCCTATGGGAACGGAACGCTGGATGGGGATGGGGTGGGTCCCATTCTACCTGAGAGTGTGGACTTGGTTGCATTCATAACCCTAAATCCTGTTAGGGCACATGCTTGATATTTTAAAATGTTTTTGTCTTTTTAGAAGGAAGAAAAGAAGGAAGAATGGAAGGAAAAAAGAAGGGAAAAAGGAAGGAAAGAACGAAGGAAGGAAGAAGGAGGGAGGAAGGGAGGAGGGAAGGAAGGGAGGAAGGAAGGAAGAAGGAGGGAAGGAAGGGAGGAAGGAAGGAAGGAGGGAAGGAAGGGAGGAAGGAAGGAAGGAGGGAAGGAAGGGAGGAAGGAAGGAGGGAAGGAAGGGAGGAAGGGAGGAGGGAAGGAGGGAAGGAGGGAAGGAAGGAAAGAGGGAAGGAAGGGAGGAAGGAAGGAAGAAGGAGGGAAGGAAGGGAGGAAAGGAGGGAAGGAATGAAGGAAGGAAGGAAGGAAGGAAGGAAGGAAGGGAGGAAGGAAGGAAGAAGGAGGGAAGGAAGGGAGGAAGGGAGGAGGGAAGGAGGGAAGGAAGGGAGGAAGGGAGGAGGGAAGGAGGGAAGGAGGGAAGAAAGGGAGGAAGGAAGGAGGGAAGGAAGGAAGGAGGGAAGGAAGGAAGGAGAGAAGGAGGGAAGGAGGGAAGGAGGGAGGGAAGGAAGGAAGGAGGGAAGGAGGGAAGGAAGGAAGGGAGGAGGGAAAGAAGGAAGGGAGGAGGGAAGGAAGGAAGGAAGGGAGGAAGGAAGGAAGGAAGGAAGGGAGGAAGGACTAATGAATGTCCAAACAAGAAAGTATTCTTGAGAGTACCTCCTGCATCTGACCTGGTCAGTATGTACCAAGGGCACCTTTTCAACTTAGGTCCCAGGTGCTAAAAACAGCCCCACCCTGGAAAGGCAATTTCCAGGCTCTCTGCTGCCTCCCCTTAGCTCTGAGAGGGTGCTGGCCTGTCACTGCGGACTATTCAGGGACTCTGGCAGACCAGACGCTGCTATGCTGAGCCCTGCACCAGTTCTAGGCGCTACACTTTTTTTTAAGCAGCTTGATTTAAATGAAGAAAGAAATTGGCTTGTATTTTTAGCAGCTCCTGCTACTAAAACTCATTTGACAAAAGTGCCAAAGGGACAGTTAAGTCTGAGTATGATTTTTTTTTTTTCCCATGGAGGAGGAGGAAGGTATAATTTATCTGAAAATGACTGGTACTTTCCTGGCCTGGGGACATTATTCTACCTGCTCTCTTTTTTTTAAAGACATACTCTTTATTTTTTTCCCATCAAATTTCAAACTTAGTATTATTTATTGTGTTTAGCTTTAGTTCCCAAGCCCTAACCAACCACAGAAAGGAAAAGGTGTGCAACCTCAGTTCAGAAACTTCACAACCTTCAATTACATTTCCGAATTAGAGGCATCTACCTGGGTAGACCAACCCCTCCCCTCCCATACCTGTGATACAGATATAATGTCAAGTATCTCGTAAAGTGTAACAGTAAGCCTAACTGGAAAACAGTATTAATGTTGTGCTTACATATACTGGGCACCAGACTCAAAGTATATAATTTCAGAGTGCCCTAAATCTCCTCTTCCCAAATGTTTCTATTACTGACTTGCCTTACTGTCTTATCTGAGATCCCCTCTGTTACAGCTATGGAGAGAATTACTAGAGTGAAGAAATCTTTTCTTTTCTAGAGTTAAGGCATTAGTCCATCAGAAGCCTCTGCTAAAATGCTTCGTACTTAAGAAAGGAACATTTTAACCCAATAATACCTTGACATAAATGACTTCGAAAGATGAGTTAGGTTGTAGAAATGGAGCCCTGAGAGAATGAGAGTTTTGAAGGATCTAGGGCTAGTACAAAAACGTCTGGTGTATATAAAATCCCAAATGAACTCATTTGTTCATTTGTTATTTGAAAGCTTTTTCCCAGAAATGCAAAATTGTGAAGGGTGGTTATGTTCCCAAAGGGCAGTCTAAAAAAGTATGTTTCAACCACAACGTACTTGAAGTACAATCCTGAAGGTATCCCCAAACCACCCTTCATGGCGAGGCTTCCACAGCGAAGTGTGTTCAGGGACCAGCATGGGGGCCAGTACTCCATCTTCGTGGTGCAGTTACGTGGGGATGCAGAGCTGCCTCCTGGGAGAGAGGGGTTCTTGAAGGAATCCAGGAGGAGGAAGGAGATGCCTATGTTGGTTCCTGAGAACAGGCCAGGTTCATCTGTTGTTGTCTGCTTCCCAGGACCCCAGGGGTTACTGACTGTCCCTTATTACAGCTGCTTCCGGTCAGGATTCTTAAAGCCTCCTTTAGAGCAGTCAGTACTATTATAGCAGTCGGAAAACTGTATTGTAGCCACTGTGTTCTAAGCAGCCAGACGCAACCTCTTGTTCAGGTTTGGAACCCCTGGTACAGCGGATGGCAGGTGTTAGGTGCTCAGCAAGAACTGGATGATGTAAGAAAGATTTGTGCACATTTCAGAGACAAACCAGTACCAGCTATGTGGGGCATTTCATTGTAGGGGGTCATGAGGGTGAAGCACAGGTGACAGATGTCAGGAGCGGTGGGGAAAGGAACTGGCTGAAGAAGCTTCCTGAAGAAGGTATGAAGGAGGACGTGGGGAGGGAGCTGAGAATAGAGCAGACAGCCAGGGAGGAGTGGTGGTCGGTGTGAGGCGCAGGGAGCACGGCTGGGGAGAGATTCACTTCCCTGCCCTTTCAGCCTTGACTCCAGACCTCTGCCTGGAGCGAAGGGGAAGAGGCAGGTAGGACAGGAGGTCGGTCCTGCCAATGCAGTGGTCTGTTCCTGGTAAGGAAGGCTTGGGTTGGGGCCCCAGAGGGCATCACGAGGCTCCCAGAAGGAAAGAGAGTCTAAGAGGAGGACGATGAAAGGGGAGGTGGAGAGACTCTTTAGTGACGGTCAAATCTGGACTCAGCCACAGTGGGCGGGGCTGGGGTGTGTGTGTGTGTGTCTCTGTTCACCTCCTGCACCTCCAGGCACCTGCATCCTCCTGCTCAGCAAATGGATGCACCCTCTACCCTGGTCCAGACCCACAGGAGATGTGGGACCCTTGAAGAGAAAGCTCTTGGGAGGCACTTGGCAGAAATCACCCAGGATATTTTTTATAACCTTAGGAATAAAGTAATAAAAGCCAAGCCTTGGTTAATAGCTTCTCCAAGGACTACTACTTTACACTCTCCTTCCCTCTCTTCTTCCTGATTCCCACTGATTTTGATTCTCTCTCATCTTCAGACAACGTCTTGCCACCGGAAGCTCCTCTAGTCTCTCTCAAACCTGTGCAAAGGTGCAGAATTCATTTGCATTCATTACGGTCCCTGGGCAACTCATTTACTTTCATCTTGCAATATCCAAAGAGTTACTCATTTACTTAGATCATTTAAGGATTTCCAGGAGTCCTTCAAAGAAGGTATTAGGAATCCCCCTGCCCCACAAGACTTTCCAAAGAATTGATAGCCCCTCTGGGGGGAGGTGGGATGTCCCAGAGAGCGAGAGAGCCAGTCAGGCAGAGCATTTAGTGAGAATCTACCAGGGAGGGGATGTCTTTCCTCTGGCCCAACCTGGTTCAGGCCTCACCTTTGCTTACTTGGATTAGTGCCAGTCTGGAGACAGGATTTGCCCCAGGGAGTTTCAAAGCAGGAAGTGTTAGTCTCCCTTGGCATTTATTTATACCTTAGGGCTGATGGAATTCAGTGGGTCGCTGCTCCCTGGGGCACTGACCTGTTAAACTCTATCCCTCAACTGGAGTGGAAGATGCTGTCCTCAGTTATTGCATCAGTGATCAGGAGACAGTGGGGGTGACAGAAGGGCTTTTTCAGGAGCTTTTGATCACACCGTAGAGATACTAACTTCTATCTCCTGCTGGGCCCAATTCTGCTAAAAAGTAGTGGTCCGTTCATGTCTCTGGCTTGAGTTCTCGTTCCACGAACCCTGCAATAACTGGGGAGAAACTCTGCACATCTGGAGGCCTCCAACTCTGACTCCTTCCAGAATCATCCATTCTTCAATCGGTACAAGCTCTCCAGGACAGCACATGGGAAGAGCTGGTCAGTTCTTCCATGAGCTTTTGTCATTTTATGAAGCAATTAACTGAAAGGGTAGGGCCCAGATACTTGAGATTCTACAAGGAGATGGGAGAAATCTCACAGAGCACCAGAAAACTCCTGAAGGGGAGGACAACACGGGGGGCAAACTCTTGTTCTGTTCATTAACTGATCCATTGATTCATTCATTCAGTAAACACGTACCGCATTCACAACACTATAAGCCAATGAACATGATATCTCAGTAGTAGTTAACCCATCCTGACCGTATAGCTGGCTTCTCAAGGGTGGGACCAAAGCCTGGCCAGTTTAGCACTGTGCCTGGCATATAGTGGGAGCATAATAAATAGTTTATGAATGAATGAATGAATGAATAAATGAATAAACAAATTTAAAGATATCCCACTGAGCACATGACTTGTGTGTTAGAACTCATTCAAAGGCGAGGAGTCAAAACATTTGCCTTGGATTTTTGCAGAAACTTATCTACTTTCACCAATCTCTTCCCATATTCATAAAACGACACTTCTTTATTCTTTTAAAGTAAATAGCTTTCTATAGTTATAAGTGTGGCATGTGTTTGCACTAAAATAGAAGGGATAGTTGTTTACTTAACGTGGAGAAGATCGATCATTTTAAGGACAAAACCAGTTGTCCATAATCTCACCAATACGGTTAACATTGTGAAGAATTTCCTTCTAGGTTTTTTTCTGTATGTACAAATAGATGAAGTTGGAGTCATGCCGTATATGCAGTTTTAGATCTTGATTTTTCCACTGAACATTCTACCATGAGCATTTTACCACCCATTAAATATTCTTTGAAAATGTTACACTTAATGGCTGCATAATATTACATTACAGCTCTTCAATTTTTAACTAATGCAGATTTATTGTCCTTAATAACTCCCTGAATCACTGCACAATCAAAATGGTTCCCAGGCTTCCGTAACCATCCTAGTGGCTGATGCGGACTGAAAACCTTTACAAAATGACAAATACATACTTCCAGGCAAGTAAAGCTGTTGCAAGTATGGCTGGATCTCATCTTTGGCTTTTCCCTCCTCAAAGTTACTAATTCATACCAGCAGGCTAATGCCTTTGGAATGTTTATTCCCTTCAAGTTGGAGGCTCCAGGGTACACAAGAAAACAGGCACAGAGCATGATGAGAAACACATGGCAAGAGTCTAGTTGGTTCACAAAACACTTGAGACTTACTTGGGCAGGAGGGACCACACCTCGTTTCAGGAACAGAAATATTTTCGTTCTCTACCACAAAGTGATTTTGCTAAAAAACATTATCTTAAGCCATCAGGAAGAGAAAAAATAATTTCAAGTCGACCCATGGTCGGTCACAGGCTTGTGTCATCGGTGTGAGACTGGGAACACGGGTAAGGCCATGAGGACAGAGGAGGTAATGAAGGGCCTTGACCAGACTGCGAAGCCCCGAATGAGTTGAGTCCTGGGTTCTCTTCCATTGAATGACTGGCTTCCCAATGTTGCCATAGGCTCTTTCACTCCTTGGGTCCCATCCTACCCCGATCCAGTCTTCTTTGCCTTGTAGCAGGAGTGTTTGGTTAGGTGAATTTGAAACTCTGATTAGGAGGGTTTTGCATGGAAAACTCACCCGCTCACCCCGGTACAGCCAGCGGAACAAGGCTGGATGGCATGTCTGGCAGGGCGGAGGTGACTGCCCTCCCCACTTAGTGGTTACACCTGTGTACAATAGTACCCACCCCATCTCCGACACATCAGCTTCAGGGTTGGTATCACCTCCTAACAGTGTGGGGCATAGAGCAGACCTTTTTCTGAAAGCTGCTCTGGGGGGCTAACTAGCTAGTTAAACGGACAGTCCTCTCCAGAGGGCAGGGTTGAGGTAAGTCCTCAATTTCTTATGGTGGAGTCTTCTAGAAGCACACAGTTACATACCTCTGATAACACTTAAATACAAAACTCTAGATCCATGCATTTATCGTCACCTCATTTAGCTATTTTGGGATTAAGTAGAGACACACACCGCCCCTCCAGATGACTCTTTCTCCAGTACTTTTGCATCACGTCATTTCATGACTACTGAACTCAAAACCAGACTGAGGACCTGTCAGAGTGCATCTGAGTTTCCATATCTGGCCACATTGGTGTGTTGCAATCAATTGTGAGGATGTTACAAGAAACATTTGTGACCCATTAATACTTTTTCTTTTTATAAGCTAGTAGAGTCCAATGTTATCCTTATAAAACATCACTCTCAGATATGTCTCCTGGATTGGGAAAAGGGGGAAGTTGCAGCTAATATGGTAGGATGTACACAAAGCTCACAGCCTGACTCCGGGGACAGTATTTACAGATCTACCATTACTGATACAGCACCGGCGCTCACACAAATGCTTGTTAACCTTTGTTAACACTATTCTCTTCTGCCAACAAAAATATTTCTGTGTTACTGCACATATAGCTAGTTATGGCTCAAATATCATCTACCCCTACCCCCTTCTTCCGTAGGTATGAAGACTTTAGCTGGGCACAGGGTCACCCAGAATAAAGATTTTATTTCCCAGCCTCACATGCCGCCAGGTGTGACCATGTGACTAAGTTCTAGCCAGTGGGATGTGACCAAGGGTGAAGCATGCAACTTTCAGGTAGAGCCCTAGAACTAGCTTGACAACGCCCCTCGTTTTCCAGGGACTTTCCTGGTTTTGGCATTGAAAATCCTGGAAAATGTTCCAGTTCCGGGCGTAAGTGGAATATTTGGCCATTATCTCCCCACTACCCCTTTCTTCAGCCTATTTCCTGGAATATGGACAAGGCGGTGAGCCATCTTGGACATGGAGAAGAAGGGAAATGCTGAGAATGGCAGAAGGAGCTGGGTCTGTACCAACTTCATGCAGCTCAGCTGCCACACCAGCTCAGACTTTTACGTGAAAGACAAATCAGCTTCTCTCTCGTTAAAGGTCTCTACTACTTTCTCTCCAGCTAATCTAACTCACTAAGCCCCATCTCTTTTACCATTTTTGGCTACCATGATGATTTTGTCCTTTTTTTGGATTCTGGCTACACCTGTCTTTACCACACCTTTGATAATTAATCACAGACTTCTTTGTATAGTCATTTATCTTATTTACATGTTTAAGCTCTGTCTCCTGGAAAGATTCTAATATCCAGGGATGCAATGTGGTTGAGAGAACAGAGCTTAGGGTTTAGAAGATCTGGGTTCAAGTTTGAGTTCCAGCACTTGCTACATGGGGGATCCTGAGTGACAGTTTCCTCATCTGTAAGGTGGCAGTGATTATAATACCGCCTCTGCCTATTATACTTTGTTGTTTTGAGATTAAATACTATGAGAATAGTTCATCAACCATCAAGCACCATGACCATGTTAACTGTTCTTGAGAACTGGTTCTCTAATAGTCACCAGATATTCCTAACAGGCTTATCATAGTGCCAGGGACAGAGTACATGACAACTCCACGAATCTGAATAGAATCAATAAAGGAGGGGGAAAAAGGTAAATATAATCATTCCTTAAATATTACAAAATAAGGCTTTTCCGGGACATCTACTCATTCAAATGCAAAGAAGGCACAAAATATTGGGCATATATCAAACTGAGACCTCAGACACAAATCTGCAACTGTGAGAGGTTCTAAAACACCACATTACTAATTAATTCACAGCAATACAGTCTAAATGCACAATTTAGTGATACGAGATTAGTTTCCATGAACAGCGGCACCTCCCTCCTCAGCCTCAATTCTGTGTGTCCTTTACTTCAACACGACATGAGGAAAAATCAAAAGGGGTCCAGATATATTTTATGTCAGGAAAGAAATGGCTTCTACTCAGCAAGCTGCAAAAAAGAGCTGCTATTTTCAGGTGCTCTATAGTTTAGCAGATTACCAAGGTGATGACATTAAGTTTAAGACTATCTATTAATGGAAAGATAAATGTGAGTAATTCAGGGTGGCCTCTTCAACAAATAGCAGTTGAAGGATAAAAATCACCACGAAGCCCGAGGGGGAAGAAGAGAGAAGCTGTTTCACGCAACAGCTCAGATGATGGACCTGATCCCATCACAGACGCATGCAGAGCTTCTGCTCATTTGTTGAGGGAAAGCCACTTGTTGGCCCCAAAGAACGACAAGAGCATCCCAGATATAGCTCCCGCTCAATGAGGCTCCGAGCTGGCCCAGTGCTGCCAGGTCCCTTCTTGATCCCCTTTTCCCCTTGTTCCTTGTGATGGTATATTTTCCCTCAGGACTCTTATCTTTTCAGGATCCCCCCCTCCACTGAGCTCTCTTGGCACTCAAAACTGGCGTCAACAAACTCAGCATCACTGAGCTACAAATGACTGATAGTTCTTTTTCCTAGAAATATTTAGAATTTCAAAGGGATAGGAGGTCTTAAAGTCAGGGAGCAGATTTGTTCACTGTGGCACTCAAGTGTGTGAGGGCGGGAGTGCTGCTGTAAGGGAAGGTGATTTTGGATGCAGAGAAGACCCCAGCATTTTCAGAATAACATCACACGACTGATGTCTGCACTGCCTTGCCACAAAGTGGGACCAGAACACTGCACACAAATTGCTCTGATCAAATCAAGGGGCCCTAAAGGAGATCAGGCTTGGCTTAAAAGCTCTTGGGCTATGAGTTAATAAGAATTTTAATAAAAATGGAAAGTATAGCCCTGGGCTGTGATGCAGTATCTCTCCGGGTTGCTGGTGTTCTATCAGCCAATCATATAATCTTCCTGACGTTTGTAAAGTGGAGAGGGTTAGCAAAAACCTTGTGGACCAAAGAAGGTTTCAAAAACATAACCTGCAGAAAGACCATCAGCTCTCTGATTGGCCCTCTTAGGGGCTTGAAACATACCTGGAAGTGAAGTCTTTCTCCCAAGATCAGTTACCAATAAAAGCAACCTGTGTCCAACGCACTTCACATAGCAAAGCATTTTCATACACAGTTAACTGTCATGACAACCTGTGATTTTATTTTATTATCATCCCTATTTTACAGATGAGGAGCTTGAGGGTCAGAGAGGTGGTGGTGGGGGAACCTGATCCCAGGTCTTCTGACTCCCTCCTCCTTCCACTAATTCCTCAGTGGCTTATTTGTATTTTAAACTTGAACTGTCTGTTTAATCACTACAATGCTCTGTTTCAGTTTAGTATCCTCAGATGCAACCTAGAAGATGACTGCTCTGTGTCATTTGATTCAACTTCAAAGGTAGGAAAGATTATTAAACCTATTTTACCTCCAAAAATTAGCATTGAGATAAAAACTTGCTACCAATTTAAAAGCAAACAGCCTCCCTGGTGCTTATCTGTCTTTGTCTAAAGGACTGTCAAGTTCTGTGGTATTCAATACCCAGGGTGTTGTCCAAACACTTATTAACTCCACTACACTGATCCCTTTTAATGTGTCCATCAATGGGTATATTTCTTTTTCTTCCTTTTGTACTTTATTTCTTTTTTTTTAACCATTTTTAAAAATTGAAGTATATAGTTAATTTTTAATGTTGTGTTAGTTTCAGGTGTACAGCAAAGTGATTCAGTTATACATATATACATATATATTCTTTTTCAGATTATTTTCCATTATAGGTCCTTGTTGTTTATCTATTATATATATAGTAGTGTGTATATGTTAATCCTAAACTCCTGTTTTATCCCCCCCGGCCCTCACCACCGCTATCTGCTTTGGTAACCATAAGTTTGTTTTCTATGTCTGTGAGTCTGTTTCTGTTTTGTAAATAAGTTCGTTTGCATATTTCTTTTTAGATTCCACATATAAGTGATATCATATGATACTTGTCCTTCTCTGACTTACTGCAGTCAGTATGACAAACTCTAGGTCCATCCATGTTGCTGCAAAGGGCATTATTCCATTCTTTTTTATGGCTGAGTAATATTCCACCGTATATATATACCACATCTTCTTTATCCATTCATCTGTCAATGGACATTTGGTTGCTTCCATTTCTTGGCTATTGTAAATAGTGCTGCTATGAACACTGGGGTGCATGTATCTTTGAGAACTATGGTTTTCTCTGGATATATGCCCAGGAGTGGGATTGTAGGATCATATGGTAACTCTATTTTTAGTTTTTTAAGGAACCTCCATACTGTTCTCCATGGTGGCTACACCAATTTACATTCCCACCAACAGTGTAGGAGGGTTCCCTTTTCTCCACACCCTCTCCAGCATTTATTACTTGTAGACTTTTTAATAATGGCCATTCTGACTGGTGTGAGGTGATACCTCATTGTAGTTTTGATATGCATTTCTCTAATAATTAGCGATATTGAGCATCTTTTCGTGTGCCTGTTGGCCATCTGTGTCATCTTTGGAGAAATGTCTGTTTAGGTCTTCTGCCCATTTTTGGATTGGGTTGTTTTTTTGATATTAAGCTGTATGACCTGTTTGTATATTTTGGAAATTAATCCCTTGTCAGTAGCATAGTTGCAAATATTTTATCCCAGTACACAGGTTGTCTTTTCATTTTGTTTATGGTTTCCTTTGCTGTGTAAAAGCTTTTAAGTTTAATTAGGTCCCATTTGTTTATTTTTGCTTTTATTTCCATTATTCTAGGAGACGGATCCAAAAAAATATTGCTGCAATTTATGTCAAAGAGTGTTCTGCCTATGTTTTCCTCTAGGAATTTTCTAGTATTCAGTCTTACATTTAGGTCTTTAACCCATTTTGAGTTTATTTTTGTATATGGTGTTAGAGAATATTCTACTTTCATTCTTTTACATGTAGCTGTCCACTTTTCCCAGCACCACTTATTGAAGAGAATGTCTTTTCTCCACTCTGTGTTCTTGCCTCCTCTGTCATAGATTAATTGACCATAAGTGCGTGGGTTTATTTCTGGGCTTTCTATCCTGTTTCATTGATCTATATGTCTATTTTGTGCTGGTACTATACTGTTTTGATGACTGTAGCTTTGTAGTATAGTCTGAAGCCAGGGAGCCTGATTCTTCCAGTTCTGTTTTTCTTTCTGAAGATTGTTTTGGCTACTCAGGGTCTTTTGTGTTTCCATACAAATTTTGTATGGAGAAACTTCATTCTTGCTCTTGATTTTTCACATATTGATAATGATAGGATGAGAAGAGACTTGAAAGGTTACACTAGTTGTCCTTGAACCTCTCTGACCATTCTTTCTTCATCTCCACACAGGTTTGCCCTCGTCCACCTGCGCCTGATTGTGGTCCCACAGGTTTCCTTCATCAACAGGCTGGCATTCCATGCTCCACACTCTCCCTGGGCAATCAGTGAATCCCTAGTGTCAATCTCTGAACCAGAGCCTCCTCCCAATCTTAGACTCACTCTCCTTTGGTTCCCTGAACATTTCCACCCCCGGGTCCAGTGGGGACTCCAAATGTACCATTTTCGGAATCAAATTCATGGCCTTCTTGCCTAACCTACTGCCTCCTGGGTTCTCCATCTTGGCTGGAAACATTCCATTCAACCCCAGCAGGAAAGTTGAGACTCTTTCCAACATCATAGCTCATATTCATCAGTCACTAAGTCCCCGAGGGTTTTTTATCTCCTAGATTCCCCTGTCAGTCCTCTCTTCGGTCTCCCCATCCACCCTGTTCTAGGTCAGGCCCATCATGTCTCCCATATAGTCTACAATCCAAACCCCTGTGAATACTACAGCCAGGGAGGCTTCTAGAAGGTAAATCTGAGCAGGACCCTCTCTATTGAAAAATCCTTCAACAACTCCCTATACTCATGATCAAGTATGAAATCCTTACCTTGACTTTAAGGTCCTCTACAACATTGTCTTTCCCCCTCTCCCCAGGCTCCTTGAATGGGGACCAAGGCAATGAAGGGACATGGCAGGTTAGAGGTAGATCTTGGGCTAGAGCCCAGAAAACTTATCTTCCCATCTTAAATTCTTATCACACAACCCATTTCTTTCTTGTTTGTTCTCTATCCCATATTTTCTATTTTTTGGTCAATACATTGTAATAGGAAAAGAAAGTGAGCAGGATTAAAAAATGAAGGTTGTTTGACTGAGGAGATTCTAGATATGGGAGGGAGCTTGGCTAATACAAGCTCATCCAAAGGTGGGGCTCTGATAATTATGCAGTGAGGAGGATGCACGTATATCAATCAATGGGCACTACACACTGCCAACCCCTCCCCGCTCATATCATCACAGGCTTGGTAGCAGGTACTACAAGTCGAACATGTGAAAAACAAAAAGGAAACAGCCACCTCCTTCCACGGGGAGCCATCTGGAGTGCAGAGATGTACCCACCCCAAGTCATGTCTCATGTTGGTGTGGAGTCTTGCCTTTGGTTTCCATGTGGACCACAAAGTTGGAGATAGTGCACCATTTACTCCTCTAAAGAGCTAAGTGGGGGCAAAGCCTTCATTGTCCCCATTTGCTTTGAAGTCACAAAGGGCCCCACCAAACAATTTAGCGTCTGATTGTTTCTTCTCATGGTGCCCAAAGCCTGGACATCTGCAAGCTTCTGGAGGCAGCTACCTGTTCAATTTGCATGCGGGCACTTGGCATTGTGAAGGTGCATCTTGAAGGATGGGGTTGTCTGCCTCATCTTTGTGTCCCTGTTCCCTGGAGTACAGGTTGTTAGAGGAAATGCCCATGAATGCCTAGGAAGGGACCTTATAAACAAATAAGCTAAGCCATATGCTGTGAGGTGGAGCATTGCTGGCCCTCCAGATCTTTCAAGGTTTGGCATCCCAGCTCTTCTCTGAATAGAGGTTCTGTTCTTGCCTATGTCGATCTTTGAGATCCTCGAGCCTTCAAAGGCTACAGGATGACTTCGGTCTCCTGTTCCACAGACGCCCCTGACACCATCTCTCTCCCCAGCACACAGCTCCTCTGGAACCACACCCACAGTCTGCTTCATCTACTAACAACCCTAGGAAACAGGTGCACTGTCCTCCCCACCAGCTCAGACCTGATTCCTACCTGCTGATTTAAGCCTGGCCTGGCCTGTAAGAGTCCTGGATTCTCATCCTGATTTCACCCCCAAACACAGGTTGACCAAGGCACAGTACCTGGGTGTAGGATTTTACCCTGTCTGTGACTGCATAGCACCAAGTATCTGGAACATAATGAAAAGAAAAAAAAAAAAAAAAAGAAAGCTAACCAGCTGTTCCTAAACATCCAGATGTCTGGCATGGGGAATAGGGAACATCCTGGCAACTATCCCACCAACCAGGATGGACTGTTCAAGCAGAAGGGCAGAGGTCCCAGGGCTTGGCTGACTGGTACCCCATGTTGGCTGTGGAATCAGACCCCTGAGGTCCAGGGCTGCCACCTCATCTCTGTGCAGGACGAAATCCACCCTGAAGACTACAGATCTAAAGCCTCTCATTCTGGAAGTTTCCTTTAGAAAAGAAGCATGGAGGGGGGTGGGATGGGGTCAGGGGAATGCCAGCCGTCTTCACAACTAACCTCACCCAACCAGATAAAATTGGCTCATACTTGTAGGTACCCCAAGCGTGGCCACGTCAAGATTTCCCTCTCTGCTTTCAGTTCCCAGGGAACACAGTTTAACCAAAACCACATTAAAAAGCTTAGTGTCTTCTGCTTCTAACTCAGCTCCCCTGAACAATTTTCTTTTTCATGCAAGAGAGCATTTGGATTTCCATCTGATCATCCTTGAAAAACATCCATTCAGCACATATTTATTAAGTGCTTATGTGTTGGGCATTGTCAGCATAGTATATCCTACCTTTAAAGGACATAATGACAATAAGACTAAGCAGTAATTACATTAATGATGTTGATAATAATAATAATTGCTAATAGGTATTGACCCTTTATGTGCCTCATTAAATAATAATCTCTTTATTTGTATTTTTCCTTGAATTTATCAAACCACTCTAAAATATATATACAATTATTATCTCCTTGGAAGCTCAGATTAAGTAACTGACCCAAAGCCACACAGCTTATAGACAGTGGAAAATCTACATCTGCTTGAGTCTGGAGACCACACACTCAGCCACTGCATTATCATCACACACGTGCACAGCACACGTGGCAGAGAGGGCCCTGGGTCGGTATGATGATTTCACAGCTCTGGGGGGCACCATGCATGGTATTCCATGTCACTGGCACCTTCAGGAGTCAAGTGCTCTACAGGACACAAGGAAAACGACGTCCCCCCCCTTCGCCCCAAGCTGTGAGACAAAGCGGATCCATCCTGGCTCACTTAGAGGCTTTAGCAGTGCTGGAGAAAAAATCCTGTATAGGGACGGCTATGTAAGTCTTTGTATCACCAATCGTCTCTAATATGGAGGCTGGCAATCAGGAGGTGCTCAAACAGGTTTGCTGCTTGCTTAATTAAATGAATACATTAAAAAAGGTAAATGGAGAAGGAGGATGCCCAAACTGGAAGAAGAGCTAAGAGTCATATTCTTCTGTGGTTGGCAGGCTGGGGCAGGGTCAGGCAAGAGAGGCCTCCTGACAGAAGGATCATCTAAGAGATGGGAGCCGTGAAGACAGGTAGGGGGCTCAGCCTCAGAGCCGCCCTGAGACGGCTCCCAGTGGGCAGAGGGAGGCCTGGGTCTGCAGCAGCAACGAGAACTGCTTCCGGGGTGAACCCTACTTGCTGGGCATTGATGCTGCCAACTGCTACCTTAACATGGGGCCCGCCTTGGTTTCGTTAGGCTGCCCTGTTCTCGGTGGTCCATTTGAGCCTAGTAGGGCTTGCTCACGGGGGGAGGGGGAAGAGGGAGTCCCCTTTCTAATGACTCACTGGCACCAGATGCCTTGTCCTCCCATCCAGGTGTCCTGGGCATCTCCTGGTCTCTTGGTGGGGGTGGGGAGGACTGAGTGCTCAGCGTGGCACTGGGTGAAGACAAAATCTCCCAGGTCCTTAGGCTAGATTTGGTCCGAGTCCATCTGGCTGCAAAGCCAGGCTCTTTGCTCTTAACCAAAAAGTCTTTGAACACTGGATTCAGAGTCATGGCCCCTGAAATCCTGTTCCAGCTCTGGGTGGCAATGGCTTGACCTCGGGAAAGCGAGTTCACTACTCTGGGCCTCAGGGATCCCATTAGGAAGAGGGTCACGAGAGCTAGATGTTTGCTAAGCTGCGACCCTCTCCGGAAAGGGACCACGCACAAGTCTAGCCATCACCAGACTGGCAGAGCAGAGACGGGAAGGAGGTCTGGGTTAACCAGCACAACCCTCACCCAGCCCTTCTCTCTCCATGTCCCAGGAATGGGTGGGTCTAGAGTCTAGTCTGTGACAGGAGAGGATGCATTCATTATCTCCCAAAGCCTGCATCGGTGGTCCGCAGCCTGCCTGACAAAGCCACCCGCCTTTTCACACTGTGGCAACTGCCCAGGAAACCTGACCGGCTAGAGCCTAGTGGATGGTTTTTCAAAAGCTGTTACCCAAAAAAAAGCAACACTGAGTTGGGTGTGGAGATAACCATCCCTGCACTGTCACACCATGCGGGGAGGGAGGGGGCGATCATACCACCTCCTTCCTCGATAACAGTAGCTCCCGGAACCCAGAGAAATTTGGGCACCGAAAGTAAACACATTCACTGCACATACCAAATGTTGGGTGACTCTCTGTTAGCAACTGCAGCAGAGACCTGCAGAACACAACTTGTTTTTGTTTTCTCCCGGGCCTCCAGCAGCTGACCCCGTCCGCAGAAAGGCCACTTGCCCACAGCATCTAAGCATTTTGCGGCCGCTGTGAACCCTCTCGGGGCCTCAGGCACCGCAAGGTGCCCTCCCAGACCTCTTAGGTCGTGAAACCCTGAGGGATCAAGGGTTGAGTGATTCTGTGCTACGAGAGAGAGAGAGAAAGAGGAAGCAAAGCCGCAAGCTGGATAACTGTGGCAGCAACCTCCACCTCCATCCAACCAGCGGTTCACCTGGCAGTGCCTCCTGGCGATGGGTCCCTCCCTCTTTCTCCCTTTTTGCTGCTCTTGCTGGCTTCTCTCTCTCTCCCTCCCTCTCATCCCTTCCTGGGAGCTGTACTGGTTCTGGAGAAGAAGCAACTGCTGTTGCTTTCTCCACTGCAAAGAAAAGGAAGATTAAAAATACCATTGAGAAGTATCCCACTGTTATTCTGGAAGTTAGACAAGCGGTCAAAGGACCTGGTTTTTCTGTCCCTTTGGGAGGGATTCTTCCTTCAGAAAGGGAGATGAGAAATGGTACAATCTTAATTTTAAGGCCAAGAGTCGACATTCGGGGACTCAACACCACTCCCTCCCTTGTCGGTCATAACCTCACTCTCCATGCCTCAGCATTTTACTCTGTTTTCTCTCTCCTCTTTTCTTTAGTGATTACTGTTTCAGTTCATTTTCACTTATGAGGAAAGTGTAAACTACCTACTCCCTCAGGTATAAAACCGTCTCAAACGCTTTTCGGGTTTGAGACAAAGCCAGGCACAAACGTACAGACCAATCAATGTGCCAAAGATGCCCTCGGGGTTTCAGGACCAGGGTCCCGTCCCCCCAGATGGCAGCACCACCCCAGGACAGAGAAGAGCGCCATCCTTCTGTTCACACCTCCGTCTGGGCGCATGCCGCAAGGGTGCATCCTCAGAACAAACTTGGATTCCTCCTTCATCCTCCTCTGCTGTCTGCAAGCTGAGCGCCCATCCCTGACTGCGCAGCCACCCTCCTGTTTAAAGCGCTTGTTCCTGCTGGTGTCATTCCATCCCCTCTGCCACCTCCCCGGGCCCCCATTCACTGCGCTTGGACACTGACAGAGGCTCCTCACCAACACTCCTTCTTTCTTCCGAGCTGCCCCAAACTGATGACAGGCGGAGATCTCCCCAAACACCAGCTTCTTTAATGCCATTCTCTGCTGGAGGACCTTCACTGGCTGCCCACGGGCTACAGGACAATGTCCAAATTCCTTGCCTTGGCAGACAGGAGCCTCTACATTCTGGCCCTAACTTACTTTTCTAGACCTTAAAAATAAGAGAGTTTTTTAAAGCTACCGTTTGTGGGATACTTCTACAAGCCAGGAACAGCGTTAAGCGCTTTATCTGAGTTTGTTCTCAGGAGAGTCCTACGATGAGATGAGATGAAGTAGGAGAGTCCTACTTCACAGATGAGAAAATGAGGCCGGCAGCGGTGAAGGAACCATGCACGGAAGGCTGGACCTCAAGTCAGTGGCGGGCCCAGTATTTGAACCCGGATCTTATGATATGAAAACCCACGCTCGTGACCACCTCTCGCCACTTCCCCTTCTGCCTGAACCAGGGCCCCACGGGAGGCGGCCCAACCACTCCTGTGCTCTGCCCTCCACACAGTCCTAAGGCTGCCACCTCCTTCTCACTCCATCCTCCTTTGTCACCTCCTGTTTCCCTGAAGAAGCTCCATCCCCAGGGCGAGCTCTCCAAACTTCCAAACCCAAGGACTACTCAGGCAGGAAGTGGGGTGCTGACTTTCCGTCCCCTGCTGCTTTGCCCCCCCAGGGAGATGGAGGGAGGAGTGTCCCCACTGGGCCACTGGATGATTCCAACTCCCCCCCGCAACCCGCTCAGGGCACAAAACCCCCAGAACCGCCTTGTTAAGATGAAACACTTCCCACTCGGACTTCTTAAAAATTAAAGAGGTAAGAAAGACTCAGACGAGGCAGGAGAGGCCCCTTAGAAGCTGCAGAGTCCAGCCCCTCATTTTACAGATGAGCTCACTGGAGCCTGGAGAGAAATTATGTGTCCAAGGTCATTCAGCGTGAGAGTGACAGAGGCCAGACAAGACTGTGGGTGCCGGTCTCTCCCAGGCATCGAGCTCCTTCCCTCGTCCTGCAACCTTGCGGCTGTGGTCACACAAACCAACAGCTGCTCCTGCTGGGGGGGGGGGCGGTGGTCAGAGCTGAGTGTCCACTGGCTTCCCAAGGGCCAGCGGAGATATAAAAACAGTTCTTCCCATGTATCTTTTAAGTGGTCAGCAGGAGTCGAGGACGCTTTGAAGATTCACATTCTGACCATGGCAGGCCCGGTCCTAGGAGGGTTAAGTCACCTGTGAAAGGAGAACCCTGGGCTGGGTCAGAACAAGGGACAGACCTGCAGGCATGGCCCTGTCTGGCTGGGAAAGCAAACCTCTTCAGTTTGGAGAAGTTTCTGAGGTTTTCTCTTGATTTTCCTGGGGTCTCTGGTACACTCACTGGCTTCGAATCTTAAAGCATCCACCAGGATGGCGCACGAAGTCCTTCCCTGGCTGGACTAGCCCATCTTTCTCCAGCCTCACCCTCATTCACCTGCTCTGCTCAAGCCACACTAAACACGGCCCACACCTTCACATCTTCATCATTTCTTTTGCTGTTTCCTCTGCCAGGAATATTTTTTCCCTCTTTAACTGCAAGGCTTGTACTTGACTTTGAATATGCAGTTTAACCTCCTCCTCCTTGTCATAGCATCCCCTGGTCCTTCCCTCTTAGTCCCCCTCAACTGTTTTCCCTCACATCTCTGTTCATGGCACCTCCCTGGCCCCTGCTGGGTCTAATTCTAGCTGTTTGCTAACACATCCTCTTTCCATGGCTACACAGACAATCTCTCAAGGACCTCAGTCACATTTATCTTTGTACCCTGAGTAGCCAGTCAATTCCTGGCACATAGAAGGAACAGCAGAATTACCAGCTTAAAGTAAATAAAAATGTGTCTGCTTAAGGAAAATTTTGCTCCAGATTCTTAAGTGGAAAAGCCAGCGAAGGTGTTTTTCTTTTCTTCCTAAGAGTACAGGAAAGGCCTCATTCTAAATGAATGGTACAGTATCATTTTACAAGTTGCTGCCATGAGCACACGTCCATGCACACCTGAATGCACGTCGGTGTACACACACACACCGAAGATGGGAGAAGCTGGTGCTCGATGGCAAAGTGCAGCAAAGAAGATAAGATCTCCTCGCTGCAAAGGAAGGTAAGCCACGTGATGATGTGGGTAACCCCAGGCACACACGATACCTTCGGCAAGGCCCAGCTCATATCTAACCACATCATCTTTTCATGAAGCAGACATGAAAAAATACGACTAAGACAATTACACAAAAGGTGGTTTAATACCTTTTTGCCTCGATGGTATCAAAGCTATGGACTCTGGGCCTACACTTGGGGAAACAGTTCTCTGAGATAAGGAGATGAACTATCTGCTCAAGAGAATGTGCAGGAAGCCAAGGGCACCGGGCAACACATAACCAAACAGCTTGTGGCCAACGCGCCATCTAAACCCAAGTGTCCTCAGGCAGCACTGGTTAATTTGGGGTGTAAGCAGAGGCGACCGAAACCACCCTTGTCTCAAAGTGAAGACTCTGTGGGTGCCAATCTGTGTGCGTGTGTGTCCTCAACTAAACATGATGGCTGAAGTGAAATTAACAGCCCCCCATCTGTGGCTGAGATGGGTATAAAATGAAAAGGTTGAAAAGGTGAGACTTGTCATTCAGCAGCCTTGAAGTCCCTTTCTGGTGTGTGACTCGCTTGCTGAATGACCAGTGCCCCGTGAATGCAACCTGAGAAACCAGCAATGACTGATCCGGACGCTGAACTTCAGCATCCTGGTGTTCTGATGTAGGTAGGTCTGAGTTCTCCAAGCCACAGACGATGGACTTTCTCCTCTTTGAAGCTCTGCTCACACCTGGTCCATGTTTTACGGCAACATGGTTTCCTTTATCAGCCTTCACTCTTCTCAGTCCTCCAAGTAACCTCCCCATGATTGGGAAGGTTCCCACAGCTAAAGAATGTGACAGCTGGGATGGGCTTCAGGGCATTGAGACCCCAAACTTTACAGGCTCAAAGACTTGCTACTGAATCCCAGCTCTGCGTTAGTCAAAGCTCTTTGATTTTGGGTAAGTTATTAGCCTACATCTCAACTCTCTCATCTATAAAATGGCTATAACAGAACCCCTCTCCTAGTTAAGTCTCCTTTAGAAAATATGAGTTAATTCCTGTAAAGTACATAGCACAGGGACTTCCCTGGTAGTCCAGTGGTTAAGACTCCGTGCTCCCAATGCAGGGGGTCTGGGTTCGCTCCTTGGTCAGGGAACTAGATCCCACATGCCGCAACTAAAGATGCCGCATGCTGCAACTAAGACCCGGTGCAGCCAAATAAATAAATAAATAAATATTAAAAATATATAAAAAAATAAAGTACGCAGCACAATCATGAGCACAAAGTTAGACCTTACTAAATGGAGCTATTATTATTATCACCATCATTATAATCCATTCAAACCCTTCTGATGTCCAGAAGAGGATCCTGAGGAAGGTAAGGAGATTTATCCCCAGGAAATTAATCTTGAGTGATCCAGTAGTTACTGGCCCTGCTAGACAATGACTAGATTGAAGGTAGTACCGTAGTAAGTGGCTGAGTTAGGGGCAGAACTCAGATCTACTGATTCGCAGGCCAGAGCCTGAACATATGCACCACATTGGCACCATGTACTGTTAAATTTCTCATTGCATAGTCATTTTTTCCCAACCACGTCTTAAGCCCATGAAAAGTAGGGACCTTGTGCTTCTGAAGTTCCTCCAGAGTGCAGCACTTTATGGGTACTAGATAAATATTTGTTAATCAGCTGATAGTTTGCAAAGACCACAGCTGATTTTCAAGGCAACAGGTTTCTACGTCATAGCTGCTTCTTCCCCACGCTACCACATCCTTATAATTTTGGAAAACTCATCCAAGGGGGAACTCGTGCTAATGTGCTGTCAGAGGGAAACATTCCACCCTGTTTTGGAAGGAAGCTGTAGATTGCTCCAGATTGCAGACACAATAACCAGAGACACTGGTAATTTGACTGATGCTCTAAAACCCCAAAGCACTCACTGAAGACACCTTTGTTCTTGCAGAGTAGATTTTTTGTCACTACATGTCAAAATGGGCAAGCTGCCTTTTGATGGGGCTGCTGGTTCCCACAGACCAGATGTGAGGGTCCAGATGCCAGCCCACCAAATCCATCATCTGAAGGGAACGCAGCACCATCCCTTCTGAAAGCCGAGCGTGTTGTGCAGATCACACTGGCTCTACATATTTTAATAAATGCTGCTGTGATTTGTATTGTCTTGTGCAGTGTTGAATATGTTTCTCATAAGTTGGCCTTTATGTAAACCACCATGACCTACGTGTTTAATTCAGATCTTTATTTTCTGTTTCGTAAACACTTTTAATCTAACATCACTGTAAAAATCCAAATGAATGTACATGATGTTCTGTCGGTACTAAACTTTCCAGGCTAGACTTTTACAGTTAATATTGGGGTCACCACAAGAGCACAAGAGAGTATGGGAAGTGCCTGGGATATAGTTCTTGCCCTAGCAACTGACGCCCTCTCGTTGCTTCACTGAATTTTTCCTGTTCTTGAACTCTGCCCTGGTTTTCAGTAATACTGGTCTAATGAGAAGAATAAATGGCCCGGTCTATAAAGAAATGGGAGAATTCTGGCTTTGGCCAAAACTCCTTCAGGGGATTAAAGATATGAGGGGTGAACAGTGAGGGGAACCTTAAGACCGATCACATGGATAGAGACAGGTGTTCCCTGGGGGCTCCAGGACACAGGAGTCCGCTCTGGGTCTGGGACTGAGCCTCGCCTGTCCCACCATCCCCACCAGGGGACATACTCCTTTCTAGAATCTGCGAATCCACCCCTCGCTTCCCATGGCCTACTCAGAGCCTCCGAAGTTGGGGATGGTTAATGGGCGTGACACATGCCCCACATTTTCTGTGACATCTCACCGTTCACCACTTTTTCAAACACTGCCTGTGTAGACTTTGCACAGGACCCTGAGGACCCTGTCTGGATAGGTACTGCCCAAAACAGTCACGACAGATGGCTACGGAGCAGTTAAAATGTGGCTAGTCCAAACTGAGAAGTGCTGTAAATATAAAACAAACATCAGATGTTGACAACACAGTACCAAAACAAAAAAGAATGTAAACTACGTCAATATTTTTTTATATTGATTACATGTGGAAATGATAATATTTTGGGTGCACTGGGTTAAATGTTTTATTAAGATTAATTTCCTCTGCTATTTACTTTTTAAAATATGGCTACGAGAACATTCAAAATTACAAATGTGGCTTGCATTATATTTCTACTGGAGGGCACCACTCTAGATAATTATCAGAAAAGTTGTTTCCATTCAAGGACATATCAATCCAGTGAAAAACACAACTCTCAGCTCCTCGTCACACTGAGAATGAAATCCATGCTCCTGCCTGTGAGGTAGAGAGGTAGATGCTGCTGAGCTACCTGGGCTCTGCTTACCTCTCCAGCCTCCCTCTGGTTGCTCACTTCAGTCATGCTGGCATCTTTCTCAGAATCTCCAGGTTTGCACCAGGCTCGAGGGCTTTGCAGCCTGTTCTCGCTATCTGAGATACTTTTCCCCCACATGTTTTCATCATCTGAGTCTCATCTCAAATGTCACTTCCTCAGAGAGGCCTTCCCTTCCTTCCTGTGGTAGGCAGGATAATGACCCTGCAAAGAGGTCCATGTCCTACTCCCTGGAATCTGTTGTTATGTTATCTTACAAGGCAAAAGAGAATTTCCAGATACGATGAAGTCAAGGATTTTGAGATGAGAATATTATCCTGGATTATCTGAGCAGACCCAAAGTCATCAGAGGGGTTCTTATGAGGAAAAGAAGGAGCCAAGAGAGTCAGAGTCAGAGAAGGCGATGTGATGACACAAGCAGAGGTCAGCGAGATGCAGGGCCCAGTGCCAAGGAATGCAGGCAACCTCCGGAAGATGGAAAAGGTGAGAAATGGATTCCTCCCTAGAAGCTCCAAAAGGAACACAGACCTGCCAACCCATTTTAGACTTCTGACCTCCAGAATTATAAGGCAATAAATTTCTATTGTCTTAAGCCAAAATAATTGTGGTAATTTGTTACAGTAGCAATAGGAAACTAATACACATCCTCATCTGAGACTACGTAGCACCCAGCACCCAGGCTCCTCTATTCCATTCTTCTAGGTTATTCTTTCCATATCATTTACTGCTATCAGACTCTGCCGTTTGAACTAGTGCCTGACACATAGTTGATGCTCCTTGGCATGAATAAATGGTTGATGAATGAATGAGTTAAAGAATGACAGACAACTGGCTATGGGAATGATTTACTTTTGGGACTTCCCTGGTGGTCCAGTGGTTAAGAATCCGTCTTGCAATGCAGGGGACGCTGGTTTGATTCCTGGTCAGGGAACTAAGATCCCACATGCCGAGGGGCAACTAAGCCCACGTGCTGCAACTAGAGAGCCCCTGTGCCACAACTAGAGAGCCCTCGCGCCACAACTAGAGAGCCTGCGCACTCTGGAGCCTGTGTGCCACAACTAGAGAGCTGGGGCGCCACAGCTTATGACCCCATGCGCTCTGGAGCCTGCGCACCACAACTAGAGAGAAGCCCGCTTCTTTGACTAACGCAGAGAAGCTCAACGAAGAGCCCACGTGCCGCAATGAAAGATCCTGTGTGCTGCAACTAAGACCCGACGCTACCAATAAATAAATAAATAAATAAATTTTAAAAAAGAAAGATTTACTTTCAACCAAATGAATAACATCTGAACATTTTTAGAGAAAAATTACACCCAAGTAGATGAAATGAAGAACACTGATAGATACTGGAGCGTGCTTACTGTTGACAGGGTACCATGATGGTGCTGCAGAGATACAAAGAATCCACTAATCCTATCCCTCCTACAGTCTCTGTAGAGAGACATGCACATGATAAAACAATGACTGGCGGGTGTGCTGAATGGCTGGGATCAAATGACTGGTGGGGCATTAGGTATGAACAGTGGCGTGCTGGCAAAGCAGCTCTCAAAACAACAATCATGACAACAACAGAGGCCTGATCTGTAGCGCTTGCCAATTTCTGTGGTGTAAATACCCCTACAATGACTGATTTCAAGCTACCATTATAATGTCTCTGAACGTGGCACTGGGAAGAGCTGTACACAAGCAGGGTCTTGTTGAGAGGTGGGATTTCAACTGGATTTAAAGTGTTGGTAGGCTGGGGCTGGCCTCAGGAGGGGGCAGGAGGCCTGCTGCACACAAAGGCAAGAATCTCTTCAGGGCTGGCAAAGTGGGGTCAATGGTCCTTGTGGCTCCAGTGGGCTTCCTGTCCTTGAGACAAACAGAAAAAAGCAACTAACAGAACTCTCCCAGAAGAGGGCTGTCTGCAGAGATGCAGGAGCAGAGAATCTTGTTGCCAGGAGGACTGTGGTGATACTCCGGCCCAGCACTAATTTAATGAGATGGGGTAGAGCTAAGATCGCAGGCAACCAACGGGGAGGGACGAGCAGTGAACAGTCTGTGTTCGCTGACCCGGGGATAGGACACCCAGACCTGAACCAGGCTGATGCCCTCACGCATTCTGCCTCTTGCACATTCGTTCGACTGATATCAATACAACATGCATGCAGCTCTCTGCAGTCCCAGCCTGAACATGAGCTGTCAAGTGAACTTGGGACAATCCACCCAAGGTTCTCAAAGTCACCCTCCCTGAAATCTCCATCCTCATCCAGGCAGCGTCCCCTGTAATTTGTAAGGCTGGGAGATTTGGTTCTGAGGATCCTAGGGTGGTATTTACGAGGTCGGTGTACAGGGTCAGATGGTACCTGGATTCAAATCCTGACTCTGCCACTTCCCAAATAAGTGACAGTAGGGAGGTGTCTTGATCTCTCTAGGCTTTAGGTTCCTCATACGGAAAATGGGAATAATAATATCTTTCTCAGACAGTTACGTGAGGATTACAAGATGCATAAAAATACATGCAGCACCACGCCTGGGGCATAGTAAGTGGCCGGTCAGTATGCACAATGATGGTGATAATGGTAAAAATCATGTAATTCTGTTTCTCCAGGTCCTGCCATCCAGAGCCACCCGCCCACTGCCTTCGCTCTGAGAAGGAAGCCCTCTCCTCACACCCCTCTACATACCAAGTCTGACAGCCCTCACAGGCCCACGCCTTCCAGGTTGATCACTTTAAGAGCACGCATTTGCTGTGTGCAGGGGAGATGTTTTCCTTGCTTTGGGTGTGTTTCAATGAAGGACAAGGATGAGGCCATTATGTGAACACAGGGGCAACAATGAAAACAAGACTGCTTTCTGAAAAGCACTAAAAAGCTTTCTTTTGCCTGAATGGCCATTATTTTCACTCTTTCTCCCTCACACAAAGCACCGGAGCACTCTTCATTCAGGCTGTAGCCCAGTGAGTGGGTGTGAAGATGTGGTACAAACAAAAGAAGTAACATATTGCTGTTGTCAGGTCTCTTGTTCAGTGCTCTGTGAGGTGGACCAAGCCTGCCTGCCAGTCCCACTGCTTGAATCATCAGGAAGAACAGTGCACACATTTTTATATAAATATAAAAACCCTACATAATCCCTGACATGGTTACATGACGATTTACGAGCGGGAGCTGGATTTCAAAAGTCGGCAGAACATAAAAGCGCAGTGTTCTTCTAAGACCTTGGCACCTTGTCATCCCCTTTGACAATTTTAAGCGTCAATCCTGCCACCTGGGAAACAGTGTTCCTCTTGCCCCTGAGGAAGAAGGCAGGATTGCTCGATTCCTGATGCACCGGGGGCCCTGGGCATGCGTGTGAGTGGCTGGGAGGGCTGGCAGCCTTGTGCCTGGAGCTGGGCTGGGGGTGGTGGTTTTGACGTACTTGGGTATTTATTGGGGTGTTCTAGGTCTCGGCTGTCCACATCACATAACTCAAAGTAAGAGAGAGCCACTGTCTTCTACCCAGAGTTTTCTGAAGATAAAAAGCAATGTCAAATAGGGGGAGGAAGTAAATCTTGGTATTCTGCAAGTTTTCCTTTATTAAGGACAATTCAGTGGCTTTGGTTGAAGGCTCTGTGTGTGTGTGATTTTTCTTCCTCACAACAGTTTTCCTCTCTCCAACTTTTGTCAAAAAGATCACTGTGCCAACCAGACAGAAGTTCGAGAACTTTTCTTCTGCATCACTGGACGGTTCTGAAGAAGGGGGAAGTGGTTCTTGATAATGTCTCCGCTGCCTGAGGGCCAGGGCTCCACCACATTTCCCATGAGGTCCCCCCAGGGTCCAGCATGTGCCAACACTGTATTTGCTGAGGGAACTGTTGAAAGATCAGCATCACTGTGGCATTTTTCTGATTTCAATCTCTATGGACCCCTGCCCCAGCTACTTGACCCTCAGTGGGCAGCCTGTCCCTACGTGATTCAGCCATAACAGTGTCACCTTTAAGAACACCATCCTAGATGCTCTTACAGAACACCCGCCACGGGCCCAGCACCGTGGAGTGCGGGATACACGGGCAACATAACCCGTGTCTGGGGGCCTCCAGGAGCCCATCACTGTAAAGCTTTGAGCCTCCCCCGCCCATCCCCACCGGGGGTCCAGGGTTTGGCACACGGAGCAGCCCGGCAGCACGGCTCCCCTGCTTACTAGCTGTCTGCGACCCCTGACAAGTTTATAACGTGTACACTGGGTATAAGTTCCAGTCTCTCATTTATAAAATGCAGACAGCAACACCCAACTCCCAGGTGTGTTGTGAGGATTTGACAAAACCACGTATAAAGCACCTAACACAGGGCCAGCCCACAGTAGGTGCTTAGGAAATTCTGGTGGCCAACTTTTCTTTGACAAGTAGTAAAGAAAATCTATCTCAGGAAACAAGATAAACATGCAGAAAGTCATTTGGGAACAGGATAGAGTCAGTGAATAATAAAGAATGAAATAGAATAGATGACAAGCTCTTTGGTGTGGGCTGAGCTGTCTATAGCCCGGAGGGGGAACGAAGGTGCTGGATGAGCCTGCAGAAAGCAGCTTCTCGGAGGACACAAACCTGAGAAAAGGGGACCCTCTTGCACCGTTGGTGGGAATGTAAAGTGATACAGCCACTAGGGAGAACAGTATGGAGGTTCCTTAAAAAACTAAAAATAGAATTACCATACTACCTAGCAATCCCACTACTGGGCATATACCCTGAGAAAACCATAATTCAAAAAGAGTCATGTACCACAATGTTCACTGCAGCACTATTTACAATAGCCAGGACATGGAAGCAACCTAAGTGTCCATCAGCAGATGAATGGATACAGAAGATGTGGCACATATATACAATGAAATATTACTGAGCCATAAACAGGAATGAAATTGGGTCATTTGTAGAGACATGGATGGATCTAGAGACTGTCATACACACTGAAGTAAGTCAGAAAGAGAAAAACAAATACTGTATGCTAACACATATATATGGAATCTAAAAAAAAAAAAAGATGGTTCTGAAGAGCCTAGGGGCAGGACAGGAATAAAGACGCAGACGTAGAAAATGGACTTGAGGACATGGGGAGGGGGAAGGGTAAGCTGAGACGAAGTGAGAGAGTGGCATGGACATATATACACTACCAAACGTAAAATAGATAGCTAGTGGGAAGCAGCCGCATAGCACAGGGAGATCAGCTCAGTGCTTTGTGACCACCTACAGGGGTGGGATAGGGAGGGAGGGAGGGAGACACAAGAGGGAGGAGATATGGGGATATATGTATATGTGTAGCTGATTCACTTTGTTATACAGCAGAAATTAACACACCATTGTAAAGCAATTATACTCCAGTAAAGAAGTTAAAAACAAACAAACAAACAGACAAAAAACCTGAGATGGAACTTGAGGAAGACACTTAAGTGACTGTGGTTCCCCTTGAATAATAAGAGTTCTGGGGCAACAAAACATGCCGATTGAAAAAAAACTCCAAGTGCCAGATTTATCTCACGGGATCATGAGGGTAAAATGAATATGAGAAAGAAGCATGGGCTGGGCCAGGTGGCACAAAGGCCCTGTTCTGCAAACAGCATTTCCCCCTGAAAGGTCGCCCATAATATCTTTTGTGTCTCTAACGGTGGCAATTAGTAATGCCCCCAGCTTAGCATCAAGAGCATTCCTTTATGAAGGGAATCAGATACACTCAATCTCTCAGAGTTCAGGGTGTGTGTGGAGGGAACCAGGAAGATTCACACTGTACACGCTTCCAATTAAAAACACAGACAGAGGAAAAAGCAACACGAATGTCACAGAAAAGAAAGTGCTGCCACCCACACGTGGCCTAAAGGTCACTGCGCCTCTGCCTTGGCCATTATCTCCAGCCGCAAAGGTCAGGGGGGCTGTCTGCATTTCTGGGGAGTATGCTGGCTTTCATGAGGCCTCAAAATGACTATGGCTCTGACACCGAAATTAGTGATAAGCTCTGAGGAGAAGACGATAATAGGGAAATGGAGTGACTGTAACCTTTTCCACCGTGTCTCTTGTCGGCTCCATGAAGCAGCGTCACAAGGCATAAAACGAGAAGCTTCCACATTCTACAAAAGACTACAAGGCTGCTGACTTAAGTGGGTAGCGTAGCAAATGGCTATACTATTGTCAACAAGAAGACATCGAAGAAGAAGGAGAAAGCAGCGATTAAAACATCTCGCGACGCCACCTTGTTGTGGAAACGGGCTCACTGTATATCTGGACAGGTCTTGACACAATAATGCAGGGCGTTTACCACGTGGTTCTAGGAAAAGTGCAATCACTGTGGCCCAGCACGGGCAACAGTACCCCTATGTCATTGCAAAACTTTCAGGAATTTAAACGTAGGTGAATTGAAGGACACTGGACTTGGAGTCAGACAGACCAACATTCAAACCTCAGCTATAGTCCCCATGTGATGGGCAATTTATATCATCTTTTATCATTCCTGTACTGTGAACACAGTGTTTATCTGGAAAGTTGTAATGATCTGAGTATCTACAGCTTAAGGTCCTAGTGAAGATTAAACGATGGAAACGTACTTTATAAATGATCAGGTATGATATAAATACAAATCATAATAATTATTATTATTAGCTAGTGATAATGTCCGCTCTGAGGTAATCCCTGTACACACTGAGGTAAGGCTGCTTTTCTATATTAGACACTCCGAGGAGAGAGGATCTTCTGCTGTTGATGACTAAATGCTATCTAGGAAATGCTACACACACAACTATTTAGATGGGATGATACATAAAACACAAGAAGAAAAGTAAACCAAGGCACACAGCACATATATGATGTATGGCTGAATGTGGCCTTCGGTGGGTGAGCATCAGAAACAAAATTAGCAACTTGTAGCCCTTCCGCTAAGCTTCCTAGCAACAGAAATACACAAATAACAAACAGTAAAATTGGTCCCTCCAAGTGTGGTCTATCTAAAGGTATCTGGCATTTTGCAACTCACCCAGCAATGAAGAATCTGATACTTTAAACCTGCAAAGTATAGAGAATAAAGCAGGAACGATAGTTTGGTAGTTTAAAAATATTTGTCCCCTTTCTTACCAGAAGGAAATCAATTGTAGTATCAGCGACACTCCCAAACATAGAGAATCACCGAACATAGCAACCAGGATTTTTCTTTCTAAAGTTCTGAACTTGACCCCGGTAAATACATCTGGAAAAGATGCTTGTAGAAGTTTTGAGCATAGCATAGTAATCTGAAAGTAGCTGACTCGGGCTCAGGATCTGGGGCAGAGCTTAAGATCACATTCGTCTGTGTGACCGACCACACTTGAGGGTGCTGCTGGCACCGGCTGCTTTACTAGCCTGCATAGAACTCATTGGTAGACACAAGCTATTTGGTAAGACATGGGAGAAATCTGTTCTTTCAAGTTTCCTGGAGCACTGGCTATCAAAGGAATGAGATGTCTCCTGGCCTTTCATGCTGCAAACGACAGCGAGAGAAACACAGCCTAGCAGGGCTGCGAAAATTTAGAATCGACTTTTACGGTAACATGGAAACCGCGTGACAGACTGTCTACGCGCCTGCATAACTTCTGATTCATTCCTCGGCGCATCTTCTGTCTATAGCTACAGGGAACCGTATTGAGGAGATAAGCAATGCTCATCAGGGGCAAGATTTTTTCACTTGACATATATGGATTCCTTATCTTTCCCATTCCCCTCGCCAAAGGAATCCATACTTAGGGCTTAAGATGTTTGTGCCTTCACCAGATTTTCCAACAGGTCTTTGCCACCCTGCTCTAACCTGTCCCCTAAAAGTCCCCTAAAAGTTAAGAATCAGCACAGTAGAATTCCACCTGGTGGAACTGGTCAGATTTAGTGATATGATTATGAAGAGGGCACCAGCAGAAACTGATGCAGAGTTATGTTTGGTTTTTTTTTTTTTTGAATTTCTGTATTTCAGAGTTACGTTTGAGTTTACACTGCCATGGTTCTCCCGTCGTGCAGGTAGACTGTAATTCCAGTTTTGGAGGACAAACGTGTGGTGTCTTACATTTTATCGCTCATTCTTCTGCAAGGTTTGCTTATTAAAAAAACTTGTTCCTGTATTAAATTTGAACTGCAAATAACTAAAATGCAGATTTCTGGGCTGATTCCATGTATATTGAATCAGGAATCCTGAAGAAGGGCCTGGGAATCTTAAACTTTTAGCAACATCAAGAGATCCTTAAACCCACTGAAGGTAAATATGGCTGCATGATTCCTCCTCACCAACCACAGCCCTTAAAAAGTCTGAAGATCATCACCACCAACTCAGGAAACCCGTCAGGTGGAGAAGGAAATTATGGGAGATGATGAGAAAAGCTCGGATAAGACTCCCTTCCTGGCACACTTGAGGCCACGATTAAGTGACATGGTAGGTTTTGTATCTTAAGGAGGAAGACCCCCCAGAGGCCTCTCACTACTCAATATCTTATTTCCCTTCCAACTCTCTCCCTGGCAATAACACCCTATGTATTCACACTGACCAGGTCTCCCTTCGACCAACAAGTCACCTATTAAGATAGAAGGTCTGGTAGCAGATCCCCTGAATGGAGAGCCATCCCTGATCTGCAGAGTTACTGACTTAAAAATTTTTGTTTTAGAACTAGAAAGGTCCCTAGATAATACCAAAATATTAATTGAAAAGGACAGATTTTAGAAAAGTCACTGATGCAAATGAACTGGTAATTTTACAACTTGAAAAATACATATGTATAGTATTTCACATTGTGTCTGGATCGAGGGGAAAGAACAGAGTATCCTGTAGAGTGTGAAGACAGACTAGTCCTGGAAATTGCATGTTTATTTCAAATAGGGTAACAGAGAAAGTGCTGTCCCTTTTCTGGCCAGAGAACACAGAGAATTCACAAAGTTTGAGGTATCATTTCAGAGGTGGAGGACGCAGAGCCTGGCCCATCAGAGGAGTGTACGGGGTAAGAAAACAGAGGGAAAAGGGATGCTATTCTGTCTGTAGAGGAGCTTGGAAGAAGGCTCAGAGCAGAGATCAAGTGATTGGATAAACTTTGAGCAAACCTGCCAGAAGAGGAAGGAGGAGGAAAAATGGAAGAACATCAGAAAGACAAAGGAAAATCTTATTCCTAATCTGAACACTGAGAAAGTGATGGCTTCATTCATTCATTCACTCTTCATTCAACAAACATTTAGTGGGAATACATCCAGGGGTAAATGACATATGGCTGGTACCCTCAGCCAGAAAAATAATGAAAGACATTTTCATTACAGTGGGGCAAGGGCTGTGATGCATGGAAATTCAGGGACATACAGGCAAAGTGTGAGCACAGACAGAACGTGTCGGGGGAGAGCTTTCTAGATAAGGTGGCACCCCCTGAAGCTTGAAGGCAAACAATGGGCAGAGATTTCAATCACAGGGGGAGCTACCCAGGAGGTGGAGTTACCATGGAGAAGCCCGAGACTGAAATTCTCTTTGCTTGTGCCCTCAACATGGAAGTAACGTGTCATATATGAGTTTTTGCTCTTTCACCTTGAGCACCCCATCGACACAGGCTGCCAGACTTTGGAATACAGCCAGTGGTTTACACTCGGTCAAAAGTTACCGATGTTGCTTTCCGGGTATTTGTAGCTGAAGGTATGCCCGTTTCTTTCCAGTGTAAACAGAGGGACTAAGCTGGCATCAAGACAGAACAGGGTAGCATGTAGCCAAGGAGAAGGTCTGGCTGGCTGCTGAATACACCCTGCAAAATGGCACACAGGTGCTATCATGCAGCTATCGACTTCATCAGCGCGACAAACTGAAGTGTGTTGACAGCTGCGGTGAAACACACTCCGAGTTAAACATAATTAAGCACAATGATTAGCACTGAATAGAAGCTGGCAGCGAAGAACTCTGGTTTCCGAGCCGAAATGACAGGATCACAGCCTATTACAGCTGGGAAGAGGTCTCACAGATCACAGACAGTGTCTCCATTTCACAGATGAGAAAATAAGGCCCAGAGAAGTGAACTGAAGGCAGAGTGGACTGCAGAATGATATAGGAAGCTCTATGGCCTCAGGGTAAGAGTGGAGACTCTGAGATCAGAAAGTGTGGGGTTTGCATCCTAAGTTTGCAATTCACTGACCTCAGGAAAGTTCTTTAGCCTCTCTCAGCCTCTTTGAAACCTGGATTGCTGTGAGGGTGGACTAAAGATTACTGCAGGGCCGGATCGTGTATGACAGAAGGTCAGAACACTGTATTCATATCCTTGGACCACCACTTAGGAGCTGTGGCTTCCTGGGCCTCAGTTTTTCCACCTGTTAAATGCGGATAAGAGTGCTGGTTCCTGCCCTAATTACTTGCCAGTGCAAGGCTTGAAAATGAGAGCTGTGTAAGTTTCCAAGCAAATTGTTGCTGCTACAGTATGGCAAGGTATGTTCTGGGCCACCCTACTGGTTAGTGGGCAGGCAAGGCCAGACATACACAGTAAAAGAGAAAGACCAGGGGAGATTTTTTTCTGAGCACCTGTTGGATTGCAATGCTTGGACTCTCCCTGTCAGATCAGAGAGTTTGATGGGACGGTGTGGAGCTCAAATGTGAGAAGAGACCTGCAAGTACGTGCAATGTAAACTGTTCTCATTTCTGGGTGGAATTCCAGGGGATGGTGGGATTGGAGTGAAGCAGAGGTGGGCAGCAGGAAGGAGAGGAGAAAACCTGGGGAAATGGTGCACTCTGCCTGAGTTTCACTCTGAGTTTTCAGATAAGGAAGGGAGGAAGGGAGGAAGGGAGGGAGGGAGGAAGGGAGGGAGGGAGGAAGCGGGGGAGGGAGGGAGAAAGGGAGGAAGGGGGGGAGGGAGGGAGGGAGGGAGGAAGGTGGGGGAGGGAGGGAGGAAGGGAGGAAAGGAGGAAGAAAATACACCAAAAAAAAAAGCAAAAAGCAAAACATCCGTTTGGTCACTCCACAAGAAATAACAGCAAGGTCGCAAACAGTGCTGAGAGTGGGATTGCTGGACTTTTTCACAGCTTCGGCTGGCTCACAATCCCCTCTGCTTGGTGCCTCTCCCGATTCCACGTCTCAAATGCTCTAATTATACTGCGCAGCAGGAGGACGGCCTGGTGCCCTTGGATGTGAGCGATTGCCTACTTGCCACAGGAAGGTGCTGTGCTTTCATAGGTTTCATCCCCCCTCCCACCCCCCCGCCCAGGCCTGGGAATGAGCTGGGCACTATTTTAGAGGTCTCCTCTGCAGAAAGATGACAAGCTTGTATTTGATTCCTCTTCTTACCCAGGTTCTTATTTCTGCCTAAGATATTCTTTTCTGGCTTCCCTACCTGGTCTCCTCCTATTCACCTCTAAGGCTCAGTTCAGAGCCCACCTGGGCTCCCTTCAGCTCAGTCTCTGCCCTGAGTACTTGTGGAACGAATACCGTTTACCTGGCTGTCTCCCGGCCACCAGGCGGTTGCCTAAAGGTAACAGCCTTGTCTTCCGCTTCTATTCACATCTGTATTCCCTACACTTGGCACAATGCTTTGAAAATGGGGCTCTGCTTCTCAAAAATATTCACAGTTTATGGTCCAGCAGAATCAACATTACCTGGAGCTTGTGAGAACTGTCATCTCAGGCTCCGCCCAGAACTACTAAATCTGAATCTTCCATTTCACAAGATACCCAGGTAATACGCAGCCACATTCAAGTTTAAGACACTGGACGGGATGGGGTGGGGAACACTGGATCAGTGTTTCTGTAATTTACCTGAAGCAACCAATCATTCCTGATGAAGTTCTCTCTCTTCCAAGAGGACACAATGAAGGGTTAAGGGAATGCAAATCCTTTAGCCCTCTCTCCTAGGCCTGCAGTGGTTCTGAAACATGAACTCTGCAGAGTTTGGTGGCCAGCTTCCACGTACCATGTACCTACCACCTACACCTACTACTTTCAAAGAAACCACAACCTGGACCTGGAACAGAACCGGATGTGCCAAAAGGCCTGAGGACATTTCGTTGAACTTCCTGATGGGAAGCTGGCATGAACAGAAATGTCAAGAGGCTTCCCTCTCGAGGTTTTGAGCTTTGTGTTGCAAACTCAATGGTCCGGATCGAGATCTGACGAGTCCAGTTCAGATTATCATCCAAACCTTTAGCTGGGGATTGAAACCAAATCTGTGTTCTCAAACCATTCTAAATGTGTTGATCACCGGTTAGAGTTTGCCCTATAACCCAATCCAAGAGAGTAGAGTCATTTCTCTAATAGCAGACGCATCATTTGCTCATCAATGGAAAATCTAATTGTAGCATCAAAGGTCAAAAGTTGCAAGAGAAACTTGACACCTTTGAGAATGTGCCAAACCTCAAGGTTTCAATAATAAAGGCTTTCAGTCAAACCATCCGAGGTAAATAGAGGCCATTCGACCCAAAGTCCAGCACAAATAGGCATGAACGATACTGTGCCTTAAAAATAGTGGAAATGTTTGCCAGAATGTTAAGGAAGCAACAACCTAAGCAGTGCCTTCTGCCCCAGAAGACGATAGCCCATCTACGGTTCAAGACACAGCAACCCACAGCTATGGCCCCACGAGATGTGGAGATATTGTTGAAATCCAAAAAGTAAAGCCAAAGTCTTCAGCTTTATCTCCTAAATTTCCCCAAACTGTGACATGCTACTAAGTATTATCGAAGTACAAAATTCTAAAATATCTGGTACAGATATCAAAGCTATTAATTCAATGTATATTTACTGGGCACACGATGAGCACACGGTCCTTAGAGATATCCTTAACAATTATGCTCCAGCTTCAGTCTCTGAAAAAAGACCTGTTGGTTGCAACTGAGGATGCCAACAATAAAACTAGATCCCAAAGACACCATTCCACTGCTATGTCCTTACTGGAACTGAAAATTCATGAGGAAATCACATGCATATCAGAGTTGATAAAGAGGTCAACCATCTATAACAGAGGTAGTTTAATAATGCCAATCACACAGCTCAGAAAAATGTGCTTCCCTCTTAATTTTTGTAAATCAGTTCCCAGTAGAGGAGCTGGGTATGTCTGTAGACTCAACCACTTACATTGATAAGCCACCTTTCTAGTTAAGAGCACTTTCCTAAGTGTTTACTCATCGGGCCCTCAGAGTCACCCTGGGTAGTTGGTGGCTTGCTGTAACGTGACATGGACAGTATGTGCAGGGTTGAGATGTGAACTGTCTTATACCGTGCTGGGAGTTGGGAGGCAAGCAAAAGGCAGCTATTCCTCACTTTAAAAGTGTTAGAAATCCTTTTTTTGAAATTCCAAGGAATGAAGCATCTCTCTAAACTGCCTTCCTCTTCACGTAATTTGACAGTAAGTATCCTGGTGTATTAGACTCTCCTTGATCTAAGTGGCCCTGCAGAAGGCCACCCCACTCAGACTGAAGAGGACAGAAGGATCTAAAGGAATTCTAGGTCTCTGGGCTCTCCTCAACAGGTATACTAAGCTGACCTCAAAACCATTCCTTAGTTTTAGGAAGGAAGGAAAACAATTCATGGAGGTGGTCAACTAAATTATTTTCACTCTAGATTTCATCTTGGGTCCAGCTGATGACTATTCCAAATTCCATTAACATGGAAGGTGACCAGTCCAGAGAGACAGGAAATGAGCATTTTATGAATATCTTCTATGTACAAATCTTAAACCTCTTTGAGGATTTTCTAAACCTGTGGACTCTCCCTTATTCAAAGGCAGCCCTTGACTTTTACTCCTCCCAAGGTTCCCTCCTATGGGTCCTGGCATCCCTCTTCCCTGTAAAGGTCAGGACAAGAGGGAAGAGGGAAAAGTAGAGAGAAACTCAAAACTGTTTACCTGTTAAAATTCTTAGTTGAGATGTATATATGGGCAAGGACAACCCGGCAAGAGAAAGCAAAACCAATACATAGGCAAGAAATCAATTATCCAATAGGGAGAGAGCTTTGCTTCAGAGCGCAAGACAGGACTCTCTCAGACCCACAGTCTTGCGGACCAAGGCCCTGCTGGAAGAGGGCACTGTAGAAAAATGCTGACCGCGATATGGCAGGCACCATTGGAGTTGGCAAACTGCATCCTCTTCCACCAAAGAAACAAAAGGCACTCAAAGGAAAGAAGGGGACAGTGAGAGGTGTGCTTTGCAGTAGGAAAAGAAACAAAAAGAGCGACTTGTATGAGTTTTCATGTTATTTTAGTGAAGTCACAATAGGACAGTTTCTCTTCCCAAAGCTTGCCCAGAACAGCTTTTTAAAGGGGGAGCAGGAACTGTACGAGCTTTTACTAGATTCTGAGGTTGAAGCCTTAATTAGAGGCACGATTGTATTGTACATCTATTTGGGTAACTGTTCAATTAGGAGTGTAATAGCTGGGACAGAGATCTTAATGAGCTTTTTGTGTCGTGATGCCTCAAGACTGCCTTTTTTTTTTTTTGATTATTGTTATTATTAAGCTTTCATATAGGCTTTTTCCTCTCTGCAGTCCAATTATACTGTCCTCCCTTCAGACAGGTCGAAATGCAACGCTGAGTTTTGAAGGTTGATGACTGTGCATTAAAGATGGGTAGTTTTCTCCTCATCATCTTCATGATGAGTTTGCAAACAGCTGCTTGGATCTACCCTGTGGTCATTATAAACCTCTGGGAATGTTGGGATCGTAGGGTTAATCTTTCACAATTGAGAAAACTGAGATTCAGTTTTCTGGAAGATGAAGTGACCTACCTGATATGGTACAGATAGTGACAGAACCAGGGCTGGCACCCAGGAGTCCTGACTCTCCAAGAGCAAAACAATCAAAACACTTGTATATGTCATAGTAAGGTCATCTTAACACTAAAACATAGGCAAGTAACCCAATGGTATAATTCATTTAAAAAAAAAAGAGAGAATTCCCTTCCAAAGACATTGTTGTGTTGGTCTTAACTCAATAGGTACTTTACTTAATTTTTCTCTGCTCTTCACTATTTAGACTTGGAAACAGTTAAAGAGGATAATTACACTTTGAGTTAAATAAAAGAAATAGCACTCAAACATATTCTGATTTAAGCAAATCTGGTCTAGGAAACGTGTATTCATGAGACCTCATAGGTGGGGATGATGTTTATTTTTTTTTGCTTTAGGAAAGGATTCTCTGCCTCAGTTTCCTAATACGTAAAAGTGACATAAGAATGGCACCTACAGGGGTTTCCCTGGTGGCGCAGTGGTTAAGAATCCGCCTGCCAATGCAGGAGACACGGGTTCGAGCCCTGGTCTGGGAAGATCCCACATGCCGCGGAGCAACTAAGGCCGTGCGCCACAACTACTGAGCTTGCACTCTAGAGCCCGCAAGCCACAGCTACTGAAGCCCGCGCGCCTAGAGCCCGTGCTCCGCAACGAGAGAAGCCACCACAATGAGAAGCCCGTGCACCACAAGGAAGAGTAGCCCCGCTCGCAGCAACTAGAGAAAGCCGTGCACAGCAACAAAGACCCAATGCAGCCAAAAATAAAATAAATAAATAAATTTATTTAAAAAAAAAGAATGGCACCTACGTCACAGGATTGTTGGGAAGATTAAATAATACAGTTAAACTTGTTTAGAATACTATCTGGCAGACAGTCAATCTCAATCAATGTGACCTGCTTTTGTTCTTATTCTCTTCATTATCACAAAAGGATGGCTAGAAGATTCTGCATGCCAACCAATCGGAACCATTTTTATATTTGTAGCAGGAGGTGAAGACGATTGGGTGGCATGCTGGCGGCGGTGCATGTGCTAATATTTTGAGATGTTTTAAGAGAAAGAGAAAATTTACACCAGAGTTTGTAAAGATGACTATTGAGAGAAAAAAAATGATGCTACTATAAATTAATAATGCAATTCATTTTTGATGTGTTGTTGAGTGCTTGAAGAATGAATTTGCCTCAAATATTCTCTTCAAAATCCATTTATTGCCCAAGATAAATTGAAGGGTAGTGTCACATTTTGAAAAATGTTATTTTATTGGCCATAATTTTTCATGGTTCTGATGGGGACCTGGTGACAGCCCAACACAGCGAATGTCCTTCACGTTGCCATCCTTTCTTTTTCTGTAACGCTGAATTGTCCTGGGACCACTCAAAATGTGATTTATTTGTCCCTGGGCCAGTAGAAGGTTCCATGTAGGTGAAAATGGATGTTTGGGTAGTTGAAGAGAAATGGAAATGAGACTCGCAGGCTGACTTAGTGGAAAGACGTAAGTAACTTAGGAACATTAGATCACTCTACATTCTGACTACATGGAGTTCTGGATGATTCATGTGCCTTAGAGATACACATGGACTTACATGTGATCTATCAGGAAGGAAGGAAGCAGGAGCACAATAAGAGCATCTCAGTGCTAGGCCTTGTACTTGTGCTTTGTATGTATTTACTCACTCAGTAATCGGAACAGTCCAGTGAAGCTTAGGGTGACCAAGGCTAGAATATGTGTTCAACGTCACAGACCACTAAGTACTGCCAGCACTGGGTTTGTCCCAAGTTTGGGCTGATTCAAAAGGACCATGGTACTAAGTGAAGTAAGTTAGAAAGAGAACGACAAATACCGTATGATATTACTTATAAGCAGAATCTAAAATATAACACAAATGAACTTATCTACGAAACAGAAACAGACTCACAGACATAGAGAACTGACTTGTGGTTGCCGGGGTGGGGTGGGGGAGGAGTGGGGGGAGGGAAGGAGTGGGAGTTTGGGATTAGCATTGCAAACCATTGTATATAAAATGGATAAACAACAAGGTCCTACTGTACAGCATGGGAAACTATATTCAGTATCCTATGATAAACCATAACAGAAAAGAATATGAAAAAGAATATATATATATATATATATATATGTGTATAATTGAATCCCTTTGCTATACAGCAGAAATTAACACATCGTAAATCAACTATACTTGAATAAAATAAATTAAAAAAAAAAGGACCATGATGCTATGCTACCAGTACCGTGGACACTTGGCCTTATCGCATCTCTTCCTTTGGGAATGGTATCAGGCATCCATTTTCACAATGAGCTTGCTGTTGTGGGGAGAAATTAAGAGGCTAGAGAAACTCAAGATGAAATGAATGAAGGTATGTTTCAATCGTAGTTTTCCCACTGCCTGGTCCAGTCTCTTTCCACCACACTCTAGTTCTCAGAGATGAGGTAGGAAGATGTCAGACAGAACTGATGAACCATGTACAGGGCTAGTGGTCAGAGGAACTGGGTTCCAACCAGTCTGTAAATCTGAAACCTGGCCCTCCACTTCCTTGCACCTCTGTTTCCTCATCTGTCAAGTGAGGAGGTTGAACGAGATGATCTCCAAGGTCTATTTCAGCTTGAACATTCCATTATTCTATTATCTTTGTGCTCTGATAAGTAGAAGCATGTAGCCCTGGGCTTATTAATATTAACTGGGGCAAATAAGTGAAATTACGTTATGAAAACAGAGCTGTGGTTGCTGCTTGGAGCCAAATCTGCCTTAGGAGACTCACTCTAAGCATTGGTAATGGGATTGCTGATGGCTCCTTGGCCACAGCCCATGAACGCCCTGCAGTTTCACTTTCCAGTTGGTGCCAAGGATGAGTATCCTCCGCAGAAACACAAAAGTGAGGCACAACACAGTTTAAGTAAAAGGAATAAATCAAATCAGCCACATTCAGCCTGACTCATCTTTCATCCATCGCCTTCCCAATGCTTGTTCAGTCCAGCTCAGTCCAAATGCCAAGCCATCCTAGAAATGGCCCCTTTAAGGCTCAGCCCCCAGTGATGGGTTGTCTCTCTGAACCTCAGGAGGGTTCCTGCTCTCTATTACTCTTAACATTTATAGTCCGGGACTCAGACATGTCTATATGTTTCAATATCTGAGATCTATAATGAAGATCCTTTGTGCCAGAGGCAATGTTTTATGCTTTGGGAAGGGGGTGGGAATATGGACTGAAGGCCACAGGCTACATATGTGACCTGTATTGCCCTGTTTGCCACATTTATTTTAATGCTCTGCTCTTGGGTTGTAACAAAAGATGCTGCAAAAACTACCACCCTAAGTAGATTAATCCATATCTTTTAGGAATTCTGCTGAGACTATAGCTAAGTCAGCCTCTCAATGTTCCCTATGAGATTTCTTTCACTATTTAATTTCAGGAATACAGCTATCCCATTTTGATGATCATTTTGATATTAGGAACTGTGAATTGACAGAGTGTCTCCTCTTTTGCTTTGGCTGCCAGGAAGGCCAGGTCAAACACGAAATGAATCGATATCATCTTTTTTGTTCCATATACTCTGTATAGTATATTCTTTAATTTGGTCATGATAGTTTTCAATTTTACTTATACTTTCTCTGGCCCCTCTTGTATTTTGCCATTGTTGTATATCAGAAGTTCCCTTTTAATTTGCCCCCAATATTCCTTCAAATGAGGTAAGTATAAATACATAAATAAAACCCGTTATTTCTTTGAATCTGAAATGGGGGCGTCATGCCTGAAATTCAGCAAATACTCAGTAAATACATACTGCTTGATTTATAGGGAGCTACATCTCACCTTATAAAAAAGCACTTTCTGAGAGTCGGAGCTGCTTAGAGAAGAGATGCGTGATTCCTGTCACTGTCACTGGAGGTGTCTGTGAAAAAACTGGATAAGCACTTCAGCCAGCTTACTGAGCTTCAGTATCTTTATCTATAAAATGGGAGTAATAGTATCTCCCTTTGAGGTTGTTGTGAATAGTGTATGAGTTAGTGCATGTCCAGCACTTTAGCTCTTAGCACAGTGTCTGACACATATCGTGAGCACTTGAAAAACAAGCAGAGGTTATCACTAAAGAGGACTCATGCATTGAAAGCTGTTTTATTAGCTTACGTTCACTTCCAAACCCGACTGTTTTGTTGGGTGAGCAAGCCCACAGTCAGCAGAAGAATCTCGAACGTGTAGTCATGGACCAACCTTGCTTGTGTGGCCACTGTGAGGAGGATTTCCACAGCAGATGAGGGGCTGGATGAGGTAACTTTTAGGCATTTTTCCAACCCCAAATTCACGATACTCACGTTTCAAATCTGTTCATTCAGAGGTATCATAAGGGTGTTGGGGGAAGAAAAGGATTCTAGTGTCATTTAATGAGAAGTTCTTTGTTCCTTCATGCGTAAATTTCATTTGGGACCTTATCAATTGGATATTAAAGCATTTTCCAGGGAAAAATACCCAGGAAGAGAGGAGTGGAGGAAATGTCGGAGAGCACTTCATGCCTTGCTGTCTAACTGTAAGGAAAGAGCTGCTTTCTCCATGGCGTGCCACACATAGGCTGGCAACCGGATTATTTCCGGGAAGGCACAGACAGCACACTTCCAACAGTGAAACTGTCCAGAACGCATGCCGAACGTGATGGGCGTCCCAGTTTCATTACTGGCAGCCTCACGCTGAATTGCTCCATTATGCATCCCTGCTATTTTACAGTCAAGGTTCCCCCCGCTATGCGAAAGTAGAGCATTCCTATGAAATCTTTCGAAAACCGAGATGGCGTAAAGTGAAGAAGCAGTTGCCTTAGGACACATCTTGCTAACGGGTAGGCAAAAGAAGCCCCGGGAAAGCACAGATGCTCACAGACAGTTCGACGCTATGGCGGCTGGACGCTAAGATGCTGCGTGTGGTTCCCGGGGAAGGAGCTTGGCGGGGCCGCCCTCCGTGCTCAGGGGTACGCGCTGCCTCTATAATGGCTCACTGCAAAACAAACACTGAACGCTGTTTTCACTTTTCACCCTTCTCTCTAAAAGAGAAAATCCTCTTCAGATTTCTTTTGGTTAGTGAAAACAGGTACTAATATAGGTCTTTTGTAAAAGTTAACTGGCATAAGCTGAACTTTCGAAAAGCAGAGGATACCTGGATTTTGATGGTGGCGTCCTTCAGAAAACGCGCCACGTCTAGGAAAAGGAACCCATCAACTCTCAGCATTTTGGCTGGAATGACCATAAAATTGCAGGTTCCCAACACAACCACGGAAACCATTTTCCAGTGACCTTTGTCTAAGGAGTTGTCAGGTACCTGAATGGGGCAGAATGAATTGGTGGGAAATTCTCCAGAGATACAGAGGTCATGCACTGATTTCATGATTTTAAAGATAGATTTTTCTTTTCCATGGAAATCCCAGGAGGGGCATCTATTATAGAGGTCGGGACTACAGGTGTCACCCCCGGTAGTCCACAATGTAGATGGTCCAGGTGTAACCTGTGTCTAAGTGGAGAAGAAATGGCAGCCTCGGTCATGAAGGACAGGTTTCAACTTAATACTCCTGGGTCAGTCAATTCTTTGGTTGGAAACAGGACTGGCAATTTCTTGTTGGTAGAGCCTCTTGAAATGTGAGTGGGCAGGACTGGTGACAAGCAGTGTCCAGCCATATGATAGGTGCTATAAATCTTTGCTAGAAGTCTCAAACTGCCCCACCTAATCCAGGTTAGGGCTTTCTGAAAGCTCTTATATAGGAGATTCTCCAGTCTTCCGATGGGGGTAAGAGGGGGTGGGAAGAAACCGTAAAGGGCAAGCAGGAGACTACAGCTCCCTCTCTCCTTGGAAAACCATAAAATAGATAAGAAATCGAGTAAGTGATGCTGGCCCACGGAGAACGCTGGCCCGACACCCGTGTCATCCTCCTCTGGTCCCCTCTGGCTTTTGAGTGTGTTGCCTTCACTCCCCCTCCTTCCATGCTCCCCTCCCCACATCCCAGAGACTGGAGGCAGCTCGGCTACGACACAGTGTTGGACTCTGAATTCCCAGCCACGGCAATAAAAAGTGACTTTGGGATACTCTGTCTTCTTCTGTTGCCTGCTTATCTTTTCTCACCTGCTGCTGAAAGCTCATCATGGTTGATTAGGCTAAAGAAAAGATCTCCATGAAGTGATCTGAGCAACAATGGCATTAGAATTCAATCAGACATCTGGCCAGTAATTCTTATTATTCATGATTTCGCTCAGAAGGTGATGAGCAGGGCTAGGGTTATTCTGTTATCGGCGGAACTGGCTACAGAAACCAGGTGCTATTTAGTGAGATATTTATTGAATGGCTGGTATGTGCCCAGCAGCATGCTAAGCACGGTGGGGGAATGAATACAAAGGTGAGCTAAACATAAATCCTGTGCCCAAATTAACTGTACTAAATGAGGAGGAATTAGATACCTACTTACATAACCGGAGAGTAAGAAGTGCGTCTAAGAGCCATGGGCAGAGATTTGGAGGACGTTAGAGGAGGCAATGATAACTTGTTCCTACGGACATCCCCCAGCTTGCATGGAAGAGGGAGCTCAGATGCTGGTCCTTAATGCATCAAAAGAACCTGGACATGGGAAGGTGGTGGTGGTGGAGGTGCAGGGACAGCCATGATGGGGCAGAGGGATCTTCTGCCAGGAAACGTCTGGGTCCTGAAGGCAGAAAGACACTTTACTGCTGCATGAGGCAGTCAGTTGATGATTGTGTGTGCAGGTGACACTCAAACGCGTTTGCTTAGAAACCTGCCTGTTGTCACAAAAGCATAAGACCTGGGCAGTGGCCTGAGTTTTCTCCTCACTGAGCATGCTGGTTCTCCGTGGTTACCTGCATTTTGTGCTAGCTCAGTCCTCACCCCCACCAGTCAGAGATGCATCATTGAGAGCGCAGACTATCTGTCCCTGTGACAGAAGAACACGCCTGACTCTGGCCCTCGTGGGAGACACCTCCTCATCATATCATTCTTTTCCAAGGCAATCAATGTGATCTTTCTGTCAAGAAGTATTTTTTAAACAACTTCTGAACCCTTTCAGTTACTCCGCTGGTCCTGTCAGAAGACACACCTGGCTGCTTTGTCAGAAAATTAAAGCTGGAGGGGCTCTGCTCAGCTGTGGAAACACAGCCATATCCTCTTTTCTCCAAAGTGAGAACTTTGGGAAATGGCACATCAGAAGCAGCATGGCAAGTGGTAATTTGAATGGGCTCTAGCGCACAACAGCTCAGGTCCAGGGAAAAAGACAGGCTGGAGAGATTCAGGCAACAGATATCGTGTACACCTTCCCAAATTACATTCCTGCTGCAGATCAAAGTTGTTTTTTTTTTTCCCAACCACACCAAAGCACACGTTTGGAGGCCAAACTCTTCAAGGCACTTAAGAGGTATTTGGTAACTTTCCTGTTAAATTTGGAGTTCAGCTTACAAGCCCAAGGTGTACTAAGTGACCTAGCAAACAAAGCACTGCTTATGGGACCAGAGGACGTCATCTACCTGAGGTCTGAAGTATTTTTATGAGCACCATTTGTTTCAAGAGGTCATGGCCAGCCAGACCCATAACACCCCCATATCACCATGTCAGATTTTGACTCATCCAATTCTTGTCTGCCTTGTTAAAACCATTCAGTCTAGGAGAGTTTATGAAGGGAATGTTACATCTACATCCCAAAGGGTGGCTGGTTTTTCCACTTATAAAGGAAAACCTTTTCCTTTTACAGAAATGTCTCTCTCCAGTCTTGCCAGGTTTAAAGCCTCTTACGCAGAATAGTCAGTTGCCATAAACCACAATCGCATATAATTAAAAATCTTAAGGATGCAATGAAGTAAATAAATGTATAAATGCCATGAGATGCCTTGGACTGAATCCTGGAATAGAAAAAGGACATTGATATAAAAACTAAAGGAATCCAAATCAAGTCTGGATTTCGGTTAATAGTAATGTGCCAGTGTTAATTTCTGAATTTTAACAAATGAATCATAGTTATGACATGAACAATAGGGGAAACTGGGTGAAGGGTATATAGGAACTCTCTGCATTATCTTTGCAGCTCTGTGTAAATCTAAAATTGTTCTAAAATAAACAGTTTATTATAAAACTTTATGGATGAACTTATACTTTGGAGGATAAGTCACTGGTTCTGAGGGAATCTCTATACCAGAAAGGAAGTGTGACAGAGCAGAGAAGCACCAGTGTAGGAGGTAGGAGCTCTGTGTCAAAGACCCAGGTCTACCTATAATTAAAGCCATGACCTTGGATCAGCCATGTAAGCTCCTGTAGCATGCATCTGTGAGAGGGTCTGCATCTCTCACAGGGGCGTTATGAGGACCAAATGCAAAGATGCCTTAGAGAATTCACTGAAAACTTAAAAACACAACAAACTGGAAAGGTGGTCTTAACACCTCCTTTTCCATTTTTCATAATCCTTTATTCATGGTCTCCCAGGCTTTCCCATTTTTCTTTCTTGGTTTTCAGGTTTCACATCAAGTGTCAAGTCCTAAAAATTTAACAAGCCACTGAGTATCTTGATAACTTTTAGAGACACGGTCTATGCGCAAATGTGTAGGCAGGAATTGTTTGATCTCAACTCTGGAAACTGCACAAGAGAAAGTTTTCAAATGGTGCCCGAGAGAAGACACCAGGGCGGCTTTGAGGCACACAGAGGGGATTCAGCGACCAAGCGCAAAACTGGGCAGTGACAGAAGCAAAGGTTTTCTTTACCATCTCCTGGAAGCTCTGGAACTCCGGAGTGAAATCACCCCAACATCTAGTGATTGAAGAGGTGGTTCCTTCACAGGCAGAGGGACTCTTGCTGCCCCAAATGCTAGCAGCACTGCTTATTGAACTGTCATTCCAACAAGTTAGTCCTCTCCCTCTGGCAGAACATCTGGTCATTCTTCCAGAGCTCCCCAGCACCCAGACTGTCAAATTCAACTGCTTAGCATGGCCCAAAGGTCCTTCACCTTTACTCAGCTCCTGTTCTCTCCTCCTTACATCCAGCTGTTATCTCCCATTTGCTGTTTCTCAAGTACACATATGGTTTAAGGCTATGTGCCCTTCACCTGCTTCTCCTCTTCCCTACTTTCTCACCAGAATAATCCCGACTCCTCTTTTCTTTCTTTTCCATTTTTCATAATCCTTTCTCCATGGTCTCCCAGGCTTTCCCATTTTTCTTTCTTGGTTTTCAGGTTTCACATCAAATGTCAAGTCCTAAAAGTTTCTTCCCTGATCTTTCCCTCCCCCAACTTCAGCTGGTGCCTCCCCCTAGTCCCTGATTAAACTGTTCATCCAATATTCTTGCTGTCTTCCAAGCACCTTTCACAACAGACTGCAATCTTCTGTGGGTAAAGGATGTGTGTGTGTGTTTCTAGTATCCTAATCATTTGGCCAAGTATTCAGCACAAGGTAGGTTACAGGAATAAATAAATCAGTGAATAAAATGGTCAAGCCACTCAGATCTATTTTACAAGTATGTATGTAGTTCTAAGGCCAGAAAAACTTGGTATTAAATGTTACATGTTATTTCTACTGGATTAATTTCCAAATGCACTCATGCGACAGCAGTGAGCTCATATAGTTCTAACATTATGTACAGAGCATTCTGCAGAATGACATAATGAGAATGACAACATTTTATGACTAAGTACCAGATATTAATTAATTCACTGATAAGATAAATGACTGTAAGAAAGCCACCATAGCTATTATGTTTCTAAGTTTGTTCTGGAATATAAAGTACCTTCCACTGAGCAACTCCCACCTCCAATTAGCTGTATTAGCTCTATTCAACCTACAGCTAGACATACCCAGCTGCTGTTCAAAACATCCCCAAATAATACATTCTGGAGCAAAAAACAAAATTTGCAGGTAATTGACAGGTGTAAAATGCCAGGGAATTTATCTTTTGCAAAGTAATTCATAAAAGAAGGGGTAAATACAGAATGCAAAGCAGTCTGTCTATCCTAGACATATTTGCTGATTAGCTTTACAGGGACTCCACCTAAAACAAACTAGCTTTCAGTGTCAATATTAATTTTAGCAAGCCAAGGCAGCAGGTCCTGAAGCAGGGCCGGGGGGATAGAAAAACCTAACCTAACTGCTTATTTTACATCTAGCGTTTCCCAGCCTTCAGTAAATACTCAAGAAAATTGATAAAAGTCTCATTTTATGAGTTCACTGCTCATAAAATTTATATATTTGAACATTAAATTTTATAGGTTTTCAGCTTTGGGGGGATAGCTTGTACTAAAATTCTGCTTATTTGCAGACTGAAGCTGTGTCTGCTAGGGCAAGGTTGAAGAAGTTACAAACAAAAGATTTTATCTCATTCATTTTTTCCTGAAACTATTTATCAAGTGCCTACTATGTACCAAGCATTGTTCTAGGTGCTGGGAATATAGTTGTAAACAGAATAAAGTCCCCAGCTTTATAGACTTACACTCTAGCACAGGGGTCAGCCAATTTCTTCTGTAAAGGGTCAGGAGAGTAAATATTTTGGCGTCACAGCCAGACTATCTTTTGCAACACTCAAATACTTGCCACTGTAGTACACAAGCAGCCGTAGGCAATATGTAAAAGAATAAGTGTGGATGTGTTCCAATAAAACTTTATTAATACAAACAGGCAGAGGGCCTGATTTGGCCTGTGGGCTGTTGTGACCACCCAATGAGCCCTTCAAAATATTACTTTTCATGGTAATTATTTTCAACCTTTCACTTGTTTCAGTTAGGGATCAGGTTCTCCAAAAACTCCTTTGAAGACCACAGTTGTTCAGTGTATTGAATGAAAGTTATGCTCAGGGAAAGAAAAAAAAAAACTAGAGCCATGAGAGCCAAGGGTTTTGTACCACTACACCTTTCTGAAGGCCCACATATTTCTACTATTTCAAACAAATCAGCCACAACAACATAAATATTCTCTCAAGGAACTTTAAGCTAATTAATCGTGAATGTGACAGACTGCAGAGAATTAACTTCCTGAGGCTGGTGCAAAAAAAAAAATTTTTTTTCTTGAGGTTGCTGCTTTCTGGGATCTATCATTTGTGGGTTCTGACAGGAAGTAGAAGGGCTAGAAGACCACGGCACTTTTAGAGTTGGTAGAATTATCATTTTGACAAATGATTTTGCTGACTTGAGACATCTGGGTCATATTGGGTTTGAATTTGATTTTAAAGTCTTTCTTGCCAAGCCAAAGACAATGTTCTCTTTGGAATTTCTACACATCACCGCACTGGTGCCCTTACGCACCATCTCCTTACCCAGATTTAAAACCTTCATTATCAAATCAAGACAATGTGAGAGAATCACATGACTTCAGTCCACTTGTAACACAACGTATTATACTTGTTGAGATTTTTGTTACTATCTTTTCTGAGATCACTTGGAAGATCTGCAAATTCTTACTTCCAGGAAGTTTTCAAAGAGTACCTCTGTCTAGCATTCATGATTCAAATATGCATTTGTTTAATATATAGGTATGAGACATCTTCTTGAGAATTATCAGGGAAACGATGTCATAAAAACATGGTTCTTCCCTCAAAGATGAATGAGACTGAGAGACACCTAGGTGCATGTGCTAAGTGCTATTATAGAGGTATTTACAACTCTGGGGATATTGGTGAAAACCTTTTAGAAGAAATGACATCTGAATTTGAGGGTGAGAAATAGTTCACCAAGGCAAGTAAACAGGCAAGCACCTGCCAGGCTGAGCATGTACAAACACTAATACAGATTCTAGAACTTCTTGGGACCTAAGGTGGTCTTACTATAAATTTAAAGCTTGTGTTTTCTTCACCTGCTTCAGTGTGGTACACTCTTATCCTTTTTATATATCACAGTCTCCCCAGGGTCTAGCGAGGTACCTGCTATTTTGTAAAAATACAGTAATGATGTGGAATGAATGAATGAATGTTATGGTTTGTTTCACAAGCATTTCTCCCTTGGAGATGACAAGTTCTCTGAAGATAGGGAATGGGACTATTTTGATGTGATCCTAAGATACCTAGTTGATGAGTAAAAAACAATCAAGGTTTAGACAAGGATTCCAAGCCAATTCAACAGACAAAGAATTGTCTTTTCAACAACAGTTCTAAAACATCTGTGTATCTACATACAAAAGAATTAAGCTAGACCCCTACCTCATACTGTACATAAAAATTAACTGAAAATGAATCATAGACCTAACTATAAGAGCTAAAGCTATAAAACTCTTAGAAGAAAACATGGGAGTAAATCTTTGTGACTTTGGATTAGGCTATGGTCCCTTAGATTTGATAAGATAAGCACAAATGACAAAGGAAAACAACAGAAAAATTGGACTCTGTCAAAACTAAAAATATATGTGCTTCAAAGGACACAGTCAAGAAAGTGAAAAGGGACTTCCCTGGTGGTCCATTGGTTAAGACTTTGCCTTCCAATGCAGGGGGTGTGGGTTCAATCCCTAGTCTGGGAGCTAAGATCCCACATGCCTTGTGGCTAAAAAACCAAAACATAAAACACAAGCAGTATTGTAACAAATTCAATAAAGATTTTAAAAATGGTCCACATCAAAAAAACTTAAAAAAAAAAAAAAAAGAGGAAAGTGAAAAGACAACTCATGGAATGGGAGAAAATTTTGGCAAGTCATATATCAGAAAGGGATTTATATCCACAATATGTAAAGAATTCCGGTAACTCTATAGAAAAAAGACAAACAAATCAATGTAAAAATGACCAAAAAAAAAAAAAAATGCTGAAAGGGACTTCCTGGTGGCGCAGTGGTTAAGAATCCGTCTGCCAATGCAGGGGATGCAGGTTTGAGCCCTGGTCTGGGAAGATCCCACATGCCGCAGAGCAACTAAGCCCGTGCACCACAACTACTGAAGCCCGCGTGCCCATAGCGCGTGCTCCACAACAACAGAAGCCACCGCAATGCGAAGCCCGCGCACCACAACGAAGAGTAGCCCCCGCTCGCCACAACTAGAGAAAGCCCCCATGCAGCAACAAAGACCCAGCACAGCCAAAAAATAAACAAAATTAAATTTTAAAAAAAGTTTAAAAAATTTAAAAAAGGAGCAAAGGATTTAAACATACATTTCGCCAAAGAAGATAAGCAAAAGGCCAATAAGCACATAAAATATACTCAGTGTCATCAATGATTATGCAAATCAAAACTACAATGAGATACCATTTCACATCCACTAGAATAGACTAAAATCCAAATGACAGACAGTAATAACTGTCGGAGGAGATATGGAGAAACTGGAACTCTCATACTTTTCTGGGGAACTTATAAAATAGCGTGGTCACTTTGGAAAACAGTCTGGCAGTTGCTCAAAATATTGAACAAAGAGTTACCATGTGACCCAGCAATTCTACTCCTGGGTGTCAAACCAAGAGAACTGAAAACACATGTCCATGCAAAAAGTTGTATGTGGATATTCATAGCAACATTATTCATAATAGTAAAAAAATGGAAATAAACCCAAATGTCCATCAACTGATGAATGGATAAACAAAATGTGGCATATCCATCCAACGGAATATTATTAGGCAATAAAAATGAAGTACTGACACATGTAACAAGACAGATGAACCTCATAAATAGGCTAATGAAAGAATAGAGTCATAAAAGGCCACATATCCTATCATTCCATTCGTGCAAAATGTTTAGAATAGGCAAATCCATTGAGACACAAAGTAGATGAGTGGTTGCTAGGAGCTAAAGGGAGGGAGCATGGGAAATGACTGCTAGTGGATACTAGAGCTTCTTTTTGGGGTGATGGAAATATTTTGAAATCACGATAGGATGGTTGCACTCTGACTATCCCACTGCATTGTAAAATTCATTAGGGTGAATTTTATGGTATGTGAATTATATCTCAATAGAGCTGCCATTTTTAAAAAACCATGGTAGATGTTATCTCCTTCATAATTACCATCACTGTTACCATTACTGTATCAAATGTCACTGAGCAGTGACTTCATGCTAGTGGAAGTCTTTACAAAACAACTACAGATTGGATTTCTCCTTTGAAACTTGAGCCCACGGGGACTTTGTTTTAGAGCATCCTATATCTTCTATCTCTTTGGTTATCTTTCCCCAGTGCCTTGCCCAGGCCTGGGCCCAGAGTGGAATTCAGTAAATATTTTTTGACTAGTATCAAAAAGCCAGTGTCTCTTCTGAATTCAAGAAATAACCAAGAATTTTTAAATAAAAACACCTAAGTTCACCCTTAAAATCATTCAGCCATTCCAAGGTCTAAAAATTCATTAAGAATTTGAGGTCCTACTCCCTGGTTCTTGATGCTTACTATTTCAGAAGTGCAAGTAAGATAAATAAATAAAATCCAGCAGTCAAAGTAGTAAAAGGGAGATTTCACTTTTATGCTACAGAATTACACCTTAGTGTACCCATGATTTCTTCTCTTTGCATATAACGGTAAAACTGCCTAAATCATACACTAGTCGTGCTCTAATGAGACCTGATTTGGATTCATTTCTATTCAAGGCAAACTAAACGTGTAAAATGCCCTACTTCTAACAGCTCACCATAGTACACAAACTTTCAAAACAGAATCCACTGAAATGAGTTTGGGCTGGTAAAGAATCTAGTGTGGAGCCTAAATTAAGCTAAGAGAATTTTCCCACGTTAAGGAGGACAGAGTGACATTCCCCCCACCAGCACTCACCCTCTCAGGACGCAGCTAGAGCTGCGGATTCGGCATGGCCCTGCTGGTGGCTTGTGTGAAGGGAGCAAATTCAGAGCTCAGAAACTCAAGATGTGCTGAAACTGCCTTGTTCCTTCGTGGGTCTGCCTGTTTGGCCGACAGCAGCTGAGTCCTGGCCACCCTCTGAGGCCAGGCCTGGCTCCTGAAAGCCCTGCTTGGAGGGAAGCTCTGTTCCTCCATGAGTACTTTGTCCGTTTAGCTTTGTGGCTAACTTCCGAGTTCCTCTGTCTGAAAGCCTAGTCCCACAGAAGCAGCAGCTATCCGAAGCAATGTCACTGTAGTGACCTACTGGGCTTACTTTTCCAGATGAAGTTAACTTGTGCCAGACGTAAGGTTCTTTTCCCCAAGTTACTGCAGCGGGTTGGTTAAAGGACAATTCCCATTACGTAGCCCTCCCTCTAGGTATCCAGAACTGGTGCCTTGTCCTACCATCTTTAGTCCTCCTTTTCTCCATTTGAGCTCCTGGGATTCCAGACCTCCAGACCTTCACCAGGGACCTACATGCTCTTCAAGCTCCATCTCAGCCACCCATCTGCTGGAGCTGGTTTCAAAATAGGACCCAAATACCTCCAATGACCCTGCTGGCTCTTGGGATCATTCTCTTTGGGATCCAGCTGCCCTTGGTCCTCTCGGCCTCTCAGTCCATCTACTGCCCAAGTTCCTGTGTGACAAGGTCAAGCTGTTTCTGTGTGTTAGAAACACATGCTTCACCTCTATTAAAGCAGCAGCAAAGAACAGTCATCTACGCCTTGGAGTGTACCACAATGAGGAACAAGGGTTGTGTGGCCCAGTGCTGAGTGTGAATCCTGGCTTTGCTAGTTGCTCGGTAGCCTTGGGAAGGTCTCCGTCTGCTTTTTATTCTTAAGCCTTTCTGAACTTCAGTTTGTTTATCAATAACACGGGAATAATTATAGTACCTACTTCATGGGAATGTTGGGTAGAGTACATGAGATGATGTATGTAAAGCCCTTATAAACAGAGCCTGGCACACAGTAAATGCTCAGAAATATTAGACATTAGTGTTAACTGGAGAAGAAAAAGCAAACAACTATCCAAAGTCAATAAAATGACACACCAAGCATCTACTTAGATACAATCTGATCATCATATAAATGCACTATTAATATGACTTGAAGCATTTTTCCCACAAACAACATTTAGTTTCCACGATCAATTATCTGGATTACAGAAACAAATTATAAGGACTCCCTTTAAGACAACATGAAGTGACATCAGTGGATACCAGATATAAGAGGACATCAATAAAGTCTGTCTCTAACAGACTGATACAATTGGGGTTTAGGGTCAGGGTTCTGGAAATTCCTCACACACTTAGAGGAAATGCCTTTAAATGTTATTTAACAGAAGCAAAAAATTTCCTTTTTCACCATTTGTCAAAGAAGACACAAACATAAACCTTCCACCTCTATGTGCCATTCTAGAATCCTATTTCCTTTAAAAACAAATATGCAAGCCAGCATCATGAATGTGGTATTGTCATCTGAGTCATTAGAAGAAGGTGATTTATGAAATGTGCAGCTGTATTTCCTGTTAGCATGCTTTGAAGAAATAATCTACTCCATCACCCATGAGTCCCCTAAGAGGGCCTACACACAGAATTTCTTTTAGATAAAAGTGTAAGGAGCAGGTTTGCCTCCCTCAGAGATTGAAATACTTTCACCTAACCAACCACCTCTCATTTTACTCCTTGGTTTCCAGGAACATTTAAGGCTCAATGGCTAGCAACGCTGCAGGTCCACAAGTCTGTGCATTTCTATCTCCCACCCCATCCTCTCCTTGGCATCGGTTCGGCATCCTTCTCTTCACATTTCCTTGGCCCTCATCTCTAAACGATTATTTCTATTCGGTTAAAGCTATCACCACTTTTGTAGGTCAAAGGTCATTGAATTTTAACAACTTCATTTGATTCAACATACTTTTTCCATTTTTAGTTCATAGTAATGTTGTAGGCCAATCAAAGCCTCTGTAAAAGAGGATGAGGTATAAATGAATGGTTTGATTTTTAAAGACGTTAAAATTATGGAACAAAATGGTTAAACTTAATACATGTCTACTTTGAGAAAACCAGAAATACAAAAATCTGCCAATGCGTTTAACTTTTTTCCCCCTTAATTATAGGATTTCTCTCTTTAAATGAAAACTGAGGCAAGTACTAACATACAAAACATATTGCCATTCCCCTGCCCATTCAACACCTGAGCCACCATCTCCCAACCCCGTTTTAACCTTGAGGCCTGTTCCGTGGACCCCCCTGAGGTCTCCTCAAAGCACCATCTGAACAACAGTGATCTAAACAAATAGTTGTAACAGATAACATTAATTACAAGACAGATTCGGGAACAATGCCCTCCCTGCACTCTGCCTTTCCCTCAATGAGTCTTACAGACTCCTAACTTCATCATGACCTTTAGACTCTTGGTGCATCTTTATCACTGTCGGCATGGCCTCTGCTTCTTTGGCTGCACCTGCCTCTCTTCCCCCTGAGATCCTAAACCCTCCGTGGCCTCTTGCACTGCACGCCTCCTGGGCACTCCCACCATGGCTGTCTCTGCTGGAGAGAGGTCCCTCACCTGGCCAGGAGGTCCAAACAGACACAGGCTGACCAGTCCCAGCAGGACCCAGTGCTGCCCCATCATTGCTCCAGAAGGGTGTGCTCAATATATCCCACTATCCTCAAGTCCCCATTCCACCCACTGGATGAAACACCATTTTAACATTCAGTAAAGCTCAATGCCATTACTTCGAAAATCAGGATGCTGCTTCCATTGCTAGGCTGGCCGTTACAGCTGAGGCTCAAAGCGCATTTCAAAGCACACAAAATGGCCACTGTCATCCCATCTTTTAATGAACCCCTGGGCTTCCTTTTACCACCAAAGTGAAACAGACAGCGAGTGAAAGAGAAAGTGTTAGAAAACAGGGTGACTCTATTTCTGAACAATAGTGGCATTAAAAGTTGTCCCTGAGGCAGAGAGACCCCTTGGGAAGGAAATAACACCTCAAACCAGGGAGCTATTCACAAAGGGAGGTAACGTTCGAAGCTCTTTGCAAAATGCTTCCCCATTTCTGCCTCTCCTTGTTCACCACAGGACGGATGAAAAAGAAAGATGATAAATATGTTTACAGAAAAAGGACCCATTCAATAATTCATCACCTTGCTGGCGTACAATATAAGTGCTCCAAAAGAAATTTGTTTTCCTACCCGCTGACCATGAATGGACACCTGAAACTTTAAATGTGGCTCAGAGCATTGTCCTCATGTGTACGTGTTCCAGAACTGTCCCCAACCCGCTGTCCAGGCCAGCACCGAGGTGGTGTTTCCTTCTCCACCAGCCCTGCTGTTCTTGTATCTACCATCCCTTCCTTCTCCTGACACAAAGCATGCTGGCTACCACCCAAAGTTTTGCTTTGGAGTAACCATTAAAATTCACTAGATGTGGAATTATAGTATTTTTTAGCTTCTCAGTCGGGGGCAATTTTGCCCCCCAGGTACACTTGGCATTGTCTGGAGACATATTTGATTGATATGACTGGGGGTGGTAGTAGCTACTGACATCTAGTGAGGAGAGGCCAGGGATCCTGCTAAACACCCCACAATGCACCGGGTGGCCCTCAAAACAAAGAATAATCCTGCCCGAAATGTCAACATCACTGAGGTTGAGAATCTCTGGCCTACAAGAAACACAGTAATAAAAATCTGTTAGGCCAACCTCTCATTTCACAGATGAAGATACTGAAGCCCGGGGAGGGGGAGGGAGGCTAGGATCTGCCAGGAACTCAGCCAGGTAGTAGCACAGCTGAGCATGGCGCCCAGGTTAGCTGGTTCTATGCTTTCCCTATAGTATGTTTATTCTAAAAGGACTTACTCTTAAAATGGCCCTTCACCTCACAAAAAAGAAAGCCTGGAAGGATACACACCGAAGGGTAATCTGGAATTACGTCTGAATAAGATTGCACGGATTTTTCTTTTTTTCTGGTATGTCCAGCTTGGATTTATTTGGTTTGTTCTTTTTGTTTTGCTTTTACAATAAGCATTGACTGCTTTTATAAGCCGAAAAAATGAGAAACGGTTTTCATTTTGAAAAACTATATGAAATGCAGTAAGATTTCACTTCATTGCTTAATATTTATTGCTGGCAAGAGTATGGCAAGACCAGCATTACAAGGTGGTAGGGTGGGGATTGGTAGTGGACTCTTCTAGAAAACAAATTGATAACATGTGTTCACAGTCTTAAAAAATGTCAGTCTTTCACCTAGTAATCATCCCTTAAGAAATTTATGCCAAGGAAAGAAAGAGTTTCAAATATTTACGTATAAGAATGTGAAGTGAAGTTTTATTTATAATAACAAAACACTGGGAATAATCCAAATATCTAATACAGGTGATTAATAAATTCTAGTTTGGCTTAACAAAATACATAAATTACTAAAAAAAAAAAAAAAAAAGTGTTAACCTAACCCCAAATATGTGAAAATTATGGAATGTCATGCAGCTGCTAAAAATCATGTTCTTTATTATTTCAGTGTTGGTCTCTCCATTAAACTAAAGTCTATGAGTCCAGGGATCCTGCCTTTTCAATTCCTTCTGCATTCTTGGTATCCAAAGGCAGTTCACACAGTAGGTAAGTATTATCGTTATTGTTGAATGAATGCAATGCATCAATGAATATGGTTACCAGACAGTGACGATATTAAAGATAATCAGCATCTTTTAATTTTTTTTCTATTTTTCAAAGATTCTCCAATGAGCATGTGTTACTTTTAAAAACAGAAAAAAAATATATAGATTGTTTTGTTGATGCAAAAAGTAAAAGAACACAGTAGAACTTAAGGACGGAAGGGGGAAAAAGAAAGAGGTCAGTAGGAAGGGTCATTGGAAACAGCGTTTGGCACTTGGACAGCCCACTCCATGACGTACCTGAGGGATGCCATGATACAGCTACCATGGATTCAAAATATGGGGATTGTATACACCCCACTGGACGGGCAGCAGCCCTTGGTCATAACTGGTTTACTCTTCCAGCATTCTTCCCTCATCTAAGCATTTCTCCCACTGGTAACTCCAAGAACTAAGACAACAGAGCAGCCACAGATCAACAGACTCGTGTGGTCAGAGGCTCCAGTGGCCACAAGATCAGAGGCATTGTGGCGATGGAGGCTGGGGATGCTTTTCAACTGGATGTGCGTCTGCGGCTGACAAATGGAATAAAAGAGCTGTGCTGCGGAGCTCAAAATAGAACAGAAAAAAGTATCCCAAAGAGAGAGAGAGAAGAAGAAGAAAATGACACAGACATGAGAGGCTAGCTTCTGGAACAACCTAAAAAGACCAATGTTAAGCCAGACCCATGAATATAATTCTCACATCTTTTGTAGAACTTTTTTTTTTTCCCTTTTCACAAATGCCTCATTGGGACCGCAACCCTGAAAAATGTCATCTGCCCCTTTCCTGGAATGGCTGGATCCTTATGTCACCGAGGTAGAAAAAAAAAAAAAAAAAATGGTGATTTTATCTATTTGACTACTTGTGGTTATGCTGGTGGGGTGATTGAAGAAAATAAACAAATCTAAAAAAAGTATATAAAATTTATATACATATAAAAATTTCATATATATATATAAAATATATTAAAAAATATATAAAAATATATAAATAAATCCACATGTATGTATGGTGACAGAGTAAAAGAGTGAGAGTGAAGGAAAAAAACAGAGGGATACAGAGAGCGAGAGAGAGACAGGGATAGGAAAGCTTATAAAACTGAGTGGACGCAGTCACCACTGTCTCGGGGTAGAATTAGCAGGTACTGGAGTGGTCTGCAGGTTACTGGATCTGTCAAGGACCCTCTGCCCAAACTTGTTCTCTCTTGCCTTCTTTTTCTCCCCAAGACTTTGAGAAGCAACACATTTCTTCAAAAAGAGAAAAATCCTTTCATTCTCTAATTAAGAGATACAGCTTAAGATGAAAATGGCCCCCAAAAGGGCATGTGGGTCGTGGGTATCTCATCTTTCTTAAGTGCAGGTTTTAGGGACATAGGGGAAGGGTGAGAGAAAGCTGGGAGTCACAGAAAGGATAACAGGCCACAAAAATGAGTGCTGTTTTCTTCATAGTTTGGCCCACAGCAAACACTGTCTTAAAAAGGAGGCTTTTCACTTGACTCTATGGAAAGGAGGCATGTTTGCCTCCCTAGATTAAAGGTGGCAGTATATCTTTGGCACTCCCTCCGGTCACAGGTGGGCTCAATTTCATCTCACCTTGAATGTGGGCTGGCCTATGAGGATCTGACCAACAGAGTACAGCAGAAGTGACGCTATCTATGCCTGTTTGGGGCTCAGCCTATAAGAGGACGGTAGCTTCCACCATGCTGTCTTGGAGCCCTGAACTGCCATGTAAGAAGCCCCTAGTACTCTGTGGTAGGACCATGTGGAGATGACTTAAGAACGCATGAAAAGGGTTGGGGGGTGGGTACAGCTAGGCCCCAGGCTTCCAGCTGTCCCTTCCAAGTTACTGGACACATGAGTATAGCTACCTTGGACCCTTCAGACCAGCCTGGCTACAGATGAAAACCAACAAGTGACTCCAATTAATGTCACGTGGAACAGAAGAAAAACACAGCCTAGTCTCGCCTGAATTTCTAACCCACAAAAAATTGTGAGATGGAATAAAATGGTTGTGTTTTTTAAAAAAATTTTATCAAAGTATAGTTGATTTACAATGTTGTGTTAATTTCTGCTGTATAGCAAAGTGGCTCAGTTATATATATATATTCTTTTCCATTATGGTTTATCACAGGATATTGAATACACTTCCCTGTGCTATACAGTAGGACTTTATTGTTTATACATATATAATAGTTTGCATCCGCTAATCCCAAACTCTCAATCCATCCCTCCCCCTTGGCAACCACACATCTATTCTTTATGTCTGTTAGTCTGTTTCTGTTTCATAGATAAGTTCATTTCTGTCATATTTTAGATTCCACATATAAGTGATATCATGTGATATTTGTCTTTCTTTGTCTAACTTCCTTCGCTTAATATGACAATCTCTAGGTCCAGCCATGTTGCTGCAAACGGCATTATTTCATTCTTTTTAATGGCTGAGTAATATTCCATTATATATATACATATGTATATACACACACATATATATGCATATGTTGAGAGAGAGATATATATCTTCTTTATAAAATGGTTGTATTTATAAGATCCAAAGTTTTGGGGTAGCATGTTATACAATGATAGTGTGGTCCAGAGAAGACGGTGATCATGTTCGTCCATTTTCAATATTGGCTTTGCCTCAAACATAAATCAATGTATCTATCTATCTTCTTTCTTCCTATCTATCTATCTATCTATCTGAAATATGAGATAAAATATAGTCTGTGCTCTTTATGGAATGCAATGCAATGCAAATAGTGTCTGTCTTGGCTTAAGTTTCAGCAGTCTCACTTGCCTGGTAGTATGACTCAGGCAAATCATTAACCACTTTAATCCTCAACTTCCTCATCTGTAAAACAGGAATAACAACACCTACTTGTTGTGCTGTTATATGTAAGCAAATGTAAGGCACGCAGCACGGCAGCTGGCTCACAGGCAGAGACTTCCACAGTCCATGATCCCTGCACCATCTTGCCTATCCTTGCCTCCGGTTTCCAAATCTCAGCTAGTTTTTCTGCCACCTTATTTCCTGGACACTCTGACTTTTCCTGGTGAATGACTGCCTCACTCTTTGTCTTGTTTATATCTCAACCTGACTCACTGTTAGAATGTTAGCAAATAGAGGGTGCCTTAAAAAGAACCCCATCTGGTATGCAGAAGGTCCTTAAAGTGAAAGAGGCAAGACCTGGTTATATAGGGAGGTAGCGTTTCCCCAACAAAATCAGACAACATGATCTGATAGAAGGAAGAGCATCTGGAAACCAAAATAGATGTAGAGGCATCAGAAAACCACAAAAAGAGGTAGAGGAGCCCTGAGAATGAGATGGTAAGAAAGAGAACTAGAAGGTCCTAATAGGGGATTTTAGTTAAGAGACTAGAGGAAGATGAGCAACTCAGGACCCCTCTGTATCTGTTATTTTATCTCATTCCACAGCGCATGAAGGTTAAGGCATAACTAGGTCTCAAAGGCTTTACACTGCAATGTCTTTTGCCTACGACCAAGTGCAGAAATATCTCACACGAAAGGCCCCACCTCCATGCTTGGGTGGTTCCTGGGAAACATTCCTTACACTTGCTTATGTTAAACTCCTTATAGAGTCTGCCTGCCAAGGGCCACCCAGTTACAACCATGGATTTCAATTCCTCCTGCAAAAAATGTCAACCCATTGGCTTAATCAATCTATACAGCTTTGATCTCCATCTGAGGTGGGTCGACGGTAATAAAAAAAGCAACTCTGCCTGCATAAACAATTATAAGTATGATGAAAGGATGAAAAGCCTTAAAAGACAACTTAAGATGTTACTGAAATTACTATGTCCTCATCCAGGTTGAGCAATGAATATATTTTACAGCTACAACTTCTTCCTAGACAACCGGGTCTATTTCTGAAATGGTTTGGCATACCTGCTGTTTGTGGCACAGACTTGGAAGACAACTAAAAACGTTAAAATCCCTGCCATTGTAAAGACCAGACAAGATTCGTGGTCACCACATTTAAACCTAAAAGCCCACTAAAATAGCATCATCTGTGACTCTCTCTTTTGCTCCTGGACCACAAGACTGCCTTCCTCGATAGTTTTTATTGCTTTTGGAAGTGATTTGCTTTTCATCAGGTTATCACAAATGAAAACCAAGACAGGTCAGAAGAGGGCTGGCTTCTTTGTCAGCAAGATACTTTCCTTTGCCAGAGCTGAGAGAGAGAGAGAGAGAGAGAGAGACCTACCGATTGCTGGAATTAGAAAAAAGGTTTCAAGTACCTCTCTGACGTCTGTGATCTTTTAAGAGAGATGTAAAGCATATCAGATTTGCAACCCTTCCTGGCCTGAAGGGATCTAGTTATTTGGTCAGTTGTGAAGACATTCTCTTGTTTCTACTCTGTCGTGCTGTCACTAGGGTGCATGCCTGCTTCATGATAAAAGGAAGCCAAACTGGGTTTTTACAGGAATTTCAGGAGTCTCAGTATTACTGGAGACCCTTACCAGGATTAGACCTGAGTTCGGCAAACCAAAGTGTTCTACATATTAGAGACAAGAGCAGAGGAGCAGGAAGAAAGAGAATGAAAAGGCCAAGAAGCAGGAGTACAAAATCGGTAGGAAAAGAAGTCTCTTTTAATGCACCGTCGATGTAACTCTGGGGACATCTATTTCTTTCTTCGTGGTTATACATCCGTGGTTATTTGGCATTTGAGTAGCAAAGGGCTTTTAAAAACTAGCCCACTCTCTCTGGCACAAGACACAGTACTAGCATGAAAGGTTGGTTGTTCCAAACTACTAGTACAGAATGTTGGGTTGTCCTCATGTAAGCACCACACCATGATCTGCGCCTGGCTGCAGTGATGAGTAAGAGATGCCCTCTGGGTCCCAGCGGTGATGTTCTGTTTCACTCAAAACCAACCAGATTCCTGACATCTTCCTTCACATAGTCTAGTACTTTATGTAGTCTAATCATGGGCATCTAAGAAAGAAGGCGAGTGAGAACCAAAACAAAGATAAACTAAAAATCAGCCCTATTCAGCCAACAAATGTATCCCGAGATAGCCCAGTCTGCGGACGGGAGGAAGCCCAGGGTCGCCTCTCTCCAGCCCTGCTGTTCCCTCTCCCAGCCTCACACACACCCCGCCACACGGCCGCTTCACTGCCTTGATTTCGCAGCCCTTCATCTGGGCACGTGTGTCTGGTTTTGCTGTTGCTGTTTCACGTGCCCTCTTGCTCCAACCACTCGAGGTGGGCATTTCAGCCCCAGTCGGACGGTGGCTGGCATGCCTGTCAGGGATGCCCTCCAGGGGCACTGGACTGAGCTGACACCAGGGCAGCAGGGCAGTGCATCTGGTCCCGGGTGGCACTGATCTCTGGAGTAGGTTTACTAACAATTCCTTCAGTGTGGAGAAGAGAACACGTGAGCGACATCAAGAGTTACACGGCATGGGAGCCAGGGCAGGCAGGCAGAGGAAGGCGTGCAGACACGCGTACACGTGCGCACGCATGCACACACGTGCACACACACGGATGATCCTCCAGGGCTCAGGAGCTCATGGCCATTTCTTCCTCTACTGAATGACATTAGACCGACCCGCCAGGTAACAGCAGCTGCCGGCCCCACCCACGCATGGTATTTCTGGGCACAGTGTAGCCGGTGGCAGCCTTTGCCCTGCAGCTCCTTCCACTGTTGCTGTTTCTGGCTCTCCCCAGACTCTCTTCCCCTTTCAGATTCCAGGCAGGTGCCTATCAGTTCCAGTGAGCAGAGAGACAGAAGCTGTCCTCGCCCTCTGGGATGTGAGTGCGCCACTCTGCAAGTCCTTCCTGACTTGGCAGCGAGTCTCTTGCCCTGAGGGGACGGGCAGAGAGACTGGACTGGACCCTCACATTCCCTCTGCTCTGAGAGGCAGGAGGGTGGGAGCAGAGATCCGGCCTTCACTATAGAAGGAAAGGCAATGTGTCTTCAACGCATGGAGAATCCCTGGAGCCTAGAAGGTGATGGCACCGGGAAGGACGTCTAAGATCGAGGAGGCCGCCTCTGAGGCACCTTTCTGAGTCTTCGTTACCATGCCCCCGGCCCTTGACTTGGAGTTAGGTCTGCTCCCAGGGTCCCTCAAGCATGCAGTGTTTCCCCCGCCAGCATCCTGGCCCATAGCTGGCTACTTCCCACCAGACTAGCAACTCCTGATGGCAGGAGCTAGGTCCTCCAGGGCTGTGCTTCCAGCACCCTGCACGGTTCCAACAGAGAGACGCGCTCCCTAAGCGTTTGTTGAAAGACTGATTGTTAAAAAAAAAAAAAAAAAAAAGACTGTTTTGTAAAGCATCCTTTTGCAGAGGAGGAAGCTGGTGCTTCGAGAGAGAGAAAGGGAAGGAAGCAGGGAGGGAAAGAATCCAACCTTTCTGGAAAACCCACAGGACAGAGAATATCTTAGGCATCTGACATTCAATAGTTCAGCTCCTCCCAGAACCCCAGTGAATTAGGTCTCCCTGCTCTGCAGACTTGCTCGTGGGTGCTGGGACACACATTTACTTGGGAGAGAACAAAATGCAAGGTTGCATGAAAATGAAAGGCTGAATAGTTGGGGACAGTGACCATGGGAGAGACCAGTGTAACAAGCCTCACGGCGAACTAGAATGAGAGCAGGGCTGTGTAGGGGAGAAAGTCTGAGAGGAACCAAGTCCTCCTGGAATTTAAATTTGGCCTGCCTCGTGGGCAAAGATGCAGAATCCCTGAAGTTAAAATGTTAAAGGGCAACAGACCCAAACCGAGAAATGCGGGTTTCTACCTTGCCCCCTTCACCTTTGCCCGTTGGCAGAGTTTAATTTTTATACTAGGTGGAACTCATACATAAAAACCAAAATGCACCGCTGCTGGAAATGGGAAACACGACAACCCTTGTGGATAGCAACAGATATAAGAATATCTTCAAAATATAAGAAGATTACTTCTGAAAACTGGGGACAACTTAGAAAGAGTAAGAGATTCTAAAAGAGCATGAAGTAATTTCCCAATTCTGAAAAGAGAGGGAAATGTATTATACATATGTGCATGTATGCCAGAAGGCTCACTGCTCAAAGCAGGCCCTATTATAATTCTCAGGCTCGATTTTTTCTTTTTTTTTTAATTAATTAATTTCTTTTTAGCTGTGTTGGGTCTTTGTTGCTGCGCGCGGGCTTTCTCTAGTTCCGGTGAGCGGGGGCTACTCTTCATTGCGGTGCGCACAGGTTTCTCACTGCAGTGGCTTCTCTTGTTGTGAAGCACAGGCTTCAGTAGTTGTGGCTTGTGGGCTCTAGAGCGCAGGCTCAGTAGTTGCGGTGCATGGGCTTAGTTGCTCCGCGGCATGTGGGATCTTCCTGGACCAGGGCTTGAACCCGTGTCCCCTGCATTGGCAGGTGGATTCTTAACCACTGCGCCACCAGGGAAGCCCTCCATCTTTCTATAATAAGAAACTCAGAGGTCACTGTCTTATTTTCCAGTTGTCTGCGCCATACACGTAAACATGCCTGCATGGTATCAGTACTTGTTTTAAGTCATCCGATGTTAGAGCCGAAGGCCCTTTTGTGATGATTTATTTTAACCCCTTTAGTTTATATTTGGGAAAACTGGGAGCTCAATGAGTTTTCTCAAAGTTTTAGTAGAGGTGGGCCTAGAACACTGCATGTTTCGGAAATGTCTAATCTAATGCCACTCTTTAACTACTGACGATCCTAACTCCTCTCACAAGGATACAGGGTACAGATCTTAAATAAGAAAGAAATTACACATTAGCCATTAAGAGGAATACCGCTTGTCCACACCATCTCAGCTTTTCTCTTTGCCCCAGAGGGCCCAGCAGTAGAATCATGAGCATGTGAGCCGTGGAAGGTGTTGCTTCAAAGAACATGTGTTCCTGAGGCCACCCTCGCATGCTCCAGGGCCCCGTCACAGGGACTGCAGAGAACAGCTGTCATAAGGTGGGGCTAAGGGCTGCTCTCTTTGTGTCAGTTTAGTGGAGCTGTGATGTTATGCAAGGAAATCTTCGGTATTGCAATAATCCTGGATTATAAATAATTTAGCATATTTCTTTGTAAACTGCAGTCCAGAATCCTTGCAAATAAGAAAAGGATTAACTTTTTTAGAAGGACTTGCTCTTGAGACTTTAAGTTCAAGGCAGAACAATGCTTGCCGTGGTAATTCCGTCTATTTTAAGATCACAAAACCATACCAAGTTGAAACCAGAGCAGAAGATATTAATGCAGTGCTCTCTCTGAAGTGCCCAATAGGGGGACGAGAAAGCTTTCAAAGGGAATTAAGTAGACAGAGAAAGCTCCCTGTTCGTGTCCAAATCACAAGGAGGCGGCTGAATAGGATTCACAGTTCTCCGTGGGAAGGACCCACACCACTGCTGATGTTCAAAACGGGGGGGGGATGTCTTGGGAAGATCAAGGACCCAGAATTCTGCTGTCAGAATCAGTCGCCTGCCCATTAGAGCCTCAAAAGACCCTCTTCCATGAGCGAGCTGATATGATCCTGCAAATGAGCCCATTTTTCTTTTTCTTACCGGCCTAAACTGTATCTGAAGGAAGCTGTCATTATGTAATATTTCCCAAGCACCCTTGATGGAAGCTTCAGATCTGGTGCGTGTGTGTGTGTGTGTGTGTGTGTGTGTGTGCGCGCGCCCGTGCATGTGTGTGCACAGTGGAGAGTGTGAGGGGGCAGCAAAGAATAAGATGTACGTACAAAGTAGAGAAACTGGATGGGGAGCTGCCCAAAAAGTACAAGAACAGACAAGCATCCGGGGTGCGCCTTGGATCAAGAGGTTAGCACCTAGTTGGGACACACGGATGGAGGTTGTAAGAGGAAAAAAGTTAGCTGCAGAGAGTCAGAGCCAGGGACGAATGAAGGCAACAAGAGACAGAAGCAGAGAGGTACAGACTCAGAAACTAATAGTCACCAAGTGGGGAGCAAGGCAGGAGCGTGAAGGACTAGAGGAACGGGTCAATGAAAGCCTGGCCTCCAACATCCTCCATCATGTGTTCTCTGCCTGTCTTTCCAGCCTCATCTCCTGCTGTCCCCCATGTGACATCTTATATGTCACCACATTAAACACGCAGCAGACTCTGTGCTGGTCTCCATTCTTGCCTGTGCTCTTTCTGTTCTCTGTACCTAGACAACCTTTTCTCCTTTCTCCTAATAATGTCTCTCATCTTCCAAGATTTAGCTTTAGAGTCACCTCCTCCCGGCAGCCTTCCTTGCTCCCCCAAACTTTAGGCTGGGTGAAGTACCACACCTACATGCTCTGATGACATCATACCAATTTCCAAGCTTCCACCTAAGGAAGATGGCAAAGATGTTTCATGTAAAGGGTCAGCTGTGAACTCTGCAAGGGTCATGGCTGCCTAGAGTACTGTGTTGAGAAGGATTCTGAGGCCTCATCTGGAGCCATTTGGAAAGAACACTGCAGTTACTTAAGGATACCTGCCACTTAGGGGCACGGGCCACAATTTGCCATTCTTGCTCTAGAGCAGCATCTCATTTGCCAAATGAGGCATCTGAGGCTGAAAGACAGGAAATACCCGCTTAGCTTTCAAAGGCTAGTTAACAGCCAGATCAGGAAAGGAATTCCAGGGCTTGTGATTCCTTACCAAGTGCTCCTTTTAAGTGATAAGATTACCCCTAATTCTAAACCTGGAATATTGAAACTCTTAACAGATTCTTAGCCCTTCCCAGACGAGGAAGATAATTATATAGTGATGGAGCCGCGAGGAAAAGCTTAGAGGTTTGGCGATTTTGCTTGGACACCCCTCACCTGAGCCCCCGTGTATTATGATGTTCTCTCCAGCCTAATCCTCCGCAAGGCCCTGCCTTCCTTCTCTTCTCTAGTCAGTGCTGTCGGTACTGCCAGTGCCTGTTACCCAAGTTAAAATGAAGACTTCTGAGCTGACTCTTCCGATGTCACAAATACACCATCAAGAAGATGCACAGTCCCTGGGGTCAGGCAAGAAAGTGGAGGAAGTTGAAGCCACCTTTTCAGCTTCATCTTTCACTCCTCACTCTGGAACCTGAAACTTTCCTGAGAAAGAAATATACTTGGAACGGTTTCATTCAATGAACTCTTTCCCTGTCTTACTGTGAAAGGAATTTTCCAGAGGGTTCCAGCTTCAGAAGGTTACAAGGTATAAGGGAAGGAAAGCCGGCACACTCTCAGTCTGACAAGGGGTTGTCACATTACCACTGTACTTAAATTTAGCTGGAACAGCTTGTCGGATCCTATAATGCACTTTCCTGAGACGTTAAATGGTGAGAAACGCGAATCGCTTGCCTGCCCATCCCCTCTCCCACAGCCCGTGCTTCCGTGAGAGTCTGCGATTAGAGGTGAAGTCCCCCAGCGTGGCTCGACTTGGCAAAGGATCATCTAACCTTTCAACTTCAGTTCCGTGAACTGGGCTGAAGAGAATCACCAGGATGTCCCCCTGCGAAGCGCTTTGACATCAAATGACCTGCTTTGCCAGGTTACCTAAGGATACGGCTCTGACCAAAGATGGGAGAATTCCCAGAACTGGAAGCAAATGAGAGATGATGATAGGACGTTCCCCTCGAACCCCTATCCTAGGATGCTCTCCAGCAATTAGCAACTGTGTCCTTTGTCTCACCTCTGCTGTGTTTTTAGCAGCTTGGTTTCTTCAGAGGACAGGGCAAGAGGGAATGGGATTAAGCTGGGAGCCCTGATTTTCAGAGGGAAGAGGGTATTACACATTCTCATTTCGAGTTTCTCTGAAGGGTTTCTGGACAACCAAACCCCTACCCTGACCCAGGCACTATCACCTTTGGGTGCCCACCTTACTTCTGCACAAGAGATCAAAGCAGCCAATTTGTAGTGAAATTTCCCAGCGGCTGAAAAGAAGAAGATGCTGTTGTATCTGTCTTTATTTTTTTTCAAGTCCTGAAAGAAAGAGTCTCCGAAGGGTAGCGGGGCTTGGAGGAAGAAGAATGGATGACAGAGCCTCTGAGGGATCAATATAGTCGACTGTTCCTGCCTCGGCGGAAGGACAGCGCAGGGAGGCAGATGGGAGACAGGATCCCAGAATCACAAATTTTGAGGATGAACGGACCTCAGAGGTCACCCAGTATAACCTCCTCTATTTTATAAATGAGGAAACTAAAAGTCAGACATGCTGACGGATCTGCCCAAGGTTACAAAACTTGTGAAGGGAGAACCAGGACCCAGATCCAGCTCCTCCCAGGTCCCCATCCAGGACCTTCCCCACAGTCCCCCCCCAAACGGTCATGGGAACTCCAAGGTCCTACAGGAGGACCCCACGTCCAACCCCAAGAGACCACCCACAATGCTCCTCTCCTCAAAAAACAATGTCACGGCTGCCCACTTTCTCTAAAAATTATCTCCATCAGCCACGTGGGCCCAGAGACAGCTTTCCCTGCGAAGAGCTCTCACAGCTGATTTTTTTCTGTGAAGCTGGCAAAGCTGCTTCGGTGATCATTTTTTTTTTTTTTTTTTAGCACGGCAGCTCCCTGACAAGAGGATTAAAGCAGGCAGCTTTCAAAAAGTCTCAAGAATAATTTAAAATGCAATATTTTAATGCTTGTCTAGAGTTTTGTACACTTTCGTGAAAACTCATAAATCTCTCCTGCCACACCCTATCAGCAGTCCCATCACTGGCATGGTTTATTGAAATTAGGAAAAAAAAAAAAATAGAGTGAACCCAGCCATAAATTAGGACCAGACACCTAATTGTGCTGAGGAAGCTTTGCAAGACACAAGCCAAAATGGAGTGTGGGATCACAAATCTGGGGATTTCTGAGGCAGAAGGTGGTAGTTCTTTTGGAGCATGGTTCCTTAGCGGTTTTTCCCTGCAAATAAGATGGGAATTGGACTAGGAAATAGTACTTCTCAAACTCAGCCTGCATCAGAATCACCAAGAGAGTGTGTTAAAACTCAGATTGCCAGCCGCCCCCCATCCCTACCCCACTGCCATCCTTGACTTTCTGATTCAGCAGGTCTGGGGTGGGACCTGAGAATCTGCATTTCCAACAAGTTCCTAGGATGTGCTGATGCTGCTGGGTCTGAAGACCACACGTTGAGAATCTCTGGGCTGGAAAGACCCCCTCAGGCCTCCAGAGGGGTGGGACTGAATTACAAGGTGCAAGATAGGACGCTAGGTGGATTTTAAAAATCCCTTCACAGATGCAGCAGGTAGGGTGGGAAAAGCGCACAGATGTGAAGGCCCTGCTGTCCTAGCATCAGCATCGAGCGGTCCCTTTTACAGGATGTGAGCGGTGTACTCCAGCTCCTTGAGTCACCTCTAAAAAGATAATGCCTATCTGAGCAAAAGCAAACACCGGGAGGCTTAAAAACCCGGGGTCCCCGTGCTCGTTCCTCAAGCAGGAGAAAATATCTTTATGTAGAGAAAGTGCAGTGTAAATAGAAAGTAGGGCTCGATTTCCACCAGCCCGAGTCAAAGAATCTGCTGAGAAGGCCACATGACACGCGAAATGAAATCCAGGTCCTTGATACCCGGAGGCAAGAAAGGGAACAGAAGATCCAAGAAAATCCAAACGTTCCTGAATTTCTACAGTAAACAGTTCTGATTGGATTCTCTTGCTATTTTGGAACATACATGAAGTTCATTAACTGGCATACATTAAACAGGAAAAAGTTAAAAAAAAAAAAAAAGATGGTGCTGGAGGACAAATCAGTAATTGCTCCTTTAGAGCAAACCAAAGTTACTGAGAAAATCTCCTATAAAGGCTCTGTCAAAACAAGTCACTTAAGGATTAGTGAGAGCTAAATCCTCCGTCAGAGAGATTTTTCTCAACAGTCGTAAATGGGTTTTAGTATCGGAAAATCTTTGAAAATATACTTCCCCTGCCCCCCACCCTCCTCTCAGAACAGCTCTTTCAATAGCTTGGCATCTTGTGGAAGCACAGTGTTTCCTTAGGCTGAGGCTTCTTCTTTAAAAATAAACTAAAATAAACTCTGTCATTCACAGCAGAGTCAGTGGCTGGAAAGAAATCGTTACAGGCACCGTATTTCAGAGGCTTGCCCATACAACACACATGTTCAAGTATGGTCCTTTCTTTTCTTGGCAGTTTCCCTGAGAAAAATTTACATAGGGTTGTTAGAAGCTAATACTCTTACTTCAGCTTTTTACCTTTTTTCATTTTGGACTCTTTCCTTAAGGTTTAACTGCTCACTTTGTTCTTTTGGGAAGGGCAAGAGCTTAAATTTAAATTTCATCCTTGAACGTGGGTAGCTGATTACTTTTTTTAATTAGAAAAAGGCAAACCCTGTTAATACTCAACTTTTTCCGCTGGCAGCCTTTGAAGCGTACACATTTTAATTCTATCAGTAAAGGGTCATCTGATTTACTCTCTCAAAACCATCATCAGGACTTGTGTTCTACTTCTGAACAGTCTTCTCTGGAGCTCCTATCACTAGATTATGGAGGTCTGTCTCTGTGTGGAGGTCTTAAGCTTGTGTGTAGAAAAGACCCACTCACACCGTAAGCACTTAGAGACACTGGCATTTATCCCCACGAGAGGGGGACCAGGCAAGGCCATTTTCCTATCTGCCTCTTAGATGGTTACACTCCAGTTTTTCTGCCCAAATCTTTGTTCTCATATCAGCTCTCAGAGCTAACACATCCTGGATGTGACTGGTGCCAATCGATGGAAAGCTAACACACTTGCAAAACGCTCCCCATGTGAATCAGGATTGATTCTACCCCCTCGGATACAGACTATGTTTCAAATTTCCCATTTCCACCATTAGACCCCTTCAAAACATCCATCTGCCAGACAAAAACATTTCTCCTGACACCCATACAGCAAGTCTTAGTTACAAACCTGGTTTTAGGCATTAATATACTCAGCCATCCCTTAGCATAGTGTATATGAGGGGGTGACCAAAAAGTCCAACCCCAAAACCGTTCCCTTCCCAACCTACCTTATGCCTAAAATTTTGCCACTGAAAAATCCTTTAAGATATTTTATGCTCAGGAATATCCTTTTTGTATTAAATTATTCCAAGAGGCAACCTATTTAATCTATCTAATCAGTAAGACTCTAAAGAATTTAGCAAGTCTTTTATTTTGGTTGCATAGCCAAGAGAATTTAGGCTTGGGATTATACAGACCTGAGCTGGAATCCAAGAGCCATGGTCTTCTAGCCCTGGGAACTTGGCCAAGTCACTTCAACTCTAAGAGGCTCAGCTTTATCATTTATAGAAGGGCAATAATAAGACCTACCTGCAAGGAGTAAATAAAGAAACAGGAAGAGCCCTCTACATGGGGTCTGCCCCCTGGGCAGTGCTCACTAATGTGAATTCTGTTTCTCAGGGGCTGGCTGGGCAGGGAGAGCGAGGTCAGGGTAGATTATCCTCCTAAGGTTAACAAAAGATAACAGAAACAGGGTATATCCTGGAAAGGCAGCTCCAGGAGGGGGCTACCCGGTGTGTGTGTGTGTGTGTGTGTGTGTGTGCGTGCATGTGTGTGCAAGCACGCGCGTGCTGTTTAACCGACAGCAGTGGAAACAAGAAGAATATTAGTCACTTGGGAGAGCAGACTGCAGAGCCGAGGAAACAGCCACAAAAAGGAGAGAGGACAGCCTTTTGCCTACCCCATTCGTCAGCTGATTGCCAGCACTACCCACAGTTTTATGAGTTTCACTCCAGTTCTGCCCTAACTTGATTATATATAAGGGCCTCATACGCATTATCTCAAAAATGACATCTTGAGATCTTTGCCTGTGGGATTAATGAGTCATCAGGATGTACACATCAATCTTCACTAAAGATCAAATTAAAGAGTTGCCTCAAATCTTTTTCTTGTATGGAGGGGGTATGAACACTAGATGGATATGTACAGGAAAGCATGAACCAATTATCTTGATGACTTGTCCAGAGACCACGAATGCCTGTTTTGGGGGGTGAGGATGAAAGTTTCCAACAGTCTGATTTACCATTGTTCAGGGAAGAATCGTTTTTTGTGATCCACACCCACTGGGTAGATCCACTGTAGCTAAAGACATATTTCTGAGCCCAGAATTAAGGCACTTGTTTTCCAAATGATTTGTGAATTTTATTTATGTGGATGTTTCTTATAAAATAGCACTTTTATTGAAAAGATGATGCTTAAATGAAAGAGATGAACCCGGAAATATTACAATGTCTGTCTATAGATAATGCGTACACAGATAACGCTTACTCGTGACAACTGTTCGTCTCACATCTTAACTCATTCACGTCAATCTTCTTGAGCCTCCTCTTAAGCACAAGGTCATTCAGTTGGGAAAGCAAAACTGCCCATAAGAAAGAGAGGAAGACCTTGCGAAAAGGATAGACAAGGCCCACAGTGAGTTAGAGAAAGGATTTGATGTTTCCCTCCCACTCTACATCCATCGTATCCTGGATGAACAATGTTGAAGATGGATCTTAAGTAGGAGTCAAGAAACTGGAAGATTAGAAAAGGAAGCTCTACTTCTTGTTCATATTAGTAAGTGACAGAACTCATTCAAACTGAGTTCTGGTGACTCCAAAGCACATGTGGGGTGGGGTCAGGATGGTCTTTAGGTTTTGGAGGTCTTCTGCTTACTGGAGGCATGGGCTCAAGGACTAGAAGTAGACAGAACTGGTGAACCTCTGTATGTCTCAGGTCCTCTGGGGTTAAAATGGAGGCAGGCAGGGCAGAACTCTTCAGAAAACAAGGCAATATTTTTTTGAGAAATATCACATGGGGTTGGATGGGGAAGTGCTCCAAGAACAACTATTCAAAATTAATGTGAAGACATTCTCTCTAGCATACAGTTTTCAGGGATCTGATAGGAGGGTATAGGGGATGGGATGGAGGCCAAGCCATGATCTTAGGCTTATTGATGGATGAGACCATGGTAGATACTCCCTAGAAACATTCAGCAAAGAGTCCCATGGGCAGCAACTGACCCTCATGCCACTGTTAACCAGCATGGGGGTCAGGGGTGGTCCACATCCTACTTAGGAGAACAGTAAGCAGCGTTTCATCTCCAGACTACCAAGGGTTGTCCACAGTGCAACAGAAACCCTGCCTGAGCTTGACAGGGCAGCCAGTACGCAAACACGTTTTACAAATGCCATTTTCCCACCTCATTTTCATCTACCGAGCTTTAGGATCTCCTAAGCAAGATCTCCGAGACGTGAATATGAACACATCATATTCAAAAGTCCTCAACATAGAGAACATACAACTCTGCATTCAGCCACCTGGATAGGTGGAAAGCAGATCATCATGCAGTAAGTCAAAGCGTGAATATGCACATGGTACCTTCACAGCTCTTATCTGATTGAAATGCACAAAAGTGGATTAGAAATGTCATGATTACTAATTTTCTGAGGGGGAAAAAGGGGAAATCCAGTAGAATGACTGGGTAAAAAGTTAGTAATAAAAGGTAAGTAACCCAGACAGGGAGTTTCCTGAGCAAGCATAACCCAGCAGCTTTTAGCCACACTTCTTTCATGGCGCTCTTTTCAATTTAGGTTGATAGATATCTGCACTCACCCAGCGCTTGACCATCTACTAAAACCACCTCTTGCCATTTCACCAGGTAGGGACATCAGCAAAAAAAGCCTTTTCAGCGCAAGTAGCAACACACTTTCCAAAACAACTCTCTACAGTTCAAACTAAACAAATGACTAAGTAAACCCAGATTAAATACAGCTTTATCAGGATGGAGTTTGAGTAATCTCTGAATCAACAAAGTCTGGGGAATATGTGTACAGAATATCCGTTATACAAATGTCAGATCACAAAGTCAAACTCCTTTTTTGAGGTGCTATTAAGGACTCCCTAATCTATCCAACATAGGAGAGCAGGGGAGGCCCAGGGTCTGCTAGCTTCCACCCTCCAGCCTGATTTCCCTTACACAAAGAGCAGGAAAGCAAATTTTCTGCAGTTATTTTAGTTGTTTCCTGGAAAGAGCAAGTTGCCTTTTCCCATTAGTCTGAATGGAATTCTCCTTCTCTGAGCTGCTTTAATTGATGTGGGTTAAGCTTGAACATCACACAACTTCACAACCACAATGCAGCTGGGATCATCTGGTGCTTTTTAACTTTTAACTGGGTACAACCTACAAAGTCCAAGATTACAAGGGTCATTTATTGTCTGCCAAATGGAATGTTTCAAAGTGAAATGGTTCAGTCACACCATTAGGGGAAGAAGAAAGAATTAAAATGTATGCTCACATACTGAATTAAGTATGCTCATAAAATGATCAACACAGGAAAATATAAACAGAAGTAGCCCAAGAGTACACAGTTACATGGATTGTCACGGAGTCTAAAAATGGACATGTATATGTATAACGGAATCACTTTGCTGTACACCTAAAACTAACACAACATTGTTAATCAGCTATGCTTGATTTTATATTATAAAAATATAAAATAATTTTTTTTAAAAAATGACATCTTCTTGATCTATGTGGAAACACGCGGACTGCTATTTCAATATTGCCATCATATAGTCCAGGACACTTGTACAACAAGGTTGGATATGCTTCAGAATCAAATAGAGCTGAGTCAGATACTAGCCTACACACTCATTACCAACGTGTGATTTGGGGCAAGAATGTTACTTCTGAAACTATCTCAGAAGCTATAAAATGCCGACCATATGACCTTCCTCATAGGTTTTTATACAGATACAATAAGATTACATGTATAGTATCTGGACCTGGCACACACTACAACCTTAGGATTATTCCTGCCCCCGCAAACATTTTGGGCAGAGAGATCTCGTGTGTGTATGCATTTAGCTTTGAAGTCATGCCTACATGTAATAGGCACACAATAAATACTTCTTGTCATTTATTCAATAACAAACATTGATTATTTACCTTTTGTACTGCCTGACCCAGAAGTTCCCAAACATTCTTGTTTCATGATTAACGTATTGGTAATTGTTTTACAGCACCCCTAGGTTAAAAAGAAATACCTAACAGTTCAGTTTATTAATTAATTAGACCCAAATAACTTAAGAAGTGTTTATGTCCTAACAACGTAGTTTTTTGAAAAAATATCCAATAAATGTAAAGAAAATAATATTTTCATTTCATTGTGAAATAATCACAAGTATTTACTAAAGAGATGCCTGTGTCTGGTGGGCACTTCACAACTTCTCAAACCTTGGCATTAGACTGGAAACCTCCACCCCCTATTTCCTGCTCCACATTGTACCACGTGGTACTGCTTTGCATGATAGCAACTGCCAAAACCCTAGCTTTGCAAAGGTATGACATCACTGAAAAAAATGTTGTGTATTCCAGTAGTGAAACTATGAACTACCTTGAGCTAGTAGTTCACACACTGTCTGACAGATGTCAAGAATTGACGTATTTTCCTCAACTATTTAAAGCATTTCCCAGCACTCTTTTGAGTTTGCTGCAACACCCAGGGTGCCTTGGCTCATTGTCTGGGAACCAAAAGGCTAATCAATTACATCAAATCAGATTCTTCTTCTCTGCTACTGTATCACAGAAATATGAATTGGGACAACATTATAAATAAACCTAAATAATAACAAGACTTGTTATAATGGAGCTCTGTATTTCTATTACACCTTTCAGCCTTTAATATTTCACCCATTCAAAGATGTCTGACTAGTGTCCTCTGGTCACCAGATCGATTCTGCAGTGAAGGTTCTGGGGCTTCAAACAGACAAACGTGTACTTATCTTGATCTCAAATGTTTACTTACTTCAAAAACCATACAGTAATGCAAAGTTTACCGGAGGATCCTTCTCATTAGCAGTAACTTGTGAGCTGTTGTGGATCAGCTCCATGTAGGGTCATTCGAGATGAAGGAAGGGACTCTCCTTTCACATGTGAAAACAGCTCAATATCTACGAACTCTGCTGGCACGTATGCTGTTCGGCATCTAGAATCCAGGCCTAGGGAAGCAACAGGGCTGGCCCTGTTCCTATTCAGACTCTATGTTGTGTTATAGGCATGTCTACAGAGCTGAAAGATGGCTTAGACCTTGCTCAGGAAGAGAGTGGTAAGGAGAGGTGGCGCAGAACGTCGTATATGCCACACGCGCTCGACAAAGGCTAAGAGGAAAAGCCCTGCTTTGTAGCGTTGTGATTTCTCTGTTACAGAAACCCCCAGCTAGGAGGAGTAAGGTCCCTGAGTTCAGGGTGGGGAGAAGCAGCACCCCGTCATCCCACCACCAGGCAGAAGGGTTTCCTCCCCTTCTATGGCTGCCTGCAGGATGCTCTGAATTGAGGGACGTGCTCTTGGCTGAAAGGAAGATATGCCAATGTTCAGGTTTATTAGCTCCTAATTGAGGACTTCTCCCAGACACAATAAATCAAATCGAAGAAAAAAAAAAGTGCACTGTGGAGAGAAAGTAGGCTAATCGGAAGCATTTTATAGAGGGGATGAATCCTGGCCCTCCCCTCTGTGTGTGAGGAACCATCCTGACCTTGCCGGCTGAGCCTTGCAGCCCAGGGAAATCAAGTGGACTGGTGTTTATGAGGCACCAATCAGAGGCCCAGTGTTTCTATTAGTTGTTTTGGAGGGTCCCAGGAGAAGACAGTGTAGACTCTGTCCTGAGGAGTGGAAAAGGTCACTGGGAGCGGAGGCTTACTATATGAGAAGTGAGAGAAACCCAGCTCCAGACTCTTCTCACTGCAACTTTAAAGTAAATCAAGCAACACTGTCTTCGATTGGCAGAGACCAGCAGGACCCACTGTCCCTACTGATGGACACATTTATGGGGCCCTATTGGCCTATTTGGCAAGAAGCTTTATATAAAATGACTTCCAGAATCATTCTGTCCAGTGTGAGTCACGGGCTTCAGGGTCCTAGCTCTGTCCACTTTGCACCAGGCCTCCTCAGTTGCTCTAGGCCCCAGGCATAGGATCTGGTACCCATTGCCAAAGCTCTGCTTTATTTTGAAATTTAACTGGCAAAACTATTATATTCCACCAACTCCTTCCCCAAGTGCTGTGCAACTTAAGGTGGCAAATTCAGAGACGCGCCATTCAGAATGCACCATGCTATCCCAATGCGAATTCACAGATGAGGGCACACAGAAAGAAATAAACAGAAACGCAATTGTTATTACAGGGGTGGTTACCTTCCCAGGGACCCTGAATTTGGAATTATGCAAAACAGAAGAAGGCCAAAGTTCTCCTAACAGTGATTTAAATAAGGTAGCAATGAGTACACTACCTTCTAACACGTTAAAATTTCCATGGCAAAGTCCTGTTATAAAAGGCTTTGCTGTTCCATTGATTTGATAAGCCTGCAGGGGCGCATTTTGCTTTCATACACAGTGTTATATCAAGTATCTTGTTTGCTTTGAAAAACAAGAGGCCAATAATAACAATCCTTGGGTTGCCATGATTTCCCTGCCGTTCTCGTATTGAGCACCCACTAATTCTGGACTTTAAGCTCAGTGTTGGGAACAGCGTTTGTTTTGCTCTTGAAGAGTTTGCAGACCAGTTACTTGGTCAATGTCCTTTGTAACGGTGCAAATGTAACTGTAGTAATGTATTAGAAACAAGCCAATTTATTACGCCATTTACAGATTTATGCCCCCAAGATTTACTCTGGGTTTTCCTAAAAGCCTCCTCTCTCATTAGGTTTACTTTTGTGATTTGGAGGTCCTCTTTGGGACAGTGTGGAGCTTCAGATACAGGGTGTATGGAGTCAGACAAGTCTTTCCCCTAAGCATTGATTTGCATGGCGGCTAAGGAACTTCCTCGTGAGGGGAGGCAGACTTGAACTTTAGTGACACTGGGGATTCAGATATGTACAGACAAATATGATGGCCTGAGGAACGGTGCGGGGACAAAAGTCAGGAGATGAGGATGAAAAGCAAGGGTCACCATGGGAGAATCTGGCCACAAGTCTGGGAGTCAGATGGGAAGATGTTCAGCTGGGTTGGATGTTCCCCTCCAGGATGGTGTTTAAACCCATCCAGCCCTATTTTCCAGGGGCTGTGTATACTCTGGGGGAGAAAAGAACTCTCTCATCCAATTCCAGAGCACTCGGGGCTCAGATTACTTTAGTAAGGCGATGTGCTCCTATATGAGCCCGGAGACAGAAACCTTCTTCCTCACTTCAACATAGACTGCTATTCAATTGTCACGGTAATGAAAGATCTGAACGGGTTGGTAGCAGGGGCCAGCAATCAACCATGCGAAGGAGCAGAAGTCCATAAGTAACAGTCAAGAAAAATAAGAGTGGTGTGGTTTGGGGTGGGCAAAGCCCATGTTGATGGCACTAGTGGAACTTGGAATAGCAAGTAGAGTCTAGTGATGAGTGGAAGCCCAGACTAATTCCTCAAGGCACGTAAAACACCACTTTGGGAACTCAAAGAAATGTTGAGGTTGGGATGAGCTTTGTAAGGGATTGTATTACCTGAACTAACAGGTGAGGGCTTGAGGCTCTGATCTTAATGTTAATGAGAGGCATTCATACCCCTGGCTGGAAAGGCTTGGAAACATTGTGGTTACATAAGTTTACATCAGCCCCTCCTCTTTTTTAACTGACATGCAGTCTTAGCCCTGCTATCATCTCTGATCTTGGACCACTTCCCTGAGCCACTGTGCAACCAAGTTCTTCTTTTCTGCAAGGTGGGGAGAAAAGTAGATTCATAGGTTTCCTCCAGAGTGGCCTGCGATTCTCTCATTTGCATTGCTCTGAGAGTGCAAAGCCCGACAATAAAAAAAATATAATTCTTCAGGCACGTCAAAGACAGCTCATTAGATCAACTTTTTTTTTGTTTTTTCCTGTGTATGTGTTGTTTTTTTTTTAAAACAGGGACCACTGTGCCTTCTTTCAAGTGACAAGAGTTGTGACAGCTGCTCTATAAAGTATTCAGTGGTTAATTAAGATACTGGTGTCATCGCTGAGCTCTTTTGTATTTTGTAGAAAGCAATTGCTAAACAGATGAAAGTAGGTCTGAGGCAAGGGGTAGCATAACTATTATTTCAATTAATAAATAGCTCTAAAAGTGAAGGAAGTGATAAAGCCCTCAAAAGCGTCTGTATCTGCCCCGGTTCTGTCAGGAAAATTAAACAGAGTACTTGTGATTGCCATTGCCTCTGTTTAAGAGATCCAAGCGAGTGGGTCACCTGTGCTGAGCAGGTTATTCTGTCTGGTTCCTGAGGCACCCCCTAGCGACACATTTGTATACCCTGGCGCATCCACTCCTTCACTACAGAAAGGAATTGGGCCGAATTCACTTCTTTTTCTTCTACCCACATCCTCTCCTCCACTCTCCCCCTCCCTTTGCCCTCCACCAAAGAAGCCCTAAAACGTATTTTCAGACAAATATCAGGGAAGCATTTATAAATATTTCAGAGGCGTTTCATAAATAAATAAGCAAATCTACAAAAAGACTTCCCTCTTTTAATGAGATCTTGGCTGTGGTATATGCCTTTTATTTGAGTATCATTAAAACCAGTTGGGGAGATTTTTATACTGGACTCTCTTTTGGGGGGGGTGATAATATATGAAAAAGGCTGCAATGCAAGTCTGAGATGTGTAGCCTCGTCCCTGACAGATTAGGCAGCTCTGGAGCGAGGGAATAGCTTTTACTCTTTTAAAAGTAAATACTAATCAATAGCAACTGTGCCGACAAAAACCTTCTGGCCGCCTAATTGCACCACAGCTACTCATAGACCCCAACAGAACTTTCCCGTGGATGTAACAAAATTAACTACCAGGGGCTGAGCTAGTGAGTTATCACCATCTCGCTAATCAAATGTAATTAACACAAGCCCCCAACCGCCACATGTACCATTAGAGTACCATTTGTACGTGGTAATTTCCAAACAAGGTCTGAAGGTCGTGCCCACGTCAATCTTTTCAACATACTCACCTACACAGGAGATCCAACTGGCAGGGAGGTGGTCCCGACCATTATACGAAATCTCTTCCTCTCTGAAATCTTGTTTGTAGTTTCTCTTCTGCAGCTTAATGCCCTCTGTGATCTCTTTGGCCATGTCAGAAATAGCCAGACTGTGTCAGAGGCAAACAAGTGATTTAAGCTGTCTTAACAAGCAAATCTAGCACCCAGCTTTGGGCTGATCTAGCTGCTAGATATGCAGGAATCTTACTTGATGGCAGCTTGGAATGGATGCTGTGGTCACTTTGGTTAATAATAACTAATATTTTTACTACTCGTTAGGACTTTTTAAGGACTTTTTCCTACATCTTTCTAATTTATTATTATCATTGGTGATTATAATAAGAGCAGTGGCCATTTATTGACCACTTGGATCAAGAGCTTTACATACACATTTTATCATTGAATTCTCACAACAACTTTGAGTTAGGAATTATTACCCCTGTTTTAAAATCAAGGAAGTTGAGGCTCAGAGAGCCTGACTCCAAATGCTCCAAGCAGCTAGAATAAGGAAGCACCAGAATTTGAACACAATGTTCTGACTCTAAAGCTCATTCTGGACCCGTGAACCACTTTGGGAGGGAGGGATCATCATCACCACCACCATCAGCAACATCAGCATTTTACACACGTGGTAAACGAAGCACAGAGAGGTAAAGCCACTTACTCAGGGATACTCAGCAAGGAAGAGTTTCGAAGGAGAGGGAAGAGCCAGTCATGGGGGTTAGTGGAATCTCTGACTCTCTAAACGTACATCACAGTAGCCTTCCTGTCTGTCTTGTTCAACAACCAATGGACGTGTTGCCAGAGCTGCTCCAGGTCTTTGCTCAAAATCCATCAACCCCCCCTCCCCCCACCGGCCACCTGCTTTAGCAGGAGTGCCCTTGCTCAGAACCTGCCAACTCCCCGCCCCTCACTTTTAGCAGGGGTAAACATAAATCTTTAAGTTAAAGGGTCCAGAGGTAAGAAAGGAAGCTACGAACAACAACAAAAAACCCAGATGGAACCAGCTGGGACCAAGATGGCAAGGAATCTGACCTCCCACAAACCCTCAGGCTCATTATACGGTGTTTTGACTACATTAGCATATTAAATACGACACACCTACCAGCGGCCATGATGAGACATTAAGGACCAAAGAAGGATAAAAGGGGGTGGCACCCCACTCCCTCGGAAAAAGCCCTGCCCCTTCCCAGTAGTCTAAGGCATATGCCTCCCTATCATTAGCCGCACTCCTCCTCCCTTTGTCTTCACTCTTTAAAATTAAATCTCTCTTACCAGGTGGGCGAGAAGTCGATCTGTGAACTTAGTTCCCCGCTTCATTCTTTGGCCACTGACTAAAGCTTGTGCTGTGTTGATCTCAGCTTTGGTTTCGTTATTCGCCTACTCCAACCCAAACAGAAAAAGAACCCTCCCACGCCAAGGCACAGAGCCTTGCTGGGCTAGGGCCTGAGCAGGGTCCCTATGACTTATGACTTATGACTTTATTTGGTAACAGAAGGAGTAACAGAAGAGTCCGGAGACATAGCCTATCAAACTGTACAAGATTTTCAGCCACAGGTGCCCCCTCTCTAGGCTCGGGGACCTCAACTCCAAAACAGGGAGTTAGATAAAAGCTCTCTTGGCCCCTTCCAGATCTACCATTTTAGGTTAATTGTGAATTCTTCGAGCTAGGAGAGGCCATACATAGAAATCTAACATAGCATTATTTTCTCAAAACTTGACCTGTAATGTCTCTCTTAGAACCCAGATAACTATGTTGTCACAAAGCCATTGCTTTATAAAAGGAGTGATGGGCTGAGGATGCCCACGGTTAGCTTACTTTCAGGAATAATCAGCCACTCCAGGAGTCAATAGGGAGAGAGAGCATATGCTTCACTCCCTTTAGTTCCCATGTGTCAATGGGCAAAGCTGCCCAGTTTGTGAAGAGGTCTTTGCAAAGTCACTGAGGTCTGCAACTTCAACTGGAAGTCTTGTCATCCTTCAGCTGCAGGCTCTGTTGTCAGAATCCTGCTCCCAGGTGCACAATAAACACAGAGGGTCCTGCTATAATAGCAGTTTCTTGACTTCCTCCATTCATAGATGCCTAGTGCTGGCCTCTGAGCCTGTGCCTGGAGTCTGCCTGACAGCACAGAAGTCCCCACATCCACCCAGAAACACACAGGCCACATGCTTAGGTGGTTTCTTTCCAGCCCAAAGCTCACCCTGGGTACGGGGTGCCTTCTGCAGTTGGGTTATAGTCGTTGCATCCTGGTGAAGCCCCAGTGTCAGGGCCACCATCAGCCCAGCTCCGAGGGGACACTTGTGCCTGAGTTAACTGTGTTGTTTGTGTGTCAGGGGCAAAGGGAACCTTTGGTGTCCAGAGATCCTTGGCATCAATTTATTTCCATTTAAATATGTTTTTCCCTCGATTCAGAATGAACTGAGAGAAGCAAAAATACTAATCAAAATGGAATGCAAATATCCAAGGCTCCTTTTTCTCAGAAATGCCCTATTTTCCCCCCCTCCATGGTACTACTGTTTTAGAAATAGAAGGCACCTCTAGAGAGACAGGATAATACCAAATTTTAAAATCTGTAGAAAATGAGTACAGGGGTAGGCGGCACTATTAGTGCTACTAAAAATAAGCTTGGGGAAGCTACAATAAATGGAAAAACCAGAAGTCATTCCTTTTTTAAACTGTACTGAAAATCCTGTATGTTCGGAAGCCATTTCCTCCAGAGAGTCCAACAGTAATACTCTGGATTCAATATTCATTTCCATAGTGGTCTCTCTCCCATTTTGTCCCCCTCCCAGCCCTCCCGTCACCATTGCCCCAGTAATGCAGGCTGGATAGCGAGCTTATTACCCATACGAGGCAGTGTGTTTCTGCCAAATGAATCTTGTGCCAGATGCCATGTCACTGGGGCCACTATGCCCCGCTTGCTGCTTGCTGCTTGCTGTACTGGGGATGAGAACTGTTTTCCTTTAGTTTAATTTTATGTTTTACGGAGAGTTCTAAGGTTACACAGACAAGCCAGTGCTGGAGAGAAAGCCTGTCCCCCTCAGACTCAGATGCCCTTTCCAGTCTGTTTTGCTCTCCCCTGCCATCGTGACCTCGGGGAGGGGGTGGAGGAGGGGGGTCTGCCCACACCACTGATCTCAGGGCAGGTCGAAACACGTCCTGAAGGGTCATGCCAGCCATCGACAGCTCTACTGGGCTAGGAGACGGATCACAAATATTCACACTGCAACGACACTGGCTCCCAATATTCCCCCAGTTTTGGGTTCTGTTCCTGATGCCACGCTGGACGCATCTGCCAGCCTCAGTCACGGACTCCCAGCTGAGCTGCTCTGGGGCATCTGGGCATTTCTGGGATTTGAACAGAAAAACAGAAAGAGAGCAAGAATACCTCGCCAAGCCCCAAGTCCCAAGTGTCCATACTTTGGACACCTGGGCTCCTTAGGGGCCCAGCACCTAAGGTGGGCTAGCGGGCAAAGGCCAAGCGAGCAGTAATCCCAGGGCCAATGTTTATTCCCGCTTGTGCATCTTCTCACAAACTTTATCACAATATTTAATCACGCACATAAATAAATGGAGGAAGATGTGTACTCTGAGAAAATCTGCAGAAAACAGAGTCACAGAGGGGCATTTATAAAGCAGCCGGTCCACTTCCTTCATTTCATAGACAAACTGAGAACAGAGCCTGAAGGTTCTGAACAGGCCCGCACGGCACGTGTTGGAGCTGGGGATGGTGCTCCGGTCGGGGCTTCCGGCTCCTAATTCAGAGTTCTTACCACCATCCAGGGCCCTTGTTGTGGTTTCTGGTTTGATTCATGGAGCCTCCAGAAAGAAAGGGGCCTCAGGTGGGACAGGAGTGAAAGGCCAAGATTTAGAACACCTCCCTCTTTTTTTTTTTTACAAGGCGAGTTGGAACATATTACTATTTTTCCCTTCTTTGTTTCAGTCTGGGTATTTCTGCCTCTCAAAAGCAGCTAACCCTCCACCAGGTGATGCAGAAATCTACCAATAAAGTAAGCCTGAAAGCCCTTTGCGTCCTGCAGAAAAATCTATATATGCCCTTCAGCCTTATAATTGAGTTGCAAAGGGGAAAAATAAAATTGTTTCCTAGCTGTGTGGAGCCATTCCACCCAACATGCCAATAAAAAGCAAGTGATGTTTTTGTCCATGGGATGTCCAGGTTCAAAGTCAGATCTATGAAGCTAAACAAGGGCTAGGTTATTACCAAGAAACAATTACACTCCTGGTTGTACTGAACAGAGAGCTATTTGAACTCTTGAGACTAATTGGAAGGGTTCTGAAATGTCAGTGTTGACGTCCCCAGTCTAGCTTCCCTGAATCACAGTGGAAACTAACCCTGAATCTTAAAAATGTTGCCATCCAGAAAGCCTCATGTTTCTATCAGGAGTTGTGAATATTAATCCTGGGCAGGGAAGTCACTTAGCTATGGGTGCCCTGCTTTGCCATCAAATAGATAGGTAATAACCATCTACACTATCTTTTTCTGAAATTGATCGGGAAGCTTGAGTAAATAATAATACTTTCTCTTTGTAGAGCATTTTAACTTGTAAAAACCCCTTTACTCAACCTCAATTATTCCCTGTAATATCTGTAAACAGGTGAATATCACCTGCCTCAAACACAACCCTGTGTAGTTGGCGGTAACAGTCCCATTTTAGAGATGACAGTGCTGAGGCTCAGAGGGGTTAGGTGGCTCATCTAAGTCACACAGCTAGAGAACAACGAGGAAGGGACAAACCTAGATTGGCTGGTTCCACAACCAATTCTCTCTGCATGGAATCACAATGCTTCTATCTTGGTACACGCACAATGCTTTGAAAGGTTAAAAAGAGCGACGCTGTAATAACTAATTAAAGTCAGCCCCACCCTGTCAGTCACATCACTATTTAGCAGTCCATGCTCCTCTCCAGAGACATAAATCATCCTTGTATGACTCCAGCTAGCTCTGGCAGCACCTGGCTGTGTCTGGTTCATTGATGGATGGATGAAACGGCTGGACCAGTCCTGCAGCATACCCTCTGCTCCCAAGGTCATTTACATGGCCAGGTCCAAGAACATCGGACCAGCGCAATCTTTCATCATGCTTGGTCTGTTGATTTTACTTGTAGACAAAATACGAGGCTGCCTTCCTGTTGTGATTTCCAGGTTCTTAGGAGAAAGCACCTCTCCAATTCTCTTCTATCCCTTCCCCTAAGGTTTTAAATCCCTTGAATGGGGATTTAAAAATAATCGTTCTACAATGAGACACAGGTTTAAAGTGCAAATGTATTAAAGAATCAATTCAGGGCAATGGGCTCATTCACTAATGAATAAGTAAAATACTAAGCAATTCTTTTGGGGAGCAAGAGGGGCTGAGACGAAAGAGGAGGGTCCCAGGCAGCTGACGTGGGGAGAGGCCACAGAGGTGGGAACAGGGCAGAGCAAGTGTACTAGGAACCCTCAAGACAGTACACTGACTGCATTATTTGGCTTAAGGCAATGCCTCTTGAATATTCTAGGCACTGGAGAAGTGGTTTGAGGATCTGTTAACAGGTTGGATTTTAAAAAATATTTTTAAGCAGCTTTATTGAGATAAAACTACATACCATAAAATCCATACACCGCAAGTGTACGATTCAATGATATTTAGTAAACTTATCAAGTAGTATAACCATCACCAGAATCTAGTTTTAGAAACAAGTTCAATTTGAAGAAATAGTATTTTGAAAAGGTCGTACTCCTTTCCCATCACAAGGAGTATTTCCTTTTGTCCTTTGGACTCAAGGATTTATTCTTATGATCATCTGCCTCAGTGAGGCCCCACTGTAACACTGGATCAAGGCAGCCATGCTTTTAACAGATCTGCCTTCTTTTCCTGGCTTCTGCATGCTGGGATTTGGGGTGAACTCAGAGCCCAACCACCCACTACTCAGACTCAAGGAGAGGCCCCTGGTCCACCATCACTTCCACAGCCTCCACACCCACTACTTGGAAAGTTACAGACAGCTCTTGGTCACACCTCCAGTTTCCAGAACCAGGAGAACAAGCATGTGATCAGCCCCTCCACCCCAGCTTCCTACACCCACCCCCTCCTGGGAAAGCCTGAAGGAAACTGGCCAACATCGTGGCATTCCTGTCTGGTTGCCAAGTCCCCTTACTGTGTTTGCACTTCTTAGAGACTGTCAGCACAACTCCCCCACCTCCACCCACCCCCGCCCGTCATGTGACAGGCTATGCTGTCCTTTATCTCAGGGGACCAAATCAATGACTTACCTCATTCCAGGTCTTTCTGTTTCACTGCAGTCAAGTGCAAGACAGAAAGGCAGCCCTAGTTTAAGGCAAAACGCTAGAACAAAGACACTGCTGTGGCTGCCATCTGTTAGCAGTAGACATGGGTAAAGAATGAGTATGAGCAAATATTTGGTTAAGTACAGAACCCACTTCAACACTGCAGATTGACCGTTTAGGTTCAAAGTAACAGTTGTGGAGTGGGAGTCTATTAAAGAGAGTCTGAACAAAAGGTATGTGTGCCTTTACACATGCTATTCTCTCTTTGGAGAATCCTCTTTCCTTCTCCTGTCTGTCCTTCCAGCTCACCGTCCTCCAAACACAAACAAATGACCATGCCTTTTCCCCATGTCACCCCTTCCTGTGGAACTTAGGCTGATGGATCAAGTGTTTCTGTTTGGTGTCCGTCACACTTCTACCCTGTAAGTCTTACAGGAAGGGGACCATGTCTTATTCAACCCTGGTGTCTAACACTGTATCTGGTATATAAAAGACACTCAAAAGATGATCTGCACTCAAATGACTAAGAAAGGACCATGAAAACAAATAGGGGCTCACATGCCAAGCAAGTATTTCCTTCTGCAGGCAGCTGTGCTAATTTGCCAGACTTTACATGACCAGGGAACAATGTATGATAATTTTGTGAATTAAGAAATTGTTTTGGACTCAAGAAGCACCAAATGTAAATGGCAATGCTAGATTGCAAGAGAAAGGGCTGCAGGCTTTGGGGAAGGAGCTTTCCCAAAGTACTTGTCCACTGGGAAGGCCAAGGGAGTGCGGCCTTCTAGCGGAAGAGAAGACATTTATAACGCCCCAGCTATGCTTTGGAAGAATAAGGCAACCAATCCTCCTCACAAATGTCTGTAGTCAGAGCTATATCCACAACAAGCAATATAAAGGTGTGCTTTCCATTTGTGGCTTATGAAATTGCCTTTACGATTTTAATTTTGTCTCTCATGTCCACTGTTGCATCCCCAGTACCCAGAACACAGAAAGCACTTAGGAGATACTCGAGATGTGAATGAATATTTCATATTCTGGCTGGCTTCTTTCCCCACAAAATGTGTATATTTGGTTCCTTTGTGCTCTAAAAACACAAGTGTCCTGGAATGAATTTTCCATTGACCATCTCTCTCGTCTAGGAAGCAATCCTTGAACACGTTAACAAATGGGAAATAAGCAAATCCACGCGTACCAAGGCCTGGGAGTTCCACCATTTAGAAAAGAAATGCAGTGAAGACTCAAAATCTCAGCGATCCTAAAGTGAGTATCCACCTTTTGAAAGAAGAAATGTCAGAGGACTCTGGGGGCTGGTGGGACATCCAGGAAGAAGCAGGAATGAAGGGGAGGGAAGGGAACTAAGGCTTCTTTGGCACCTACTCTGAGTCAGGCATCTGGCCACATACTCCCATTTCTCATTTCAGTTCTGATAACAGAACCTACCAGATGGTTATGGTCATCGTGACTGTATCATTGAGAGAAGGCTCAAAGAGACTACATATCCTACCCAAGGTCACCCAGCTAGAAAGTGGCCACGTCAGAAGTTGAACACAGATCTATCTAACTCTAAAGCTGACACTCTCTCCAGTCTACCATGTATCTGTCCCCTAGCATTCCTCTGGATTTGGAGTCCCACAGGGCAGGCACATGTCTTACTCATCTCTGGAGCCTGCTCTCCTTGGTTTGGACCAGGAGAAGCCCTAACACGTGTTTCCTGAGCTGCAGCCCAGATCACAGGCACTGACACTTCTTGACTGAGAAGTAATCTGACTCTAGCCAGCCACCCTGAGGGAGGACACAGCACTGGCCCTGCAGGAAGTGCTCAGGCAGCACTGATTTCACTGATGGAGCACGGGCTTCTCTGCAGAGATGTTTCCTTGCTATTACACAGACCCTTGTGACTCAACTTTAGCAGCAATAACCCTGGGGGCTTGAGGAGTTCCTTCTGGACTTTTGAATGGCAGCATTCAAAGTCTCCTCCCTATGGCTACCCTGGCTGCCCAGCACAGACAATGCAGAGCCCCCCAGGTTTGTGCTGACTTCCTTTAGTCAACGTTCGAGAATGGTTTCGAGTGGCAGGTTTGGTCTAGTGTGAAGGTCGCAAGGGGTCAGCATCAGGAAGCCCAGGTTCCAGCCTCTGCTTTACCACCGGTGGGGGGAGGGGTATAGCAAGGGAGGGCTGGTTCTGAGGCAAATCACTTTTCCTCCCTGGCCCTTAGTTCCTCGACTGCCCATTGAAAAGACTTGACAGATATTGCCTAAGCATTGTAGAACTTTCTATGATGACGCAAATATTCTACTTTCTGTACTTTCCAATATGGTAGTCACTAGCTATCTGTATCTATTAATCTATCTATGTGTACACACACACACACTAAGTACTTGAAATGTGGTTAGTGTGATTCAGGAACTGACATTTTAATATTACATAATTTTAACTAATTTAGATTTAACTAGCCACACGTGGCTAGTGGCTCCCTATTGGACAGAGAAGCAAGAAGAAACCTTCAGCTCTGAGAAGCAGAGAAGGAAGCAGCTTAAGGTAGGATATTAAGTGTTCCAGCTCACACGTGATGTGGGTTCAAATCCCATCCTGCCACTTGCTAGCTATGGGGCCAAGTCCAAGATATTTAACCTCTTTAAGCCTCGGTTTCTTCTCTTATAAAATGGAGATACTAATGGCTTCCATACAAATGTGCTCTGAAAATTGAATGAGATAAAGCTCTGAATGTACTGTCTATCACATGATGAGGGCTCTACACATGAAGGCGTGGGGGAGTTTCTTTCTCTGATTAATCCACTGTTTCATTCACCAAGATGTCACATGGAAGATTGAGTGGAAGGAGAGAAAGGTTTAAAATCCACTGGGTGGGCCCCTGAAGGAGGGGAGGGGAGGGATGAGCCAGGGAAGGAAAGGCAGTTTTGCCTACTTCACGTTTTTCCCAGGGCTGTCCCTGTATGTGTTGTTTGACTGATTGGGTCAAATTACACAAGATCTAGGTAGATATTCAGATTCCCTCAGACGTGTCTGTGTTGTGTAATCTTCCCAGCCTTGTAAACGAACAGATCTGACTAGCCAGGGATTTTACAGGAGGCATCTTCACTGAGATTTTTAGTTCATGAGAAACAAGGGAAGGGTCCTTGACATTCTATGACAAGCGCACAAATGGTCTGAAACATCAGGATGACACTTTCTGTGCTATTTTGCTGGTATTTTCTAGCTAGAATAATTAACCAGAGACCTACCCACTAGTCTAAAGCAAAAGCAGGTAGTAAGAAAGTCAGTCTCCTACTCCTGTGGCTCCCAAAGTTGCCAACTGTGAGTAATTCGCATCACCTCCATCTTAATAAATAGCTGGGCTTCCCTGGTGGCGCAGTGGTTGAGAATCTGCCTGCCAATGCAGGGGACACGGGTTCGAGCCCTGGTCTGGTAAGATCCCACATGCTGCGGAGCAACTAGGCCCGTGAGCCACAACTACTGAGCCTGCGCGTCTGGAGCCTGTGCTCCGCAACAAGAGAGGCCGCGATAGTGAGAGGCCCGCGCAATGCGATGAAGAGTGGCCCCCGCTCGCCGCCACTAGAGAAAGCCCTTGCACAGAAACAAAGACCCAACACAGCCAAAAATAAATAAATAAATTAAAAAAAAATTAGCTAATTTAAAAATAAATAAATAAATAAATAAATAAATAAATAGCTTCCTATCCATCTGACCCTTGCAAACCTCCTTTAAATCATTTGGAGGATCTTTAAAAATCCCAATGCCCAGGCTCTACCACATACGATGAAATCAGAAATGGCGAGGGTGGGAGCCAGGCATCAGTACTTTTTAAAGTGTCCCAGATGATTCTAACGTGCAGCTACATTTGAGCACCAAGCGTTCAGAGGGAGTGATCTGGGCAGAAACTCAGGAGTTTTAAGTCCACGGGGAGCTCTGATCTATATCATACACTCCAGGCCTCATCAGATAACGCTGATGTTCTATTTAGCTCACGTTGCTTACGGCAACGGGGATCTTTCTCAACCAACATGCTCTTTAATAAAGTCAAATTTGGGCCATTTCCACATTGTTAGCGTTGACAGGGAAATCCCCCACTGAATTGGTGATGTGAGGGGCTGGTGCTTTAAAATCAAGCCTTGCAGAAGTATTAAGCCCGCTTCCGGAGCCCAGAAACCATCAACAGAAGAGCTACTTCAACCACTTTTGCCTGCTGCCACCTGGTGGGGCCACTCCCAACTTGATCACGGCCCCTCCTTCTTGGGCTCCCGCCCCCTCCCCCAAAGAGATGTAATTTCGGAAAATGTCATGCATTTTCAATCCAATTTACCGGTGCCTTCCACATTGATCAGACTTCCTTCTCCTTTTTCCTCCCATCTGGTTAATATAATTATTGCTTTCACATGGTGAAGCCATTTTATGTAATAGCTTTGTTTGTTACTATGGTTACGAGTTAGGCAGTACTTTGGAATATAAATCTATCACCTCCCGAAAGCAGCCTCCTATTTGTCAAGGTGCAGCCCTTACGCGCATGGAAAAGCAAGCTGAGCAGTGGCATTCGTTTTCTGTCTTAAGGAAAGCGGCCTTTCTTGGCCAAATTGTATTTGAAAGTCCTCTGAGCCCAGTGTAGACACACTCCTTGGAAATTGCTGGGCGCTGTCCCACTTTCTCCCTCAGGGGATTTTCCTGCCTGAGTGAGGCACCCATAAGAAGAGCTAGCTGGCAGAAGGTCAGAAAAGTTGGCGATGGGGCAGCTCTGGCTGCCAGGCCAGAGCCCTCCTGTTGCACAGCTGGAGGTGTTACTAGACTGTTTACTCTTGGCTGATTTATTTCTCAGCTAAAGGCTGAGAACATAATCTCTCGGGAGTTAAATTTCTCTGGGTGTAATCCCTTCCTCTCACGCATCTGAGGCATCGCCCCTTTTTTCCTGATGGAAATGGAGTTATACTCTCCCTTTAGAAAATGGCAAAAGTTCAGAGCTGGGTTCAATCTGCCACCCTCAAGTGACAAAGCGTGACCGTGTCTCTGCTTTGACAGTGCTTCACACTCAGCTGAATCAGACCCAGCCCTCTGAGGACAGAAGTCACATGGCCTGTGAAGTGGGGCTTTCCTCCCAGCCTTGGTCAATGATAACAGCTAACCCTGGCGAGGGTGGAGGGGTTACCTCACCCTCCATGTGTGTAACCCATCTAATCCTCACAACAACCCCAGGAGGTGTGTGTCCCCAGCACCTAGCCTCGCTCTCATTTTACAGGGGAGGAAATTGAGGCTCAGAGGGATTAAGTACTGTCCCCAAATCACACAAGTCAATGGCTAAGCCGGGACTCATCGTCTTTGGACTCCAAGTTCTGCTTTCATTCTAGGGAGCACTCACTGCCAACTCAACAGAGGCTTGCTTTCCTGGTTCAAAGATCAGGGACCAGGAGAAAAGAAAGGACGGGGACTATCAAGGCCTGCACTAAGGCCTTCATTAAACCAAAAGGAACAAACTCCAACCATCTTCTTCCCCCTTTAGGAGAAATGTATTGCTTCAGTAGCCCATCAGTGAATTTCCAATGGCTACTAATTAACTAGCCATGTCATTCAAATTTATTGTCACAGAGCAGGAACATACTTATTTATACCACTCATACGGCAGGATAATCTGCAGTTATATAACTTCATGGTAATTATGATTGGAATTGCCAGGTAGCAACTAGGCACTTTGGAGGTGTGTGTTTACTACCAACTGCCTACCTTGGAATTACCCATTAATGACATGAGTAGTTGAGGCCTTGTAAGACAGGTCGTTAATTGTAAGGGACTTGACGTTTGCATTCCCAATTGACAGAAAAAGCAGGAACCTCGGAGATACCAGGAATATCTTTTTCTTCTTCTTCCGGCAGGCTAGGATGCAGTCTTGCAGGTTTAGCCTGTTTGTGGGCATGTCTGGGGTGCTCTGGTGACAGGGAGGGGGCAGAAAGAGATGTCTGAGCTTTAGTGCAGGGTGCAAGCGCTGAGCTGTACCAGGCTCGTCTCCACATCTGCTGAGCCAGGGCACGGGAGGGAAATATCGACCTGTAAAGGAGCAAGTCAGGAAGCTCAGAGAACCTACGCTTGGGCTAAAGGGCACAGGAGTCCTGGGGCTGAATGACTGCCTGGTCGTCTGCTGTGTGGGACCAGGAGAATATACGTCGGAGAAAGGATTCCAGAAGGAGAGGAGATGGTGGATTCCACATGCGAGGGATGCTATGAAATGGCATGCAGCTCACGTAACATATACTGGGCATGTGCCACCCCTCTCCTCTCCCGCGGAAAACAAAAATCATCCCAGGGCTGGTTTTCTTGGCAAAACTGTCCTCCTTGTTCCTTCCTCTGTCCCCTTGAGATGGCAGTTCTGAGGCTGCTCTTATTGTTTGTAAGATGGAGGCACGGGGAGGAGAAACCCACATAACGCGACGGTTCTCAGACCTCTGGATGGTTCTCTGCTCGGCACATGTAAAATAACACAAGCATGGGCTCTTAGAACTGCAAGGTGAGTTCATTTAACAGAGGAGAAATCTAGAGCCCAGAAGGGGTAAACGTGTGGGCCCAAGTCACAGAGCAGATAAAACGGCAGAGCCAGGCCTGGAATGCACATCTGTCACCTCCAAGTGATTTTCCATAATGCAACTCCACGGTGAGGGAAGAGTTGATGTTGTCATATTGAGACTAGACTCACACAAATAATAGCCGGATGGGGAGTGCCTCTACATCCATCCTAAAAGCTGTCTGGGATCATTTTTTTTCTTGCCTTTTGAAATAACCTTACACAAAGACTCCCGTATCAAATCCTTTCAGTGGCCAAGAGCAGACAGACATTTGCTTCTCCTCACCCGAAATGCCTCCCACCACGAGATAATGGGAACTCTGGAGCCCACAATGACTCCCCTTTTTCTCCCGGCTGCTAGGGGGTTGAGGGCAACATTTTGGGCTCATTTGCTCAAACTTTCCTCAGGGAGGAGTTTTGATTATCATTTTCTTTTCCTCTCTTTTGCTTGATACTTGCTTCTACGTTAGGTAAGTTGTTTTGATCTTTTTGTACCTGTGCTTTCATTATAAAATTTCCAGATGGAGGTGGGGCTATCAACCAATCATAAATATAAATAAACCAATAATACTCTTAAACCTTGGAGTTCAAGGTTTAATGAACTAAATCTCACAGAATTTACAGCCAAGCTCGGAAGGATCCTGCCCCCTCCAGCACTATGCACATACAACATGCAAGAGGAGGAAAGCTCAGTTTTTGTGAAAAGAAACAGTAGACAGAAGAGGCTGGTTCCCTTTATCAACCAGAAACACCATCTTGCCCCACTAACCATTATATCTAGAACAGTCAGAAGCAGAATAAAAGGCTCCTGGAGATCTTGGACTCGTGCAATTTGAGGAGTGAACTACCTCGATCATCTCTCTAGTTAACCATTTTCTAATTTTTCTCTAAAACTGGTATCATCAACATCCTTACTCTTACAGATAAGGAAGCAGAGGTTCGGAATTCATATTTTCAAGGTCAAATAATAAGTAGACATGGGGTTTGAACCCATCCCCATTTGTATCTGATGCTCACATTTTCTTCTACAGTATCCCTCACATCCTCAGACAATCACTGTCACCTGAAGTTGTCAAAGTAGGCCACCCACTTTAGGTCTCTCTCAGGCCTAAGGTCACCAAGCTTTCCCAGCACCCAAACTGGACTCCCAGGAAGAAAAGTTTGGGGGCTACAGGTGTGAAGGATGAGGATGACCCAGCTAACCAAGGGGAGAAGCCTATTCCCTGGGGTTCATAGTTAACCATGGGCTGTTACAATAGCTATTTTTCATCCTTCAAAATGAAATAGTAATGACACCATTGTTAGAATATTGGCAAATCTTCAAGTATGCTGAATATCAAGATGGATTTTATTAAAATTTTTATCTATGAAACATTTTTTCTTTTGTTGATGGCTTAGACAAGAGTAGTCATACTTCTTTCTGTTACCTGATTTTTGGTATCCTAGAGTGACAGGCTGTTATGTTAAATCACAGATGCAGGACACTTCAGAGCAGTGCTTCCCTTGCATTAAACTTATTTCAAGGAAGATTCATGAAACACTGAAGGCCTGAACTGGGACTTGGGGTTCATCAGCGCTGGACCAGAACATTTCAGCCTCAAATCTCAATCCTGTTTGCACCTCAGAGCCTTTCAGGACCCTATGTTAATCCCCAGTCTTATGGAACTAACTACATTAGGTAGTTAATTTTTTCATCCGTTTAGAGAGAAATGGGTGATAGAAAGAAAACTGGAGCTTCTGGTTCACATATGCTACCCTGTGCGCCTGTCATTCCACCTTAGGAATAAGTACGACAGAAATCCATCTTTCTGTCCACTCAGGACATGTACCACAATGTTCACAATCCATTACTCATAATAACCCCAAAGCAGAAATACTTCCATCAGTAATGGAACAGATAAATTCTGACATATGTCTACCATGAAATATACAGCAATGAAAGGGAAAGATCTGTTTGAGGCATCACCATGGATGAATTTTACACACATAATGTTAAGAAAAAGAAGCCACACATAAAAGAATATGATTCCACTTACATAATGTTCAAAATATATGCGAAACTCATCCAGGGTGCTATGAGTCAAGACAGTGGTTACCTCTGAGGAGGGATTGTGATTGGCAAGGTCATGAGGTGGCTTCAGGGATGCTGCTACTATTCCATTCTTTTCATGTTGGTCTAGGTTATTTGATGTGGTCACATAAAAAGTCATTGAGATGTACAAATATGATTTGTGCACATTTCTCTATATGTGTTACACTTCAAATAAAAGTTAAAGGAAAAGATCAGGGTTCAATTCCCAGCTCTGCCATGTGCTGTGTGACATGTGGAATTCACTTTTCCTTTATGTTACAGCTTTTTCATCTGAGAAATCAGTGTAACACAACCTACTTACAGAGATGTTGTGAGAATATAATAAGAGGCTGCATAAAAAACAGCCAGCCCTGAACCTGACAAATGATAGCTGCTCAATAATATTCACTATTTAAATGTTTTGAATAGAAAATTATTGAAAACACACAAAACTAAAGAGAATAGTATAACAAACCCTCATGGTCCCGTCATCCAGCTTGAATACTTATCAACTGATGGCCAATCTTGTTCTACCTAAATCTGACTCCCCTACCACTAAAAAATAAAAGTATATTTTAAAGATATATATTCTTATCTATAGACACATCACTTTGCATCTCTAAAAAATAACTTTTAAAACACATAATCATGATATCGTTATCTTTAAGTACTGCTACAACTGCAGCAGCTAACCAAGTTTCCCTGATTGCCTCAAAAATGTCTTTTTATAACTGGTTCGCTCAAATCAACCCATACAAGGTATAGTGATGTATATATATATTTTTTCATTCTTCATTTCATTCGATCTCTTAACAAATCACAAGGGCAATGGGCAGAGAGTCTGTCTCTGACATTTGCCCACCAATCACAGAAGCCTTTGTGGAGGGAAAAAAAAAGCATGCTGTCATGAAGCCTCCCAAAAACACCCCTCCTTTCTGTCTACAGCACTCTTCCGAATTCTTTAGAACAATGGATGGCTGCTGTCACTCTCAGAACTAGACCTAACACAATACAGGAAAGACCCTCTAGCACAAGACTGTGAGTACGAATGGGAGAGCAGCTCCTACTGTCACACAGTATACAGAAGAAACCCTGTACAGGACATCCCCTGGAAGACAGAGAAGTGTGGCATCTGGTCTCAACTATTCAGATAAAATAAAGGTCTCGAGCTCCTCGAATAAACATACTGCCCAAATGATGGCGAAAGCTGCATGCTGTATCTCTTCCCTCGGCTATTTCGTTTTCATCCTTGCTGGGTTCTCTCTCACCCTGGATGCTATCCTCTGAGGTCCAAGCAAAGGCAGGGTCCAAGATCCAACCAGGGTTTTATCCTGTGTTAATTCCTTAGAAAAACAGATTGTCTCCCCCACTGCATGCATCTGAAGGTCCTTCCTTTCAAGGAGGCATCTTACTGTATTTTATGAAATAACCAGCTCATGTTTCTGTCTCCTCCAACTAAACCATGAGTGCCCTGAGGAAAGGGCCCTCATTTTATTCATCTGTGGACTCCCTACCCCGGCACAGTGTCTGTCACATTGTAGGCCCTCAAACAAATGCGTGTGGGATAAATCAGTGAACAAGAGTGAGCAGAGCCCGTGGGAAAAGCACCACACTGGGAGTTGGAGGCCTGAAGTCCAGCCTTATCTCTGCCTCTGACCCTCTGGGTGACCCAAGGCAAGCCATTAACTTCCACAGGCTTCCAGGAATTCCTAGGATCTCTTCCAACTCAAAAAGAGTCCCCAGTTCTAGAATGTATTTACTTTACTTACTACTATGCTGTGTTGACCCATCTATTAATTTACATCTGAGGACTAACTGCTGGGCAAAACCCTGACGCCTTTCAGACACGCTACAGCAACGCAACTCTGTTTGCTGGTTGCCCTATAGCTTCTGCACCTACTGTGTTCCCAGTACAAATAACAGCGCTAACAACCCCACCCAGGACGGCCAGGAGAAACCCGCCCGCCTAAGTCACCCCACGGCACACCATGCGCTGGACGTGCTTCAGTCAAGTTGCTCTGGAGCGGGGTAAGCGGGGACTAAGAAGCCTCCTCTTTCCTCCTTAGTCCAAGTCTGGTTCTGCTGTCAACAGAGCTGTGAGGATTGGCCATTAGTAAGAGAGGGCACAGGGCACTGCATTTCAGGAGGTGAGCACAGGTGGAGGTGAGCACAGGAAGGGTCAGCTGACTGAAATCTTACCAAGTGGATGAAAACCACCTAGGTACTAACTTTCCTTCCCTGTCATCTATCCCAGACCCTCTATGTACTCTCCCATTCCACAAGATAACTCTGGCTCTTAGCTGGTTGACAAATCATTTCTTGAAAGTGTCAGCTGATGACTTCTCTGAGGCTTACGGTGTGACCAGTGTAGGTGCTGGGAGAATGAAAGGAAGGTATGCAGATTGGCATAAAGAAGAACACTACAGCTGTCATATATGATCCACATGCTAGAGGCCTTTGAAATTACAGAGCCTCTATTTTTTTAATGTATTTTTAAGTGAGTATATTTCTTTACATGTCCATAATCACATTTTACCCACAGTGTTCTACTGAATTTTATTTTATTCCTAATGGAACATAAATTCTATTCTATTCTGTTCTGTTCCATTCTCACTCCAATAGAATAGAATGCATGCAGTTCTATTATATGGTTGCATTTTTAATTTACTGAAGTGGAGAGTTACATTTTGAAAGGGAATACTTAATAATAGAAAGCATCTAAGATACAAAGGAATGACTATTTCATGGTAAGGACAGTTTGTGAAGGCAAAGCGTCTTTCCTAGCCCACCTTCAGATCTCCAGGCAGAGAGGCCTCTTTCCCTGCTGACCCTCTCAGCTAGCCATTCACCTGACTGGTCAGTGTACAAACCCAGAAACCAACAAGGGCAGGTCTGGGTAAAGAAAGGAAGTGGAAGAAAGAAAACCTGGTTTCAAATCCAACTCTGTCTCTTGTTAGCTCTTGGACAAGTCACTCATTGATTCATTCAGAGTCCTAACAGCACGAACACATAATAAAATTAATTAGTGAATCGCTAATACACAGGGTGGTGTAAAGAAGGAACCAGCTAATGGGGGGAAGATACTTTGTAAACTCTAATGATCATAGAGATATGAAGAGTGATTATTGATAAGATGTGTTACTGTTTTCAAGGATTCAAAGGTAATCTAACCATTGAGAAAGTGCCTCTGTGTCACATCTTGGCAGGGAGAACCTAGCTGCAGCCACAATTACAGAATGCTCTCTCAATAGTATTTTTTTTTTTTTTTGGAAAGTTGTCATTTTCTCAATGATGGAACATCTCCCAGCTCAAATTTGGTTACCTTCAGACTATCTAGCCTCTCTAAATAGGATCAACTTCCAAAGGAGCTCCCACACTCAAGCCTACAGAAGATGGCTGGTCCAGCAAGGCCAGCCGAGAGAAGCCGAGTTACTCACATTGTCGGGGGCCACAAAGCTCGGCTCTGTTTCCCCTGCACCTCCCAGATCCCACAGTACAACCCCACCATGTCTGTAGGGCTCAGTCATAAAGACTCTGGCCCTGCAGGACTGGCTATCCTCACAGGTGAGTTGGGCCATCCCCTCCCCAGAGGGGCCCACGTGGAGGTTTGCGTAGCCCCTCCACACCTCAGGAGCAGCACCCCACACCGACTAGGGCAGTGACCAGCGGATGGACCATCGGAGGTGAAGCACTTTACTTCTCTGGGCCTCAGTTTCCTCAACAGGAATATGAGGGGCTTGGGCCTGATACGATTCCTTCTCGCTCCAAATGCCATGAACCTGTAAATTCTTGTTCATTTTTGTGTTCTGCTCAGTGCCCAGCACAGTGCCTGCAATAATGTAAGCTCTTAGTAATATCTGTTGAATGAACGAGCAATGAATAAACAGATGGAAACTTCGTGCTTGTCACCCATGGAAACACAATGATGGTGGAATTCTGCTCTAACTCATCACATGGTGTCAAGTGATGACCAGACATGCTGAAGCCATGTCCAGTCTGCATGGGACCTACATGCGGGCACCCTGAAGGCAGCAGGATGGAATATACTGAACTGGAACTGCTCTTGAACACCCAGGACAGGAGGCTGCCCAATCAGGGACCAGGAAACATTGCACAGGGGCCCAGAAAAGGTAGTATTTCAGACAGGTACAGATTTTGCTGTTGGAGGCCTCTCTACATCTGCATTTCTTACAGCTTGTGTGTGTAGTGACACATCGCTACTCAAAGGCCACAGATCCCAAGATCCAGGGTTAGCCATCTTGGAGAAGAACCTGGAAAGCACTCTACCTGACGTGGCATCAGTTGGCACCCTGACTCTCTGGAGCCTTCCATGAGCCCTTGGCAAAGTCTCAGACCCCCATCGGGCCTATGGATTCGGCAGTGCTCAGAAAATAGACTCACTGGGCAAACCACAGACTTCTCCCTGCCTTCATCCTGCCCAAACCCAACCCTTGGCACACTGCTTCTCCAGTCACACAAAATATTAAATTACATTTAAAGTGCATTTGGAAATCTTTCCAGAGAGCATGTTTGGCAACATGCAGCAAAAGTTAAAAACATGTATACAGGGGCTTCCCTGGTGGTGCAGTGGTTAAGAATCTGCCTGCCAATGCAGGGGACACGGGTTCGAGCCCTGGTCTGGGAAGATCCCACATGCCGCGGAGCAACTGGGCCCGTGAGCCACAACTGCTGAGCCTGCGCGTCTGGAGCCTGTGCTCCGCAACAAGAGAGGCCGCGATAATGAGAGGCCCGCGCACCGCGATGAAGAGTGGCCCCCGCTCGCCGCAACTAGAGAAAGCCCTCGCACAGAAACGAAGACCCAACACAGCCAAAAATAAAATAAATTTATATAAAAAAAAAACAAACAAAAACATGCATACACTTTGCCTTGTAGTTTCATTTGTAGGAGATAATTTTACAAGTGCACAAATGTACATGGATGCTCCTTAGTCTTGTTTATAAAAGAAAAATTGAAAACAACATGTGTCCACTAATACTGATATATCAGCTGAATACGTTATGATTTACTGATGAAACACTATGCATCCTAAAATGATGATGCACAAATATATCGCAAAAACTGTGCACAAGATATGATGACTGAATGAAACAGTTTGTGATACAGCCCATACATGTAAAGATATCCAGATTATTATACATAGAGAGATGACTAAAAGGATTCTTCCAGAATTGTTAACTTATAACCTGGATCGTGAGATTTGGAATAAATTTTACTCTGTACTTCTTTTTCCTTCCTCCCTTCCCTTCCCTCCCCCCTCCCCCGTCCGTCCGTCCTTTCTTCCTTCCTTCCTCCTTCCCTTCCAGCTAGAACTCTTTACTATAAGCATGTCCTTTTTTAACACCAGAAAAATAATCATTTTCATTTTGGAATAAAAAAGAATTTCACTGGCAACCTTGGAAAGGAAAAAGAAAGAGTGGAGATCTCTCTCCAAACAGTGGACATGAATTTCTAAGGCTGTAGGCACGAGTCATGCTCGTCCTCCTCACCTGACTAGATAGAAAGTACAGAGCCTGTGTGGACCAGTTCTTCCAAGGCCTTTCCCTTCTAGCTGCCAGGTAATCAATTCCTGAAGCAGAATGAGGGTTCTACAAACCCCCATTTTTGTACGACTCCTAAGGAAGCCCTCTCTTGTGAGTTTTGGCATGGAGGCAAAGAACCTGCCCTACTATCTGCTGGAATGTGCATTTACTGTGGGCCATCTATATCCTCAGCAGGACACAGCTGATGGACATTCCAACCATTATTATTAAAAACACTTCTATCAATTGTAAATACTGACCCTGCACCTTCCTTCCTCTCCCCACTTCTAACAGAAAACCCAGTCCTTACCAAATGTCAGAGTCAGATTTAAAACCATCAAGTCCAATGTCCTCATTTTACAGAGCAGGACATACATTCTGGAGAAAATCAATAATTTGAGGTAGATGTTGACGGAGCCTGGATTAGAACTCAGGTCTGCCAGCTCCTGTGCTCTCTCTACCTCCCTCACACGCAGGCCCTTGTTTCAAGCCTGTATTTCCTCTTGCTGGGGCTATTGCAACTAGTGGGAAGCAGCTGCATAGCATGGGGTGATCTGCTCGGTGCTTTGTGACCATCCAGAAGGGTGGGACAGGGAGGGTGGGAGGGAGACGCAAGAGGGAAGGGATATGGGGATATATGTATAGCCGATTCACTTTGTTATAAAGCAGAAACTAACACACCATTGTCAAGCAATTATACTCCAATAAAGATGTTTTTAAAAAAAAGTCATCTAGCAAGTTTTTCTGCCCCTAATCTCCTGTACCCTGGCACCAGAGGATCTCCCTAAAATACTAAGTTGACCATGTTTCTCTTCTGAATAAATCTCTTCAAACATTCCTCATGGCCTTCAGGGCAAAGGGCAGGCTCCTCAGCATTTCACAGGAACCTCTTCAAGATCTGGACCTGTGCCAGCTTCACCTTCTATCTCCTAAATTCATACTATACTCCAACCAGACTACACTATTTATAATTTCTCAAGCAGCTAAGGTACATATTTGTGCTTCTACACACACTCTTTGCCCAATCTAGAATAGTCTTCCACAACTTGTTTGCCCAGAAAACTCCTAGTCTTCCTTCAAAACCCTACTTAAATATCCTGGAAGCCTTCCCAAAGCCCCCAGACACAGTCAAGCTCCCTCCCACATGCTCCCACAGATTCCTGGGAATGACTCTATGATAGCACTCAATAATTGTGGAGTGCATTTACCTTCCCACCAGAGTGTAATTTCCTTGAATTCTTGAGTTTTATCTCATTCCTTCATCTTGTGAACACAGATCTTGACACAAAGATGAGAGTAACTATTCAGTAAAATTTTGTGGGATAAAAGAATGACTAAATGGACGAATGGGTATAGAAATGAATGAAACAATGCTGTCATTCCTTTCATTGGCAAGTTCTTTCCAAAGGATGGAGCCTTCTAGAAGGCAACAGCAATAGGGAGAACACCTGGCACTTTAAAAGAGAGCCTTTTACAACTTACTCATGAACCATAGTGGCCCCCCGGAGAAGCAGCTGGAGAGACTGCAGGCTCCCTTATTGTCACGTAAAGGAGAGTTTATGACAAGGCACGATCTTGTAAGTACTTTACTTAAGGATTAAACTAATTTTTATGTGCTAATCAGCTCTTGAAAACACAAACAAAATTCTAGACTGAAAATGGATGGAAGCCGACAACAAAGCCATGCATACCCAGTATGCCTGCATCCCCCTCAGAACTGGACACGTGGTAGAACCCCAGTAGATACTATTTGCCAAATGAGTAAACTAATTAGTAACCAGAAATGGAGGGGGTAACCCAATGCAATGGTCAGTGAAGAGCAAACTATTCTGTTTTCTTAGACCCTTTAGAACTGAAGAAAGACTCAGAGATCATCCCGTCTGACGCCCTCACTTCACAAGAGAGGAATCTGAAGCTCAGAGAGATTGCGTGACCTCCCCAGAGTAGCACAGCAAATCCATGAACAAGCGAGGCCTGTGTCCGGCTCCTCTGATGGCCTCCGCTGTGCTGTGCTGTCTTCCTAGGCAAGCCTCGAGCAAGGCAGGCCATTACACACAGAGCTCTCAGCACAGGCTTCCTCTTCTCTAGAAGGTGCCATACAGCAGCACAGGCTGGGTACGAGGTACCCAGCTAACTATCCCCAGAGAGGTTCACCTGAGCTTCCAAAGTTTTTTTTTTTTTTTTAACAAATCTTGAATTCTTTGGCGAAGAGCATCTCCAGCCAAGGAGCAGAAATGTGAGTACGTCCCTCCCGCTCGTTTCTCCTTTGTTCTCCTCTTTGAGCTGGGTCCACTGGAGGAGTATTGTAAGGTGCCCCCACTGGGTCTGCAAGGCCCCTTTTCGGTTCAATTAATGAGCCATAAATAACCCAATGAAGGTGTCAACAAAGAGGGTAATTTATCATACCTTGTCAGGAGGGCAAGCCTGGCGAGGCAAACGCTCATTCACCGTCTGGGGCAACATGTTAAGATTTATTCCTGGCCGGGTCCCTCCTCCTCCAGGCCCCGCTCCCCCAAACCAAAATTTATCTTCCACAGGAATCCTCACAGGTGTGCAGCTTTGACAAATAAGCTATGAAGTCTGGTATTCATCACCGGCTGGTCTTTGTTGGGATGAAGGCAGTAGACAATAAATTTATTTGAGAGAGAAGGTACGACTTGTGATTCAAACATGCTCGAGGGGAACAGCGAGGTTATTTCCATCCTCCTGGTTTTGCAAGAGGAGAGAGGGAGATAATGCTAGGACAGCCTCTTTCTTCATTATTTACTGCTTGGTGGAAGCAGAGCCAGGATTTTACTGAGATGGCACCCTTAGCTGCCAGCCAGGAAGCTCCAGTCACGTACTCTGGGAAACGTCGGGCTGGGAAATCTTAACGCTGGAGTGCAAAGTGCTGTGAGACATCTCAGGTGCTCAGAATTGCTGTACCAGGACGTTGCCCAGCTTCGCCATTCAACTTCTGGCTTCCCTTGGAGCATGGGAATGTGAGTTTGCATAACAGCCATCTGGGGGTGCTTATTAAAATACAGATTCCCAGTTCCCCCACCCCCTAGAGATTCTGATTCAGGAAGACTAGGGAGGAACCCAGGAATTTGTATTTTTTTTTTTATTAATTTTTAATTTTTATTTCTTTATTTTTGGCTGTGTTGGGTCTTCGTTTCTGTGCGAGGGCTTTCTCTAGTTGCGGTGAGCGGGGGCCCCTCTTCATCGCGGTGCGCGGGCCTCTCACTGTCACGGCCTCTCTTATTGAGGAGCACAGGCTCCAGACGCGCAGGCTCAGTAGTTGTGGCACACGGGCTGAGTTGCTCCGCAGCATGTGGGATCTTCCCGGACCAGGGCTCGAACCCGTGTCCCCTGCATTGGCAGGCAGATTCTCAACCACTGCGCCACCAGAGAAGCCCAGGAATTTGTATTTTGACAAACTCTTCTTCCCTTTTGCCTTCAAATAACTCAGATGCATATGATGTGCGGTGTACACCTTGGATCAAGAAACGTAGCTTGGCGTCTGCAGCGCCATCCATTTGAAAGTTCTGCAATGACAGAAATGTCCTAAGTCTGTGCTGCCTGATACTGTAGCCAAGAGTCAACTTGTGGCTCCCGAGCACTTGAAATGTGGCGAGTGTGAGAGGAGAATTTCTTCATTTGATTTCATTTTAATTACTTGAAATTTAAGAGGTCACATGTGGTCAGTGGCTACCATATTGGACAGAAAGGCTCCAGCCCATCACTCTGCATATCTGAATTCTGAAGAGCACGTACAAACTGAAAAGCTCAATAGGCACGCAAGACCCACTATACCAGTCTCCTCCTTATTTGCCAGCTAATAAAATACTGCAAGGCCCTGGGGGGTGTCCTCTCCAGTCACTTCAGAACAGCAGGAGGGAGTTGCATACCCTCCCTCCTCCACTCCCAGGGTCTATACACATGGAGAGTCAGAGCGATCTCATTTCTTAAGCACCTGCTACGTGGGGTTGTGGGGAAGCCCTTCAGATGAGACATGGTCTTGGTCCTTGAGCACCAGGTCCTTCCCTTCCCAACACAGGAGAGAAGATCAATACACAAGTGAGCCGGCACAGCGTCATCAACGCTCTGAGCAAGCCCTGGGGTGGTAACAGAAGACACTTACAGAAGCAAGGGGCCGGCGTCCGGCCCCCAGCTCGTGCTGTAGGCACTTCTGGACAGGAGCCGCACCTTCCCCACTGTGGCATGCACGAGATACCTAGTCGTCAATGGTGCCCAATTCATGGAGAGAACTCAGACTAAATTCCTTCCTTGAAGCGTCCGAGGTAGATTGCTTCCCGTCTCCGCCATGTTGAGATGGGTCCCACACTTAGCCTGGGTGACTGTCCTCACCTGTTCCCCTGCGAGCCTGCAGAGACTGGGTGACCCGCGGGGAGAGAGGGGGACGCACTCCTCTCTGGGTCCCAGGGCCTAGCCCAGCGGCTGACACTGCTGGAACACAACCAGATGTAAATACTAAAATGAAGTGGCTTCACACGGACCGAAGCGGGTCTCCCAGCGTCCTCCTTAGGGCTGCCAGTCACATGGGCAACTGGCCCCTGAGAAGCAGAAAGCGGTCTGTTTCTTGACGGTAAAAGAACACAGGTGTTCTCCCTTTATAGTGATGTGAGAGGGACGCACCCCATACACATACATTTTAAAGGACAGGGGGATAAAATCCACATGCCAGGGAGACAGGTCGAGGGTCTGAAGAGGAACTCCCCACCGTGAGAAAACTCCACCTGGGAGAGTGCAGGGTGTATTTGACTGCAGCTGCAGAAAGGGTTCAGGCCTGCGAGGGGGGGGCCAGCCAGGCCCAACCAGGGAGGAGGCCTTGGGAGGTGGGTTGCCCACTAGCCAGAGGCAGAGAGCCCTCCTTCCAGAAGGGAGGGGACAACCCAAAGTCACCCCCTCCCCGCTCAAGCGCTTTTCCTAACTCACGCCTCTGCTCCCTGGGCAGGCAGAACCCCGGCTCACAGCTGCAGGGGGGAGAGCTGGGGAGAGGAGACGCCTGGATCCAGCTGGCTGAGGTCTCGCTCTGCCAACCTCCCAGGCTCCTGGAGTCTTTCAAGTCTCCGACATTCAATTCTCCTTTCTTTGCATCAAGTGGCCTTACTTTGCCTCCAGAAAACAGGCACCGGTAGCAAGAGCTGTGCTCCTGATGCCAGGACTTCAGGCTCCCGGGGATCTAGCACTGGGCCAAAACTGCCTGCCTCTCCCTGCAGGGGGAGAGAGAGAGAGAGAGAGAGTCCTACAGGAGAACTCCCTAGGGGTCCCAGGCCACCAAATGGAAGGGCAGGAAAAGAAGGGAAATCTCTCAGCCGTCTCCCCAAGCCCTTCTGCCTTATGATGGTAACAGCTTAGACCTCGAACAGCTGGCTGAGATCTCCAGCTGAATATTCATCTGACCAACGTCAGTGCAATGTTAAGCCACTGTATTGGCTTGGCACTCCAGCTTAATACCTGCTGGCAATTAGGGTCTGGAATTTACCCATGGGACCCATTCTAATCCTGAATCCTAAAAGCAATCTGTGGAATAATACTGAATCAAGAGATGTTTTCCAAAAAACAAAGATCCAATGGTGGAGGGGCAACTTGTATTTGGAATAAGACAGCAGTACCAGAATCTTTGAATTCACCCTGAAAAACAAGCCATGGTGGCCCTCTGAGTGCAAAGATTCCATGGTATTTGAAATTTCCAAGGTTACTAACTAAGGGGTAATCGGAGAAACCTGAGAAGGCAGAGTTGCTTGAGAGGCAGTAAATAAAGATGTAAGAAACGGAGGTGCCATGAGCAGACTTGGGCCCAATTCCATTCCAGCCAGGAGCCTTAGGCAAGTGGCATGCAGGGAAAGGCAGATCTTTGTAAAATGTGGGGCATTCTGGACCTTCCTAAAGAGAAAGCATTAGGAACCATCAGTTCTTTCCAAAGTCACAACTGTTCATAAGGAGTTGTTCATTCATAGTTGGGGAAACTGAGACCACCTTAAGAACAAATAACGAACAGGTGAGTAAGTAAGTAAAAAAGTTTCATCTGTTTATCTGTCCCTGCCAAGTGCCAAGTTTCTCTGTGCAGAGCAAGGAAACAATTTCCATGCAACAGCTCAAGAGATGCAACTTGTGTTTGCCTGAAGCCATGGCATGGCAAACGTGCGGCTTCAGATCTCGCAGGCTATCAGCCACTTGGCGGAAGGGGACCTGATTGGGAAGCCTCCCAGGAAAGCACAGCTCCTGCAAATGACTCAGTAGGTGGTTCCGACTCTTCTGAGTCAGGACCAAGCCCATGGCCCCCGTGCCGGGGCTCCCTGCCATTGTTGAGATGCTCTGGGCTTGGCTGACATGAGATACTGAGGACCTCTGGTGTTCCTCTATAGAGGGATGAACTCTCTCTCTGACAAGTGACCAGAAGAGCAGCTGACATCACTCAGTGGCCCTTCTCTCGTGCCTCCCAAGCCCTGGAGAGTTTGGGTGGCTTTCAACATCAGGCAACCTTTACTTTAAAAGCTCACTCTTCCTTCTAGAGCTTCCAGGTTGTCTCCCAGGGTCATGAACTTGTGGACACAGAATACCTAGTTCTAGCTTCCTTGGGTTAGGACTCTGAGCAAGTCACTCACCGGAGGCCTCGAGTCCTCCCCATCCAAATTTCATCATCAGCTCAATCGTCCTCCAGCGCCATGATGATCACATCAATCTCCTAACCTAAACTCTCCACAGGCCCCCCTGCATATGGAATCAGGTCCAAACTCCTGGGCCTGCTATTTAACTTCCAGTCTATCCTTCAAGCCTCCTCTTCCTCCACTAGTCTACTCGTAGCCTATGTTCTGGGCAAAGTGAGTGAGGAATACTCACTCTTCTCTCGAGCTAGTGCCCTTTCTAGTCCTGTGCTCTGCAGGTCCCTTTACTTGAGATGCCTTCTCTTTGCCTCTTGAAATTCTGCCCACCCTTCAAGGCCCAGATCAAACGCCACCTCCTCCCCCCACACCTTCCCCCGGTCATCTTTGGTGCAGCCCCTTTGATCTCATACCATACAGTGTTGGTACCTTCCTGTGGGCGCACAGCACCCTGTTCTGAACTGCCGGCCTTTGTATGAATGACTTACATCTCCTCCTGGATGGCATATGCTCCTTAGAAAATGATGGGAGTGAGGCGGGAGGATATCTTATTCCTATTTCCCATTATGCTTGTGTATACAAATTTGTACTAATGAATAAATGAATGAATTCAGAAGCTCTAGATAAGTGTTCTAAAATTATCTACACTGTGGTACTTGGTCCCACAGGAGCTGCACACCAGGAATAAAAAGCAGCCTGGCCACAAGCTTTTCATATGGGAAAAAGCAGAAGCCTCGGCGTGATCCACTCTGTTGGCCACGCGATGTCTTTGGGTGCGTGTACACAGACTTCCAGGAGCCAGAGGCAGCATCTGCTCTGAAAGGGCCCAGGGCACCTGGGCTCCCTCATTTCTCAACATGATGAGAAGCACACTGGGATCTTGGAGCTGACAGTCTTCCTGGTGAAGAAATACCCACTTAGCAGAGCCCCACTCCAGCTACACACACCATGCATCAACAGGGGTGGGTCACAGTGCCCTCCCGGCAGCGAGCCAGCTGGAGACTGGAGGTTTGGTTTTGCTGTGCTCCTGGGTGGCCTTGCTCTGTGTTAACAGGGCTCCCGCTTCTGTGTGACCAGCTAAGAAGGAGACTGGCCTGCCTGGCACGTGGAGAGAGCCTCCCCAAAGCTTGTGCACCTGCTTCGTGCTGGCCCAGTGGCATCGAAATGTGTATGTGTGGGGAGGGGCAAGCGAGGGAAGGAAGATTTTCTAAAGCTCTCTTTTCTACTTGCCCTCGGAAGACCAATGTTTTCATACTTTAGCAAGGGTCAGAGTCGCCTGGAGGGGTTGCTAAAACATAGGCTGCTGGGCCAAAACTCTTGAGCCTCTGATTCAGTAGCTGCAGAACAGGGCCCGGGACTCTGCATTTCTAACCAGTTCCTAGGTGACGCTGACGCTCAAGGTGCAGGGACCAAACTTTGAGAACCACTGCGCTAGGCCACCCCCAGAAAGGCAAGTGAAAGCTATCGGAGATTGGACAAGAGTTATGTGACTGTCTCTCTGCCTCCAGGCTCTGCCCCATGAAGATGGTCCCCCACCTTTGCCACAGGAACCACCTTTTGGAAGTCCACACCCGCCTAGACCACTGGCTTCACTGCCTCTTCCTTGCCTATAAAATAAAACTCCAACTTCCCAGCCAAGCTCCTATTGACTAAGTTCTAACTGTGTGCCAGGCACTGTTCTAAACCCTTTTCCCATATTAACTCATTGTATCCACATAATTCTATGCAGTAGGTACTATTATTATCCCCATTTTAGAAATAATGAGTCCCACAGTGAGCCCTCAGGAAATATTTTCTGAATGAATGGATAGAGGGACCCGCATGAGCATTGACACCGTGTACTACAGAAGGCTGTTTCCATGCCAAGGGAAGCCAGCAAAAAGTGAAGAACTGGCTTGTCAACCAGTTATTTGTTCCTGCACTCCACCAAATAACCCGTTTGCCTGCCATTGGCTGGATATTCTGGCTTTGTGTAGACATCTCCTCGCTGGGAGGAAAGCCAGAGATACTCCCTCACAAAGGGTTGTTTAATAATAACCAGAAACTGGAGAAGAGCAGAAAGGAACACAACGATCCCACACAATCCAAGGAAAAATGGACTCTTCAGGCTCCTGGTGCCCACGCTGCCAACAAGGGCCTCCGGTGTGGCCTGAGGTTTCTTAATTTTTAGTGTAAAAATAGAACATGAATATGTCTCTCCTGATCATCACCACCAAATGCACCGGCAAAAACATCTACGGACGCATATTACTCTAATGCAACACTAATGCCTGCACTGGAACAGAAAACCAGGTCATCTTTGAAAGTCTATAAATGGACAGCCCTCTCTGTCTATTACTTATTTATGTTTCCCGCCTTTTGCTCAACCAGCCTTCAGGCCCAAACAGAGAAAACACAGCACACATAAAGCTACCAGTACAGATAAATAAAACGTCAGACTCAAACTGGTAGCTTAATCCCTCACTGCCTTGGAGGAGGTGACCTTCACCAGCTGGATACTATACAAATGACCAGCAAAATGCCAGCCTATGAGACCAGGCAGGTCATTCCTAAGGTATGTCTTATTCCCCAAGGATATTCCACTTTGACCTTCTGGAGAACATTCTTGTTTGCTGTGAATGGAAGATGATGGTTGCAAAGTGAGTCTGAACCCACATCTCTTTGGGTAAACTGAGCTTGATGTTGAGTTCATCACCAGCTGAAGTTTCTGGATCATCTCCAGGGCTTTCCCCACTGGCCTGCCCTGCAGTGACCTAGCCTCAGGGTTCACCAGGATTAACACAACCAGCAGGAAGTCCATACATGAGAGAAGTCATCAGAGTCTCCATGCAAAGTTCCAGCAGAAAGACAACTATGCCAGATTCAAGCCTAACAGATGTCCCTGTGGGATCTATGGCCCTGGAGGAAGCCCATCTTGGGGAGCAACGTCACTTGCCTTGCTCCTTATGGTTTTCCTTCTGGCTGCTCCTAATAGCCCTCTCTTAGCTGGAACAAACGAGGCTACTCTCACCCCGTTCTCAGTGTAACCTGGTGCTAGGCAACCTGTGGAAGGGCTTGTCTGGAGAGATCTGCTGTGATGAGCAGCACAGAGGTATGTTTCCAGAAACAGCCTGGATGTAGAAGCAGAAGGCATCCTTACACACCTTCCAGGCCTTCAGCCTCTGCAGCTTCAGAAGTGAGAACGTTTGCCTCAGCGTCCTCCCCATCACTCTCACTACCATCTAGCGTCTCAAATGCAGATCACGGTTGCTCTATCCAGCCCTGAAAGCAACTGTGTGCAGGAACCAATATGGACCGCTCTGCCCTCGACCAAGTGGTAGCAGCGGTCAAGTAACCAGCCCTTGTCTTCCTTACATCCTCTTTTTCTAGTGCAGGGAATTAAATATCTCCTTAGCTAGGTATAAAAATGAGCAGTTGATACTGGTGAAATGTAGAAGACAGGGATTTTTTTTTTTAATAGATCTTTATTGGAGTATAATTGCTTCACAATACCGTGTTAGTTTCTGTTGCACAACAAAGCGAATCAGCCATATGCATACACGTGGAAGACAGGGATTTTGATGGGGCAGGAGAAGATGGTAGAAATCTCCAGATGCCAAGGACTCTGTTTCTGAAACCACTCAAGTAACACCACTTCAACAAATAGAGGGACTTCCCTGGTGGTGCAGTGGTTAAGAATCCGCCTTCCAACGCAGGAGATGCAGGTTCGATCCCTGGTTGGGGAACTAAGATCCCACATGCCGTGGGGCAACTAAGCCTGCACGCTGCAACTACTGAGCCCGCGCGCTCTAGAGCCTGCGCATTGCAACTACGGAGCCCACGTGCCACAACTAGAGAAGCCCGTGTACCACAGTGAAAGATCCTGCATGCTGCAACTAAGACCCGATGCAGCCAAATAAATAAATAAATATTTAAAACACAAAAAACAAATAGAAAGCACTGGGTTGAGATAGGGCATGATTATTAGATAAAAGGAGCGGTAGATCTCATGTTCTGTGATGGGAGGGGTGTATGTCGTTCATTTTTAATCTGATTATAATTGTAAGCATTTACCCACTACAGTGTGCCAGGCACAGTATGGAGTGCTTTATGTTGGATTACGGATATGGAAACTGGGGCACACCACTGGCTGGTGGCCAAGCTGGGAGGAGAATCCAAGATCTGACACCAGAACTGACTGTCCCCTTCTGCTACAAAGCCTTTCGCTGAGCTCAGAAGAGCACCAGGCCCAGCGTAGGCATTCTCTGAATACTTCTAGATGGTCAGCACCAAGCCTGAACACAGGAGATGCTCAAGACTATGTCCTCTCTGAGCGATTCTTACTGTGCGTTTCATAAAGCTTTTATCTTGGGGAGAAAGGACTCACACTCAACCAGCTGGAGAGCCAAGTTCTTCCAAGCTTGAGGAAACCCTGCCTCATTAAACCCATGAGTTACCAAGCAGCACAGGAAAAGCTTATCATAGATTTCCTGAAACTGGGTGTGACCAGTTGGTTCAAAGCCTTGATAATTCCACTTTTTACACAATAGGGGCAGAAAAATATACGATTGGTCATTAGAGCCTATTCTCGTGGGTGATTCCTCCAGTTCCCCGAACTCCAACTTGGGTCTTCATAACACAATCGATTCTGGTAGCACCACAGGCAGCAAGGGGCAGCAGAGAGATTCCTGAACCAGAGAGTTTTGAACTATGACATCTAGGCTCAAGTCTCAGCCCGAACCAACAGTGCTCTCTGCATGACCTTGAGCTAATCACCAAACTGCTCTGACCATCTGTGTTATTTATTATCAGTAAAGTAGAGATGATATCTGTACTTAAGTGACATAAACCCACATACCTCAGAAGTTTACAATCAGGATCAATGAAGATACTATATATGAAAACATATATGAGCATAAATAACAATAACAGTGACGATAAATAACATTTCTTGACTGCTTATGTGCCAAGAACCACAATTAAGTGGACACTAATATCTCCATTGCTGGTGAGGAAGAAGAAGGTGAGGCTTAGAGAAACAGAATTGGCAGAAGCGGAATTTAAACCCAGGTTGTTCTAACTCATGCGTTTTCAGAAGAGTTGAAAATTGGTTCTTGGGGGCAAAGATAATCTAACTTTTCAATGTATTCAACACAGATATACATACAACACATAAAGAAAGGATACTGTGTATCCGTGGTATTAAAATTCCATGAGGAAGGCAATTAGGAAAAACAACCTCTAAAAAGACTCCTTGGGAGGCAATAATGAAGAAAAATTTGAGAAATGCTTGTCAAACTTCCCTACATCATGTCATTTCCTATAATTAATAAAGATTATTATTACCATGCCATTAGGCTCCTACAATGGAAGATCAGATGCTGGGTTCAAACATGGTCCTAGAGAAGGTGGTTGCCACTTTAGTTGCCATTGTGGATGGTCTAGCTTAGAGGTCATGTGCAAAGAATTAAAATACCTTCGTATTTAAATTCCAAAGGGTAAATCTTCTGCCATTCAAAACAGAAAGTTAATGCATCCCTAATGCTACCCACCCTCCTTCCTCAATGGTACCTATTTAGATCAATTTACACAAACCAGAAGAGAGAATAATTCATTTCAACATTTTAAATAAAATATTGGGAAAAATAATCTAGAACATTATTACAACTCTAACTAGACCTGCCAATGGGGGCATGCATTGCTCCCTTTCCTTTACTGTTGGAAAAATTGGAGATTTATGTGTAAATTCCAAACAGTATCTGTAGATTCAAAGAAAAGGAACTGGCCCATTCCCTGATTATTAAACAAACCAAGCTTATTCATGCGACATGCTCCCAGCAACATGTAAAAGTCCAGTCACTGGCAATGGCGAAATCAAGTGTGTCTGTTTCCACTTGCTACATCCTGCTTTCCTTCTTTCCTTCTCCTGGACTTCCTGCCTAGGCATCCCAGCCGCTGATAACCATCCTTGGCCTCCCCACCCTCCTCCCTTCCCACCTCGCCCTTGACTTGGCATTCTTTTCTTGGATTCATTCATTTCATTTATTTGATTGTATCCAACAAACAGCGACCCTACCCTCACAATGAACCAGCCGCTCTTTGGACGGGGCAGCCCTGCCTCTCTAGTCTGAGGGGTCCAACCATCTGGGCCAGCTTGACCCCAATTCCCCGCTGGACACGGGGGCTAGAAAGGAGGGATTTGCAGTCATCAGAGATTTCAGTTTGTACAAACTGCCTTTGAGGCGCTCTTCTGACTGAAGCCCGGCAGGGACGCACGTGCTCACTTGTAACGCCGGGGCCAGGCTGGTCCTGAGGTAGCTGCGATAATCAATCCAGTTGCCATAGCGGACGTAAGTGTTCATTTACCACTCTGCGACCTAGAGCAATAATATATTATGCTTTTCGCCAGCGGGAGCCGCGCCAGCTGCAGCACGGGGCGGCCGTATCGGCCATCAGTCACCACTCTCCTTCACAACCTTTTGTTCCCTGCTCATTAGTGTGAATTATAACAGGGGGACAGCATATTTTTCAGAAGAGTCTCTCCTGTTAGGTCTAAGTGCTAACTCATCCCAGGTTGTTCCAAGTCGGCTGCACTAGCCTGGGATGGTATTGCCCACTGGTCTTCTCTCTTCTCCCTCCCCGAGCACTTAGGATGGGTGAAAAACAGAATGGGTGCACTTTTCTACCAGGCAAGATAAAAAACCACTCAACTCTATCTACTGTAAATATTGGATACTGCATTTTGTTGCACTCTGTCATGTCCCCGAAGGCCTGTCATGACGGTAAATTACATTATAGCACACTAAATAGGCCATCACGTCAACTTTGGGCCTTGGCACTGCTACTTCAAGATGAGTAGAAGATCACTTCCAAAGTCACAGATGGGAGGATCAGAGGCCGACACCGCCACCCCATCAACATTTTTTGAAAATGTTTCACTGTGATAGTAATGGCAAATTGTCTAGGATCATAAAAATGAAAACTGGTTCAAGGTATTAGGTGACTAGGAGAGATCAAGAATAAAACTGTCAGCAAAGATTATTCCTCATAGCCCCCAAGTGGAAGCAACCCAAATAGCCATCAATTTGTGAACAGATAAACAAACTGTATATCCTATATCCTATACAATATAGAATACCATTCCAGCAATCAAAAGAAATGAAATGTTAATACACACAATGACATGGATGAATCTCAGAAACATTATGCTAAGAGAAAGAAGTTGAACACAAAGACTATATATATATGACTTCATTTATATGAAGTTCTAGAAAAAAGCAAAACCACAGTGACAGAAAGCAGATCTGTGGTTGCCAGAGGCCAGGGGTGGGGAGAGGGACTTGAGAGCAAATGGGCCCAAGGGAGCTGTTTTAGGGTACGAGAACTGTTCTACATATTGATTCTGGTGGAGGTTATATAAGTACACACAATTACAGAAATTCATCAAACCGTACACTTCAAGTTGGTGAGTTTTATTATATATAAATAGTACCTTAATAAATGGAAACATAGCAAAACAAAACAAAACCTACAAGCAAAGATTACTGAATAAGAGAAATTGCACTAACTTTTTTCCTCCTATGTGACAGAAGGCCTACAAGAGAGAAATGGTATTTGATAAGGGATTAATATCCAAAATAAACAGCTCATACAACTCAACATCAAAAAAACAAACAACCCAATTAAGAAATGGGCAGAAGACCTGAAGAGACATTTTTTTCCAAAGATATACAGATGGCCAACAGATACATGAAAAGATGATCAACATCACTAATCATCAGGGAAATGCAAATCAAAACCACAGTGAGATATCACCCCACACCTGTCAGAATGGCCATCGTCAGAAAGACCACAAATAACAAATGATGAGAGTGTGGAGAAAAGGGAACCCTAGTACACTGTTGGTGGGAATGTAAATTGGTGCAGCCACTGAGGAAAACAGTATGGAGGTTCCGCAAAAAACTAAAAATAGAGCTACCATATGATCCAGCAATTCCACTCCTGGGTATACATCTGAAGAAAACAAAATCACTAATTCAAAAAATGCACCCCAATGTTCACAGCAGCATTATTTATAATAGCCAAGACATGGACACAACCTAAGCGTCCATCAACAGATGAATGAATGAAGAAGATGTGGTGTATGTATACAATGGAATACGACTCAGCCAGAAAAAAGACTGAAATTTGCAGCTTGCAACAACATGAATGGACCTAGAGGGTATTATGCTAAGTTAAAGGTCAGACAGAGAAAGACAAATACTGTATGTTATCACTTATATGTGGAATCTAAAAAATAAAGTGAATGAATTTAAGAAAACAGAAACAGACTCATAGATATAGAGAACAAACCAATGGTTACTAGTGGGGAGAGGGAAGCGAGGAGGGGCCAGGTACGGGAGGGGGTTAAGAAGTACTAACTAGTATGTATAAAATAAATAATCAACAAGGACAGAAAGGGAATATAGCCAATATTTTATAATAACTTTAAATGGCGTATCATCTATAAAAATACTGAATCACTATGTTGTACACCTGAAACTAATATTGTAAATCAACTATACTTCAAAAAAAAAGCAAGCAAGCGTTGGTATTGTATAGGAAAGTGAGTTATACTCATTAGGTAAAAATGAATAAGCCAATCTTGTGGGTCTCAACTTGTAGAGAACAAGCATTTCATAATCTCTATGGTATGATGGTAAGCTACATAGACCACCACTGTGACAGAAAAGTCCTGTCAGTTTCAGTTCAACTTCTGGTTAATTCAAGCTGGGTCTAAAAGGCACTAAACTGATGGAGTAATTAATAACCAGCGGTGTGGTCTCAGGAAAGTGGTTTCATCTTCCTGGACCTCCTTGTCTCTAAAAATGAAGGATTTGGACATAATGTCTGTTAAAACTTAAAAATGGTGCAGTTGTGCCATTTAGCTCTTGTAATCCCCCCTCCCTCCCCCTCAACTAAATCTGGCTGGTCTCAGTGTGGGCATTTTGTAGAATGGGGTAGAGGGCCTACAGCACTTAGAGGGGAGATTACCAGTGCCTTAGTCCACAGTGGACCCTAATGATGAGAGGCTGACACCCCGAGGCTGACTTCCCTACGTGGACACAGTGGCCAGATTCTATTATGTTCTTACCAAGAGGGGTTCTTGGAAGATCTCCAGTGACTCATCTGCTTTATTTTTAGTTCCTTGGTGAGTGCTTACTTTGTAGTCCAAGAAAACTTTTAGGTCTCAAGACAAGGAATTTTTTTATCTCACTTTTTTATGCAATTATTATACATTAGCATCTGTAACCCAAGACCCCTCTCTTATCACTCTTTTATCTCTTCAAAGATCCTGCAGGTAAGGAAGGGCTTTAATATTTGCCCTTGAATAGAAAAGACATGAGAACCTGATACTGGTGACTAGCATTGCAGTTATTAGCAAGAAAATGGTTTTCAAAAGCAGAGCTTTTACAAAGTTCATTGTTGATCTTTGCATTGTCTACCAGTTCAGGGAGCAGGCAAATCTCCTCTGTCATAAAACCTGCTAAGTCTTCAAGCAAGCCCTCCTTTCTATAAAGTTGACTGAAAACTTAACCCATAATGTCTTGGGAAGATTCTTCTTAATTTTCTGAAAGCGTTGACTTTTTTTTTACTTAATAGATCTGGCTGAAAACCAACGTATCAGCAAAAGCCATACCTAATCGTAAAACTAATTACGGAGCCCCTAATAACGGTCAGGTACTCTGAATACAGTAGATCTTTCAAACCATACAACTGAATGTGGACACTGAGTCCTAGTGAGTTCATGTCCCAAGTCCAAGGCAACCCAGCTTGTAAGCAGCAGAACTGGGATATACACCCATGTCGGACCAAACCCAAATTCAATGCTCTTCCCTCTGCTTATTTTCAAATTTGAGAACCGGCTTCTGTTTACATTTCTATTCACAAGGCTCATTGTGTGTGTTAAGCAAAATATTCTGGAATTATTTGTCCATGGATAAGAAGGTGTGTGTAGGTTTTTCAGGTCTTGCACTTTACTTCACATGAGCAATGTAGCCTCAGGCATACGTTCCTGTGAGCAGCCATTCATGAGTGACCTGTAATCAGTTCATAAGATGACTGCTTAAAAGAAATTTCCTGTTACCGATGATGTTTGGAACTCGGTTCCTAGAACACTGTGTGCCTATTATGTGCATATACCTACCAACGTTTTGTTTCCTCTTTAACCCAGATCTCCCTATCTTCCCTCCAAACACTATCTTTCATCTTTAAGTTTATGCGCAAAAGTGGTAAGAGAGACAGATACTGGGATGGGGGTGGGGAGGACACAGGCAGAGACACATCACGAGAGAGAAAAAGATGCAAAAACTCACAACTTCAAGGCTGGCCCTTTCTGCTCTTACATATGATGGAACAAACAAGGCTAATGATATTATCGAGCCCACAAAGCCTTGTTAGAGTTAAAATAGCAGCTCACTGAAGGTCAAATTTATTAGATTCTCTTTTCTACCCTTGTAGAATGGTTGAATAACAGCTTCCTATTTTTAGTGTGCACTCTCTTCTGCAATTCCTTCACCTAAACCAAGAAAACTGAGACAGGGTACCTGTACCCATCTTTGTTGGCATCAAGTTCGAATCTATGTCCAAGTAGCTATGCACAGCAGTGTCTTCTTTTGAGACTTGCTAGTGGTTCAGAAGGGCGACTTTGCTACGATGCTGTGGGGAAACCCAGACCGCCAAGTTCTGCAGGACACTTTAAAAGCGGGCTGCCAGGCTGAGAGTTTCATTTTTCACATTTCTTCTATTTTTTACACGTTCAATTAGCTTAAGAACATCATTTGTGATTCCATTCCATCTTGTTCTGGCTTTGGCAGTCACTCTTCCGAGATGCTCTTGTTCTTTGCTGTAATCAAGGTCACACTTAAAAAGGGATGTTATTTCTTGATCAGAGTTCCGGGATGATAATGTTTTCAGTATGAAGGTTCAGCCACTGTTTTAGAGGACTGCATTCAAGAGGGTAAGACTGAGGGTCTCAGCCCATCGAGGACCTGCATGACTCCTGTTCTCCAAGTAGGACATCTTTCACCACAGCTGGAAATGTAGGGAGCCGGGCAAGAGGGTCTGTAACATGAGGTTAAATATATCGCTTCTAGCTAAACAAAATAAAACTGAGGCCTTTGCCACGGTCGGTCAGCTGACCATCACTGTGAAGGGAAAACCACATACACGCTCACACTAGGTCAGCCAGCTGTCAGAGAAACCCTATAAACTGAAGAACTGCAACATGGGCTGAACATGAGAAGCACCTGGGCAGCTTTAAAAATTCCTGAAGCCCAGCCTACCACACTCCCAGTCGCCGGGAGTCTGATTTAACTGGTTTGACATGGGGCTTAGGCATCAGTATTATTTCAAAGCCCCCAGGAGATTCTCATGTGCATCTAGATCTAGAGCCCCTGCTCCAAACCCGGCCAGCTTGAATGAACCCGGCACTGGGGACATGGCACAAACTGCTTAATGGACACAGTTGCAGGGAGAAAAATCCCAAATGTGTGCATGGTAAGCAGCTTGGCCCCTAATTCCTGAATGATACTTCCTGTAGTCCCAGAGGGCAGGAAACCCTTTCCCGTGACTGTTCCCGCAGAAAACTAGAAATATGTCAGCAACAAGAGAAACTGCACGCCAGACCCATGGGCGAGAAGGATGTTACACGCCCGGCGGGGTCTAAGTTCCCACAGTGACCTGGGTTTAGCAACAGGCAGAGGATACAGTCACGTCAGAGTGTCCACAGGGTCCAAAGCGAGAAGGTGTAACAGGTGCTGGAGATGAGCAAAATCAAGAGGATGTAACGGCAACAACAAAAGCAAACAGCTCACTTTGGTTTTAGAACGGAACAAGTCAGGAGCTGCTTGGCTTAAGAGCAGAGTCGGGAGGAAGGCTATGGCTGAATATTCCCAGCAATTCGGGGCTGGAATGGAGAGACAACCTATAAAATATCATTTCCCTCCCCAGTCTCTCCCAAAATCCAAACTCATGATCCTATCAACCACTGACATCATGGCGGGGAAACAGGAGCTCTCAGGTCTCCTCTATAAGGGAAATATCTGTATTCTGAGGTTCCTGGTGGAAGGAGCTAGGCATTGCCGGGCTGACATCTCCGGGGACACAGCAGAACGCCGGCTTCTTGCAAGGAGGTGGGCAATGCCAACTGGCCAGCACAGGAGGCTGGCTCGCATCCAGGAGACAGTGCTTGCCTGAGCTCCTGTCGGGGGGAAACGCTGCTGTTACATCGTGGCTGCGGCACACAAGGAGGTGCGGGGAAGGATGAGGCTCTCCAGGCTACAACTCTACAACTGCCAAGAACAGAGCTTGTTAGAAGAAATACGGCTTCTTGCTGGTAGGGGAGAAAAAGGGTTCTTTCTTCAAACTCCTTCCATTTCCCAGCCCCCACCCCCAACATGCAAAAAAGACGTTCCATCAAAAAGTGGTATTAGAAATAAAGGAATAGAGTCACAACTATATTTTGGAGAAGGGGAAATAACTGGTTCAGGCAAGGGGCATCTCCTTGGCAAACCCAAGACAGCTCATATTGGTGTATATGCCTATCTATTACAGAACAAATGGTGACACCTGAAATCATGAGGTGATCCATGCTTCTGGGAAAGCCAGGACCACCTAAAGTCACGCAACTGGCCTGAAAAGCCAGAAGCAAACCAGGCTATCGACCCAACTTTCAATCCGTGAGACGAACTGGGTCCGCTTCCTGCCCTTTTGGCCCAGGTGACGGTGGTCATGAGTTCTCCGGGCAGCTGGACACTTCGAAGGTAAGGGCTGTGGCAGGATCCCCATCTCCAGCCACTAGGCTCACTCTAAGCTTCAGGCAAGCCTGAAGGAGACGTGATATTCGGCGTGGGATGTGGGCCAGTGGGACCAAGGAGCCTCCAGAAAGAAGGTGCATTCTAAGGAGAGACTGAATCAAAGTGCATCTTTCTGAATCAAAGAGAATGGGCCAGGATCAGAGGGAGGGGTGGTTCTGAGCGGAACACAGCATCCCTCGCCCCAACTGTCCTGTGCCTCGTGGGAGGACAGCCGCAACTGCATGGGTGAGTAAAAACAAAATGAAACACGAAAGAGCTATTTCCCAAAAAAGATGGGTGGCACCTTGTGGGCACAAGGGCATCCTGGCTGCCTGCACCTCAGCAGAGGGAGCTGGTACCTAAGTGAGGTTACTGGCAGGAGCTACACCCCTGATGGCACCTTGAACGGGCAGGACACAGGGTCTCAGGGCCTTTGAGGCAGCTCTCTGTGGGCATGAGAAGTAGCATCAATGCTATCAATGCAAGAGGAAGCAGCAACCCCATTCCCTTGGCCACCCATGGGCATCTCTGGCAGTGGATGATGCTTTCCTTGGATATCGACTAAGCTGCTGTTTTTAGCATCAGCAGATTCAGAAGGTGTCACCACTTAGAGCCACAAGGAACATGAAGGCAGCCAAGATGACTGGGTCAGAGATATGCCCCGAGACTCCCAAATTACTTAAAAGATATTTGGGAAGAGGAGGGATTAAAATTCTTTCCAGAATGGATGGGAACAAAAACTATTTGGTGACCCTATTTTTTATTCCCAGGCAAATATGACCCAAGAAATACAAGTTACAGGAGTTAAAGAAGAAAAAGAAAACTGAATGGAAAATTCTCTCTGCTTCTTCTTGTGATGCAAATGCAAGGCACCATCCACTTCAAAGAAACGAAATCCATTTTTTTTTCTCTCTACTCCAAAATGCCAGCATTTATAAATGAGTTATAGGGCTCACTCCTGGAAGGCAAAACACTCTCCATGGTTCATTTCCTCAGTCACTCAACAAAGAGTGAGTAAAAAGAGAAGAAGTTTCCAGCTAGTGCTAACCTCTTTCGGGGATAAATAACAACAACAACAAAAACAACACTTAATTCATGCCAGACATTTTAACATATGCAACCTCATTTAATCCTCAAGACCCCACTGTGACAAGCACTGTTTATTCCTATTTTAAAGCTGGGAAAACTGAGACTTAGAGAAGTTAAGTGGCTTGGCCAAGATCATACAAACGTCAAGGGACAGAACCAGGTCACATACTTGGATCTTCCAATTCTAGCTCCAGACTTTTGCCACTCCCCCTCCCCCGATCAAGTATCCCCCATGTGGAGTACAAAAAAAATATGGCCCTACTCCCTGCTTTCAAGGAGCCATGAGACCCAAACCCAGGAAACAATGAAAAACTGGAACCTGGTTATATTCTGTCCTGGTTCCAAAGGATGGATGCCGAAGAGAGTGACAGAACTCAGACAGGAAGATATCACTGAAAGTTGTCAGAGAGGGGTTCCAGAGATTTGGGAGATACAAAGATTTGAAAAGGCAAATAGAAAACAGGCAGGGGTGAACCGAAGTATATTCTAAGCAGTGAATGAGGAGAAAAAATAGGAATAGTCTTTCTAAGATGAACCAGAGTGATTGAATTCAACATAATGATGATGGCCAGCCACTCATTCTCTCCTTCACAAACAACTCCAAAAGCACCTAGCATGTGCCAGGCCCTCTACTATGTCCAGGAGCATACATCCATCTAAGCTGTGGTTTCTCCCTCAAAAAGCCCAAAGCCTAATGTGGGGAGGCGGCTGAACCCCACGTGATTCGCAGGCCAGCCAAATTTTCTCCTCCTATGCGCTATGAAAACGTGGTCAGTTCCCGGTCCAGATCCTGCTTGGCTTCTCAAGTCAGGCTACTTACCAGCACTGCTCACAGAGATCAAACCTCTCAGTATAGAGCTAAGGGTGAAAAGTTCAGCCTGTAAAAATAAACTGCCCGAACAGAGTTCCCTCGCCACTCCATTCGGCACCTGGTGTCACTACACTCAGGAGCATGCCATGCAGCTCCGGACCTGACCAGTGGAGCAGCTGCTCTGAGAGGGAACACAAAACATCAACGCAAGCACCCCTCCACTTCTGTTCTCGTCATCGCGGCCTCCTCTGAGCTCTGGAGCTGGACGCTCCACTGCAGGATGCAGGGAACGGATGAAGGGGATGCTTCGTAACTCCCTCCTTGGCACCGGGGGTCTTACCACACACCCCCTCCTACAAGTCACCGGCATTACATTTTCCACTCTGCAGCTCCCTACACCCTTCTCCGCACTTGGTTTATAAGGGAAATCAACTGGTCAAGCTTCAATTTCATACCATCTGTTATGTGTCACAAACACTGGTTTTGCAAAAGGGATGAAAAGAATCGTTTAAGGCTATGGAAGCTTTCAGAATAGTTTCCAGCTCTGCAGGCTAGAGGCTAAGTCTTAATTTAAAGAGTCTCTGGATATACTCAAAGGGGAAAACTTGCCATACACCTAAAGGCAGGACTCCCATCCTCCTTATACGAGAATGGTGAATGTTCTTGTTCTGCTGAAGTATGTTTTGGGAGGAAGGTTCCGATTTGGTCCTCAATGGATCTGGTATCCAACACCTATGGGCTTATGTGGGGTTTCTGCTGGATTTAACAAAAGTGAAAACAGCCTGCAGCCACAAACTTCAAGGAGAAATCCTATTCAACCTCCAAGTGGCAGGAGAAACACCTACCTTTTTGTGAATACTTTCTATGATCCCCGGGCAGAACTAATTATTTCTCCGGAGCCCCTCAAACACTTTATGGGTGTTAATCAGCTCTCATCACACTCTGAGCTGAATGGTGAGCTCCTTGAGAACAGGGATTTCATTTCTCTTGCCAGCCATCCAATAACTGGCAGATTTTAATTCAAGGTAATTATGAAGGAAAACTGGGTATTTTTCTCTAGTTATCTCTTGTGTTGACTTATCATTTATGTGGGTTTTCCATTTTTCTAAAGACGATTTAATTTACATGTATTATTTCCGACTGCTGAAATTTCAGATTAAGAACTACGAACGTTATATTAAACAGTACAGGTAAAACCTTCAGCATATGTCAGTTACACAATAGGTGCTTAATACGTGTTAGTTGTTAGCCGTTGTACTGTTACCATATATAAATTTAACTGGACATTGACTTCGTGCCTTTAAAATGCCTGGTCCCAACTGTCATGCAAATATTTTCAAAAAGAGGCTAAATATTCTCGGAAATTCAACATGAAACAAGAACTCAGATTTACACAGTGCAAAAATTTTTATGAACTGTTTTTATAAAGTTTCAACTGCTGCGTTTTGCTGGTGAAGAAATGGAAGCTCAGCCAGTGTTAAGTGTGTCACTCAAGGCCACAGAGCCAGGATGGAACCAAAGGAGGAATCAGACCTAGCCAAGCTGTCTGACTTCCAATCCTGACATCCCAGTGCCTCTCTGGTTCTTCTCTGCAACATTCTAACATGTTTTTAGTTTATCCCATTTGTTTATTCCACTGAGTAAAGGACAGTTTACATATGTACGCTCTCCAAAGGGGCCACATGATGTCTGAAATTGCAATAATGGTAGGCAAAGCTTTTAAGCGGGATAGTGTATTATTGAAAACAGAAAATCATAAACAACACTGTAAACGCTGGCACAATTTTAAACAAGATTGCTTTACCTAGTTTTGTTTTCTTTCTTGTTAGATCATTTCACCGGCAGGTTTGTAACAAAAAGAAGCAGGGAAAGTAGAGTCTCTCCCTAGAAATTTAATAGCATTATGTTCAGGGATGAGTAGAAGTATTTCTCTTATTTTGATCATGATTTGCCCACAGTATGAACTCGATAAATGCTTGTTCAATCGAATTATTATTACAGTAGCTTGTTGCTTTTTTCCACTGGGCAATAATAACTTCCATTTGTATAATGCTTTCCAGCTTACAAAGCACATTCTTCGTATATTACCATTTTATTCTCACCGCAATTCCAAAAGGTAGATATTAATTTCTTCATTTTACAAATCAGGAAGCAGAGGCCCAGATAAGTTAGATCATTTGCCCAAGGTCAAAACTGCTCACAAGGCGTTGACTTGTTAGGACACAATGACAATTTAGAAGAAAACTGGTCTTTCAGGGGAGGCAGTATGGCAGAGTGGTTAAGAGTTTGGGCTTTAAACTCTAACTGCCTTGGTTTAAATTGTGCCCCTGCTATGAACTAGCTCTGCGCCCACACTCAAGAAACATACACATTCTGTGCCTCAGTTTCCTCTTGTGAGAAATGAAAATACCAACAGTAGCTACCTTGGGGTAGCTGAGTGCCCATCTTAAGGACTCCATAAATAGTAGTTGTAATTGTTACTATGATTACTCTTTCTGTCCTGGGAAAAGTATTTTAGCAGGTCCCATCATCCCTTCAATTATGAAATACTACACATCTAGTCTGCTTTAAACAGTGGAGGGAGCTATGAGTTAGAGACATGAGCCTATGGCTCAAGCATCTGAAGGCCTGGGTGTAAGTCCTGGTTCTGCCCTTTATCAGTTTCAAGATCATGAGAAATTCTCCCATCTTTGGGACGGCCGATTTCTGCTATGAAACGGGACGTTAACTCTAGACCTGGCAGCCTCACAGTGTTGCTGTACGAAGCCAAGTGAGATTTGAAGGGAACACACTACGCAGTGTACCAGGTGTGATGCAAATTCATTCATTCATTCATTCATTCATTCACAGCCTGTTGGCAGCATGCCTGCTGAGTGCCAAGTACCGTGCTGAACAGTGGTGATTTAAAAATGCTCAGGATGGCAGAGGAGACAGACGTGTAAAATGATAAATGACTACACTAGGATATGCACTCACGTAAGGTATTATTACAATGTGCCGATGACTGAAATAGATACCCTGGGGGCTCCAAGGGTATAAAAATGCTTTAAAAATGTGAATGCCGCCTACAATCCTGTTGGGAGAGAAAAGACTAACATCCTCTCAGCGCCCACATTTAGGAACTTTGCCAAGAAAGGCAGGTGAGGACTCCACTGTGCCTGTCACCTTTCTTCTAGGAGGAAGCGCTAGGATGAAGGGGGCCTCTGCAGCTACAGTTCCATCAGGCCTATGACATCCCGTGACTCCTCGGCTCTTTCCCCCAGCAGGGCAGTGGTGAGACCCAATGTCCCAGGATGTGTTGTAGTTCAAGTAGACACTTACCGAAGACCTACTACGTGCCAGCCTTTGTGTCTGCTAAACAGAGATAGAAAAGACACTTTGCTCAGACCCCGAGGGGACTGCAGTTCAGTGGGGCAAGCACACTCACATATTAATTATTCCAGAATTCGGTGCTCATGGATGAGATACAGGTAAGCAAAGGGCTCAGTATGAAAATGGTGAAAGGCCCCTTGGCCCAACTGGAGGTCAGAGAAGGCTTCCTAGAAGAGGTGACATCTGATCTTAGTCTTAAAGGGTAAACGTTAGTTAGATGGAAAGAAAATGGTGGGCAGGGTGGTAGGACAGAAAAGGGAAGAACACAAACAAAAGGTAGAAACTATTCTGCAAGAGAAAACCACTTATCCCAGTGAACTGCTACCTTTCCTCTCGAATCTAAATACCTGGTCTCAAAATACAATCACATTATGTCACCTACTTTTCATGGTTTGTCTTATAAGGAGCTTTGCAAACATAACTAATAGTCAAAATTATCTGTGAGGTGTGTTTGATTTCAGAATCATCTTCTTTTATTTTCCTGAACCAAGAGGGAAGAATTAGTGATCCGCTTTGATTCAATGTCTCCTTTGAAATAGTTCATCTACTTTATTTCTCCAATTGGACCAATAAATTATTCAGAAACCTGACTATGAGAGCATGCGAATCTAAAATCTGAGCTAGAATATTGGTGGTCAGAGGTTCCTCTCTCATTACAGAAGATGTTTGATATAAATATTAATTTTCCTGAAGTGGTGATGGCAGAGATTTCATACAAAGGACGTTCATACTGGATTAAACATCAGACTCAAATTACCTGAGTCTTCACGTGTACGGAGAATCAAATTCCATTTCATCCTGATAAGAAGCTGCCCTGGAGAGTCATTCTGGATTTAGCAGGCTAATGTGGTCCACGGCCTCTTTACCAAAACATATGACTGTCGAAAATATTACTCTGGCCTAATTGCCTTGGCTAGAGGTGGGGCAAGAGGGAAGTGGAATTTTATAATAACCTATATAGCATAACTTCTGCCCCAATACGCAACTATTTATTAATTGCCTAGTATATGCCAGGTGTGAGATAGATGCTCATTCAATGATACCTTATAGTACTTAAACTTCCTAAACCCTCCCCTCCTCCCCCCAGAGAAAACTGAACCACAGAGGGAATAAACATGTTATGTTATTCAAGGTCAGGTAACTAGGATTTAGTGATGATTGCTGTGAGAATAAATGAGATAAAACATACGTTAAATGCTTAGTATGGTGATGGATAGCTCAGCAATAATGGCGGCCACTGTCGTCATTAAGAAAATCTAACAGAGCTCATGTCCACAAAATGTATCACCTGGAAAATGTACCATGGGGGAAGAAGGTTCCTGATTGTTGGCCAGGATACGACACAATGTTTGTTGTCCGCTCAGCAGGTGTGCATAGCACCTTGGCTCCGGGACACTCTTGGGCGGCTGGCAAGACCTAAGACAGGCAACGGCCCACACCCCTCTGGGTCACGTGGGCCAGATTCTCCCCCAACAAACCAAAGTATCACAACTCTTCAGACACTGCCAAAGTCTGCATCTTGGCACGCCCACTAAACATGTACCTGCTAATAGATCCTATGGACGCGTTCCAAGGTTAATTATGTGCAGGATTTTGGAAACTTCAAAAACCAGGATTACTAGCCTGCGCAGTACAGCCATTCCTATTGGGCACTTTTGTGCAGAAGGAATAGAAATTAAGTGTCCCTTTCTTTCCCTTTATGTCTATTGGACAGAGGGCTCTATTAGATATTCCGTGGCTGTTTGTCTCTGTGTGACAGAGTGATGAATAGAAACACGGACCCAAAGAGGTCAAAGAAAATATTTTTTAAAAACATTGTTTCCCCGAAACATTCAGATAATGGCAGTTAAAGTGGGCAGCTGAGCCTACCTAATTTGAATTCTGGAACTCTGAAGGAGAGGCTCAAAAGCCCTGGGCTTGAATCCTACTTCAACCATGAACTTGATAATGACTTTGTTTCAATTTCCTCATCTGTCAACAAAGGTATCAGACAAAATCAGAGTGTCCTGAAGCTCCACAGAACACAAATGCTGGGAGATGTTTCTGGGAGCCTTAACATAAAAGGGTTCTTCACAAAAATAAAAAACAAAAACACAACAACAAAACCCCATAAATAGGGCTAATGTTTACATCCCTTTCTTGGAGTGTCACAGTGCTAATGGTAGCTTATTAAAGATTCTGAGATTCCTGATGCAAATAGACCTGTTATTGTTCTTCAAGCCACCATTTCCAAATTTAGTGGACCATGACATGTGACACCTTTAAACATCTTGGGAAACTGGTACAACACACTTTCAGGAATATTGGATTAAATGCTTGTGGAGGTTCCTTCTGCTGCTGGATCCCATGATCCTCTAGAGAAGGTTTCCTTTTTGCCATGTAGGTTTATGGCAGAGACACGTGCTCTGTGAACGTCTCTCTCGATTCCTCTCCCATCCGGCACCTAAGACCTCAGCACCACCCATTGCTTGGTTTGGAAATGGGAGGTAGGGAGCTCGCCATAGGAGAGGCTGCCCTCTATACTTTCTTGCAGCCAATAGGGATTGTAAAGTTTTCCTCAGAAGTCCCCAGACTACATGGAAACAGGACTTTCTGTGGAATGAGGAAAACATTTCGTGAAACTGAGACCCAGGTTTTAGATATTTCTTCCCAGTTGGTGGAGCCACCTGGCTTCATATCCCTCTCATTGCTACAGAGACTAGATTAGTTTTGAGACCCCCCTTCCCACTCCAAAATTACATGACTCCATAGAGATGAGCTGATAGAAAAAATTTTGACTTTATCATAAAATCATCAACTTATGGCTGATGTATTTAATAAGTATGTTGCTCTTACAAAATCCCCGTGGCCAAGATGGCTGCCAGGAGCAAATACACTTGTCGTTTTCCCTGTCCTCCTGAAGCCAGCCTCAACGCTGGGTGACTCTCTTAGGAAGCAGGGGCTGGAGATGACGTGGCACTTTATGCACTGATTAAGGTCACACATTTGTGCACCTGATTAAAAATAAAACATCACTCCGAAAATCGTCTGGTTGATGCTTTGGGCCACTGGGACGTCTGATTAGATGCCTGCCCAGATGATCTAATGATGGGGCAGGGATTGGAGAGTTAAATGACCAGGAAAGATAAACTGCTGACACACTAGTTTTCCCTTAAAATCCATTTCCACCATGTCACACCCTGGCGTGTGCACAAATACACACAAAATCTAAAAACACTTTCCCCTTTCCTATTGCACAAAGTCTTAACTCCTCTGGGTGACTTTTATGGCCCCCCAAAGGCTGGCTTCACTTGATTCCTTCCACTTACAATGTATTCCCCTTACTCTGGACAGTTCTGCCCTTTGCTCTCCCACAAGTTTGTCTCATCACCATTATCGCCACTGTTTAGCTCTGTGCTTTCCAGGTGTTATTTCAGGTAATTCTCAAAGCCACCCTTTGAGACAGATACTATTATTATTATCATTTTACAGTTGGGGAAACCGAGAGACAAAGAGGGTAGGTAGCTTGCCCAAGGTCACACAGCTAGGAAGAGGTACAGCGGGAATTTAAGCCCAAGCCATCCGTATCTAGAGTCATCACTCTTAACTACCAGTTTATAGAGGCTACGTTCGTCTTGTCATTTTCTCCAACTCTGATGACTGCATTGAGGTCAAGCACAAATCCCATCTCTTTCATGAAACACTCTCTCAGAGTTCTTAGCCCCCCTGTTCTGTTGCTACACCCTCTCACTCACCATCTCTGTCTCCTGTTGTGTCATGCCGATTTGTGTGTGAATGGCTTCTGATCTGACCGTGAGCCTCCTCAAGTCAGGAATCAGTCAAAGTATTACGTCTACATCTGCTACAAAGCTCTGCACAGTATTTGGTGCATGGCACGTCATGCTCAAAAAGGATCCTGTTCACAGATGAGTTCTCTGACGGCCTTAGGCAGGCACTGGACCATACTCAATCTCCCCATTCCCACAACACAGACACACCTGGTCCTGGAAGCCAAGATCCACAAGGAAAGACATGCAACCTAACAAGAAAACGTTTATCACCCATGATGTACATGACAGACACTTCAAAGTCAAGTGCGGATCCTATGAAGCAACCACTTTTCTGTCATCGTGAAGCACCTGAGGTGCTACTTTAGATCTGGCCTAGGATATGAATGGGCAGGAACCTCTTCCCTTTCAGAGGCATCTCCGGCTATGAATGGGCCACGGGCAAGGAGGAGGCAGGAGGGGGAAGAAGCCATTATGGTTTTAATGGTTTAATCCGCGGGTAGATGTTGTCAGCCTGGCCCACCTCCAGGAGCACTGAGAACCGCCAGCTCAAGCCAACACAAGCACATGCTAAGTTGATGGGCAGCGCAACAAGACGCAGATTGTATAACCGAAGGAAAGCGCCAAGCCCTCAGCAGGTTTCTGCTCCCTGGGGTCCCAGCCTGAAAGCAGTAAGTGATACAGGCACCATGTGGATGGGTTTACACACACAAATGTGGAAAGTCTGCACCTAAGGATGTGGGAAGGTGATGGAGCTGGATTTTGTTTGGCACAGGGCACCAGCCACAGATGCGTGGATTCTTTTGGGACCTGGAAAGGGGTCCCAATAATGACCTAGTGCAGCTTTCTTCTGACTGTGGCCACGAGGCTGGAGGGTGTGAGTGGCTTGCTTTGAATTCTGAGAGCCTTTGCTTTTCTGGAATTTTCTCAGTTGGGCTTTCTTCTTTAATGCCTTCAATTATCACAGTTCAAATGATTATATTCCCAGCACCTCTACCCAATAGCTGCAAAAGTTTGGCATTTCCTTTACCTACTAAAAAATGGCCTGGCAGCAGACTGAACATAAGTCTGGCTTTTCAGCTTTTTTTCTGGTGCAGCCTTTAATTTATTTTTTCCCCCTCTCTTTCTTTCTAACTGCTAGAGAAACAAGAGATTAGTGCAGATGGATGGAAATATTTTTTCCACTTCAGCATTTGCTGTCAGAACCAAGTACTGGGAAGGTGCTCAGATGGTGTCTCCGGCAGCATGAAAATTCCCAGACCCATCTTAAATTATAATCACCTGGTCCCAAAAGAAACACACAGATCAAAGAAGCCGGCTTTTTCTGAGAGCAGTTCCTCGACATGGCCCTTGCAGTTCTGTCTGAGGCTTCCCCACTCTTGTACTTTACCTTAGCCATTTCTGAGCTGTCCTCAACACGCTAGTACCCTGCTTTGGACACCATCAAATGAACACTCGGCAGCCTTAACATGTCCACCTGCCCAAACATGGATGTTGATATTCACTGATATTCACAGCCCCCAGGAGTCCTGTACTCTAACACTTGCTAGAAGGGTGATTTGGTGGCATGGTCTCTGTCTGAAGATGCTTACAGTCAAATGGGGAAAATATGAGACTTGCTCAGAAGAATTGGTAGCAAGAGATAAAGGCCAAAGAAATGGGTGAAAGTAGGTGCAACATGAATTCAAAAGAAATGAAGTGGTTACAGAAGATGGGAAAGATGGTATGGAGGTGGGGGCTTCCCTGGTGGCGCAGTGGTTGAGAGTCTGCCTGCCAATGCAGGGGACACGGGTTCGAGCCCTGGTCTGGGAAGATCCCACATGCCGCGGAGCAACTAGGCCCGTGAGCCACAATTACTGAGCCTGGGCGTCTGGAGCCTGTGCTCCGCAACAAGAGAGGCCACGATAGTGAGAGGCCCGCGCACCGTGATGAAGAGTGGCCCCCGCTCGCCGCAACTAGAGAAAGCCCTCGCACAGAAACGAAGACCCAACACAGCCGTAAATAAATTTAAAAAAATGCAAACCTTAAAAAAAAAAAAAAAAGCCCTCGCACAGAAACGAGGACCCAACACAGCCATAAATAAATTAATTAATTAAATAAATAAACCCAAAGTTAAAAAAAAAAAAAAAGATGGCATGGAAGTGATGCCATCTGTGGTCATGAAAAAGAGATAGGGTTTTAAAAGGTGAGGAGAGAGTATTCCTGGTACGAATAAATGCATCTAACAACTGCCATGGTTTCCACCACCACAGCAGCTGTAAACAGCCATCGTACTACATGCTATGCACTCAGATGACCTACATACACCATCTCATTTCACTCCCAAACTTGTAAGGTGGATACGACTATCCCTATTTCAAAGAAATGGAAGCTTTCAGAGGGTAAATGACCAGCCCCCAAATGGAAGAGCCAATGAAGTCTGATCGTAAAGTCTGAGCTCTTCATGCCCTAAGGCACGGAAGCTAGAAGTTCCACTCTGCCTGCCTGATGTGGGTGGTGGAGGGGCAGGAGAGCTTCAGAGTGCGGGTGGGGGGCGAGGCCCAGGAGGCACTGCCCACTGTGTAGAAGCAGCAGCGATGAGGAACAGTGGAGGTGGACGCTGGGAGCAAATGGTGGTAAAGGGCCAAGTTGGGAGGGAAACTTGAGAGGTTTACGTCAATTTCCCTTTAGACGTAGAGCAATTAACCATTTCTGGCTGGTGGTGGGCAGGGAGCTGGCAGCCTCTGCTTTCCGGCCCCCTGGCCTCCTGGCGGTGGTCGGCTGGTGAAGAAGAGACTGCATTTACTTGTGAGCTTCCCCTCCCGTCCCTCTGCTCCCTGCCCAGCTCACTGTGCTTACGGTACTTCCCTCAGCTTCATCCAAAGCCCTTTCTGAGTACCTTAATGTGAAAGAGTTCTTCCAGACACTACAGAACTCAGCAAGAATGGCCCACTTAGCTCCGCCAGCACGTTCTGGGAGGCTCTGACCGGCAGGTACGGACCTCAGCCCTGGTTACCACTATGAAGCTCAGACACTTATGCGTCTCAGCCGTCAGGAGGGGGATCCACCCTTTCACGGGCCTCTTCCGCTAGGATATTCAAGGGGAGGTTCATCAGTGGGTGGTTTATATCAAGTTAGTCCTCACTCCTGACTTAAGGGAATGGGAAGAAGACAAGAAAATCAAGGTGAATTTAGCACCTATTATTTGCCAGCAACACACTACCCTTGTTTTCTATGTTTTCACTCATAGAAAGCTCTTACAGCCCCGTGGGGTAGGAATGATCCCATTTAACAGTCTGGGAAACCGTAGCCCAAAAAGTCCTACTAACTTGCCCTGGTCACACAGCGTGCAAGTGGTACCCTCTAGTTTCAAATAGAAGTCCGTCTGAGTCCCACCTGGCATGGGCTTCCTATCCTGCTGAAGGCTTTCTGCAGTGTATATGGATTGTTTTCAGCAACCGTGGCATTAATATGCCCTCCTGGGTAAGAAGAGGTATGGCCTCTGGCTGAGGAGGACGGGCCTGCTTTCTTCTGGAAGCAGGGATCCCACCTTGAGTCTAATTGGCACAGATCCCAGGACTCAGGTTTGGCAGGTAGAAGGTAGGGTGGGAACCTGTGTCTGATCGCAGGAGGCTCTGGGAGCTTCCTGAGGGAATAAGCCTTGACAGCCACGGTGTTAAGGGCCAGGGCCAGGGCCAGGGTCCGAGGGGAGAGAGTCATTCAGAGCTTTCATCCAGCTCCATTCCCTGTGGCGTCATATCTGAGCCCTGAAACTAGAAGAAAAGAGCCAGGAAAAATTGCTGGGGCCTGAGGAGTGGAAGGAAGGCAGTGCTGCCTTGTAGCAAATAGGCTAAGTATCGCCAGCAGGAGTTGGGGTGTGGGGTCCTGCTGGGGCAGAATGCAGTGGCCTGAGCAGTTCGCCAGGTGCCCTTCTCAGTAACCAGGAGAAACCAGGGGAGAACATCGGTCCCTGTCTCCAGGCACTGCAGCCCTAGCAGCACAGGGCAGTGCAGATGCCGGTGTGGGAGAACAGGAAAATGGAGGCCTGGGAATGGCAGCCGGGAGGACTGGCTTCAGAAACACACCTGAGTCACCTCTGGGTGAAGCAGTTACAAGAGGGTGGGGCATAGGGCGAGGTCTTGTTGGAGCCTCCCAGGAACCATAAGTTACATTGAATTAAACCATATTAATTACACCACAAGGGTGTTCCTCAGACCAAAAGAAAGTAAGCTTCTCTCCCTCCTCCTCTCCTGGAGCAAACGTGTGAGCACTAAGTAGGAACCGGGCACAGACTGGATTTCAGAGACACTCAGAGAACTACAGGACGCTCCCTGTCGGTGAGTGTTTGCCATCTGGGGGGAGACGGTGAAGTAATTAGCAATTGTAACACAGGAGAGCGAGAGGCGGTGGGATGGTCATGCTGGTATCCACCCCTCTCAGAACAGAACGACGCCTCTCACCTTTGCGTGGCTCTCTCTGATGACCAGTGGGAAGGAGGTTCAAGACGTGAAGGAAGGTGAGCTATGTTATTATTCAGTGAGGGACAGTGGACTCCTCAGCTAGTGCTAAAGGCAACCAGACCCTTTCCCATGGACGTCTGAAAGACCGCCATGAAGTCAGCTTTCCAGGCCAGCAGGACTGACGTAGGGACCTCTTGTACTGCGCCAATTTCTGTGCCCTTTGAGCACCAGCGCAGTACCACGTCAATCACAAGTATTTGTAGTGTTCCACCTCACATCTTTGAGCCCATGCACCGCCCTTCCTTCCCAGCTTAAACTTTCAACACCCCGTCATACAGCATTCCAATAATAGGAAAGGAATAGCAAAATACCACCCTCTTCTCAGTTCTATCGCTTCTCTCACCACCGAGTATATATCCTCATGTTGTTCTGAGTGGTCGGGCACAAATCCAAATGCAGAATCAGCGATGGTCTCTGCCCACTGGGCTTAAACTCTAAGTCCCAGCGTTAAGGAAACGACTAAGTGTATAATCACGAGAGACAAAGCAAGTCTTACATGGCAAGAAGATAACATATCTGAGCGAAAGAAGGAGGTAGTCCAACATGAAGCCATTTGCCTTTGTTGTAAAACAAGACAATTCAATAAACATGATATCAAGGAGAAGGTGCCTTCTGGAGAGGGCAGAAGCCTCTTTCCCATTGATGATGTTATTAGGATTCAAGGAGAGTTGTGTCTTGATTTCTCTGTTTGCAAGAACAATTTTTTTTTTTTTTGCAAGCACTGGTTTCTCTTTTTTTCCTCCGAGACACTAATTATGCCATCCTTCCTCCCTACTCAAAACCTGAGCAATAGTTCACCCTATTTGTTCTGCCCAAAGAGGCCAGTCTATTCCCTGTTTACATTTTAGTGGTTAACATATTTGTATTCGTTTACTAGGGCTAATGTAACAAAGTACTGCAGACTGGGTAGTTAAACAACAGATATTTATTGTCTTACAGTTCTGGAGGCTAGAAGAACTATCCACTATCAAGGTGTCGGCAGGCAGGGTTGGTTCTGCCTGAGAGCTGTGAAGTATGGAACTGTTCCAGGCCTCTCTCCTTGGCTTGCAGATGGCCATCTTCTCCCTGTGTTTCCCCATGATCTCCCTCTATGTTATCTGTGTCCAAATTTCTTCTTATAAGGACACCAGTCATGCTGGATTAGAGCCCATCCTAATAATCTCTTTTTAACTTAATTACCTCTTTAAAGACCCTATCTCCAAATAATGTCTCATTCTGCAGTACTGGGAATTAGTACTTCAACATATGGATTTTGGGGGGTACACAATTCAGGCCATAACAATATTCTGTAGAGATGGCTTTCTGATACGTTTCTGGAAGGCGATTCTTACCTCCTCAACTAGTTTGCAAGTTCCACCAACATCATTCATTTCCATTTTCGCAAAACTTAACAGTGAGTTAACACAAAAATTGTAAGCTCCACGAAAACCATAATTCGAAAAGATACATGCACCCCAATGTTCATTGCAGCACTATTTACGATAGTCAAGACATGGAAGTACCTAAGCGTCCATTGACAGAGGAATGGATAAAGAAGATGTGGTACATATGTACAATGGAATATTACTCAGCCATAAAAAAGAATAATGCCATTTGCAACAACATGGATGGACCTAGAGATTATTATACTAAGCGAAGTTAAGTATCAAATATCATATGATATCACTTATATGTGGAATCTAAAAAAATGATACAAATGAACTTATTTACAAAACAGAAACAGACTCACAGACATAGAAAACAAACTTACGGTTACCAAAGGGGAAAGGTGGGGGGGGGAGGGATAAATTAGGAGGTTGTGATGAACATAATACACACTGCTATATAGATAATGATAGCCAACAAGGACCTACTGTATGGCACAGGGAACTCTACTCAGTACTCGGTAATAAACTACATGGGAAAAAAATCTGAAAAAGAATAGAGATATGTATTGTATAAATGAATCACTTTCCTATACACCTGAAACACAACACTGTAAATCAACTATACTCCAATACAACATAAGAGTTAAAAAAAAGAAAAAAATTTTGTGGTCTCCATGAGAGAAGAGATTGTGCCTGTCTTATTAAGCACTATTTACTCCTAGAACAGTATCTGGCACCATGTAGGAATGCATTAAATACTAGATGAATGAATAAAGGACCAGGAAGTTCCACACTGGGAATTACATCCCTCTGACTTTCCCAAGACTTACCTTGCCTTTAGGGAACAATCTTAATGTTGGCTTTCAGTGTAAAAGGAAATACTTCTGTATTTCTGGTAAACCTGGTAACTTCTAAATATGTTGCATCAGCCACGGAAATAAACACATGCTAGCAATCCATCAGGCAGTCAGAAATACTCTTTGAGTGTGAATGAATAACATTCTGATTATGTAGTTCACCAAGGAAGTCAGTCCAGCTCAGCGCCAGTTTTCACCGGGTCAAGGCCAATCTGGGCACTTAGGACTGAGGTCTGTCCTCTCAACTACCATGATGTTTCTGCAGGCCCATGCATTCCAGGTCATACCTTTAGAATATTCCACTCATTCTTCTGTCATCTCAGCAGAATTACCTTGGAAATACTCTGACACAATGAATTACACAGAATGACCTTCCATGGGTCCAATCTGAGCCACCTACACATCTTCTATAGGGCATGCCTATGGATTCCAATCACTAGCAGGAACTCAAGTGAAGAATCTCTCAACCCCATCATTACTTAAGGTCCTTGCTACTTGAGTAACTACATCTTCAGTAGATTATTTTTTTAAAGAGTATAACGTATAATTATTGATATAAATATGCATATGTATTTCTGCATGGACAGATGTAGCTATATTTATATGCATGTGTTTGTAAATACATGTTTTAATGTTCTACGTGTTCTTTGCAGCATCTGCCTTCATCACCCCCACCCCAAAATTTCCCATCAAGAGAGGCAAAGGAATTGAGAATCAACATCCACAAAATGTGTCACCAACAAATGGAGCTAGAAGAGGCAGCAGCAGGTACAGCAAAGAACCCAAGTCCCCGGTTACGTCAATCACTATGACATGCTCCCAGCTCCATCCAATATGACGGGTGGGCCTGTAATTTGTTGTTGCTGTTATTCTGGCACACATTTGCAGAAACAAACTCGTTCATGGTTCCCCTGCTGAAAGCTCAACCATCCGAGTGCCACAGGAAACAGACTTTGGCATTTTAGCTGCTCACAGACTGGATCATCCATGAAAGTTTAATTTTCTAAAAATATTCAGTGAGGTGCTTTTCCTGAATGAAAATATTCAGTGAGGTGCTTTTCCTGAATGAGATGGTTTCTGGCTCATCAACATATTTATGCTAGTAAATAGGAAGAGGATCGGTAAGTCAGGAATCTAATCAGCTATCATCCAGTCCATCTGGTTTAATTAGAGAGCCCAGCAGCTCTCCCTTAAAGGCAGAGGTGATTCTGATGTGGTTTCAAACGCTTGCTATGTTCCCTGCCTCCACAGAGCCCCTTATCAAATTCCCATCACGGAACAACTTGAGACGTGTCACTGCATGCCTCTATAGGGCATGCAAATGGCAGTAAATGTGGCCTAGGGGAACACCACGAAACACCACGCTCCGACATTCATTTGATAAGCATCGATTAATTAAGCATGCATTGGTGCCTACTCTGTGCCAGGGACTGCGTGAATGATACTTGGACCAGCTCTGGTGGGGGTGACAAACGTGTCATAAGATGATTTCTAAACCCTGAAGTGTACCCTAAGACAGTGAGGCAGCCCCAGGGGTGGGACCCGATGAGGGTCTGACCTGACTCTGTGTGCATAATTGGAAGCAAGTATGTACAGAAGAGTGAGGAAGTTTCTTGACCAACGGTTCTTAAACTTAACCATGAACCAAAAGCACTTGGAGGGCTTGTTCAAGTACAGATTGCTGGGCCCTACCCTCGGATTTTCTGATTCAGGAGGTCTGGAGTAGGGCCAAAGAATCTTTGTTTCTAACAAGCTTCCCACTGATTCCAATTCTGCCCGTTCAGGGACCGTGTTTTGAGAAAAGGCCAGCGGTTCTCAGCCCGGGCTCACACTGGAATCACCGGGAATTTCAACAGCTCCTGAATGCTGGGTCTCCCCGCTAGAGACTGTCTTAATGGGTTTGGTGTGCAAACTGGATATCAGGGCTTTTGAGCATTTGTATTTTAAGAATTTCAAAACTTACAGAAAAGTTACAATTATTGTACAAATAGCTTTTTTTTTTTTTTTTACTGAACCATTTGGAAGGAATTGTTGACATTGTCCCACTACTCCCTTCTTTGTAGTGTGTATTTTCTTCCAAACAAGAATATTCTCCTAGCTAAAATGCAGTATTCAAAATCAAAAAATCCACACTGATGTATTATGATCATTCAAGTTTTGCCAAATGTTCAAATAAAAATTTTTTCTTTTATCGCAAAAGGACCTAGTTCAGATTACATGTTGCCTTTAGTTGTCATGTCCCTGTTTAGTCGCCTTTATTCTGGAAAAGTTCCTCAGTCTTTCGTGAACTTTTATACCTTTGACAATTTTGAAGATTATGAGCCAGTTATTTTGTAGAAATGTCGCTCAATTTTGGGTTGTCTGACGTTTCCTCGTGACGGGACCCAGGTTACGCATCTTCGCGGGGTGATTACAGTTGTGACATGGTGCCACCTTCTTTTTTTAAAAAAATTTATTTAATTAATTAATTTATCTTTGGCTGTGTTGGGTCTTCGTTGCTGTGCGCGGGCTTTCTCTAGTTGTCGTGAGCAGGGGCTACTCTTCATTGAGGTGCACAAGCTTCTCACTGCGGTGGCTTCTCTTGTTGCAGAGCACAGGCTCTAGGCGCATAGGCTTCAGTAGTTGTGGCACGTGGGTTCAGCAGTTGTGGCTCACAGGCTCTAGAGCACAGGCTCACTAGTTGTGGTGCACGGGCTTAGCTGCTCCGTGGCATGTGGGATCTTCCCGGATCAGGGCTCGAACCCGTGTCCCCTGCATTGGCAGGCAGATTCTTAGCCACTGTGCCACCAGGGAAGCCTGACATGGTGCCTTCTTATTGTAACCTACGAGGTGGCACCTGGTTTCTCTTTGCCCCAATACTGATGATGTTCACTTTGGTCTCGTGCTTAAGGGGGTGATTGCCAGGCTTCTCCACTGTAAGTTTACTCATTTTCCTTTTGTAATTAATCAGTCCTTTGTGAGGAGGTACTTTGAAATTATGTAAATATCCTGCTTATCATCAAACTTTCAATTTACTCCTTAAGGTAATTTACACCAGCATGAACTCATGGTTTCTTATTTTGTTCAGTAGGTTATACTCTGTTACTATCATTATTTGTTTGCAGCCAGTGGGAGCCCTTCAACCTGGCTCTGATTCCTGGTTTTTCTAAAGCTTGCCAGGCAATTCTAACGTGAGGCCAAGGTTGAGAACCACTTCTGTAGGTAGAGCAAAGTATCATATTCAGAGGACCGAAGACAATGAGCACTGCTTCAGGAAAACGCAAGGTTTCAGTATGGCTGGCGGGTAGGATGGAGATGGGGGTGGCAAGAGATTCAGTGTTTAGGGTTCATTTGGGCCCAGACTACCCCAACATCATCATCTCCAACAATGAGGTCCTACCCCTCCGAGCACACAAGGCCGTAACCCCACACACCACGGAAGTGCTGCCTCGCAGTTAAGAGCATGGACTTCAGGGCAAGGGGCTCTAAGTTCCTGCTCCGACACTTCCTAGCTGTGCAACCTTAAGCTCATTACTTACTATGGACTGAAATCCATACGCTGAAGCCCTCACCTCCAGGGTAGCAGTATTTAGACATGGGGCCCCTAAGGAAGTAAAGTCAAATGTAGCCCCAAGGGTGGGGCCCTGATCCTAGGGGACAGCGTCATTATAAGAAGAGACACCAGAGCTCTCTGTCTCCCACCTGACCCCCCAACCATGCTCCTGCACAAAAAGGAGGACATGTGAGCACTCAGCAAGATGACTGCCATCTATGAACCAAAAAAGAAGCCTCAGAATGAAATCTACCCTGATGGCACCTTGATCTTGGACGCTGAGCCTCCAGAACAGTGAGAAAGTAAATTCCTGTTAAGTCACCCAGTCTATGGTGTTTTGTTATGGTAGCTGTAGCAAACTTATCTGACCCTAAGTCTGCTTCCCACCTAAAAAACAGATACTAATGGTCCTACCTGCTGGAGGTCTGATGAGGTTTAGCTGGGAAGAAAACATCAAGTACTTAGCATGGCACTGGCCCTGAGTACTTCTATTACCTGACTCATCCTCAGCCACACCCGGCACATTCCCACTTCCCTGCCTTTGTTCATGATCAGGTCAGTCCGACAAACACCGTCTGAGCAGGTCCCTGCTGTGTGCCAGCACTATACTAGGCCTGGGGTTACAGAATACAACAAGGCACTGCCTCAGGTCCGAAGCCAAGAGTGAAAGGCTGCCCACTGTTGCCCTAGGTTAGGAGTTGTTTCAAATTCCATCTGTAGTAAAGGGACTGATTCACCAGAGGAAATACGAACTTGGTTTGGAACCTGTCTTAAGGCCTTGGGCTGCTGAGAAAATGAGTGAGTCATACGATGAGACAATCCTCCAGAGTCTCCCTTGGTTTCCTTATATTCATATGGTAACGAAGTTTTCCCCCAGCTTACCAGTAACTGGCTCAAGGCCTGCAAACTAACAGAGGTCTTTTTTTTTTCTCCCTTGCCTGTCAAAGAGATTTTTTTTTCCCCTCCGTGTTGGTCTGAGGTACTAGATAACGACACTCTGAAGAGAAAGCAACTTTAAACCAACTAAGCAAAAGTGGAAAGGCCTTGCTGTGTTCCACTGAAATTCAGATGGGAGGACAGAAAAATTCCTGAGGCACAAGCAAACATGACTTAAAGCAAGGGTCCAAGTGACTCATGTTGGAAAAACCATGATTATAACTTTATACCTCCTCTGGGGGTATAAACAGAGGAGTAACTATTTTAATTTTTTAATTTTTATTTTTTGAGGAGAACTAAATTAGGATGAAGGAGTCAAAATAAGTTTGATGGGATAAAATCTTTAGAGTCCAAAATGCACCCAAAGTTCACATTTAAGCATTGAAAGGAAGTCATGCATTAGAGGAGCCCAGCTTTGGCTCAGGTATTTTCACAGAAGGCCCCTCCTCTGATCTCCTCTAACACTCCATGTGTATCTCCCTTACTGCTTTTTCCTGATTTCCTCCTGGAATTGAGAGTTTTTGAGTGTAAGCCCTACTGGATAGTGATGACCTTAAGAAAGGGATCCTCGCTGGTCTGCACTTCCCCCTCCTGACTTCGTGCTCCCCTGACTGCAGTGGGAGGGTGGACACATCAGCAGGGTGGGGGGGAGCAGACGTCCACCATTCAGCCTGGGACTGGGACACCCTGGGCTTTCTACTTTCTGCTGGAAATCCCCACTCTCCGTGCTTTTTCTTAATATCTTCGTGGTTCTTTTCCTCGTTCCATTGCAGTCCTTCAATTTTTCTCTCCTCTTTTATCATCCTTGACCTCAGAACTAGCCTTTCTATTTATAGCCACCGAGCTCCCTCTTCTTCCTTCCTTAAAGCATTTCTGCAAACCCCTTAAAGCTCTTCTACAAATATGAATGGTGGATTAAAGACCCTGAGGAGGCTTTCACCAAGGAGTCACGTTCTCCTTTCTTGAAGCCAGTAAGAACTTTCAGGAGAGACAAGTATGGGTCCTTCAGTTCATAGACAGGACTTGCTCACGTTGGGCCGGCAAGAGGGCATGGAGCTCCTGGCACTGCCCCTCCCACCACTGGGGAGCCCGCGCCAGGGCAGAGGTTTTCAAACTGGGTTCCCTGGAACCTGAAGCTTCCTTGGTGGTAGCCTCTAGGCCAAGGAGGAGAACAGGAAGGGCAGGAGAGAAGAGTGGACAGGGGTCATGCCTCCCATTCATACTTCAAACACAGACGCTCCGCTTTTATCTGCCTCACAAATTGGGCTTCTTTAAAAGATTCCAGTGGAAATAAAAATGGTTCTGGTGCTAAAATATTTTGCGAGCCACTGGAAGAGTGGGAAAGCATACAGCCAGACAGATTGGTTGAATGGTGACATATCTTTCTTTTAAGGGTAGGTGGAATCTGCATATTGGAAACAGCCAAAGGCCACCTGGAGCCAAGGCTGGTGAAAAGATATGTGAGCACAAAGAATAAAAAAGCAGACTGTGGCCATAATATAAAAACACTGTACATGTGTGTGGCTCATGAAGTGTTCCCGGGAGAACCTGGGAACCCCAAGCAAGCATTTATGACACTGTTGGAACAAGTACATAAATCGACCCTATAAGTGTGTGTGTGTGTATGTTTAGTCTCACTGCTTTAAAATCAAAGTCCAGAATTTTTCTAGTTAGTCTTTGGGGAAACAAGGCCTCAGAGTGTTTAGCCTGGGTTCAAATGCTGCTCCAAAAGTTACAGGTTGTGTGACTTCAGAAAAATCCTTTAACCTCTCTAAACTCAGTTTCCTCATCTGTAAAGTGGAAATAATAAAATTACTTACTTTATAGGTTTTTTTGTGTTTTTTTGGTGGAGATTTAAATGTGGTAAAACGTGTTAATCCCTCAGTCTAGGGCCAGGCATAGGATAAGTTCTCCTAATATTTGTTGCTCTTGCCATTATTGTTATTATTATTGTCATCATTATACTCTGACCTGAGGATTCTCCATCATACCTGACCAGCTTTCTCAAGAATCCTCATCTCTCTTCAGATAAGAGATGGTGTCCTGCTTTCACTGATTAAAAAGCATCAAAAACTGAGGCAGCTTTGCTAAATCATCACTTGACTCATAGGAAATCTGGGATTAGAACTCAAAAGTAGAGGCAGTTTGGGCAGCTGGGCATGGGGAGGACACAAATTAAAGCCCTACCCGCCTTGTCTCAGTGGGTGGAGACATGAAAGAGCCATCAGGAAGGTTCTGGAAAGGAATATGGAAGATGCCAAAACATGAGAGAATTCTAGAATCACAGGTTCACTGAATGTCAGAGCAAGATCTGTGAGAACCCTCTTTCCAGTCCACACAACAGTGTGACCCAGAGAGGTGAGATTACTTGCCTAAGGCAACACAGCTCACTGGTGGAAGAGCAGGATAAAAGCTTCTGCCTCCCGTTTCAGGGGCCACTGACTTTTCCCTGCCACCTGCCCAGTTCTACTCAGAGCAGGGTCTGTGTGAGCTGCCAGGGCCTGTGAGGGATGAGCAGGGAAGGCTGGGCAGCCTTGGCCTGCTGCTCTGAAAACGCTCTGATTTTTCAAGTGTGCGGCCTCAAAGCGCAGCCTGCAGTTCTCCTGTCTCACCTTCTACTAAAAACGTTCACTCTGAAACTTGTAACAGCAGTGACCTCTGACAGACTGGCACGTCCCAGCTGTTAACATTCTTCTGCTTACAACAGAAGTTGCCCTTAAGACCCTTGAAGCCAGGCCCGGGGAGGGGGTGACCCTGTCAGGGCCGGGCCTCAGGAAGAACAAAGAGCAAAGTCACCTTGGCTCTGAAGGTCTGGAAACCACTGGCCACTCAGTCCAGCTTCCTGTATCCTCTCCATCTTGTAACTGTGTGTTGCAGATGTGAGACGTTACCTCTGGCCTGTCCAGAGAGACCCTTCTGCGTGGAACCCCTATCAGCAATCAGCAATAGGGGCCGTTTTAAAGGGGACTTATTCTAGCCACCCCTACCTGCAGGACACTGCATTTCACACGACTTTTCACTGATTTCCTTTAGCTAACGTGCTGCTCCTTGAGTCCCAGGGCTAAGTGACCCAGATGAAGACCCCTATGGAGAAAGTCTGTGGACAACCTGGGAGGATTATGCCCACAGCCTGACTCCCATGGAGCCCCCCCCAGAAGGGAGCATCAGTTCCCCATGACTCACCCGAAGCCTCTCATGAGCTTGGGTTATTTCACATCCTTCCAGGCTTCAAGGTGGGTGCGGTAGGAAGCATGGCAATGGTACCATAACTGAACCCCAGAGCAGCTCTCTCGACCAGCTCCCCTTTGCCAGCTCATGTGGATCAAGTTGTTCCACTCCTCGAGTTCCTTATCTATAAACTGGGAAAAATATCTGCCTCGCCTACCTCTCCCCTTTACACAGCCACCAGGAGATTGTGGACAGAGGGCTATGTCCTGCTAAGGAAAGTGTTCCTACCCCCTTGGGTAGCAGGGAAGTTATTCACTCTGTGCTTTATCTTTGTGGCTCCTGAGTTATCAGGACCCTTGAGAGTCAAAATATGTGAGAAATATAGCCCTCTGAAGGCCACATTCATTCCACGTGAACTGCACCTCTTCTCTGTCCCAGGTTCTGTGCAAGGACACGGGTAGAGAGAAATCCCACACCAGGCCCCCAAGGAGCCTACAGATCAGCGGCAGCATTGTGCGACTTAAACGCCATGTCTCACCATACGACAACCTCCCCTCCTAGCCCGGGCCCGAGGGGACCAAGGGACCAGGCCCATTTTTCTGGAGGAGGGGAACGTCGAAGGTAATTTGAGATTTGCCTGGATTCAGCCAGTGAAGAATGGGAGGTGGCCGTCCTAGGCATTAGGAAGAGGGTGGGAAAGGCAGGCCTGTCTGGACAAGGTGCAGCTGGTGTTTCATGGCTGGGCTGGGTGAATGAGTGTGGGCCTGGAGATTGCAGGCCAGAGAGATGCGCCAGGGCCAGCCTGCAGGCAGCCCTGAATCTGTGGGGCTGAGGGGAGTGAGGGGAGGGGCAGGGGCAGTGGGATTTCAACAAGGGGGGTATCACTCTGCGGGGAGAGGGGACGGAGGAAGGGGGCAGGGCAGGGTGAGCACGGATGCTGCCTGTGGGTGCCCCTTGGAAGCTACTGCCCTGATCTGGGCAAGGAGCAAGGAGGCCTCAACAATGCAACCTATCACGGCATACAGCATGAAGGCAGGCAGACGTCAAGTCAGGTCTGAAAAGAGAAAGTGGGCAAACCAAGCGGTGGATTCCTGTTCCTACATCACCTGGCCTGTCAAGTCCCTTCCAGGCTAAGTCCTACCACTGTCATGGCATCTTCCTGGGTTTGTCAAACAGATTCTTACAGACCTTCCAGAAGGAGGCCACTTCCAGTTTGCACTACTCAAAGGACGGTAAGGAAAGCCGACCCCACAGCTCATGATGAAAACCGCTGAAATAAACCTGTGGGACCACATTCTGGACATGAGGACTGCATGGAATCTGGGCCACCTGTAATGAAACACCCTCCATAGCCAGGCTAAGCTGTATTATGGGGCAAACTCGCTCTCATCTAGGAAGTAGGGAGGAGAACGCCTATGTCTAAGAACTTGGAGGATTAAAAGAGTGAATGGATGAAAAATAACTAAGACAGTGCCAGGCGGGTGCTGAAAATGTGGCCTCTATCATAGTTCCCTGGTGCTTACATGGCTGGCATGTGCCCCCTCTTAATTCAAAGCTGCCACCACCACTGATCAACACACACACACACCCCTAACTCAGTTTCCACTTTCAGCCAACAGTTAGGACCTGGCAGTCTGCGAGGTTTTCTGGCGTGGGGCCTTTTCAGAGAGCTTTGACTCCCACAGTGCAGCTGGTCTGGGTGATGGGATCAGTTGGAAGGACTCAGGTAATCCCTCCTTCTTTACGGTACTTTCTGATCACTGAGCAGGTAATCCACAACCCAGCCCAGGGAGGTAGAGTGCAGGATCGCCATTCCACTAACGAGATTGCTGAGCTGTGGCTCTCGGCATGGGATGGGCCAGGTGGGAGCTTGGTTGTGGCATGGGGCCAGGCGGCGGGGGGCAGAATTATCATCCTCGGTTACCTGAGCCCCCTGGACAGCAAAAACCCCTTCAGGGCTCAGTACCTTGGACCCTCTGGATTTTCACCCAACACTTCTGCAAATTTCTTTCCTTTTAAGACTCCAACTCCCCACCCCCAGTAAAACAGAAGCTGAGTAGATAGGGGATCAATTCCTACTCCAGTAGAAGGGCTACTAAATGGAAACAACGTGACCATTTCTGAGCCTCAGGTTCCTCATTTATAAAATGAGGGAGGCAGATGAAATAATCCCAAAGTGTCTCCAGACAAATGCAGATCAGAACAGAGCTAAATGAAGATGGATTCTTTCACATCCCCCCCATTCTGCTTGTGTCTGAACAGCCCAGGCCCGCCAACATCTGCACGCACAGTTCAAATTGGCCAATTTGATCTGACCACGTGGATGTTCTCACATACACCAGCTGATGATGGAGAGAGAAATGTGAGCAAAGCAGCCCAGGCTAAGCCCAAAGCCCTGATTTAGATCCAGAACAGGAAAAGGGGTGACAATCTCAGGAGGAGACCCTCGACAGGCACCTTTCAGCCATTAGAAGACCTTCACCCTTCCTGCCTCCACGGAAATCCTGGCCCCAGTGAGCTGGGATTACAGGGGGCTGCACTGAAGCCACTGCTTCCCGCTGAGGAGGGAGGAAGCCACACAGCTCAGCACCACCACCTGCTGCAGGAGGAGGAACAGCAGCACAGCTATTACCTCGGAAGCAATCCTCCCTCCCACTCCAAGTACTTTCTGAGTATCCAGCCCATGCCTGGAAATAAACGTCACCTCTGCTCAGGTGGCCATACATCCTGGGTTGCCCATGACAGTCTGGTTTATGCCTGTTGTACGAGCATCCCATATGGTTAGTGCCCACTTTCATGACCAAAGAGTCCCATATGGACAATAAATAAGGTGGTTACAGGTTCTACCAAGTTGTTTTCAAAATGTGTTAGAGGGAAGGAGAAGAGGCTATAGAACCATCAATGATTAAATTCTAAGATTACTTTCCCAAGACCAGGAAGACTGGAAGTTTTTGCCCATAGAAGTTATTATATATTTAGTTCAAGGAAGAGATGGGGAGGGGATATTAAACATAATTTAGTGTTATAAGATATATAAGCAAGAATGGTATTCTGTAGCCTTTTTAAAAAACAAATGTCAGTTGTCAGCTTAACAAAGCACCCTGTATTTAACAATATTGTGTTAAAACCAAATGTTTATCCATACTCATTTAAAATATTCTTCTATGAAAAGAAAGGTTTTGTTTTTTAAATGAGAAAATTCATATAACATAAAATTCACCATTTAAACCATTTTAAAGTAAACAATTCTGTAGTTTTTAGTATTTTAAAGTTTTATACAACTACCAAACTAACTCTAGACCATATCCATGACCCCAAAAAGACCTATAGCTGTTAGCAGACAGTCCCAATTTCCCTCTCCCTCCATCCCCTGGCAAGCACTAATTGACTTTCTGTATCTATGGTTTTGCCTATTCTGGACATTTCATATAGACAGAACCATATAATATGTGCCATGTCAAGTCTGTTTTTTTTTTCCCTCTGAGCATAATGTGTTCCAGGTTCACCCGAGTTGTACCATGTAGCTGTACTTCATTCCTTTTTATAGCTGAATAATATTCCATTGTAGGGATACACCACTTTTTGTTTATCCATTCATCAATTGATGGACACTGGGTTTGTTTTTCTTCCTTTGCTATTATGAGTAATGTTGCTATGAAGATTCATGTACCAATTTTTGTCTGAACATGTTTCCACTTATCTTAGGTATATACCAGCAGTGGAATTATTGGGTCAAACGGTAATTCTGTTTAATTTTTTGAGGTACTGCCAAGCTGTCTTCTACAGAGGTTGGGTCATTCATTTTACATTCACACCAGAAATGTATGAGGGTTCCAATTACTCCATATCCTCTGTGGCCATTTGTAGTATCTCCTTTGGAGAAATGGTAGTCATATCCTTTGCTCATTTTATTTTTTTGATTTGGTTGTTTATCGTTTATTGTTGAGTTACATTAGTTCTCACATATTTTGGATAGCAGATCCTTTTGAGATATATGATTTGCAAATAATTTCTCCTATTCTGTGAGTTGTTTTTCACTTTCTTGATAGTATCTTTCGATGCACAAAAGGTCTTAATTTTGATGAAGTCTTATTAGTTATTTTTTCTTTTGTTGTCTGTACTTTTGGAGACATAGTTAAGAAACCAATGCCTCATCCAAAGTCATGAGATTTATATGTATGTTTCCTTTCTGAGAGTTTTATAGTTTTCTCTCTTACATGTAAGTCTTTTTTTTTTTTTTTTTGATGTGGACCATTTTTAAAGTTTTTATTGAATTTGTTACAATATTGTTTCTGTTTTATGTTTTGGTTTTTTGACCCTGAGACATGTGGGATCTTAGCTCCCCGACCAGGGATCAAACCCACACCCCCTGCACTGGAAGGTGAAGTCTCAACCACTGGACCGCCAGGGAAGTCCCATCTTACATATAAGTCTTGATGCATTTTTTTTTGGACATAGTGTGAGGTAAGCGTCCAGTTTCATTCTTTTGCATGTGGCTATCCAGTTATCCCAGCAACATTTGTTCAGACTATTAACAATTTAACCAGTTGTTAAAAATCAACTGGTCAAATGTACGTGTATGAATTTATTTTTGGACCCTCAATTCTATTCCATTGGTCTATATGTCTATCCTTATGCCAGTATCAACCTGTTTTTATTACTGTAGCTTTGCAATAAATTTTGAAATTGGGAAGTGTGAGTCTTCCAACTTTGTCTTTCTTTGTCAAGAATGTTTTGGCTGTGCAGTGTCCTTTGTATTACCATATGAATTTTAGGATCGGCTTGTCTATTTCTGAAAAAAAAAAAAAGTTGGAATTTGATAGGGATTGCACTGAATCTGTAAATGACTTTGGGGAGTACTGCTACCTTAACAGTACTGGGCCTTCTACTCCATGAACACAGGATATCTTTATTTTAAAACTCTTTTGGGGCTTCCCTAGTGGCGCAGTGGTTGAGAATCTGCCTGCCAATGCAGGGGACACGGGTTCGAGCCCTGGTCTGGGAAGATCCCACATGCCACGGAGCAACTAGGCCCGTGAGCCACAATTACTGAGCCTGCGCGTCTGGAGCCTGTGCTCCGCAACAAGAGAGGCCGCAACAGTGAGAGGCCCGTGCACCGCGATGAAGAGTGGTCCCCGCTTGCCACAACTAGAGAAAGCCCTCGCACAGAAATGAAGACCCAACACAGTCATAAAAATAAATAATAAATAAATTAAAAAAACAACAACAACAAAAAAAAACTCTTTTGTAGTTCTCAGTATACAAGACTTTCAACTTCCTTGGTTAAATTTATTTCTAAGTATTTCTTACCTTTGATGCTATTTTAAGTGTAATGGTTTTTACATTTCATGTTTGGATTATTCAGTGCAAGTGTACAGAAAAACAACTGATTTCTGTACACTGATTTTGTATCCTGCAACATTGCCAAGCTCAACTATTAGCTCTAATTGTGTGTGTGTGTGTGTTCTTCATGGTTTTATATGTGTAAGATTATGCCATCTGTTAATATAGATAGTTTTAACTTCCTCCTTCTAATCTAGATGCTTTCTATTAAAAAAAATTTTTTTTGGCCTATTTTTCCTGGCTAAAATTTCCAGTACAATGTTGAATAAAAGTGGTGAGAGCAGACATCCATGTCTTGTTTCTGATCTTACAAGGAAAGCTTTCAGTCAGTATGATTTTAAGTGTGGGCATTTCACAGATATCCTCTATCATGTTGAGGAAGTTTTCTTCTATTTCTATATAGTTTGTTGAATATTTTTAGCTTGAAAAGATGTTGGATTTGGTCAAATGTCTCTTCTGCATCTACTCAAATTATTGTGTAGGTTCTTTTCCTTTATTCTATAATATTGTGTATTATATTGATTAACTTGGTATGTTCAACCAACCTTGCATTCTTGGGATAAATTAGACTTAGTCATGGTGCTCAACACTTCTAACGTGCTGCTGGATTCACCTTGCTAGTATTCTGTTGAGAATTTTTACATACATATTCATAAAAGGCATTGGGCTACCGTTCTTTTTTCTTGTGGTGTCTTTGGTTTTGGTATCAGGGTAGTACTGGCCTCATAGAATGAGTTATGAAGTGCTCTTTCCTCTTCAATTTTTTGAAAGATTTTGAGAAGGAAAGATGTTAATTCTTATTTGAATTAAATGTTTGGTAGACTTCATCGATGAATTTATCTGGTCCTGGGCTTTCGCTTCATTGAAAGCTTTTTGATTACTAACTCTATCCATTTGTTTTAAGTCTGTTCATATTTTCTATTTTTCTTGAGTCAGTTTTTGTAGCTTGTGTTTCTAGACATTTGTCCATTTCATCTATTCCAGTTTGTTGACAAACAATTGTTCACTGTATTCTCTTACAATCCTTTTATTTCTATAAAATTGGTATTAATGTCTCCTCATTCATTCCTGATTTTAGTCAACTCTGTTTTTTCTTGGTCAACATCTGTTAAAGGTTTCTCAATTTTGTTGATCTTCTCAAATAACAAACTTTTGGTTTTGTTTTTTCTATTGTTTTCTATTCTCTGTTTCATTTCTCTGCAGTTTAATCTTTGTTTTTCCTTCCTTCTGCTTGCTGTGGGATTAGTTTGCTCCTCTTTTTCTAGTTACTTAAGGTGGGGGTTAGGTTATTGATTTCTTTTTTCCTTTTTTCAATGTAGGTCAGGTGTCCTACTGACAAACTGTCTCAATTTTTACCTGGGAATGTTTTAATTTCTCCTTCATTTCTGAAAAATAGTTTTGTCAGGTACAAGATTCTTGGTTGACAGTATTTTTCATTTACCACTTTGAATATGATCCCAACGCTTTGGCCTCCATGGGTTGTGACAAGAAATCAGCTGTTAATCTTATTGAGAATACCTTATATAGACTAGAACACTGCTTCTCTCTTGCTGCTTTCAAGATTCTCCATTTGTCTTTGGTTTCCGATGGTTTGATTATGATGTGTCTCAGTTGTGGATATCTTTGAGTTTATCTCACTTGGAGTTCACTGAGCTTCTTGTATGTGTCGACAGATTTTTAAAAAATCAAAATGGGGGAGTTTCAACATTATTTCTTCAAAACACCTTTCTGCTCTTTTCTCTCCTCTTCTTCTAGTACTCCCCTTATGGGTATATTGATATGCTTGATGGCCTTTGGCCTCCTAGGCTCTGCTCATTTTCTTCATTCTTTTTTCTCCTTGTTCCTCTGGCTAGAAGATCTCAATTGACCTATTTCAAGTTCACTGATCTTTCTTTGGTCTGATCAAATCTATTGTTGAGCCTCTCTAATACATTTTTCTTTCACAGTTACTGAATTTTCAACTCCAGAATTTCTATTTGGTTGCCTCTAAATGTTTTAGACCATGCCCCTTGGAGAGTGGCTTAGTACTAGGCAAGCTCCTAGTCAGGAGAGAGAAAGATATTCCTTCCAGAGAGCCACCAGACAGACCAAATAAAAATTCTTTGTGAATGAGGTCCATTCTGCCCCCTCAGGCACCTGCACTGAGAGTGTGGACTGCTATTTTCAAGGCTGCTGCTGAGTTAGAGAGTGGGGAACCCATCCTTAACTTAAAGTAAGTTAAATTAAGACACCACCAAGTTTGCTCTTTTTATTAAGAACCAGCTGTTTGTATTTTAAAAAATAAACACTCCCCAGATTACTGCAAGCCTTTGGTTAGATTCCAGAGTTTTGAAAGGTTGATTCTGATAGTTTTTGCCGCATTTTTTTTCTTGCTTTTATGGAGAGATGGACATATAAAATTCCTTGCTTTACCATTTTCTCTGATGTCCCCTGCTTTGTTTTTTCCCCCTCTTATTAATGTGAGAGTGTCTACTTCTTCCGGGTCTCACAGAAAGCCAGCTACCTTTATAGTCCTTGGAGAAGACTGAAGAGTGGGGCTTGGGGGTTTCTGCAAAGCAGTATTTTTGTCTGTTTGTTTTGTATATTACATAGCAAAATTGTAACTGCTGTATTTTTCTTCCCAAGCACTCCTGGATCTTGAACACACTGAGGATAATAATAAAAACTTTTTGAGCATATGTTAGCAGTACAAGAACCAAGATGTGGAAAATATGCTCATGTATGGAGTTTCTCACATGCAATTATTTCCTGATCTAGTTTTTAAGAATATACAGCACTCTGATTGAGTAATAATAATTAGCAAGATGGTTATATTACTTTAGATTTTTAAAACATTACACTTTCCTTAAAATCTAGGTTGAAACAATTGAATATTTGGAGTATAATATTAAGAAAAAGAGGTTGAAAACAGCAAGTTCTAAAAATATTTTTGTTTTTAAAAAGAACAAGGAATGATAATAATAGCAATTCAATGATATTACTGATAGTGCTAATTATTTTTAAGAGTTAGTGTTATCGTCATCGTCATTATTATAATTACTAATAACAATTATCTACTTATGAGTCTTACTAGAAAGAGTAGGGGGATGTGGATACAGAAATATGTACTGTGTAACGTCTGTCCACAAGTAGTTTACACAACATAGAAGGTAACACATGCAAAAATAAAGAGGCACTGCATGTAATAACCAGTGCTACTTACTCAAAGTACAGTTCATGGTTCAGAACTGATCTATAAGCTTGTTGTTACCGGTTTGAGACAAGATAAATACAGAAATTGAGAGTAGTGTTTAGAAACTTACAATACTTTGAGAATGTGGTATATCCCTTCCAAAATGAAAAGTGTTGACTATGGAATTTAGTAATAAAAATCTAGGCTTGTATTTTACATGTCTTTTTTCTTTTTTCATTTTTCTGGTAATTCATTTTTATTGGGTTTTTTTTTTTGATGTGTTTTCTTTTTAAACAAAATTATTAGTCTGCAATAAATTAGAGGAAGGGAGAAACAAGTACTTCACTACAGAAAGTTTGAGAAATGCTAGTTTAGACAATCTGTACTACTTGGTTTGGGAAATGAAAGGTTTGGGCAACATTTACTATTTGAATTTGGAGAAACAGAGTGATCACTATAGACTACAGCGGTTTGAGCAGGGTTTATGGAACAAGAGGCACTTTAAATTGTAACAAATTATAGGTGAAGAATGGGAGAAAATCCCAGGATTGAGTTGCCTAAAGTTGGGAAACAAAAGGCATTGTAAATTCTCCTAAGGTTTTGCATCTCTCTTATCTGAATATTGGCACCCTTTCCATTATGAGGGGTAAGATCAGGAAGTGGATTAAAATCTTTTCATTTCCTCCTTGGCTTTGAAGTTCCTTAAAGAAGAGATTTAGAATTTAAATAGTGTGATTGGTAGACTCTTTGAGTGAAGGAGAAAACATAAATTAAATGTCTTCTCATTTTCAAAATTAAATAGGAGAGCTTGCTCTAAGAGAAAGAAAAACTAAATTAAAATGTTTGGCACTGAAAGTAATCAGAATATTTGATCAAATTAAGAAAAACTAAACCCTTATTAAACTTCAGTACCTCTCTTTTCAAAAGCCATACTTCTATTTGGAAATGGGTGAAGACAGTGTTTGGGCTCATGTATGAAAAATTAATCTTGTGCTGAAGCTAGGCAAGGAGTTCAGTCCGATACATTTTCTTAAATCAAGGAGTTCTTCAAAATCAAGAATTTACATAAAGCTTTAAATTAAAACCTCTATAGCATTTGAAGCCTGTGGGAACTGGAGAGCACCATGGCTAAGCCAAATCAAGTCACTTAAACTTAGAGATGAAGAGTCCCAGTCATGAGAAACTAAGACTTCCCAGGGGACCCTGTGTAAGAAATGGGTAGGTAGGACTAGGACACAGGACCCTGGATTGGGAGTAAAGGCAATGAGATCCCCTAATTTCTAACCCATGACACTTACTTGTGTGGTTTTCTCTTACTAGAATTAGCCATTGCAAACCATCAGTCTCTAGGTTCTTGCTTTTCACATTCCTGAACAATTTGAGGCCACCTTGTCAACTAGCCAAAGTCCTGGGTGATCACAGCAAGTCAGGGCAGAGAAGTCTAGCTGGACAAGAAGCTGGCAATTGTCACTGGCCATTGGAACTTCAGACATGGGCTCACCAGGTAGCAATACAAGGCTCTTAGAGGCAGGGTGAAGGCCTCTGTTCAAGCTCACTTTGCCCAGCGAGACACAAAACTTGAGTCTTCGAAAGGCACTAAAAGTGCTTAGATCATAAAGCACATCACACGCTACAGTTGTTATTAATGTATATTTGTCTCTACGTGCAGGACAACTTTTTCCAAGCTGGTTGCACAGGGGTCTGGTTGAGCCAGAAGGGTTACATAAGCCCACACCAATTTCCAGTCTTTGCTGAAATATCGGCTCTGTCTCAGTTTAGGGGGACACAGAAGTACCTAAAGTCATTGAGACTTTCATTTAGCACAATCCTCAGACTGGGTGACTGAAACACTTTAGATTAGGCTACTTCTGATCTTCAGAAATGCCAAATGTTCCTTTAGTGGAGGCTAAACTAGGCTCTCTATGGAAAGATTATAATCACATAAAACGGAAAGGATGATGCTGGCAACATGCTGTGGTCAGCTGGGGAAATTAATGCTCAGAACAGATTTTAAGACTGAAGACTCGGGGTTGTGAGGTCTCATTCTTTCCTCCCACTCCACATGGATTGTGTCTTTATTGTTGGCTGATGTCATTCTCCTCTCCAGGCCTTTGTCCCAGGTGTTCCTCCTTTCCTGAGGATGGTCTTTCCCATCATGGTTACCTAAGATACACTCAAGGTCTATCCAATTCTGTTCATTCTTCCAGGTTCAACTCATACTCTACCTCTTCTACAAAGGCTTCTTTCCAAAACACTACTGGGTGGTAAGAAAACCATGGTCTTTGAGGTTGGCCAGACCCGAAGGGGTTTATTAATTTAATAATTAAAATTATTTAATCTGAGTGATAGACTCATCACTATAAAATTCTGGATCATTGTGAGGATTAGAGGTGCAAGATATGGTGGGTATTATAACTTTTATTATTCCAATCATCTATTTGGCTAATGCTCTTTTCTCATGAATACCAAAAACACAACAATCAGAACCACATCCTTTAGCACTTACTTGTACGATGGTGCAATAGTTCAGGAGTTTTGGCCTTAGCTCCCCCAAAATCCTTAAGGGCTGTGAGGGCATCCCATATCTCTGAAGCAGAGACTCTATTTTGCTGAGTGTACACTTAGGGAATGCTTGCTTTGTGATGGTACTGGGTTGCTTTCATTTAATTCTCAAAATAGCCCTGAAAAGGAGAGATTTTTACTCCCTGTTTACAGATTAGGAAACTGAGGGCCAGAGCCACTGATACTTCTTGGAGGCCACACAGCTAGTAATGAGCCTGTCTGGCCTTGAACTCAAGTCCTCTTTAATCATAGGAAGTATTCTCCATACAGAAGATGCTCAAGTGCAAATATTGACTGATTGATTAGCTGGATTGCACTCATACCCCTAGTCCAATTGCATCCTTCTCTTCATGGCATCTTTGCCTGCTGTCCTCCTTGCTGTTGAGAAGTGCCTACCCACTCCAGCTCTGTTTTCACGCCTGCCACTATACGGAGCATCAGCACAATTCTGTACAATTCCAAGGACCCCAGGCAGTTAGCAAACCACATTTCATAGGGCAACTAAGTGGGAAAGGTAAGATCAAGGGTGCAGGCAGAACCCCCCAGCAGGTCTGGTAGGGTCGAAAGGGCGGTTAGGAGAGAGCAGATACTGGTGGTTAAGTGATAGCTTACCTATTTCTAGAATCAGGTAGAAATATTAATTCCCCTTGGGGTGGAAAAACCAGGAGCAAACATCCCCATGATCAGTCACAGTATACTAATGGCAGGGGAGTCACATTTGATGCTTCTGGAAATGAACCGATAACCTCATGGGTCAAAAGGCAACTACCTTCATTCGGCTCAGGAAATGCCTATTTTTCGACAAGTGAGTGCACTGTTTGGGGATTTTTGTTGTTCTGTTGTTCTGCCTCCATTGAAAAGAATATATAAAAGTCACAGCCTATCAACCATGGCAAATCCTGTTGCTAAACTATTAGAACTATGACTCGCTGCTTCTTTGGCAAATGCCTGCTCTCGATGAAGTGCTCGACGCTGTAGCTGTCTGCATCCTTTCCCATCCCTCTACGGTGTGGTGTTTAAAGGCCACCTGAAACACTCTAGACGAGGTACACAATGTGCTTTAATAGACACAACATCTTAAAGGGCTGACCTCGATTGATCTACTCCAGGTGCACAGAAATTGGTATTTGCGCTCCTCCCTCTTCATTTCTACTCACTTTCAGTTGAAAATACTATTATCTCACTCTTTTCTTTTCCACCCAAGAAGGAATCATCCAGAAAGCGCAGAGGGATGGGCAGTGGTAAAGGCAGAATAAAGAAAAGGGTATTTTTTTGAGTGCTTACTGTGTGCATGTCACCTTAATTAAATCCTAATAAACTTCAGAGTGAGAGGTATCCATATTGCATTATTTTTATTGAGGTGCAATCCACATAACATACAATTAAACATTTTACAGTGTACAATTCAGTGGCATTTTAGTACATTCACTATGTTGAGCAACCATCCCTCTCTCTAGTTTCAAAACATTTTTACCACCCCTGAAAAATACCCCAAATGTCTTAGGTAATCATTGCCATTCTTCTCTCTCCTCATCACTAATCTGCTTAGATAGAATCTCTATGGATTGGCCTATCCTGGAAATTCATATAAAAGAAATCATATCATATGTGAACTTATGTGTATGGCTTCTTCTTTCATTTAGCAGAGTGTTTTTGAGGTCCATCCAAGTTGTAGCATGTATGAGTACTTCATTCTTTTATGTGAATAATATTACATTGTGTGTATATATATATGTGTGTATGTATATCTACATATACACATTTGTTATACATTCACCAGATAACAGATTGACACTTAGATTGTTTCTATTTTTTGGCTATTATGAATGATGCTGTGATAAACATTCACATATAAACTTCCGGGAGGACATTTGTTTTTGTTTCTCTTGGGTATACACCTAGCAGTAGAACTGCTGCTGTAAGCTGCTATAAGATGGAGAAACTGAGGCTGAGAGAAAGTAGGTACGCTGCCCAGGGTCATTCAGCTTGTTATTGGTGGAGCTAGGATTGGGACCCAGGTCTACCTGGTTGCCAACTCTATAGTCTGTCCACTAAACCTAGGGCTTCTTGGGCTAAAAATTCACTGAATAATTATTTTGTAGAATATTGCTAACTTTTAACCTCAACCCAAACACCCTGAGGTCATATGATTAATAACACTAATTTGAACTTGTGGAACCAGTAGTTTCATTTGGCTCCTGCTGAGATCTGAGCTTTTTGTTTCCCAGGCAAATCAGCAGCAACAGACTTTATCTTGTTAGATCAAATATAACTTTTACTTTAAAAAGCTCCAATTATGCCCTAATGCAGACTTTATATACTCAGAGGGCTTAATGAGATAATAAATGAAATTTTAATTTGACAATTAATACTATAAAAGTGTTAGGATAGCTTGGAATTAGGAAGGCTTCCGTGTGATTTTTTTTTTTATTAGCCATTGTTTTAAGGTATAATTATACTTGTCTCACATTATGACTGGGCAGTAACTCAGTCATTAAGAGGTAGAAAATCAGTAAATTTCTACTCCTGTGTTGTTTGCAGTAAATTGTGGAAACAATAAAAAGTAAAATACAATGGCGAGTCCTATACACTGTTAAGAAATGGTGTAATTCTTTCAAAGCCTATTATTCCTGGATAAGAAATGGCTGATCAAACAGTAAACACTTTTATCCTGACCATTCATGAGAAAAGTAAACTTGTGAGACAGTGAACTCTGGAAGATTTTGGGTTCTCTGAATGAGGCAACAAACAGTTTAAAATATGGTAATATATATGTATGCAATTACAAAGTTATATCCTCCAGTGTGTGAACATAGAGCCACCTACACCTGAACACCCACCAACTGCATGAGCAAGTTTCCTTGGACCATTATTTTAACATGCACCAATTCAACACATGACGGTACCAAGCACTAGATGTTATAAAGGAGTTAAAATAAATGGAATCTCAAAACACCACGCATGTAGAAGTCAAATTATAAACCTTAGATCTACTTAGCTAAAGTGAGTTACTAAGTAAAAGTGCTGTGTCACCAAATCCCAGGTCATCCTTATCTGTATATTTACAACTGTTTTTCAAATTAGCGAGAATGAGTCTTATTCAATAACTACTGGATGCATACTACAAAAATAAAAATTTTAAAAACAAATGGAAACCCTGTCGAGAAGACATCAATTATACCTAGGAGAAAATAACCATCTCATTCTTCTTCCCAGAAGCAAGTGGGAAGAGAGCAGAACTTCCGATATCAAGTTGACTTCTAGCCAAAAACCAAAGAGCAAAACTATAATACCATTAAAGCAAGTGGGACTGTTTGTTGAATGAATAAATAAATGAAAGAAAGAAAGAAACACTAGAGACGGAATCAAGAAGTAGGTAGAACTTATTTGGAAACTACACACTGGGTGAGGGGAGTCTCAATGTGGGTGGTCAAAGAGGTGATAGGCGTGGATTAGTGAGGATAACAGAGGACATTTTGGGTCATTTTAGACATGCAAAAATTAAATTGACAGGCAATATATATCAAAAGTCCTAAAAATTTTAAGAGTTTTTGTGTCCAATAATACTATACCTAAGAGTTTTTCCTAATAAAAATGATTCAAAAGATGAAAAAGAAGTTAAAAGTAGTAATGTTTTAAAAATATAAATCCCATTGTTATTTAAAATGGTGAAAAGTTAGAAACAACCAAATAAGAAATATCAACATAAATTAATGATAAATCTTAAACATTTAATATTAATAAATAGTAATAAATTATTATCTAACAATATGAAATAAGAGAATTATGATAAGTGAATAAATAAAATCAAGTCTTTGGAGAAGCAGGTATGAACCAGTGTTAAGTGAAAAAAATCAGTATAAAAAAAATCTAAGTACTGGGGGCTTCCCTGGTGGCGCAGTGGTTGAGAGTCTGCCTGCCAATGCAGGGGACACGGGTTCGAGCCCTGGTCCGCGAGGATCCCACATGCCGCGGAGCAAATGGGCCCGTGAGCTACAATTACTGAGCATGTGCCTCTGGAGCCTGTGCTCCGCAACAAGAGAGGCCGCGATAGTGAGAGGCCCGCGCACCGCGATGAAGAGTGGCCCCCGCTCGCCGCAACTGGAGAAAGCCCTCGCACAGAAACGAAGACCCAACACAGCCAAAAATAAATAAATAAATAAATAAAATTAAAATAAATAAATAAATAAATAAAATTGAGTGAAAGAATCCACACTCAAATGAGTACATATTTAAAAAAAAATCTAAGTACTATAATGTATGCTTTTATATATTTTATTAATAAGCACAAGAGTTTCAAACAAGGAAGAAAAATGGATCCCTGCTGGAGGAAATGGCACTGAAAAGGCCCATGGGTTTGGAATGATGGTGAGGACCGTTTGAAAATGAGACTTGTCTGAGACAGAGAGTTCCAACTAATGGGAGGATTGAGGCCACGCTCATTTTTAAGAACTGAGCTAGGGATGAAGTGAACCTAAACCTCCACAGAGATGCTAACTGCAGTCATTAGACCTTTTGCGGTGGGGAGGGCGCTGAGCATCTCAGTTTCTAGGAAGAAGACACCACAGTCCTTGTGGTCTGGGGATTTATCATTTCATACACATCCCCATGCAAGGAAATACAGGAACGACTGAAGGGGGTGGGGTGGGGTGGGATGGGGAATAAACTAAACTCACACCCTGATTCCAAATGCCTACAAGTAGAGGCACTACCAGAAGGTTTTTATCTGAAACCATGAATTCCAGAAAATATTGGTCAACCGTTTGCTAGCTGGCTCTGTGAAAATCTCTTTGGCTGAAAAATCTACTATCTCATCCACAACCTCATGGGCTTATGCAGACCAAACTTCGCAGATAAAACTCTAAACTGGGGCAATTTAACAGAATTTTCCAGAACAATCAAGATACCTGAGAAGCCATCCTTTTGCAATGTCCTCTTACACAGCCACCCCACTGCTCAACTCTCCTCCTTCCCAACCATCCATCTCAAACAACTCGGGGCGAATAAGCCATAACAGTAAATACGGATTCCCATGAATGTCCAGGCAAAACACATTATACCCTCATGGAGAAGACTACATTTGCTTTAGCAGATTTAAAACCACTGCAACAGTTTTGGCCCCTATAGCGTTGGATGATCCATGTCCCATGTGTTTGTAATTCATCTAAATGTTCTCACACAGTTCAGCATTTAAGTAAAATATTTGTTTCCATAAGAAAACAAAGGAAGGTAGTACTCACAAAGCTCTTAATGTATACCCAATCCAACTTTAAAAAAATTTTTTGGTTTGAAATAATTTTAGATCTACAGAAGAACTGCAAAAATAGCATAGTTGTCCCTTGGTATCCATGGGGGATTTGTTCCAGGACACCCTGCAGATATCAAAATTCCCGACTGCTCAAGTCCCTTATATAAAATGGTGTAGTACAGGTGGTCCTCTGTATCCACGGGTTCCACATCCACAGATATGGAGCTGAATCCGTGGATTCCGAACCCTTCAATAAGGAGGACCCACGGTACAGAGAGTTTCCATATAGCCTTTACCCAGCTTGCCCTAATGCTAACGTCACATATAACCACAGTACATTTCTTAAAACAAAGAAATTAACATTAGTACATTACTAGTAACTGAACCTTAGACCTTCATTCAACTTTTGCCAGTTTTCCCATTAACGTCTTTTTTTCTTTCCAGGATCCAGTCCAGAATCCCACATTGCATTTAGTCATCCATGTCTGCTTTTTTCCTTCAATCAGTGACAGTTTCTCAATCTTTGTTTTTCATGACCTTGACACTTTTGAAGAGTCTCTCAGTTTGGGTTTGTCTGATGTTTTCTAATGATAATTAAGGTTATGGACTTTGAAGAAAAACAGCTCAAGAGGTGAAGTGCCTTTCTGATCACGTTTTATCAGGGAGCACATAATATTAACATGGTTTATCACTGGTGATGTTAACCTTGATCACTTGTTTAAGATGGTGTCTGCCAAGTTTCTACACAACCCAACTTTACTTCCAGACAGAGTTGCCAGATTTAGCAAATAAAAACACAGGACATCAAATGGGACACACTTACACTAAAAAATTATTTTTTTATTTAAAATTCAAATTTAACTGGGCTTCCTGGATTTTATCTGGCATCCCCACTTTCAGAAATAAATTCCCAATAAAAGCCATAAAAGTTTACTGAGCCCCTCATCTTGTCCACAGAACTCTCTTCAGCCCACTTTCCACAGGCATCCTTTGCCCCAAAGACTGCAGTATAGACAAGAATCCTATACTTACACCAGTAACCCTCAAACTCTAGTGTCCACTAGACACCCTTAGCAGGCTGGGTCCTATCACCAGTTTCTGATTTAGGGGGTCTGGGGTGAGGCTCTAGAATTTGCATTTCTAACAAGTTCCCAGGAGATGCTGATGGTCCAGGGATCATATTTTAAGAAGCGTTGGCATTCACGGAGGGGAAATCTGGGTATTTGTATTTCCTACATTTGCCGGAGGATTACAGACCTACATAACCTGTGCATTACAAATCTGTCATTACAACTCACAGAGGGTGGGTCCACCTGACACAACATACTTTCAATTTATAGATAACTTATATATAAGAATAGGAACAAAGATAGTCAGGAACCCTTTGCCCCCAGTTAGAGTTGAGGATCCGGTCTAGATCTAGCTGGGGAACTACAGTGGGATGGCTTCCCTCTCTGGCAGCCTCAATTGTTGAGAAGGTTCAAGTTTATCTCCATGAGCATCCACCCATCTGTTGTCAGCCCTTATCCCACAGTCAGAGCCTGTGACACCACAGAACTTGTCAGAGAACCACTCACATAAGTTATGGAGATGGAGGTGAATTATTTCTATCTAGACATCAGAACGCACTGTTTCACAGAAAAAAAAAATACTATAGATGCTAAGCAAGTCAAAAGTCAGTCTGTGCTTTAAAAAAAAAGTTTACTTTGGGTACTTAGCTGATACTTAAAACACTGTTTCACTGTGCTTATAGGAAAAGGCTTTCTTGGACTCAAAACCTCCAAGTGCTTCAGCAGAAAACAAGTGATCCATAGACTGGAGATGTCTCACCCACCTATACCCTCCCCTCTAGTCACCAGACTATTTTGAAATGGAAGGCATGGTCACACTCTTCTAAACTTACCCGTCCTTGGCATGGGATACCTAACAACATAGATAGCAGTTGGTTACCTACAGTTTCTCATTGTTAAACTCAGCTCTTACTTGGATAGGGGTAACTTTTCTAAGTTGAAAAAGCACACTGCAGGCCTTTGAAAAATGGCTAGTCTGTGCATTATTCTAGCATCCTACCAGGCACTTCATACACGAGATCTCATTAATCTTCACCAAATTATTGTGACGAAGGTATTAACGATCCCCTTTCAAAGACTGGCTAAGTAACTTACAAAGCAAGTTACAAACCTGGGATCTAGCTTCAATGTTTTAGACATGCCTTTACAATCAATACCCTACTTAATTTTCATTCACCCAATCCAAACTTGTCCCAAGGGACCTAACTTCAATCTCTTAAACCATCAGGAAGAGCATTTGGTATTCTTTAACTACACACCTATAAACAGTTCTACTAGGAGGCTGGTTATAAAGACAACTTGGGGGTGGATCTCTGTTTACCCCCGCCCCACCAAAAAAACCCCCCACTTTTTCCTTATAATACTCCACAGACACATAATTTTCAAAGGGGAATGAAATACAATCTATACCCTAAATCCCTAAAATCCATAAAAGTGGGAACAAAACCTTAGTTTTATCTCTCATCTGATTTAAGCCCACTAAGTGTTACTTGGTAACACTTTGGGTTAATAAGGAAATCAATCTGAGGACAAACAAAAATCCGATATCATGTCCAAGTTTGGACTGGGCAAGCTTTTCGTTTCTAAAAGCCACCTTCAAGAAAGAGAGATCACCAAGAGTGGCTATCTAGCCTGTTTGGCATTTATTTGTTTTTGAACCACAGATTTCAAAACAAAGGGAGCAGAATGGAACATCACCAATCCTGATGCAGAAAAACTAAAACCTCTCATAATTTCTTCTTTATATTCTGAAGACGTCAGTGACTGTGAGATTTCCAGGCTTTCACTCTAAGTCCCCTCAAATGTAGTAGCTGTTACTACATATACCCTGGTACCAATTTTCTTTAAGAGGATTGAATGGAATGCAACCAAGTATTTGTGTAAATAATCAGATCTGTATCTCCCTTCTTGAGCTTAATCCAAGTGTGTCCCTTCTCCTCTGACCATCACTGCTTGAGCCCCAGGAGAATGGGGTCTAGCTGCATTCACCTCCATCCCTGGCTCCCCCTGCCTCTTTGGGGTTTAGCTCTTTCTGTCTTTTCAGAAGTATTTGACAACGAGAAATCCCATCCTCCTGCCCAGAAACCTGTATGATTATAACCCAGGAATGATGAAATATAGAAATTGTGATCCAGAAATGAACAGGCCCAAGAATAAGGACGGGGATGCTAGGCGAGCTCTGTAGGTGAGGTGACGACAAGAATGAAGACATCTCAACACGTGTCTTACTTTGGGTCCTTCCATGCCCTCGTCCATTGTAACCACAGGCCTGAATGAACTCACAGGCCTCCTTGAGGAAGCCAACTTTATCACCCTTTTGAAGACCCTTCGTTTTAACAAGTGTGGTTATTCCACTGGGCCATTGGGGTGTCAAGGGCCAGAAGCTTTAAAAAGGAAAGAAAGAGGAGAAAATCAAGGAGTGGTGTAACAAAGGCCTAATTATAAGGGAGGAGTATCTCTCTACAGACAGGTCACTGGAAGGATGCCAAGGGCTCTCAACACATAAAGGAAAAGATTGTTATAAAAAGATTTTTAAAAAAAGACGAAGAAGAAGAAGAGGCATGGCAGTGGAGACTGCAAGGGGGTGGGGCAGAGAATAGGGAAATGAATAAGAATAATGACTTAAAAGCTTTTTTTTTTTCTCCTAGTTCTCTGCTTCCCTTTCTGCAGATGCTCAGCTGAGCCAGTGCAGCTGGCTCCCTGACAAATGTGGAAAAATCAAGCCAATTTGAGCTGGTTGTTAGCAGTCCGGGCACAGAGGCTCAGATAAATGAGGGGCTGCCTCAGGTGTGGCAGATCTTCCGGAGCTGTTGCTGAGAGATTCTTGGCCAGTGTGTGGCCTTCAGGCCTTCAGGAACTCACCAGCACCCCCCTCCACCTCTGGGCTCCAGGTTCTGATAAAGGTGACTTTGGGAGAAGAATCTTCCTCTACTTGTTCCTCCATCGCCCTCCCAAATATCCTCCCCTAATTGACAAGCTCTGCTTTCAATCTGGTGGGGTTTCATCTAGCTCACTCAGTAAAAAGCCTGCAACACAAGGACTCTTGTCCTCAAGTATCTGAGTGAACATGTAATGGTCCAACTCAAGGCCACCAGAAAATGCCTGATGCATAGTACTTTTCAGACCACCGCATCAAACTGGAGTCTGTGGACACCCTGACAGAATACCCTGATGTTTCCCCACAAGACAGTGAAGGTTGCTCTGTGAATGGTCCCTAAGACAAAACAGTATGCCACACATATTTATTTACACATTCTGTCCACACGCAGAATATGAACATGACAAAAGGAGCGTGCTTCTGGACATTCAGTTCAAGGAAAGCAATTAATACTTTGAATCAAGCTCAAGGTAAAGAGAGTGTTCCTGTAAGGAGCAATCCAAGTTTCTTACTGAACTGTCCACTTTTTCTGTAATTCTTGTTCATGGATTATTTGATAATTGAATAAAAAGGACAAAAATTAGGAACTAAGATACTAAAACAAGTGCTCACATAAGGGAAGTTTCTATAGGGATGGAAATGTTCTAGATCTTATTTTGAGTGGTGATTACATGAGCATATTATACAACTGTCAAAACTCACTGAACTGAATCATAAGATCTGTGCATTTTGTTTTAATTATATCTGCATAAAAATTTACAATGTAAGGGCTCACATTCCAGTACTGTGTCTACATCTATACCAGCCTACTGAAGCGGCTGCCACTGTAAAAATGCACAGAAAAAACATACATTACGTCACTTCATCAGTTATCCTTTACATAATGGAATACTTTCAAAAGAACTGAAAATAATTCCTATACGATCCTCAGATACATTTTAGGAGCTTGTAATAATCCAGAGTAGCTCAGAAAGATTTTTTTTTTTGGAGGGAGAGATGATAATGTTGTATGTTACACGTGAGATGACCAGTTACTACTATTCTTATAATCTGAAAGTAAAGTATATTAGGTGCTTGACTTAGTCTCAAAAGCCTTGATGTGGGGAGTACTGGCTGGTAGTGTGGTTGGTTTGTTTGAACTATTACTGATTTGCAGATGGAATAAGAACACTTGCTCAATTCAGGAAGAGAATGGAAGAATTTAAGAGGTGAAAAGGCATTGGATTATGTGGTCTAATTCCCTTATTAAATCAACATAAAAATTGAGGCTCAAGATGTAGAGAATGGACTTGAGGACACGGGGAGGGGGAAGGGTAAGCTGGGACGAGACAGTGGCATGGACTAATATATACTACCAAATGTAAAACAGAGAGCTAGTGGGAAGCAGCTGCATAGCACAGGGAGATCAGCTCAGTGCTTTGTGATCACCTAGAGGGGTGGGATAGGGAGGGTGGGAGGGAGACGCAAGAGGGAGGGGATATGGGGATATATGTATATGTATAGCTGATTCACTTTGTTATAAAGCAGAAACTAACACACCATTGTAAAGCAATTATACTCCAATAAAGATGTTAAAAAAAAAAATTGAGGCTCAGAGAAGGAAAGCAATTTTCCAAAGAATACGTAGCCATTTCTGCCAAACGTGGATCATCTGGCTCTCAAAGTCTGTTTCTCCTTTCAGTTTTTTCATTATTTGTGTTTTAAATGCTGTCCTCTACTAATATTTTAAAACAAATATGTTATTTATATCTATAATCATCTTTCTACAAAGTAATATTTGGTGTTTTAAAACATCTTCAGAAAAATATTTTTCCCCTGAGAAAGTTTCCTTCTCAAATAAAGTATGTTTTTAAAAATTAAGATAGTCTAGTGTTATACTTAGCTACACACGTTTATCTCCTTAGAAGGTACTCGTGTATATCTTCTCTATAATAGTTAGGCTTTTAAAAACTCTAATTCATGTTTGCTGATACCCCATTCCTAGAATAAATATTCTCAAAGGCAATTTTATCACCACAAACCCACATTTTCTCCTATTTGGATGTCAGTGTTTCTTTTAACTGTGCTTCACTGATTAGCAAGTCATCCGTCTCTCTGTAGCTCTAAGAACTGCCAATGATAAGGTAAAAGAAACATAATCCCATGGAAACCAATTCTTATGTTTAATAAAACAAAACAAAACCAATGCTCTTGCTCATGTCTCCAACATATTGTTCCTCGAGAGAGCGAGTCACAATGAACAGACACTAACAGGACATTCAGATCTCCACCAGCCACATTGAACATGGGTGACTTACTGCCCATACACAGAACTGAACCCACTTGAGAGACAGTGGTTGTTTTGGGGACCCAGAACCCAATGTCCAACTATCCTGGATTCTACTACAGTGACAGCACCCCAGAGCTAGAAGGGAGCTGAATAATCATAAGGCGTGGTGGTTTCCGAGCAGGTTTTTTGTTTGTTTTTTTTTTAAGCAGAATTTCTTTTGAAATTAAATCTTATTTGGCCCTCTGGCATAGAAAACAAAATTGAGTAACGGTTGTTTGTGGAGTAATTAAAAAATCCTCACTGTTTGATGGAAAGATTCATCCCCTTGTTTGTGGGGCCTTAAAACACTGCTGTGGGAGGTTTCCTGGAGCACTTTGAACGTGGAGGTTCTTCTTAGTGACGGGGGAGCTTCTACCACTAAGGTCCACTCCACTACTGGCAGCCCAGACTCTTAGAGGATTTCTTCCCAACATAGAGCTGAAATCTTTGTCCTGGTAGCTCATAATTCATGGATATTAGTTTACCTTAGAAGCCAAATAAAACATATCCCCATATCACATGGAGAAATCTTCATATATTTGAAAGGAGCAGGTATGTTGTATTTTAGACATGCTCTTCATTATATGGCAGGCTGTGTACACACCTGCCCTCACACAGGTGTCCAAGCTTAAACCACCTCTGCTCCCCACCTCTCCCTGTCCCCAGTCCTATCATGGCTTCGTGTACATGTGTAGGTTGGGGCTCAGCCTTCAAAAGGATCCATGGAGCCTTTGACTGTGCACGTGGACAAGGAGGGAAGGAAGGGATTTTGCTGCTGGGTTCTTGTTTTTTCTGCTAGCTTCAAAGCAGACTCCACCCTTTCCCAATAGAGGACCATGAAAACCAGCTTGTGGCCATTTAGAATTACATCAGATTCTGGGGGCAAATTCTAAACAGACTTTATATGTTAAAAGAAAATGAAAACAGCTGAACTGCAGACAAAAAAATTAATCTGCTCCTCATCCCTCCTCAAAAAGCATCCTAACAGCGAGAACTACTTTGAGGCTGCAGGGAAGACTTCCCGTTCAGTAACGTTCAATGTTTAGAGCAGATCAACAGCTGGAAAGGCAAACTGTTTTTTAGCATGAACGTTTCACAGTTCGGATCACTTAACAGATTAAAATTATAGGATATACTTAGCAGTTAGGGTTTTTTTTATTATTAGCTAAAGAAGATCTTTTTGGAAAATACATTGGATGTTTAGTCCTTCTTGATGACGATGGCAAGAATTTTTTAAATGTTCGTTACACTAAATAAAAATGTTCATTATACTAAATCATACTTTAATCAGCTTAACATGTGGTTTATACAGGTTTACCTAAGATTAACTGGACATTTTTAGGCAATAAATACACAAATTTTAAGGTTGAGAACAGACTGCCCTACTGACCAGCCAACTAATAGAAAAGATGAGAGGCATCGAGGCTTGCTATCAGATGCAAAGTGAACATTCCATAGCTGAAACTGACAATAAGGCTGGTGAGAGAAGTCTGAAGTCAAGGGATCACAGGCTCAGAGGAGAATGCTCAGGAGAGCAGGGCGAGGTGATGTCTGGCCACTGCCCTCTAAGGAGTGTAACCGAGCAAGACTCTAGGAGGCCTTCCCAGAACTGACCTCCACCCATGTCCCTGCCTGCCTCTTGTCTGTAGAAAAACTTTAGTCGAAGAATAAATTTAATCAGGGAAGTAAGAAACTGCAGAAAGATTGGAAAACAGTCAAGCAAGCCAAAATAATAAGAGTTTAGCCATTAAACAAAGTCAAGGACCTTTAGTTCCTCCTCTAGGGCTAGAGATAATATCCTGAGCCACATCCTTTGAGCTGTTTTGCAGAGACTGAAACCCCCACCAGGTGGGAGAAGTTAACTGTCTGCTGCCTACAAGCACGTAGACCCCAGACCGGTTGGAACCAGAAGGTTGATGATGCTGACTCCCAATTACCTCACCACCAACCAATCAGAAGAATGTCCATGAGCTGACCACGTCCTACTCCTTGAATACCGTTAAGACTCCTCACTATGGCCTCCAGGGTGGGACACACAGTGTTGAGGGCATTAGCCTGCTGTGGCCCCCTCTGCCTGGCAAAGCAACAAAGCTATTCTTTTCTCCTTCACCCAAAACTCTGCCTCCGCATTTCTATTCAGCACTGGTGCACAGAGGCCAAATTTCGGCAATGGGAGGGACAGAGGGAGAAGACAGGATTTACTCTGGAGGAACAAAGCCGCTAACTAGATGGAAAACAGATCACTAACTAGATGGAAAACAGATCGAGTGAGGACAGATTAGTGGAATTAGGGTGGTTGTGACTTCAGAAGAAAAGAAAAAGGGCACCCTGATGACTATCATCATGTACACGAATGACTTTTTATAAGAGGCTTTTGGAAAATTAAGTGAAAGCAGGAGAAATTCAGGAGGGCATTTGAGAAGGGAAGCCAGCCAAGAGGGAAGGGATAAGCCAGAGAATAAGGAGGCCTGGGTAGACCCTCTGGTCACAAACAAGTGAGGACTCCGTGGATAAATATCTAACCCTCTGCAGGCCTCAGTTTCCTCATCTGTAAGGTGTGAAGTCTGCAGCAAATGATTTCTAAGATTCTTCCCAGCTCAAGAGAATCTTTTTAAAAAAATTTTTAAACTTGTAATAGTTATTTTTTAAAAAATGTTTTCCTACAGCTTTGAGGGTTAATTGGTATAACAGCATATATTCACAGTGTACAATTTGATGAGTTTTCTTAAACTGACGTATACTTTACAATGTTGTGTTAGTTTCAAGTGTACAGCAAGTGATTCAGTTATACATATATATTTTTATATTCTTTTTCAGATTCAGATTCAAGATAATTGTTTAATTAAAAATAACCTAAAAAATAAAAAAACCTTCTCTCAAATGAGAAGGTTAATAAAGAGTATCAGGCTTCCCTGGTGGTGCAGTGGTTGAGAATCTGCCTGCTAATGCAGAGGACACGGGTTCGAGCCCTGGTCTGGGAAGATCCCACATGCCGCGGAGCAATTAGGCCCGAGAGCCACAACTACTGAGCCTGCGCATCTGGAGCCTGTGCTCCGCAACAAGAGAGGCCGTGACAGTGAGAGGCCCGCGCACCGCGATGAAGAGTGGCCCCCGCTTGCCGCAACTAGAGAAAGCCCTCGCACAGAAACGAAGACCCAACACAGCCAAAAATAAATAAATAAAAATAAATTAAAAAAAAAAAAAGAGTATCAAGTAGGTTGCAGAGGACTCTTCATTTTAAATTTTCTTATTAAAGGACAAATGTTTGACCCAATAGTTTCTTGAAGGTTCTCCCAACATTCTGGTTCTGGCCTGCCTTTTCACCCACTTGCCAGATCATCACTATATCAGTCACTGCTGGGATAGAGATGATACTTTCTAATCCATGGTCTGCTGGAGGAAATGATGCTTTTGAAAAGTGAATTACAAATCCTTGTGGGAGGGAAGAGTGTGCTATAGAAAAGTCATTAATAACTCAACTTAGAGCTCAGCTTCCCATCTGGGAACAGCAACCAGTTAATAATATACTTGCTGGCTGAGTATGATCTGGGCTCCAAGAGGCAGAGAAAGCACATTTTTTTATCTCCATGTCCTAAGTGAGGGATCTAAAGTTCAGAGAGGTCAAGAAGCCTGCTCCACGTCACGTAGGCAGACTGAGAAGTCGCCCTTTCCTCAAGTATCTACTGAGTGCCTACTGCATTCTAGACATTGTGGGATACAATGGGCGATGCCACCGTGGACCGTGCCTTGATAAGAGTTTTCACTCTACTGGGGAGAGGGGTGACCAGCTGTGAACACACCAGCCAATGATGAAGATATATTCTGTAGCAAGAAATATGACATAAATAAAACGAGGGAATATGACAGAGTGTGACTGAGGGGCTACTTCTATGTAGCAAAGGGAAAAACAGCTCTTTGAAGAAGTGACATTTAACCAAGAACAGAATGACAAAAAGGACCCAGCCATGCAAAGGTCTGGGCAAGAGTCAGATCAAGTGAACAAGAGAAAAGGGTACCAGTTATATGATGGAGACAGCGCATATCAAACAGAATGTAGCTGGGCGAGGCAGCCAATGGACACGAGGGGCAGCTGGGAAGCTGGCTGCTGACTAATAAGGTCCTCTCTCTGCTGGGCTGTTGAGGTAGGTCAGCTGGTGTCACCCTTGTAATAGAAGCAAGGGGAGGGACACAGAAGCCACATCCATGTTGCACGGGCAGCCGCACCTACGAAGGAGTTCGTGGTAGGAAGGCTGGGTACCACATTTTACCATCCTCAAAGCTTGAAGTTGCATGCTGCTCCGTGTGCCAACTTTAACTCTCGGCTTTCATCTCCCAGGGAAAGGTGCGTCAGCATGTTGGAGTTGTAGCCTCTGAGCCCATAAGCTACCTCTAAGTAACACAGAAGCAAGGTAGGAAGGGAAAAACAACATCCCACTGCGATCTCAGCCGTATTTCTTCCACATGGCAAGTTTCATTTTGTTTAATTTAACAATAAACTCATTATATTAACTCAATTCAATAGAAGCAGCAGGGGGGATTTCTCCTAATTTAATCTTGGGCTTTGAGAAGCCTTGCTTGGCGCTAAAACAATGCCATGCAGAGAAATTAAAGGGCCTGAATCATATTGAAAAAATACCTTAGAGTTTTGGAGCGCAGCCTACCTGTAATTTAGGAACTAGTCAGCCCACTTCTTACTTTATCCAAAACATCATCTAGTCAGAGAGATAATCTCTGCAAGCAAATCGTTCTCATGAATGATGCCTCTTTAGGATTTAAACTCTGAGAAGTGATCCTTTCATCCTTGGAGCTGATGTTCGAATTTGAAAAGGAGTTATTGGATGCACCCAGCAAGGGAATATAAATATCTTGTGCTTACCAATGTCACAAAACGGGTTTTCTGTAAGTCACTTGAAAATACAAGGACGTAACTATCTAACATTTATCATTGTGTGTCCATTATGAAAAATTATATAGCATACAGCCTTAAAAGAAAGTTGCTTCTGATGATTAGCCATTATAAGAAACAATGTCTACCCTTTAAAAAAAAATCTTGAGGCATGGAAAAGACTATATAATCTGCTGATCTAGTGATTTGAAATCTGGAGATTCCAAATTCACACACACACACACACACACACACACACAATGGCTAGAGACCTAACAATAGTTTTTGTCCCCAGCTGGCAAGAAGAATTAACAAACTCATTAATTAGGATCCCATTGGTGCTGGTATTGAATATATATGAAGGCAGGCCCACTCGAGGGTTCCAGCTGGGAGATGCAAACTTTTCAAATTCAAAGACAAACTAGATTTATCTTTGATGCCTTCATATGCTGAGTGTGGTCCAACTGACCATGTGGGCTTGTGCAGATCTGTGAGGCCCGTGAATATTTATTGAATCAGGCACGTTTTAAAGTTTATTTCATGTCCTTTCAACTGCAAAATGCAAAACAAGGTCACCATGGGAGTGGAGGAGAATAGAGCCAGCTTTGAGGAAGACTTTATCCTTATCCCAGATTGCTTTTAGAAGAAGAAAGAAATCGGCTGAAATGTGAGAAAAGGTACGGATAATAGTTCCAATTCACTCCAGCAGAGGCTACCAAGGCCTGGCCTCTGTCCCTGGTGGGAAGGAAATGAAACAGGGGAGCTGACGGGAGGAAGGCGCAGGCGTTGCCCTGGCTGTCACTTCCCCATCTCTCTCTGTCTCCGCCTCTCTCTCACACACACTCACTCTAAGGCTCTTTCAATCTCTCCAAAGATGAGAAATCTTTTCTTGAGGTCCAAAACAAAAAAATTTTTTGGTTGGTGGTGGGGACCAAAATCCCAACATGGAAGATCTGAAGCAACAGGGAATTCTCTCACAGGTTTCAGAACCCAGAGCGAAGAGAACTCACATGAGCTGAGGTTTCAACTCTGCAAAGCGAGAAAAATCCTTCTCACCCTGTCAGTTTACAAACAAGAAGGTCTTCCTAGGTTTAGGGCACTTTTTTTTTTTTTCTATTATTTAAATTCCTTGTTATGCATTTGCTTTCTGTATTGACGGCACTTCTTGTTATGGGAAAGTGTAATTTGCCAGAAAGAAAGGCAGAGAGAGACAGAGAGAGGGAGGGAGGGGCAGGTAGGGTGGGGAGGGAGACAGACAGAGACTAATACCAGAATCCAAACCACACAGCAAGGGGGCACGTCCTATTAAAGGATTCTTTATGCTTAAAATGGAGTCTTATTTTTCCCATCTAAAAATAAGCCTGTGACCTTTTGCATTCTCCAGACCATATGTATTTCTGCAGCATCCAGAGTCCCAAGGCACACTGGGCAGAGTGAGAGCTGAGGGCTGTCTGGTCCAGGTCCCCGGAGCTAAGAAGTACACCTGTCAGAGAAGCAGCAGCCAGAATCAAGAGAAAGAATCCACAGAGACCTGGGTGGGGGCACTCTGAACCCCACTTCCTCTGTCAGTTATTGATTAAACCTCTTATGCATACACACCTACTCCAGGAAAGCTGAACTTTAATTTTATGCCTCCTACAGACAAGAGATGATACAAACTTGGAAGTAAATAACAGTAAGCATCATAAGAAGAAAAAATACCTGCATGCGTTCTCAGTGTCAGATTTCTTTTTTAAGTCCAAAGAAATAAAAAAGAATGTCAAACCTCACTTATAATCAAAGAAATGCAAACCAAAATGTGTTACACTTTTTTAAACTTATCCAATTAGCAAAGATGAAAAAGAAAGATAATACCAATGTCGGTGAGGGTTTGTGCAAACAGACACTCTCATGTCTATTTAGAGTGGGAATATAAATTAGTAGAATTTTCTGAAGTTAAATTAGGTAACATGTTGAAAATGCCTTAAATGTGTAGATTCCAGTGCAGCAATCACACTTTTAGAAGTTAACTGTATCAGTCATATTCAGTGGGATGTTCACCCCAGCATTGTTTAGAATAGAAAACGGTTGGAAACAATCTGAGAGCCCAACAGTGTGACACCGGTCACGTCAACTGTGTTATATGCATACAATGGACGTGATTAAGAGTCATACCGAGGGCAGTAGTGATGAATGAAATGGGAAAAAAATGTTCAGGAAATGTTGCTAACCAAAGGGGGGGGAAAGTCTAAAAGGAAGCTATCTAGCTAGCTGTCCGTCTGTCTTTCTCCCTATCTATCTGTCTGTCTAATCTACCTACCTACCTACCTAACTACCTATCCATTCATCCATCCATCCATCCATCATCCATCCATCCTGCTTACTGTGTGCTACTGAAACACTCCCAACAACCCCATGAAGTATGTACTATTATTGCCTTTTCACAGATAAAGAAACTGGTAAACGGGGAGTGGAAATTTAAACTCAGGTGGGGGCTGGTCTCAACCACACAAACTTTCTCTCTGAAGTGAAAATGACTGTGTGTAAGTCTGGGTACATGTGTCCTTCCTTGGGAATACATCCACTCTAAAATGTCCATAGTCATCTCTGAGGGGTAGGCTCCAGATGATTTTTGGTTACTGTTTTGTGCTTCTCTGTGGCTTTCCTGATCTCCACAATGAGCATGTATTTCCTTTGCAACTAAGAAAAAAATAAAATGAGCTCTTCTTTCAAGATAATACTCTGACTGTGATCATCTGACTCCTTGGGATTCAGGAGGATTCAAGAAGAGGCAGGAAGTAGCTGACAGACTACTTCCCAAATGGACTCTGGAGTCAGGCAGCCACTTACTGACCATGTGCCCTGGGAAGGGTCACTTAGCCCCTTAATGCAAAGCAAGAAATAAATGTGCAAAGGCACCCCACGTATAATACTTGCTCAGTAAATGCTGTTTCCCCTTTCTCTAGCCAGTCTTCTGGAACACACCAATCCCAGAAGTGGCATTCTCCAAGCTATGCCTAATACATAGTTTTCATTGTCTTAGGGAAGACCACGGACTCAAAATCAAAGGGAAATATTACATATTCTGCCTGAAGAATGCCTGATTATCAATGCCCATTAGATTTGCCTGGCCTGTCCCTCCCCTCCCAAATTCCAGCCTTCTTTGAATTACAGTCCTCAGTCTTTTAAAGGTTATTCCTTTCTCTATTACAGTGGTCTTCAAACTAGGAAAGGTATACAACTGAAGTGTCACAAAAAGCCTTCCAAGAAGGACATGGACACATAGTTTTAAGGGAATTAACTTCCAGAATCTTCCTTCCTCTAAGATTCTGTCCTCAATTTGTCTGCATGCACCTGTGTTGAGGAGTTCATTCCAGCACACTCACCTGCCCCCTTACTCCTTCTACACCTCCTTCTCCTACTTTGCAGCAGAAAGACATCACTCTCACCCATCGCAAATCTACTGGGCCACCCTGCCCAGAGCCACGAACAGCACCGGAGGGCCCCAGAAAGGACCAACTTGATATATGGGTTAGAAGTAAGCCTCCTGTCATCAAGGTGACTAATAAGGCCATGATGGGTAGGGCTTTGAGTCTTTTGTAAAGAGGTAGACAGCCCAGCCCATTACAGCCAAGAAAGTCAGTGAGGACTACTGATGGCTGTACAGCCTTCTCACAGCCAGGCCACAAGCTCAGGGTTCCCCAGCTGCACTCCTCAGTCTCAGTCTCTGTCTCTCTCAAATCTCTCTCTCTCTCAATCACTCTCTTTCTCTGACAAATATTTATTGAACAATTACTCCCTTAAAAAGAAAAAGTCAGGGCTTCCCTGGTGGCGCAGTGGTTGAGAATCCGCCTGCCAGTGCGGGGGACACGGGTTCGAGCCCTGGTCTGGGAAGATCCCACATACTGCGGAGCAACTAGGCCCGTGAGCCACAACTACTGAGCCTGCGCGTCTGGAGCCTGTGCTCCGCAACAAGAGAGGCCGCGATAGTGAGAGGCCCACGCACCGCGATGAAGAGTGGCCCCCGCTCACCGCAACTGGAGAAAGCCCTCGCACAGAAACGAAGACCCAACAGAGCCATAAATAAATAGATAAATAAATAAATTCATTAATTCATTAAAAAAATTTAAAAAAGAAAAAGTCAAAGTAAGGACCTACTATGTAGCCCAGGGAACTCTACTCAATACTCTGTAATAACCTTCATGGGGAAAAGAATCTGAAAAAGAGTGGGTATATGTATATGCATAACTGAATCACTTTGCTGAATATGTATAACTGAATCACTTTGCTGTAGAGCAGAAAGTAACACACATTGTAAATCAACTATACTCCAATAAAAATTAGTTTTTAAAAAATCAAAAAAACCCTGTCCTCACAGAGCTACATTTTAGTCAAATTCAATCTGAATTCAGAAGTGATATGGTTGTCACAGGGATGCATATTAACATATTGAAAAACATGTTCATTGAAAAATGAAGTCGGACTTTTTCTGACACAAAATAAATCTGCCTTGGCTGGCTGATTGAATAATGAGGACAGATAATTAGGGCATATTATCCATGCACTGAATGAACTAAATCTGCAGATCCAAGGTTTGAGGAATATGTATTTATAGAATGTGATAAAAGCATTTTTTCCCATAACTATATAAAAATATTGTTTGGCAGGCCAAGGTTTATTAAAATTAGCAACATTTCTAAATTACCAACACTTTCTAAGTAGATCAAGTTAAGCAGCATGTCACTAAGTGAAAGAGTAATTATTTAAGGAATATAAATTTTACCCATTTAATGTCTTGGTAATATAGCCTTTCTGATACACATTTTTTGGTATACACTGAGAAAGTTGAATGGTTAACAAATGCTTTTGGAAGTCAGGTGCCCACTAATTCTTTGCTTTTCACAAAATCAAACAAGACCTAACCAACTGAGAGATGACTAAATATCGCTGCTGGTGGTGGTTTGTTTTGGGCTAATTCAGAACTTAAAGATAGAAATGATATTGTTCTAACAGAACTCCATCTGTCCCATCACGTAATATGTAGACAATGTTTCTCACCACTTACATCATAAAAACTAAAACTAGGAATAGAACTGATGTTGAACCTTTAAGCAATAAATAATATTCATCCATGGGTTAAACTAATTGGAAGTAAAGCCTCATCCATCTCATTAAGAAACACATTTCCAATAAATCTTTACTCCTTGTGTTTAATAGCTATCAAAATGTTTAATACACTTATGTTGCTTTAATCAACTTGGTACTAAAAATCATTGTAATAATCAATTTAGAAGACTATTACTTAGAGCCTTTGATCACGGAACTTCTAAAATTTATTTTTACACATTTTTATTGCAAAGGATTATGATAGCAGTATCAATAAAAGACTTTTAAACATAAAAATATGTAACAGGATAAAATTTCTCAGGGGAAATATAATAGAAATACAAGTTTTTAAAAAGATGTAACATTTTTGACTGTTAAAGAACAGCTTATTCATGTATTTTAAAAAATGAATGATGGTGAATATTCACTCAAAACATTTGGATTTCACTGAATGCATTTTCAAAGGCGATCAAAGTTTTATTGAAAAAACACCAATATTTATAATTTGCCAGCAATTATATCCTCTTCAACTATTTACACTTATGATGAAAAAATTTTAATGGTAAATTTTAGAAAGGCACATAAAAATCTCAAAATTCTTTTTTAGGGGGTAAACAAGTGAAAAACAAGTGAAATTCAGTCTACTACATTTCATGGCTATCCTTTTTCCTCTATGAGACCCAAGAGAATGACGTTTATTTTATTGGGTTTAAGGGGGCTAAAGAAAATATTTGATTTAGTCCTCTCAGGAGATCTGGCCTCACCCCACCTGCTGCCACAGGCCAGGTGTTGATTGGCTCTCCCGTGAAGCAGGTGCTCAGAGCACATAAACAGGAAGAAGCATAGGGCAGCTCTGAGGCCAAGGGTGATGTCTGACATTGGGTAGCTCCTTGATGGTGGAACAGATCTGACTCATAGAAGGAAAGAAAAACTAAGTTTCCCATCTGTGACTTAAAGCAATAGTCAAGTAATTTATATTTATCATTTGTGGGAATAGAAGAAATCCTATGGAAAAAAATTAGCACGCAGATGGAATTCTCTTTTGCTCATATCTGACTATTTACCACCTTTTAATGCTTTATCCTTGACTTCATTAGGCCAAAATTCCACAACTAAGTACACTATGTTATTTAGAAAGTTGCATGCATTCACGTACAATCGAACAATAAAAAAGACGTGGCAATAAATGACATAGAAGAATTAGCGGGAGGCACACATTGTCTTTCCTCCTCTCTGCCAAATCAGACCAGGGGCAACTTCAGAAATAGGAAGTTACCCACTCAACACAGTTAGAGAGAGAGACAGGGGGTGTGAGAACCAGGTCCTATCACTCACCATCTTAGCCATCAGAGCCTTGGTTTCCCTATCTATAAACTGGAGTTCAAAAGCACACCTTGTCTACTACTTCGCATAACTTCTCTGAGTAGCAAATTTAGAGTACGAATCCAAATGAACAGTATACACCATGACTGATTCATCATTTTGAGTCTTAAAGGCCTTTCTATGCCAACATCTTTGGAAGAAGAACCTTAACTCAGTGTTCTCCATTCCATTCTCTGTCCTGCTGTCACCTCATTCCCAATAAAGCAGTCCATTTGGATGGAAGGTGGATACAGAGAGTTGTCACTGACGTCATAAACATAGACAAAAAATTTACTATAGGGAAAATTCACACTGCAATGAAAAGCTAAGGCTTGCAGCCCTCGTTTCACTACAATGAAAGAAACAGCCACGGCTACGGGCACAGTCCTCTTCTTAAACAAGCATGGTTTGTGTAGATGGGTACACCAAGATAAAAGATGTCTCTACCTTGATTCATCTTTATGACACAGAAAAGAAAAACTGGCAAATTAATTTCCACTTACAAGGTCAGGACTAATCACTGATTTCAAGTCAGATGGATTGTCTTAATAAAGCTGTTAACAACAATGAGAAACGGAAACATCTGATTTGTCCTATGTTTCAATCTCACCAATCTTCAACTGCAATCCAGGAGCCAAGATCACTTAACACTTTCTTTAACTGATTTCCATACATAATGCCAACGCTCTCTCTTGAGGTAAAACATTATAAGTCCTGACATTATTAACTCGGACAATTGGCACATAAAATGATCCTAATTCATTAATTTGGTAATTGACATTCATTGCTTTGGACATGGACTTCAACACTGACAGTCTAGGGTTTATTGGTAGGAAATAAAGACCAAAATAGAGCACGTAACTATGCAGATCTGGCTGCAGCTTGGAAAAAAAAAAAAAAAAATCAGGGTTTAAAATTCTCTGAACATGAAAATGAAAAACACAACTAATAAATAGTTGTGTCGCCTTTTAGTCTTTGCCCCCAACTGCACTGCTTCATTTTTAACATATGTTTAACTGCTTTTTTTTTATATTAAACTCATATTTAGGCAGAGAGGAACAAGCTTACCACATATGCTTTGGGTTATATCCTAACTATTCCCTGTCAGATGGTGAGTTAAAATGAAAAGATGCTGGGAGAGAAGAATTAAATTTAAATCTAGCTTATGAAAATCCCTAGCTTTGGGGAGGAAGAGCCTATGCTTGAAAGCATTTGGGACAATTTCTGTTGAGAATTTTTCAAGGCACAATAGAACCTGAATCTAATAGTATCATGGAGAGGTTCTGTTTCAAGTAGAGTCATCTTGAGCCCCATTGAAAAGGTCCTTGAAGTACTGAAATTATCCCTTTAAGTGCCCATCTGTAAGAATGGTACACACCCTAGACCATATTCCTGGCTTATAAGGTTCTGGTGAAAATTAGTGACCTGGTAGTATCAGGACCTAGTTGCAAGTGGGTGCTGTAAACAAAAAGAATGGTCCATGACTTTTCAGAGCTGGGAAATGAGGACTGTTGGCTGGGAGCACCCAAATGAATTGACTCCTTGAGATGCTTCCTTCCCATTGTGCTTACATCCTGAGCCTGGTCCCTCAGTTCTGTTTTGCTATTATTCCAAGACCCTGACTTAGATTCCATTCATCTTCTTGATTAAGTCAAGCACCTCCACCCCATCATGTCACTTCAGCACTCTTTAAGGCTTGTATGATGATTCCCACGAGTCTGATGAAGGTCAAGTGACAAGTCAAAGGTCATGCAGGCAAGGAAGGGGCAGAGCTGGGGACTGAATGCAGATCTTCTGATTTCCAAATCCAGCATTTCTTCCTGCTTCCTCATTCCACTGCACACACATCTGGCTTCTTATCCGTTCCTTCCTATCTCCATTTCCTATTTCTTTCCTTCTCTTCCCACTATCTAGATCTTTCACATTCTTATTCTTTTTTTTTTTAAAGAGTTTTTTTATGTGGACTATTTTTAAAGTGTTTATTGAATTTGTTACAATATTGCTTGTGTTTTATATTTTGGTTTTTTGGCTGCAAGGCATGTGGGATCTTAGCTCCCTGACCAGGGATTGAACCTTTACCCCCTGCATTGGAAGGTGAAGTCTTAACCACTGGACCTCCAGGGAAGTCCCGACACATTCTTATTCTTTATAAGCATCCATTATCTCATTACTCAATCTGTTTCTCTCCCTTTGTACAGGTATTAAAGTTCCAGAATTCTAAGAGAAAGATGGAAATTTGAAAAGAAATTCTAATAATAACGATATCCCAAAACTAATAGTGTCAACACGAATAAAATAATAAAACATTTTGCATTTGTTATTTGTTTTTAAATGTATAAATATTTTCTACTTTAAGTATGTTAGACTAGTGGTTTCAAATAGAAACTATAACCTAAAGAAGAAACAGAAGTGACATTCCGTTCTATTTTCTCAAGGGAGATATTGGGAAAATACTCTTATTGAAAGTGTATCTGCAAAATCTTTCCCATACACACCCAAAAAAAAGGTTTTAAAAATGTATTAGCTACTTGACACATAAAGGAGATTGAATTACTCCAGCCATTGCTGGGTACCTGGCATTTACTAAGGTCACTGGAGCTATTCTGATTTATGAGAGTTTAACCCCGAGCAGGGTAACTGCGGTGAGGTTGGGCTGGTGGTGTGCTGAATTGGGCGATTGGGATTGACATGTATACACTGATGTGTATAAAATTGATGCCTAATAAGAACCTGCAGTATAAAAAAAACAAACAAAACAACTAATACTAAACTTTCATTGGGTTATTTATATGGAAATATGTTAATATAAATGTTTCAGACATTACATGAAATTTCTAAAAATCTTATATTTGTATTTGTATGGAAATATGTATGGAAATATGTTAATATAAATGTTTCAGACATTACATGAAATTTCTAAAAATCTTATATTTGTATTTGTATGGAAATATGTATGGAAATATGTTAATATAAATGTTTCAGACATTACATGAAATTTCTAAAAATCTTATATGTTCTGGTATAATGTTATAAGTAATAATCCTAGTTATTACTTTAAAATGTATATCTCAGAAATAACTAATTTTCTTGTCAACTGCATTATTATGAACTCTCATCAAATCTTTAACCGTGGTCATTTTTAAGTCTTCTGTCATTTACAGACAGTTCTGGGTGTACTCTGATGATTTTGCAAATATGTTCCTATAAAAGGGTTTCATCTTCAAGAAATTCATGGAAAAGACTCTGACAAGTACAGGTTTCTGGTAACTGACTGTACTGCTGAACTGAATGAATAAGCATTTTCAGAACTCTAATGAAAAACTGATGAACTCATAAAAGTGCTAACAAAATATCAAGATGAAAAAAAAAAATGAATTACATGGGACTGAGTGAACTGATGAGGATGAGTATAATTTTTGTGACTTTCTGTCTGAATTTAAAAAAAAAAAATCCCACAAGGACTCAGAGGCAAAGAATATACAAATCAATTTTCACTGCAAAGTAAAGGAGCTGTTACAGTGGAGGATTACTGGACTGAATGTCAATATTATGACATAGTATGAGTGTGTTTCATGTTTGGTAATTGCAATCATTGTTGCTTTTGTTGTGGTCATCCATGTACAATGCTTGGTGTCAGTCTATTTATCTCTTATAAAAATAAAATACAGTGTGTGTGTGTGAAAAAAAAAAAAATGTATTAGCTACTTGACACATAAAGGAGATTGAATTACTCCAGCCATTGCTGGGTACCTGGCATTTACTAAGGTCACTTGAGCTATTCTGATTTATGAGAGTTTAACCCCGAGCAGGGTAGGTTTAACCAAGCTTGCTGCAAGTGCCCACTTAAGGATTCTTTCAGCAAACAAGAGGAAACATTCTTCAGCTGGAGTTCATGCCTTCCCAGGAATGATGCATTAACTTCCAGAGAATGTGCCCTCTGTTTTCTCCACAGCTTATCTCAATTTACACCCCTATCAAAGCCAACAGAAAAGCTAGATCACCTGGTCCAGCCAACTGTATGGAAAGCACGGGTATGCAGTCCAAGCTTCTCAGTGGTGTAGAGCTTCTGACCCCCAGTAGACGATTACAGAAAACATGACTGTGATGTGCCACCTCCACCATACTTATTGTGAGCCTCTGTGCCTCAGTTTCCCTACCTCTGAAATGGACATAATAACAGCACTTGTCTCACAGGATCGTTTGGAGGATTTAATGAATTCATTCAAGTGCGGCACTTAGAACATGTGCTAGATGATGGTATTAATTACCCCATGCATTTAGCAGATGTTAATGCTTTCTCCATTTATTCTTACAGGACACCCAAACTGGTATAAGGATTTCTGCTGACAACCTTCCTCCCCACTCTGAATCCCAATACTAAAATACTAACTTGTCCTGCTGCCGTATTCCCTTTCAATCCTACCCTTAACTAGCTAAGATTCAGCGCCAATATGATAACCAGACAAAGGAATTTGTAAGCCACCTAATGTATTTTCTCTCCCAGGTAAAGGAATGCTGTAATTCAAATGAAATTTACATGTCTCAGGAAGATCCTTAAGTAACTGCTTTAATGGAAATTTCAGGTAAGCCAGAAAATGTTTTTTGACAAGATACCACTTCTCAAGTACCTGGCAAAAACTATTTCACTACACCGGGTAGTCACCTAACATCCTGATTAGTTGGCTCCAAATTTTAATCACCATCACGGGCCAGTAGTAGCTTGGGATGACAAACTTCTCTGAAATCTTTCTGGGGACATGTCTTCAATTTAGAGCACTGGGCACCAAACTATGAACCAAGGAAACTGCATTCTCTTTCCAGGGCCACTGTTTACTCACTGAGTTGTGTTGGACAAGTCACTTTACTTTTGCAAGCCTCAATTTTCTCATCTGTATCATGGGAACAATAATATGTACTCACAGTACTACACAGCCTGAGAGCCAAATCCGCCCTGCCACCTCTTTTTATAAATAAAGTTTTATTGGCTCACAGTCATGCCCATTTGTTTAGGAACTGCCTAGGGCTGCTTTCCTGTGCTATTACAGCAGAACTGAGTAGTTGTGACAGAGATCACACAGTCTGCAAAGCCGAACATGTTTAACCACCTGACTCTTTACAGAAAAAGTGTGCCGACTCCTTCTCTGGAAGACTGCTGTGAGAAACCAATAAAATGACTGATCTGGAAGTGCTTTGTAAACTGCAATATTTATGTAAAATGTAAATCTATATTACTGCCTTTTCAAAGTTTATAGGCAATTACTGTGCCACTCACCCCGTGGCTGCATTCTTCCAAGCTAAGCAATCCCAACCACCTCGAGTCTTTTTCCTATTAGGTCAGGTTTAAATTTCTTTCACTGCCTTTGTTGCTGGGTGAGGTATTTTTGGACTTGCTCCAGTTTCTCCTGTTCATTTTTCTTTTAAATTTTAATTAATGTATAGCATACTGGAAAGGTTATTATCTGGTTCTCGAGTGAAATCCAAGTTAATACAGCCAAGAACTGGGTTGGCTTTTTAAATAACAGCTCTGTAATGAAGCACTCTTGGTCAAGTAGAAAGAGCACAGTTTAAAACCAGGTAAGTCATTTACAAACTGTGAACATTTGAGCAGATGATTTAACCTCTCTCAACCTTAGCTTCCACATCTAGAAAATGAGAGGAGAAATTATATGGAGCTTAGAGAGTTACTGTAGAGATTGTAACAATGTATTTGTAAATGAACTGACTTATACAGAATGCCTGGCACATAGTAGGTTCTAGGACAGGCTATGAATGCCCTTCTCACATCCCTGACCTCTCTGCCACAAAAGTGCTCAGACAATTTTAAATTTGTGAGTCCATTTATTGGACATCAGAATCCTGCCTTACATTTGTCCCTACTGAACTTCAACTTGCTTTTGATTTATTGAGGTCACTTTGACTTCTTTTCCTGTCTTCTGAGGAGTTAGAATTTATGCCTTTCTGCATTTGTATTCTGTGGACCTTATTTCCAAAGGATGAAGGAACAAGAGAAAACACAGTTTAACTAGGGTTATAAGGCTAGCTGTCTAAGGCAAAATTAAGTGTAGATTTGGTCCAATTATTCAAAACCCAAAACAACAAAATAGTTTGGCTGTAACTATCTAAGGCTTAAGAAGCGAAATACGTTTTCCTCTCAATTTTTCACTTCACACTAACACAGACCAGACCAAAGGGGTAGAAAAGACAAGTGGGTGGTCAAAATGAACAGCATGATTGGGGGCAGTGGAGGGGGCGGGAATGAATGTGAAACATGTTACTTTTCTCCCCAGAAAGGTCTCACCAGTTTTTAAATGCTGCTGCCTTTCCAAGGTTTGTTTTGGGATTGTTTTAATCGGATACATTTTATCTACTAAAAGCTTAATTTTTATGCTCCATTTTCTGCATTTTCCTCTAGCATCTTCGATTCTCGGCATTTACAGCAAGCACCAGATCTCCCCCACTAGCCTGGAGCTTGTTAAACTACCGCAAAATAAGATATAAGCACCTCATTAATTACCATCATCAAGAGAATTAGTGTGCCTATCGATAAATATTAAAGTTGCAAATTCCATCTCTAAAGAATGTATTTGCCATGCCCAGGTACTGGATGCCTTCCCGCCTGAGACAGATCTCAATCACAGAAGGCAAGGAAAGCCCTGGCGGCAGATTCTATTTTAATCCGAGGATTTGAGGAGGGGACTTGCCTGCCAACTAAGGATTAGTTTTTTTCCTTGGAGTCTTGAGAGTTTGAAAACCAGCTAAAAACGCCTATGAAAATGTAAAATGCCTAAATCAGCATTGTGGGAATCATTTTAAATGTGTTGACAGAGCCACTCTTATAAATTGACATTAATGCAAAATTTTTTAAGTAAAGAAAAATTAATTATGTTGGAATGCACAGAAAAATGTTTGGAAGAAAGGCTTTTTGCTCAACGGCAATTCCGAATTTTCTAATACCAACAATAATGATTACACTAGTTAGTGGTTATTGAATAGCTATTAGGTACAAGACACAATAGTGAGGACTTCACCTGCTCCCCTGTTGCCCCCCCAACTCTAGGAGGCCCGTGCTATTATTATCCCTATTTTACTGACCAGAAAACTGAGGCTTAAAGAGGTTAAAAAACTTGCCACAGATTACAAATCTCAGCTTTTTAAAATCAGCCACATACACATGGGAAGATACTGAACAATTCTGAGAATACGCTCCAAATGACACAAAATAATTATACGCTTGTAACAGAGCCATTGCAGTCTTAGGCTGCATTATTTGAATTAAAGGGTCCAGGACAAAGGAGATGATGTTTTGCCTGACTCCTAAGACCTCAGCATCCATCTGGGTGTCTGTGTTCAACAGCATGAACACAGTTACACGGGATATGGATAAACCCGGGGGAGAGGGGCAGAGATGGTGAGGAGACTTGAGTCGTGACACCTGAGAAATGACTGCAGGAACCAGCAGTGGTCGCCTGGATGAAGAAGAGGACCAGGCTTAGCGAGAGGTCACAGACAGTGTCATAAGTAAGAGCACGGACCTGGTTTCCAGTCTCACCTTTCTCTCTTACTAGCAGCACAAAGTGGAGTAAGTTGCTCAAGCTCTCTAGGTCTCAGCCTTCTCATCTCTAAGATGGCACGAATACGGCACTTAAACTCAGAGGGTTCTTGAGAGAATCAGATGAGATTATATGAGTAATATATAAGTAATCAGCAAAATCACTGCAGGAAACTGGGTTCCCAGGGTGAATACGTGGCATGCCAGCAAAGGCTTCCATAGTCCCAAAGATGTGGGAAATGTCCACTTAAAGAATATTAAGAAGCAAGGTTTTTACTCTAGGTATTGTGGCTCTCCAAGAAGAGGTAAAAGGATGTAATAGTTCTCAGACATGTTTGGTTAGAACCATTTTAAAAGAATATTCCCTAGAAAGAGTGTGTTCTGCAGAGCAAGCTCTGGGTCCCATGACTACAGAAGAGCCTACACATCAGAAGGTATCCCTATCATCATCTGATGTCGAGAAACCACACTCCCGGGAGTCTACCCAGAGGTTATGGGACCCATAAGAGGGAAAGAAGAGCCCAGTGTGACAAATTTGGGGGCAGGATGAAACACAGGGAATGTGCCTGGTGGCCCAGGACATATGTCAAGAAGTAGCTCATTCCAAGGAAACTGGCGAAGCAGTCCCCAGGTAAAAGATCTTTTTTAAAGTAAAATGGCCCAGATAAACCTGAGATTCATTAAATGAGACCTGAAAATAAGGTTGCCCCATATAGACTCATCCAAATACATATGAATGAATACAGAAATGAATGAACACTTTTATTTCAAGATTATCCCCTCTCTTTTAAAGCATATAAAAAAATCACACCATTACTATTACCATTGATTATCACTACTGATAAAATTATAAACAGCATCAAAAAGTGTATCAGTGGAGACTTTCTTTCCCTAGTTGAGTAGATCACATACATGGGATCCTTTTGACTCCTGTGGCTTTATTTGTTGGCCTAACCTCAAGGGCTCCGTTGGAATGTGTTACACACAAACAAGTTCCAAACGAGAGAGATGTGACAGAATCCAGGACAGGCTTTGTGTAGACATGGATTTTCACATGCTTATTCAAAATATTTGCTGTCAATGGTACTTGGTTAAAGTGATTGTTACATACAGCATGGCTAACTTTTTTATGTAAATGAAATGCAAATGTATGCAATGTTATCTTTAATGCAGATGTAGCAGAAAGTATTAAGATATGCTGAGAGCCTAATTAGGTCCTACATCAAAAACTATACATAAACTTCACTCCAATGTCTCAAGAACACAACTTGAGTCCAGAAATCCCAGTTTGCAAGCTTAAAAAAAAGATGTACATATATATTTTAAACCACAGTTCTTTTTCTTCTCCCTTTTCTAAGACTGAGCACTTAAAAGTATGATCTTAGAGAGATTTCAGCTCGGGAGAGGGGGTGTGGAGTGGGTGGGAAATGAGTAAGTTTCTTTCTAGCAAAAACCAGGAAGCAGAAAATCAACGGCAACCCCCCCCCCCCCCCAAAAAAAAGGCAAAACAAAGCTGTCTTGTGCTTTCTGTCTCCGTATTAAAAATGATGACTTGCCAGAAAAGCATATTTTTGCATTTATTTCCATTTCTAACCTTCCCAGAGACAAACACATGTGCATTCCTTCCTAATTGCTGGTATAGTAAAACCTTATGAATTTCAGCTCCACTCATTCTCCATGTTGAGCATTCCCACAGGGGTGGGGCAGAAGCTGACCTTTTACCTATGGGGTGAGAGGGTTGGTAAAGCAAAGAAACATCCTGACAAGTACTGAAGCTCCCACACTCAACTATGTCAGGGAATAAGCCCTTCTCAAGCCTTTTAGAAACATTGTTGTTACAGAAAATTGTAAAACTATTTAACTTCCTTTTCTATTTAGTATAATAGATTCCGCCCCCCCCCCAAAAAAAACTCTCCTATATAATACTTTGTTAGCCCATTATAATTCACTATGCATAGTAGAAAAGGGATAAAATTCAATGCCTTTATAATTGTCTCTAATCCAGGCTGGTCACTAACTTGGAGGGGCCCCCTCTTCTGATTCCTCAGCCAAGTGCAGTGGGCTTACAGTCACAGGTTCCTGGGGCCTCCGTTTCATTCTGACTGTAACTTGTTCTAAGTAGTCCGATGGCTCAGAGGCCACAAGCATCGGGGGGCTTATTCTCTCTTTTATTTTAAAGGGCTTTTCTCTTCCCATTAACATTCCAGGATTGCTTTAGGAATCAAAAGAGGGGAAAAGAGATGCTGAAAGAGTCTGAAAAAAGTACTGAAAGTACTTCATAAATGTAAGATGTCACAGGTCTTCAAATTGTGAGCGTGTGTGTGTGTGTGTAGTGAAGAAAACATATACCATACATCACTTGTATACACATACATGCATTTGCATTCGTGTTTACTCATGTTCATGCATATGTATACTGGGCTCATATTGTATATGTATAGGTACACATGTGCATACCTATACGTACCTATGGGTAAGTACAGATGTATATATGAATATACCGACCTCAAAGTAAAGACACATTGATAACGCATATGAGCATATATGTATATGATGGCATACTGATACAGATTTACTCATTATGTATGTGTATGCTCACTAGTACATATATATGCCTATATGTGCCAATTCACACATTACATGTGCATGTATCTGAGCTGGTTAACCTCTGCCCTTGGCAATAGAGGGACCTGAAATGGCCCAGGACTAAATCTAGACCTCTGTGCCCAGGCAGAAGGGCTTAAAGCAAGCAGAGCTTATCCAGCTCTATTCCCCTCTGAGTTTTCTTCCATCTTATCTAATACACCCTCTGAAAGGAAAGATCTTTTTTACTTCTGCTAAGATCCCCAAATGCTCTTAACATCTCCAAAGCTCTCTAATACAAAAGGACCCAGTTGCTGCGAGGCACAAGAATTGCACGGGCTTCACTGCTCCACGGAACATGCCCAGCGGAATACATAACACACGGCTCCAGCAGGGCTCATCTGAAATGGATACTGCCAGCATCACTCGCCCCAAATTCCTAACACTGTCATGATAACCCCATTTGTTCTCAGGCTGTGCTTCTCACATTTTAAAGGAACAGAATTTTCCCCATGTCCGTCCTTCATCGTGCTCTTTCTTTAAAGAGGAAAGATGTCTTCCCCTGGGTTCCTCCTCCATTTTGTGGAGCAATTCCTGGTCGCTGTTTGTCAGTCAGTTATCAAGTATGTAGTGAACACTACTGTCCTAACAATCTGTGAGATTTCAAGAGACAAGATAAGAGGCCAATGGAAGATTCAGTCTTAGCGTGGAATAGTTTGGTTCAAATGATAACCGCTATCTACGTGCAGAAGACACAGAGGCTGTTCTGGGATGAGTGGTGGGAGGAGCTGGAAACGGAGCAATCGCAACCGTCCCGCCCCACTCGCATCTTTTCCAGAGCTAGTCTCAAAAGAACAAACCCTTCTTGCTACTTCAGTCCCTCACAATCCCCTCCTTAACTCCATGCATCTTGCTTCACTGCTTCTCCACTCCATTGATGATGGTCTACCCTCTCCATGAGGTTCCCAGTGGCGTCCTCTCCAGTAGTCTGTCAATCACCCCATGCCTTCAGCCCCTCCTCACACCTCCATAGCACAGCACCCTCCAGGTTCCCCTCTCACTTCTCAAACATCTCCTGCTGATTCCTGCTCAGCTCCCAGTATACCCCCCAGAGCCAACTTCCTGACCTCTGACCTCCCCTCCTTCCCCTAGGTCCTTCACCACCTCTCTGATGGCTTTAACCATCAGAGGAATGGCTAACTTCTCTCAGGCGCTCCACATTTCCAAGCATCAGCTGGACACCACCACAGAATGTTCCTCTGTAAAGCATCCGTGAAACCAGCTCTGAACGCTGCCCCTTCCTTCCAAATCCCTTTGGGGCCACCACTCCCCGAGATGTGCAAGTGTGAAACACCTCATAAAGTCTTTTTGGTTCTCTCCTCTTTCGGCTCCCACATTAGGTCAGCTTGCAAGTATCTCCTCCATGGATCTCCTCTCATGGGTCACTTACATTCCATCCTCTCTCCCACCACTCGCATTCAAACCTTCCCACCTGAGGCCACGAAGAAAGAGCCCTTTGTCTCAGAAGTGAGCACTGTACCAGTGGGAAGCACACATGCCCTGGACAAAGATGAGCCAGGATCCTCATTCCAATTTGCTGCCCCTTCGTGAACTGGCTTCGAACACTGTCTCAATTCTTCCAGGCTCAATTTTCCCATCTCTAAAATATGAACGAGGCTCCTTTCCTTTTGGTTTACTGAAAATAACGATGCCTGGCTACCACCACCAAGGTCTCCCTCCTCCAAACTGGACATTCCCCAAACCTTCACCCTTAGAGCTTCTGATTCACAATGTCAACAACAGTCCCCTCAAATCTTCATTTTGAAAAGTTTCTCAGGGCGTTTTCGTGCACAATTAGATTCTGGAGACTCTGTTCTAATCCATCATAGACTGTGGAGCCAGAATTAACTTCCTAAAGCATAACTCAAGTCATATTATTCTCAAGCTAAGAAACCTTCAAGGGTTCTCTATAATTTTTTGAGGACATTTTTGCACTGCCCCCTCATCTTCTCTACCTCCCCAATGGTAACTGATCCTTGTGCCAAATTAGGTTATTTCTTGTTCCCTATCCGTCATGATGAACTTAGTTCTAAGTATAGAAACCCAGTTGACAGCGGCCTAAACAAATAAGCATTTATTTTTCTTCACATGATGAAGTCTAGAGGCAGAAGGCTTTGTACTTTGTGTCAGAGGGTGCACAAGGTCAGGGCTCCAGGCCATAGGTGGTTATCCCCTCAAGGAAAAGAGATGACAGCCGCAGCTTCAAGCATCAAGTCCACACTCATGGTCCAAAGCAGGAAGCAGGAAAGGCCTGCACAGGCAGACTCCTCAAGGGCCCCCCTCTCTTGCCTCATCGGCCCTAACTGAGTCACGCGGTTGCAAAAGAGGCTGCGAAGGTGACTGCTATTGTATAGCCTCGACTGCAGGGGACTGGCAAGGGAGAAGGAGCTTTGTGAATGGCTTTGAGTAGACAATCATTAGAGTTCCCTAAACGCACTCTAGATGTCACTGCCTTAACTCAAAACAACATCCTTCTTGAACCTGTCTACTTAAATAGTTATAGCGAGGGACTTCCTTGGTGGCACAGTGGTTAAGACTCCGAGCTCCCAATACAGGGGAGCTGGGTTTGATCCCTGGTCAGGGAACTAGATTCCACATGCGCGCCACAACTAGGAGTTCACATGCCACAACTCAGGAGCCTGCCTGCCACAACTAAGGAGCCCATGTGCTACAACCAAGACCCGGTGCAACCAAATAAATAAATATTTTAAAAAATATTTATAGCGAATATTTGGTAAGCCCTTGCTCTAGGCTAGCCAGTGCTTCAAAGGCTTTAAAGGTATTAGCTCTTAATTTTCACAGTAACCTTAAGATAAGACTATTATTACAACGAGCTCACAGGTGAGGAAACTGAAGCAGAGAGGCATCTAAAGCAGGCAGGCTGACTCCAGATCCTACACTCCTAGCTGCCTTGCAAGGAACAGCTTAAGGACAACCTTCTCCATCAAGAGTATCTTGCATGCAATCCCCCTGACTGGAGGCACTCTTTCCCTCCTTAAACCCTCAAATGTACTTCTCCTATGGCTAAGGCAATGCCATCATCCAAAGCAGGGCACGTTTGAGAGTGAATGGAAGCACAAGTAACAATTACACCAGGAAGTCATACTGTTCTGGGCGAACCAGGATATGTAAACATCTCCCCTGGGGTTTTAACCTCCAGCAGGGTGCCTGTGAACCTGCTACCGCACATCTTACTTGCACAGTGAGGTTGTGCGGGCAGGGACTAGGTGTGAATGGTGGGTGCATCCCCCTGGTACGCGTCATGTGATGCTCTTCTCAGAGTAAGTGCCTTGGTCGATTAACCATGTGCTGACTTGAGGGAACCTTGGAACGTGGGCAGAATTTGCTTAGACAAAGGACCATAGGCTGGCAGCTGTGAGGAGTGGGTGAGGTACAAGCTCTATAATCAGATCGCCTGTATTCAAATACCATGCAAACCACTTGTGGGATCTAAGACTTGGGACAACTTACTTCACCAGTATGTTGCCTCAGTTTCCCTTTCTGTAAAATCATGATAACAAAGGCACTTACCCTATAGGGTGGTTGGAACAATTGCATGAGCTAACGCATGTAAAATGCCTGACACGAAAACACTAAAAATTTTGGCAACCATTAATTAACACACACATTAATTAATCTGTGTGAACAAATGTATTTCAGTAGAAATGTGAGTGGCAATTGCGTCATGTGCTAAGATACTGCAAGAAGAAAAGTTTGGATGGGATCTGTGGCCACTGGGCTTGACCTGAAGGGCAATACCATTTTCCCAATGCTTTGAAGAGCTCAAATTTCAGAGCTCCATCTTTGTTTCCATGCCAGTATGGTGCCCACACAGACACATCGTGTTGATGTGACATCTGCTATAGACTCAGCAAAACATAAACACACAATACACTTAAGGCACTCTATTTCACAAGGCCTTAAAAATGAACTGAATGAAAGCCACAGTGAAATTGATGGGTGCAGCACTAAAACCTGGTACATGGAGTCATGTTCAGAGCCCTGCCTTGATAAGTAAAACAGCTTTCTGGAATTTTGTGTTTTCTTATTTCAAAGTTGGGTCATAACTATGAACCCTAAGACACACCATGGCAAAGATCATTCAGGTTTAAGCAAAATGGTTAACTGAAAATTAACTGGTGAATTCCATCCTAAGTAATATTTGTGGTTCGGCTGTCTAGACAAGGGTAGGAGAAAACGGTGGGCTGAACATAAGCCCAAGTTCGCAGTTTGTCTTTGGCTCCTCAGGGAAGAGATGCAGGAAGGCAGAAGCACTCCTGGTGGTAACCAGTGCTTCAGAAATGACCGAACCTGATGCTCAACTTCTGCAGGGCTACGAAGAAATGGGACGACCTCGTGATCACTGTGAACCTTTGAGATGGCAAACCTGCTGTTGGTGGTTCTACACTGTTTCAGTTAAGGGCTTTTTTTTTTTTTAATCTAAAAAAACTTGCTTGGAATGAGCAAACAGTAAAACAAACAAACAACCTATAAAAGATGCAACTTTATCATGATCACACACCCAACTCCTTCCCCTTCAAGACTGTACATGGGGGCTTCCCTGGTGGCGCAGTGGTTGAGAATCTGCCTGCCAATGCAGGGCACACGGGTTTGAGCCCTGGTCTGGGAGGATCCCACATGCCGCAGAACAACTGGGCCCGTGAGCCACAACTACTGAGCCTGCGCGTCTGGAGCCTGTGCTCCGCAACAAGAGAGGCCGTGATAGTGAGAGGCCCGCGCACCACGATGAGGAGTGGCCCCCACTCGCCGCAACTAGAGAAAGCCCTCGCACAGAAACGAAGACCCAACACAGCCAAAAATAAATAAATAAATAAATAAATAAATTAAAAAAAAAAAAAAAAAGACTGTACATGGGAGGGGAGATCTCACCACACTTGTCATCTTCATCAGTACATAACACCCAGTGGCTCAAGAAGAAAACAAAAGTAGCCAATGTGAATAAACTGATGTATAACATCACGGTGCTCTCCTACCCACGTTCAGTTCAAGGCCCAGTTACACTGCACTGGGGGCCCATTAAATTAGTCTCTAAAGAGTTTATGGGGAAAAACAGATGAGGAATGAGAAAGGAAATTGATTGTGTGCATGCGTGGCACTGCACAAGGTTCATAACATCCTCCTGATCATTTAATATGCACAACCCCTACAGAGGGAAGCAGTAATCCCACGTGTTGGGATTCCCAACTGAGGACACCAGCCTAGCAGGGGCACAAGCAAAATTTGGGGGAAAATAACTTTATATTCTGAAAGAATTATTCAAGTGGCAATCATCTTGGGAAAAGGCAGAAGTTTGCTCAATCTCCTGATACTTTCCGGTTTAACTTTTTGTTTTTGTTTTTCGGTATGTGGTTTTTTTTGCATTCCATGTTTTCAAATGAGTGCCTTTTTTCATGTTTAAGGTCTCCCAAGTCTCGGTCCAGGCCCAGGTCACACGTCTCATGATTTGAGGAGCCAGAACTCAGACTTGAGTCTCTGTGATGCCAAAGCCCTGTCGTGTACAAAATGACGAGCCCACGTCAGGCTGTGGGTACTCCAGAACATTCTAACCATTTCCTCAGCATGGCACCGTACACAAGCACAAGATCTGGTTTCTCCTCAGACTTCTCAAATCATAAGACACTTCTCTGTCCATATGTCAGACTGGGTATCACTGAGCCCTGAGGAAACCCTTCAGCTCCCAGAGAGCCACTCATCCCCTTGAAGGGCAGCCAGGCCAAATTCCCAGGCCCCGGCAGCTCTGTGATGACATAACGCAGGCACATCGCCTCTGAGGCAGCAGGGCAATCCCGGCTCGTTTCTGAGAGCTACGGTCCTTGAGTCATTCTCTTAGCACTCTTCCCAACTTCTAGAGATGAAAATGCAGCTCAGACCATCTTTGTGATTAAGGATGGGACAGCATGTAACAGAGACCACAAGACACCCTGCAGCTATGGAGCGGAAGACACATGTTTATGAGAAGTCCCTGGGCTGAACGTTTAAATTCAAAAGAGCCACCAGAGATGGTTCTGAGTTTAAAAGCAGGGAAATCTGGTCCAGTATATATCAAGCTTATTAAGGGAAAGAGTTAGTGCAGAAAAATCAAATGAATAGATGAAGAAAAAAGTTGGGGAAAAAACTCTCCCTGCTACCTTTTACCAAATGAGTGTCGGCAACGCTGGATGGGGCCGCCTTTGTGCACAGAATCTGCCATGTCCACATTCTTTTAGGTCCCACGGTAATGCTCCTCACCGTGTATTTGAATTAACCAGACCCAGAGGATAAAACTTTCAAATTAAACACATTCCTAAAGGATTTCAGGCTCATTGTGTATGCACCAAGGAAACATAACATCCTAAAAATAATACATACACAGAGAAAAGCACATTCTCCATGAACATGAAAGTGGAATATGAATTATGACCCAGCTCATGGGAACAGACATCTGATTACATGCAAAATGGAGCTTTTGTAAATAACATCAGTCTTTGTGAGCTACCACAATTATTATCAACCATTTAATTTTACGCCCTAGCAACTCATCCATCATTGTTCAAAGTGTCCACTTTTGTTTTTTCCCTTCTGATTCATGAGGCTCCAAATTTTATAAAGTTCACCATGAAAGCTATGTCGATTACCAACCCAGCAGCGAAGGAGTTCATGAGATTAGGAGATTCACCAAAGCATATGCTGCATTGTATATGTGCTATTTTGGGATGTATTCTGTTGGCGAATTGCTAGAAGCAGCACAATTACAATGGTAGCCATTCTGTTCGCTTTTATACAAAGGAATCACGAAAATGTGTTTACACTTTGGGTATGTGGGTATTTAAGGGCAAAGTGACTTCTAAGAAAATCAAGGATACTTCATCTCCCTGTCTTTCTCGCCCTCAATATTTGACACCATTCCATGAAATACCATCCACAACTCCAGTTGGTCTCTGTCATATTTAATATGCTTGCCTCATGAATAGTGAAATAAGCCACTTGCCAGTCTCACAATTTCTATTTCACAGCAAAGCAGTGAGAAAGGTTTATCAACAGAATTAAACTTTTCCAGTTGGCCTCCAAATTTGTCCTTAATCTATTTCGGTTTTCAACTCTTAAAAACCAGACACAGGAAGTACCTATACCTTGTGTTGCTCCTGTAGGAATTACTAGGGGGCACATCTGAGCAACGCCGTCCTTGAGTATCTAATAGAGACTTGGCCTCACAAGATACACTGAATTTCCTCTCCCTTGAAATTACATTTAAGTAAGAAGTGAGGATTTTCACTGGCTCCCAGAAGCCTTTAGGTTTTAACTGCATCAGAAGAAGGCTTAGAAAGCCTTTTGGCCTGCAAAAACTGTTGTCAAATGTCCCCAGGCAGCTTCAACGGCATTTGTCATAGTAAGTGAGCTGTATTTGGTTAAACTGTAAGAGCTTTTTTTGTGCGTGTGTCCTCTGCTGGAATAGGAGCCCAGCGTGGGCAAAGGACTGTTACCATCATATGTACTTCTGTGCTCGAATAGCATTAGTTGAATTGATATTCACTGAAATGAATGAGAAGAAAATGTAAGATGAGAATGCGACTTTCTATTTCTAATAAACATATTAACTGTTCAGCAGCTAATATCTTTCTAGTCTTGGCCTGAAAAAAATATTAAGTGGAAGAGCTAGCCAAAACTTTATGCTGAACCCATTCGTTTGCATGTTAATATATAAGTAGTAGAAGAAATAAAAGGAGAGGTGTCTTTTTTTTTTTCTTTTTAATTAAGCACCTACTTTGTGTCAGCCATTGGCTTGGGGTTTTGTTTGTTTTGTTTAATCCCTAACTATCCTATTGAGATTGATATAATTATTCTCACTTTTAAAATTAGGAAACTGGGGTTCAGGGAAAGTAAATATCATGCTCAACAAATAAAGGGTAGGAGTGGAAGTTGAATCCAGGTCCATGTAGCTCCAGAGCCTAAGCTATTTTCTCCGGTCTGTTACAACAAAGATTTTTTAAAATTCAGGCATAATCATTAATAACTTTTAATATTCAAATTTAATTCTCTACTTTAAAACTTCTAGCTAAAAGGAGACCCCAGATCTGCCATAATGGACAGGCAGTATCTAAAATTGTGGGAGTTAACATGAGATTTGGAATTAGAAGTACTATGGGATAAAGGCCAAGTTACTTTTTCTCTCAAAGCCTCAGTTTACTCATCTGTAAAATGGTAACAGTAATGCCTGTCTCACAAGGTGGCTGGGACAATGAAATGAATGTCCACACCTGAAGCTCACAGCACAGCACCTAATCTAGGAATTCAGGAAGCAATTCAGGAAAGGTAGCTACCGTCATTCCAGTTAACCCCTTGTTCAAGCAAAAATGTTGACCATAAACCATTTCCCACACTCTAGTGACAAAGAGGAAGCTCACTAAAAAAAAATTTCCCCCAGATACACACAGAAGCCTGCCCCCAAAATCCCTTTTCTCTTCCCATCTGTTAGTTACCCAGGCTGCTCCAGCTCTGCGAGTGCCTAGCAATGCATTAACTTCAGCACGCTTCTCTGTTTCTGCCTGTCATGGTTACTTCTATATTTTTGCAACTTAATTCAAATAAATACATACAATATACGCTGAATTCTATTAAGAAACACAATTGAGTAAATGCCTGCTGGAGGAAAGGAGAACCGAATGGTTTATGGAGGGCCCTAATCTAAGGCACGATAGAGACCATGCCAAGGAAATTCATACAAACGGTTCAAATATCCACACTGCCAGATACAATCTTGTTTCAATGAGCAGAATTAGGATTTATTCATTTAACAAATACCTAATGAGCTCCTACTGTGTGCACAGCCCTGTGTTAGGAGTTGGGAAACCATGGTGAGTCCAAACAGATATGGTCCCTGCCTCTTCTAGTTTACAGTGTGGTGGAAAAGACCAGCATAACATTAGGCCAAGGAGCGTGCAAACAAATGTAAAATTGGAGCTATGAGAAATGCTAGCAAGGAGAGAGAAACAGTGCAGTGAAACCCCAATGTAGCATGATCAGCCTGCCTACGCAGGTCAGGGAAATTCTCTGATAAAGGGATGCTTGATTCAAGATTTGAAGGCTCGTCCCAACGTCCATCAACTGGTGATTAAAATATGCTATATCCACATAGTGGAATATTATTCAGCCACTTGAACGAATAAAGAAGTGTTTCATGCTACAACATGGATGAGCTTTGAAAACATCAGGCTAAGTGAAAGAAGCCAGTCATAAAACATCATGTACTGTATGATTCCACTTATTTCAAATGTCCAGAATGGAAAAATTTAAAGAGACAAAAAGCAGATCAGTTGGCAGGTGGAGGTGGGCAGGGTGAAGAGTGGCTGCGAGTGGGTGTGAAGGAGGAGTGCCTACCAACAGGTATGAGATTTATTTTGGGGGGGGGTGTTAAAATATTCTGAAATTAGATAGCAGTGATGGTTGCAGAACTCTGAATATACTTAAAAAAACATTTTTACACTTTCAGTGGGTGCATTGTATGGTATGTGAGTTTTATCTCAATAAAGCTATTTCAAAATATTGGAAGGCTGGGAAGATGATGAGCTGAGAAGCAAAGGGGCTGCAGTTGGTGGAAGCACGGAAAGCACACTCGGAAAGACAGAAGGAAGGCCAGTGTGGCCAGAGCAGGGAGGGTCAGGCATGAGATCAGCCTGAGGAGGGAGCAAGGGGCTAGACCACACAGGGCCCATCAGCCAAGTTCACGTTTGTCTGTCCTAAGTACACTGGGGTACCACTGGAAGGTTTTAAACAGGCAACGGGGTATGACACAATCCAATTTACATTCTGAAAAGATCATTCTGGCTCAAGTAAGGAGACTAGACTGCAGGGGGCCGGAGAGCATATATATAAACCAGTTAAGAGGCTGTTAGAGTCCAGAGCAAGGGTGGAGCTGGCACTGAAGGACAGGGGTGAACAGATTAGCAAGATGTTTAAGAAGGTCAATCAACAGGACAAGGTGGTAGATTGATATTTATTGATAGCAACCAAGAGAAGAAACTAGGGAGACAGTGGTTGTAAGATTCCAAAGCTCCTTGGAGAAACTTGAGCTTCAGATGTGAATTTGTGAGCAACCTAAGAGAGAGATAAGTGGAACGATGGGTGTGCATGACCTTGGCTCAGGGAGAAGACAAGAAGGCCTGAAGCTGAGCTTTGAGGAATTCCAACATTTAAGAGCCTGATACCACCTGCATAACCGGAATCTAACTGTAAGACAAACCCAAGCTGAGGGTCACTCTGTGAAATAACTGGCCTATAATCTTCAACTGTGTCAAGGTCACAAAAGTCAAGACAGATTGAGAAACAGTTCCACTTGAAAGGAAACCAGAGACACATGGCAACTAAATGTAATACATGATTCTGTAGTGAAACCTTTTGCTATAAAGAGACAATTTATTATACTCTTTATATTTTATTTACATACACGTATATATTTAAAGGATGGGGACAATTGGTGAAACTTGAATGGGGTCGATGGATTTGAAGGTTGTAATGTATCAATGCTAATTTCCTGGTTTTGATGGTTAATATCACCGATACGCAGTAAGGCACCCTTGCATACAGGGATTATATACTAAAGAATTCCAGGGTTAATAGGGCAGGAGGTTGGCAACTTAATCTCAAATGATTCAGAGGAAAATAAAGTTCTTTGTACTAGTCTTGCTACTGTTTTGTGAGCCAGTGGGCATGATGCATTTGAGAGAAAAGAAGATTACAGAAGAGAATAATCAATGGTGCATCAGTCCTGAGAAGGAAGTTTGAGAAGACTTGATAAACAGGAGAATGAGTTGATCAGAGAAGTAGAATGAGACTGCCAGGCAGGTTTGGGGCTCATATCAAAATGGTGATTATGGACAAAGCAACATGCCTTTGAACCACATTCAAGGACTTTAAAAATAAATCATTTTAAACTGATTCCTTAAGTATATGCAACTTAGTAAACATATTTATTTCTAATAATAGATAAACTATATTTTAAGTTATCTCTTCCTCAATTTTGAGGGAAACTCAAACTAACAATTGTGAAAGACATTAGAAAAATATATAGATAGTTTAAAACTCACAAAGCAGTAAAATTCAGTATGTGTATGTATATATGTATGTATGTTTACATGTATACACACACGTATTTCATTTTAACAAATAATTCCACAGTTTGTTTAAAATATCATCCAAACACTTACTTCAAAACCAACTCAGTTTAGTTTCTAAACCAAACCAAATTCATTTACCAATTATTAACCTCTTGACTGTACTTGGGCAATGGGAAAGAATGGGCAAGAGAAATAGTTGCATAAAAATATGAAATCCCAAGTTGTTGCTGGCTGAAACTCAATTATGATATAAAAAAATTCTCTCTGAATATCAAACCCGCTGAAATGAGATAGTTACAAAAGTGTAATTTATATTCTTCCTTATCCAGACCCTCACTAGTCTCTAGGTGAAGACTACCTTTACTTTGACACATCTTCATCTAGGATCTATAATGTTCATAAAACACAATGCTTCCCTCTTATTTATTTCAGTTATTTCTTTTCTGGTCTACACCAAATGGAAATACTCTTTTGGTTTTAGCTTCGATGCATTTTTGAACTAACACATGACCTCGGCTTAGCAAGCAACCAACTTCCTGGACTACTGTCAGTAAAGATAATGTAGTTGTGTGTTTTGAACTTCCATGTAGAAGGCTGTTAAAAGATCTTAGCAAATTACAGTGGCAAGGATAGAATTAGAACTGTATCTACTGAGCTTTAGGTGTGTACGTGATGCAATATGAAATGGAAAAAAAAAAAATATGTGTAGTACGATTTTATTTCCATACCAAAAAACCCCCAGAGACACCCCCATAAGTATATATCCATGCATATGTACATGTGTATCAGCAAGAAGAAAGAGGTGTAGACAACAATCTGTTATTACTGTTCTATCATGATCTGGGGGGCCGAGGGCATGAGTTAGAGAACCTCTCACGTAAAGTATCATATACAGATGTTTCTGTATAATAGATAAAGATGTTCATAATTTTGTTCTCCATATTAGTGACCTCCTTTCTGAAGAGTTGGAGGATATTTGTCCCTCCCACTCGTCCTGCCAAGAATGGTCACTTTATCACCAATTACCAAAAAAGGCCTGCCTTTGAAAACAGTGTCTTTTTGTGTCACAGGAGAAGTACACCGTGAAAGGGATTGTATTTTATGTAAGCTGTGTACGTCAAATTCAGCACATGCTCTACCAACGAAAAACACTTCAGTTAATTGACTGGTTCGCAAAATTACATGCAGGGTGCTTGAAAGTAGTAGAATTACAAAGAAAAGCCTTCCAAGTGGCTCACATCACATTTAACCAATTGCAGTGACCACTTTTATGGATCATAAAAGAAGCTATGAAACGTAGCCCAAACATCATCTAAAGCAAAGAGTTCTGAACGGAATAACAAAGACCCTCATCTCCCTCCCCCACCAAATGAAAGAGAATTCCTGCAAACAGTGCCTTTCCGGCCAAGAGAAGGAGTCCATGTGAGATTTTGCTAAAGTCGTAACCTTTAGAGAACACAAATAATAAAAAGTTGGTTTCCAAGAAAACCACAAGCCCCTAAAAATTAAAAACCCAGAATTTCATCTATATTTGGTAAACAGAGTAGACCAAAGCATGCCTGCCCCACCTTTTCCGATGACGACCACAAGGAGTTTAATCACACAGTAATACACCAAGGTTGGACCAAGCACAGATGTTAGAGACATTTTACACTCGCAGTTTAAGTCATTCTGAAAAAATGAAGAGAGGCAGGAGTTTAGTTTAACACTTAGACGTTTTCTAACATAGCCCAGACATCTACAGATTCCTGCCCTACCTTCACCAAAAAGGATCTTCATACAGATCATAAACTAGAGAACATAGTTTTCATTCAGGGACCGTAGAGCAATACAAGGAATCTTCCTGCACAGGATCACAGCAGCAGCTTGGGACAGTAATTCAATATGGTACTACATATTATTATTGACGTCCACACAAATATTGCATAGTTATGTAATATGGTGTGATGAGAGCCATCATTTATCGACTGCCTACTATGTGTCGGGAACTTGGCCAGGTGCTTTGTACACTTTATCGTATCTACTCCTCAAACAGCTCTGCAAGGCAGGCATTATCTTTGTAATTTTATAGAGCTGGAAACAGATTCAGATCTGCAATTTGCTTCAAGTCACCCAGCTGTTCAAACAGAGGACTATCTGATTCTCCAAGTCCATGCTCTCTTGGCTCCACCCCAAGGACTCTGTGTGTGTCTATCACCAAGCTGGGAATAAGTTTAGGCTCCAGTCTATGGGTACAAGACAAGACAGAAGAGGCAGTCTGAGACTTCGATGTGGCAGGAGTTGCCTCAGGGAAGCAGGAGAGAGGAGTGCCGATCTTTCCTGTAATTCCCATGTTCCTTCTGTTCTGAGATTGTTCAGAGAGAACTAATTCTTCCCAACACAATCCTTCTAGTTCAGTCCTAGCTTGCTCCTTATAAAAACATGAAGCCCAACAAGAGAGAATTCTCATACAAGTAGAACTCAAGAGCCCCAAATTCATAGCTTTATGTTAAAAAAAAAAATGTTATGCTATCAGTTGGACCCTCCAAATTTGTAGGACCTCCTGCCATAGCCTTTCTCCAAATCCATCACCAGCCAAGTGAGAAACAGGGGTTGATTGTTCCGTTATCTCCAAACTGACCCAGAGAAGTAGCTCCATCTAAACAAGACACTCAAGCTACCAGAGTCTGTGAATTTAATACTGGGTCCTCTCCAGGCATCATTTACAGTTGTGCTGTCCAGTTTGGTCACCATTAACCCATAAAGCTAGTAAGCATGTGACATGAGGCTAGTCCAAACTGAGATGTGCTCCAAGTGTAAAATACACACTGGACTTCAAAGACTTAGTATGAAAAAAAGAATGTAAAATATCTTGTTAAACAAAATACATTATCAAAATTAATTTCCTCTGTTTCCTTTTACTTTCTTAAAATATGGCTACTAGCAAATGTAAAGTTATATACGCCACTTGCATTATAGTTCTGTTGGACAGTGCTGGTCCAGAATGAAGGCTTGCTGATGCTGTTTAAAGACTGCTACAGTTCTGAAACACAAACAAGTCCATTTTGTTCTGTTCAGTCTTAAAAGGAAGAACTGTATTAAAACTGCAACTATAGTAAATCCTGAGTGGATTGCAACTAAGGGAGAAAAAGAGAAAGTAGGTGGGTTTGAAAGGAGTGAAAGAAAGGGAAAGAAAAAGGGGAGAAACAACCATTTTCTTTCAAAAACATGATTGGTGATCTGTTTGTTGACATTAAGTGATTTTCAAAAGAATATCAACATCAAGTTAGAATTAAGTTTCTTCCTACTTCCCAAGGTTGAGTCAAGTACAGTATATACAGAGGCTATTCCAGGACCTTAGATGAAAGCTATTGCCTTTCCAATTGTTTAGCTGATCACTCTTGAACGATAATTATAGCTCATTGTTGCTCCCTCTTAAAAAAGCACTGACATCCATCCAAAAAATTACAGCTTACAGTTCAGGGAATATTTATGTGATATTTATAGCCTGTGAAGAAAACCCTGGGGAACTGCCAGTAGGGAGGATTATTTATCAATTTCTCATTCTTCAAGTTTGAGTTTTCTTGAGATTCATATCCAAAGGACAGTTTGTAATCCTATGTATTGCTAATGTGCGAATATAATTTGGCATATGGGTCAAGTTCAAAGAAAAATCCTTTTTCTTTGTAAAATGGTGGTGGTGGAGGGGGGAACCTAGTTGATCCCACTAAAAACACAGAAGACCCAAAAAATGCACTCAAGGAAGTAGGGTCACATACTTGAAGAATTTCATGAAGTTAGCCAAGAAAAATAAAATCAAGGAGGGAAAGCTGGAGTTTCAATTTCTGGAGATTGTACTTCCTGGTGATATAAAAACAAAAGTTAAATGCAGAGAGATTCAACTCTGAAGTTAGCATCGCATAAAAAACAATAGAAAATATTTAACTATGTGCATATGTTTGTACACAAACAGAAATAGATATAAACAGACCTTAATTAGCGTTGTAGACTTTAATTATCTTTGTACAGTAATTGGGAATGGTTTTGTTCTGATTTATTCCATAACGCTTACTGTGTTCTGTTAACAACTCATTTTTTTCCCCTCACAGCCCGTAATAGAAGGCTTTTACTGCGCACTTTATTGCATCTGCTTTTCATTTAATGACCATTGTTCTGGTCTGTCAGAGCAAGCAGCTACACAACTTCCCAAATCTGCAAGATTAAGCAAATATTTTGACAATGCCCAGACTTTTTTCTCTCCTTTCTTCTTCTTTTTTTAAAACAGAATAAAATTAAAAGAATTTATTTACCCACACAATGGTAGGCGAGTTCTTAAGCCAAAGAGTATTAAGAACTAAGTGGCAGTTAAATGTACCTCATGTGGCAAAATACATCAAGCCATTTTCTGACCATTTCACTTAAGAGTCCTAAGAATCTGGCCTGAACCACACAGCTGAGGTCACAAGAAGCCTTCCTGGACTGCAGGGAGGTCGCTGGACCCCTGCGGCAAACCACCTGGAGGCTTTTCAACTATGACTGGCCTCCAGAACAAAACAGGTCTCCTGCTCATCATAGAAGGCAACGGCAGGTAAGCTGAATGACAGGTGCCCGAATCACTAACAAATATCATTAAAAAATGTTTACACTACATACAAAATTCCAATACTGATAGCATCAAGACAGGATCATGACTCCACCCACAGAACATGGCTACACATACAAGAACAGAAGCATTTCTAAGAGACTGGGGAGAGAGAGGAAAAGTTGGGGGAAGGAGAGATGGAGAAAATCCATTAACCCACAAGCATTTATTTGTTTTCTAAATATTCTAATAGTGGGAGGCAGAAAATAACACCCCTCCCCACTGCCTCCTGCAAAAACAAAACAAAACAAAACAAAAACCAAGAAATAGAAGTAAATGCTTTAAGTATGTGAGGTAATGGATGTCAACTTATTGTGGTGATCATTCTGCAATATATACATCTGTCAAGTCATTATGTTGTACACCTTAAACTTACACAATGTTATATGTCAATTATATCTCAATAAAACTGGGGGTAGGGAGGGAAGAAAGAAATACTAAGAGGTAATGGCAGCCTTGGCATGTGCAGGTGGCAGTGGTTGTCCCCAGAGTGAGGGAAGGGGTAAGAACAGGAGAGCTTAAAAGAAACAGCCTCTGCCCTTCAGAGGAGTTTAGGAAACCAAGCACAGAAAGGTAACTAGCAACAGAAAGCGAGGACTGAATTAACCCCAGAGGCATAAGCTTCTTAAAACTTCCAGGTGGGGAGATTCTGCTTGGAGGCAGCACCTGGCAGGGAGAATTCCTGCAAGGAGGCTTTCGGGTCAGAACAGGCAAAACTCGCTAGAAAGACAGGAAAGATGACTTGATCTGGATGGGACATAGGAGAGCATCAGCAAAGATGAAGCAAAAAGCAACAATCCTCTGGAGGAGGTAAGAGCTTTGTCTGGTTGCCTTTCGATTACATCAGATCTCCATTGGTTTGCATTTACTACAGTGCGGAAAATACCGTATGAAGCAGGACATGTACTTCAGGAAGATTAAGGGGAAGGCCATCAAGTTCACTGGCAAGCCACGGGCACACTGCCTACGGTGGTGGGATCCCTGTGGAATGTGCCCCTAGAACAGTCCCTTCAGGGCTAACACCATTGGCTGGGCCCTTAACTGGAACAGGTCTGTGGCTTTTAATGAAAGTCTTGGATGAGTTCTCTGGACTGTTCCATTAAACACTCATTCTATCAGAAAGGCCTGGTAATTCTCTTTAAAAATGTTTTCATGTTACCATTGCCGGTTATTTCTAAAGTTAAGCAGTACAAAGAAACAAAAACCCCAGAGCCTTGACTTTCATTTACAAGTCTCAAGGAGTGTGTCTACCTTAGAGCAGAGATTTATAAAGTTGTAGTATTGAAATCACTTGTCCCTCCTCCTCACAAAACAAGGACACAAACCAGCATCAAAGCTCCTGAAGCTCAGAACAGAATAGAACATCTTGGTGCAGATTCACTGGGCTCAGTCAAAAGAATCCGAATCCGCAGATCTGGTGGTATCTGTATTTTTAACAAAACTGCCAGGTGATTTTGATTTTTGATAGAATCGCTCTATGTGATTCTGTATATTTTGATGCAGGTGGTCAGGAACTAAACATTAAAACCCTTTTGCCAAGACCCAACATGGTAAATAGTTCAAGAGTGGGGTTTGGAGCCAGACTCTAGGCTTTACTACTTCCTAGCTGTGTGATCTTAGAAAAAGTACTTAACCGTTCTGTGTTTCAGTTCCCTTATCTTCAAAATGGGATAAAGGTAGCAACGTGAAAGAACTGAAAAGATGTCAAGGACTTAGTGTAACACCAGGCATGTGGTAGATGTTCCAAAATGTTAGTAGCTCTTAATAGTGGCTTCATCCAAAAGTGCTTTCAACTAACGAGCCAGATTTGGAGGGGGAGAGGGTAAGCCAAAGCAGAGTCCAACAGAACCAATAAGTGAATGTGGCTAAGCATAAAATTTGATCCTTTTTAGGTATCCTCCCACCATCATCTCAGTATGGTCAGTGCTGTTCTAGAAGCTGTAGTTAGTCATTAAACTATTCATATATACGGAAGACTTTCTATATAACATGAACCTCTTATAACACAAGATTTCCTAACAACCCTCCCCGGCACAGACACAGCCACGGGGCAGGAAACAAAGTAACCAAACCGCCAGGTGGAATGCCATTAAACACTGGTCTCAAAGGCGATGAGCTGGCAACGCAAACCCAGTGAATTCAATCCAACAAGCATGTGTTGACCCCCTGTGATGTATCAGGAACTCCACTAGATGCTGAGGATGATATAAAGAGAAAAAAGAAAACGAACCTATCCTCAGGTAGGTCATAATCTGGAGTGCGAAAGAGATGTAAGTCATTTTAAGGTCTGAGATGAACGCTGTAACACAAGATGGAAGAATGCCATGTGAGCACAGAGGAAGCAGTAATTAACTCTGATGGGGGCAGTTAGGAAAGGCTTCCCTAAAGAGCAGACATAGCATGCCATTCTAAGAGATCAATAAGGCAAGCCTATGAAATAGTTTAATGACATTTTCATTCACAGAAACAACCCAGGAAAAGCCTGAGGGACCAGTCCTGTCTCTGCATTCACATGAGTGTGCTTAAGATTTGATTAAATGTTTGTTGTTACTACAACATATCACATTTTAAAAAAACGAGTATGAACATTTATCTACTATTCTGTCTTCTTCAAAGAGAAAAAAAATCCTAGAATACTTTTCTTTTTCAAAAGCAAATCCTCTAAGTTGATAACAATTCAAGAGGGGCTAATTAGTGAAGGTATCACCTACTAGTCGGCCAAAGCGGAACCCTGAAGAAAGCCTGCATTTTATGTAGCAAAAACACCCAAGAGTTTTTTTCCTTATAGACGGCTGCTTCTTTCCACCAGACTACGATCACTAATAATTTCTTCAGACCAGCACAGGAAACAGGTATTGATCACAATAAGCCACCGCATCCACAAACACCTGCCACAGCAGGTTATGGTCTCCATGGAAACCCTCCAATAGAACCAATCTGAATTCAATTTCAGAAGTAATGAGAGCAGATAATTTTACACTCAATCAATCACTGTCAGCTGCCGTTATCAGCCAGTCAGTCATCATGTCAGTCAGCCACACTTTCAACAAACTTCTTCTGTGGCATGGTCAGGCGAGAATGTTTTGACATCCAGAAGCAACACGATCAAACTGGCTCGTCTTTCCTGGCAAGAAGCCAAAGACAGAGCAATGCATCGTGTTTGCAAAGGCAATAAACAGATAGGGCAACCAAAATACACTGTGGTCGTGGAAGCTTGTAGGCAGCAGTTTTGATAATTGTTATAATACTTAAGACAGAAAAGTACTTTAGACCCAAAGGTCATATAGTTTAATCCTCTCATTTAAACATGAAAAAAAGAGAGGATCAGAGAGGTTAAAATATCTGCCCAAAGCCACACAGCTAATTGGTGGAAAACCTGAGACTAACACATGAACTTTCCCCCAGCCCAGTGTTCTTTCAGGATGTCTGTCTGCTGTTATTAAATGCCTTCTCTTGTGAGGCAAGAGAGATATTTGAAGGTTAGTTTCCAGCTCTAAGCAGAGCGCCCAGAGCCTGTAGGAGGCTCACAGGATACTTGTGGGGCTTGTGTTTTGGAGTCATCGCAAACCTCTCTGTTTGGGGTTAGTTAGTCCTTGGCCAAAGGCAACTTCCGGTTTCTAAGGGGGAACAAAAGACGCTGAAATACTACAGGGCTACTAAATCATTGTTACAAAATGACATTTTGATGAATTTCGGGCAGGACTGTCATGAACACATGGATTGCATTTCCCTAAAAATGCATGGGAGGGGAGGTTAAATTTGAGGGGGTAGTCTGCTCCTGGCAAACATACTTGGACTCTTGTCAACCTCAAACATTAGGAAAGTCATCTTGGACTTCTCAAAAACCTGCAAGGCATTTGGTTCAATGATGCTTTGTAAATATAGATTTCATCGTGAAAAGTCTCAAATATTCCAAGATTCCTCTGTATTTTTTCGAAGAGATGCTTTATTACTTTTCTTTTTTATTTCCTACTGCATTATTGCTATGCCCATTTCTCAAAGAGACAGTTTCTGAGGTTGATGCTTACATTCTTTCTTGGTAAAATGGATTAACTTGATGGTTCTCATGCTTCAGCGTGCATGAGAACCTACCAAAGTTGTTAAAATTGCAGATCCCCAGACACTTCCTCTAGAAATCCTCATTTAGCATGTGGGGTTGGGCCCAGGAACCTGCCTTTTTATCAAGTGGCCCTGGTAATTCTGATGCACTTCGTCTGTCAACCATCCTGGAAAATATCGGTAACTAATGATATTTGGCAAAGGATTTGGGTGATTTTTTTGACGGTGGTTTTTCACACCCATTTCTTCCCAGACACTTTCAACTTCATGACTTGTGTGTATCACTTGTATCACGAGAACACAGTTTTAATGGGTCTGAGCACAAGGCTTTTATACATATATAACCATTTTCTATCAGTTGTAAGTAGGCATTATCTTAAACAGGTAGATGGTGTACGAGACACTAATTCATCCCATCAAAATTTGTCTAAGGGAAATGAGGTGGAAAAGGAAAGCAGATATGCGTTCAGGCTTGATATGAGACCACTAATTAGAGCAAGAGCCATGTGGCAGCTTTAACATGAAACGGCTGCTCCATTTCTCTAGTCTAGTCTGTCTGCCTGACCTGGGCTCAGAATACCTGCTGTATCTTCCTGCAAAACACTGCCATAAGGCTTCTGTTTGTTTGTTTATTTCTAGATCAGTAATACTGATCCTTTCCCTGCATTTCCTTCTTAGCTCAGTTTCTGTCTTTCACTTGTATGTTTCAAGACAGTTCATGTTTCAGGAGTGTGTGTAAATGACAAATATATTGTATATACACGTAGATGGTACACTCTATGAGGACAGACACAGTTTCTTTTCACAGTTGCAACCCCTGAACAGCAGACTGCCTGGCACAGAGTAAGCACTCAATAAGTCTTTGTCGAATAAATAAATCAATGAAAGGATGGCTGGATGACAGACAATAAATAAAAACTCACTTGTCTGGATACTGAGTGAATAAAGCTAGTTTGAAAGATTGAGCTTATAATGTTAACCAATGAATACTCATTTTCTCAAAGGTTGTCTTACTGATTAAACTCTTAGGTGCTGTTTACCCCACAGAAGTCAAAAGGAAATACGGTATTTTAAACATGCCCTCCTTTGTAATACCAACTATCATATAGATTTTTCTTTGCAGTCTTCAGCTCATTTCATTTTTGTTATGACTTAAATAGAAACATTATTGGAGGGACTTCCCTGGTGGCACAGTGGTTAAGAATCCACCTGCCAATGCAGGGGACACAGGTTCGAGCCCTGGTCCGGGAAGATCCCACATGCCGCGGAGCAACTAAGCCCGTGTGCCACAACTACTGAGCCCGCATGCCACAACTACTGAGGCCTGTGCGCCTAGAGCTGGTGCTCCGCAACAAAAGAAGCCACCGCAATGAGAAGCCCGTGCACCGCAACGAAGAGTAGCCCCTGCTCGCCGCAACTAGAGAAAGCCCACGCGCAGCAACAAAGACCCAACGCAGCCAAAAATAAGTAAATTAATTAATAATAAAAAAAAAGAAACCTTATTGGAAGTTGAAATAACTTGTAGATACTGGGGGAGTGGTGGAGGGAGTGGAGGAGGAATTGGGAAGGGGGATGGAAAGGTTAAAAAAAAAACTCACCAGGGTATTTAGCAGCTGGTGATCTAGAAGCCTATAAAAATTCAGGCATCTTTAAAAACTCTCTTTGCTGTCTTCACTACAATCATTCCCAGGCTCACTCTCTCTGTGCGTCATTCAGATGACGGAGGCAACCCTTGGGAAGTTTACTTATCTCACTGGTGGGCTTCACAGCCTGACATCACTGAAAACAACTTTAAATTTTTCAAGAAACAAGCAAACTAGAGGAAAGATGACCTCCGTGAGCCATCAGAGATTCTTCCCATCCCATTAGGGAAAAGGAGGGAGGGAGGAGAAATTAACATTTGAGAATCCATTGACAACTGGGTGCTACACTAAACTATTCACATACATGATCGCATTTGATGCTTACTAAGTTTTCAGGAGGTAGAAATTAGTATGTTCACTTTACAGGGAATTGTGGCTCAGAGAGCTCCATCCCCAAGGCCAAACTGCTGAAGAACAGTAAAGCTGAGACTAAAGTAATAGCAAATATTTACTAATGGTTTAATCAACATTAGTCATTGTTTCATGTGCATTAACTATTAACTCCTCTCATCCTCATTTCAACCTTACAAGGTAGGTACCTCTATACCCTTTTTAGAGGTCAGAGGACAAACACAGAGAGGTTAAGTAACTTGCCCAAAGAGTTACAGCTAGTGAGTGGCAGAGCTGGGACTGGAGCCCAGATGGTCAGCTTTGGACCCTAGTCTCTTAACTATCATACCCAATCACTCTCTATAATGGGGTCTGGGCTGGCTTTTCCCAAAGGCCAGGTTCTTTCCAGGATACAACTTTGATTTACATTTCTAGAGAAAACAAAACAGGCACACCTCAACTAGAGCCCTATTAGACTCTTCCAGCATTGTAAATCACATTTTTATTACACGTAGACATCCTACATGGTTGTAATTAAAGGAACCATATACTTCATTGTCCAAACCAAGACTCATCTGAGAGTGAAAGGACGTGCTATTCATAATTACCCAAGGACGACAGTTGTAACCTGGAACCGTCCCAGGTGCACAAGGGTGCCTGTCTACCCTAGTCATGAATATGTGTCCACACACGCAATGAGATATAGTCACTTTCAGACCTTCTGATAAGCTTACCTGGATAACAAACAGCTGTGAAATCAAATGCCTTCTGACACTCTGCAGGCCCATCCCTGATCTCACCCCAAGAGCTGCTAGCCTTTGCTTTACCTAACGCATTTCTTTTAACTTGTTTGCTCACAAAAGGCTGTGCGTAATTGGTCAGCCACGAGAGATTATTTGTACTTAGCTGGCTGAGCAGACGCCGTGATAACTCAATAGCAGATGGGGCCAATGCACGGACCAGAGGCTGCTCTATACAAGCCTTCCTACCTGCTCTTAACACCATCCCTCCCAAGCCTGCTTCTGGGGGAATTATCAGCCAAGCTCTTTATTTACCTCATTTTTGCCTGCCTGAATGAATTCTGACTTGTAGTTTTCAATTTTCTCCTGGGCCTTTTTTTTTTTTTTTTTTTGAAATGAAAATACTAGCAAAGACACCCAAAATTCTGCCCTTCTAAAACAGTGCAGAAAAGAACCAGGCTATTGGAGTGCAGGAAAACATAGGACTGAGCAAGAACAAGGTTACCTAGACCCTTCATCTTCTTCACATTGTTTACAACTATAGTCAGACACAGAGACCACACTGAGGGTGACAGAGACGATGATGATAGAAATACCACCAAGAATTTAGAAGGTGCTTTACAGGACTATTTCATTTAATGCTCTCTCAATTCAATATGGCAGGTGCAATTATCATTCCCATTTTAGAGATGGAAAAACTGAGACTTACAGAAAGTAAAAATTCTGCCCCAAATCTCACCTAGGCAATTTGGCCCCAGAGCCCACCCTTTCATCCACAGGGCCTGGACATTCAAATGCACAAACTAACCCCAGATAACACAATGTCAGAGACAAGCAGGACTGGAGAGACCCACGCCTCCCACCTCCTCACCTCGCAGATGAGAACTCCAGCTCAGTCCTTTCTCCTCCTCCAGAAAATACTTACCTGTCAAGAACTTTGTAAAAATGAGAGGTCAAAAAGATACATAAACCAAGAAATGCTATATAAATGCTAATTTCTATCACTGCACCAGCACTTAAACCTGATTTCAGAATTTATTTTAATCTAATAGAGCCATTTAATACTGGGACACCAGGCACAGGGCCTGGGCAAATTCGACCTAACCATGGACATGCACCGTGTCCTAGGTTCACACCTGTCACACAGGTGTCTCCCAGGGCAGCCACACTGGTCACATACCAGGACACTGTCAACAAGGATAAAGTCACTTCAAAACACTATAATAGCAGAGTACAGGGGAGGGGGCACATAGAAGAGGGCAGGAGGTGAGAAAGGCAAAGATTTTATTTAAATGTCCCCCAGTCCTCTAACCTGGTCCTTTTGCTCTGATTGGCTGGTCTGGCAGGTGGAGTGGTGACTCACAAGCACCGTGCACCGTTCTCCCATCTCTCATTTTTACGTGCAGGCTAGAGTGTCAAGAGAACCCGCAGTGATGCACAAGTCGGAATTTGGTTCTCAAAGTAAAGCTGTATTCAAAAAACTGGATATCAGACACAAACATGGACAGAACCAGAAGGGGGCCCTGGCGCCTCCCACTCTCCTAACCCAGCAGCAGAGTTGGAGGAGAGTCCGTTTTAATGAAGCAGGATGGGCATACCAGGTGGCATGGAAGGAAATCCCACCCACCCAAGAACAGTGAGCATCCTCTGGTAGAAGGAAACTGGGCTTGAGTGCTGAGATTTCTATTTCATTTATTCACATGGGGGTGGGAAGTGAGCTGGTCTACGATTCACATCACTGAGGCTGCCCCTCAGGTAAGGAGACCACGTAGCCCTGTAACTGGAGTCCCAGGCCCCGTGGTGGTATCTTCTGCTTTTCTCAGAGTCAATGCACTGAGCTCCCCAGCGATGAGGGCAGCACCTGGACCTGCCGTGTATCACACAAGAGCCAACTGCCACATGGGCACTCGAGTACTTGGAATGTGACTACTCCCACCTGAAATGTGCTCTAAGTGCAAAACCCACACCTGCTTTTGAAGACTTAATGTGCATCTCTCAACAATGTTTACGCTGATTACATGCTGAAATGATAGTATTTTGAACATGTTGGGTTAAATAACACATTCCTTCAAAATTAATTTCACCTGTTTCTTAACTTTTTTTTTTCTTTTTTAACATGCCCATGAAAACATTTAAAATTGCCTATGTGGCTAATCATTTGTAGCTCAGGCCATATTTCCTTTGAACAGCACTGGTCTAGACCCTTGCCAGCTGTGATGTGCTCCCCGGACCAGCAACATAATTATCAACCTGGAGCTTGTTAGAAACGAAGAATCTTGGGTCCCACCTCTGACCTACTGAATCAGAATCTGCATTTTAACAAGATCCCCAGGTAATCTGCATGCACATTAAAGTTTGAGAAGTACTGCCCTAGGGCCTAGAACATTGTTTGGAACTCAGGAGGCACCCGAGAAACATTTGTTAAACGAAGAAATGATTTATGTTTAGGAAGTAGCTGCACACAGAACACTTGGGAAAAAGAGTAAGGCCCTTTCCTGGCTTTCTCTTTAGTGCATTAATATTGATGTCCTCATCAGATTAACCACCTTTCATTTTAGCTGGCTCGTAGATTCAGGCCTTGAGAAAATGCAGGCCTTGAGAAAAAGTGTTGTCTGTAACACAGCCCTGAGTCCCAGGAGCTGGTCAGAAATTCAGGATCCTGGATCTCTCACCAGGTTCTCTGATTTGGAATCAGGATGATAAATAGCCCCCCCAGGTGAATGGTAAGCACATTACTGAGAAGCTGGGGTGTAAGGGAGAGCTCTCAATCACTTCACAGAAGCAAGAAGGCTGAGACCAGAGCGGGAGGACTTAAAGGAATCCAAGCAGGGCAAGACTGCTTCTGCTGGCATCTCAAGAGACCCAGAGCACCCAAGTGGGAGCACCAGATACAGAGGAGGAGAAGGCCTTAGACAGAGATGATGGAGCAGAGAAAGAGTACAGGGCAAGGCTGGGTCCCACAGCACATGGCACATGACAGTATCTGGCAAGGCAGAGATCTGACAAAGGATTACTCTGCATCCCAACTCTGCATTTCATTCCTTTCTAGACCTAAAATCCTTGACACAACTGGAATGTCTGATCACGTTAGCTATAAAAACAGACACTCATAAAGCTGATTTTTTTTTAATCAGAAGCAAATGCTCAGGGAAAGGGACGTCGTGGCATGCAGAAAACAAAAGTCACAGCTATTGTCTCCGTCTCCTGGTGCTTGCTCCCAAAAATCCGCAACCTCCCCACCCAGCCACCCTCAGACGGAAAAAACAGAGGGCTAGAGGGCCAGTGCGGGAGGTGGGTAGAGAGAAAAGACAGCAGAGACTAAGAAGCTGGGGAACAAGGCAAGAAGATGAGGAGAAAGGGAGAAATTGAGAGGAAGGAATGAGGTCCTGGAAATGCCATCAGAAACTGCAAGCGCATGGTGGGGAGAGAGACAAAGAGAGGGACGCAGGGGAGGGGGATATGAAGGTGTGTCTTTAAAAGAAATCTCCCTTTTAACGAGCAAGAGGAAGAAGAGGAGTCTCTGTGTGGCCAGAGGGCGTTACAAAACACGGATGGCTCTCCTGCAAGTTCACCTCTGCTCCATCCCTTTCTGGCAAAACATCATGGGCTCTTTCTTAGCTCTGACAATCATCCTAGGGGGCAGGCTCCCCCAGGAGCGGCTGTGGGATACAGCCTGCAGGTTTCTATCAGCGAGAAGCCTCTTGTGACGGGAAAGGTGGACTTGGGCACACAGAACGTACAACACAGCCAACCTGCCTGCCGCTACACAGGGCAGTTTGGAGTTCCGCCTGCCAGAGCCAGGGGTAAGCCTGAGATGTTACCGCAAACGTATTCACGGTGAGAGGACGGTGCTCCCCACGCCCCTACACCAACCAGCAGGACCCCTTTGCCAGTGAAACAACCAACTCCAGCTGGACTGGGTGCAATCTTGTGCAGCAGGCCCCAGTATCGCAGTGGAGGAAAGGAGCCAGAATTGCTTCCAGCATGAGCTCCAAGAGGGTCCATGGACTCTCCTTGACCAGAGGGAAGGAACAGCCTTGCCAGGTGTGAAGACTTCCTGGTTCTTCTGACTTCGAGCTGCTCTGATGAAAGATAAACACCCCCTGAAGTATTTGGAGCCAGCCTCCTGCCAGACGGCACGTCTTGTCAAGGTGGAGTTGGTATTTTTTTCAAGCTCAAGGCCCTTCCTTCTTTGAGAGCATCTTTTGCTTCAAATGGCATCTGGGTTTGATGAGAGTGCTGGGGCAGCTCATTTTAGGCAGCTCCACCCAGAACATGCACAGTCCTTAATTTCTTACGCTGAATGGGGCAGCCAGCCATACTGTAGCCACTTGTGGTATAAACCTGTCAGGCTTTTCTCTTTTGATTCTAGAAGGGGTGGGGGGTCTCTAGCCTGCTGCAAAGTGGCACCACATGACTTTGTCCTAGCAGCACAGAGGGTCTTCTTTGATGCCAGGAGTGAATGGGTTCTGTCTGTCCTCGTGCCCAGGATCTGAACCTCTCTCTTCCTGCCAGCTGGCATGTGGCTATGGCCTGGGTGCTCCCTGCAGAATCCCTCCCCCGACAGGACTAGGAAATAAGGCAGGGCGACCAGGGGAGAGACTTCTGTCCCCTGACTTTTGAAGGATTTCAAAAGGAAGACCACTTTTCTCACTCTATACCCATATTCTTTCTGAAGAGGAAAACAGCAGGACTTGGGTTTCTCCAAGTAGGAAGGAGTAAAACGCATTAAGATCCCAGAAGTGCCTCTGGAGAGCCCAGTAATAGCAGCCTCCAATGCATTCTCTACCTTCCCCAAAGGGCAACTGGAACTTCTCCTAGGAGTGTCTCTCACCTTGTCCTCGAGAAATAACTCAGAATGAGGGTGTTCAAAGTGGTCAAGGAAAAATTCAGTGAAAAATCAAAGGCGTCACTTTCCTTTTGCTGCATTGTTCCTTGCAAAACATGAGTTTTACATTCTTTCTTTTTTGCATGTCTAATGGTACACAAAATACACGCCACGCCTTTGTGGCCCCATAATTATTCAGATCCTGAATAGACTTGGAAAGAAAAGCAGAGGAAGTGTTGTCCTCTGGCCACAACTTTTTTTGCCATAGTTTCCCCAGCTATGAAAAGAGAATAAAGTCATTAATTCAGCCTTTCTTGCAAACCCATTTTCCAGGTTAGACCATCTTAACCAAGATGCTTATTCCCATGGTGACAAACTGAGCGACTTTAAAATTCCCCAAGAGACAGAAGTGATTCATGTGTTTATATAGCCACAGATTTAGACGTGGAAAAGAGAGCGCTGGCGAAAAAAGGGGCTAGCAGCATCCAAATAAACTGTGTGATCCAGGTGTTCAAAACTAAGCTGAAATTCATCTGACACATGGGCATTTTAAATCAGTATCCTTCATGATGTCTTCCCTGTAAATTGTATTTAAAATTAAATAGCATTAAGAGCACTTTGAAGTCAGATTATGCCAGTATCACCGGTTAAATTATATGCAGGTCTGCTCTGCAGGTTCTCATCCCTAAGCCTTTGAGAACTTGCTCCTAAGTTACCCAGTTTCACATACCCGAGTGCCCACTTTCCCCCAGGAAATGAGAGCTGAAGACTGAATCCTGGTCTCCTCTTTCCCATCAGCCAGGCCTCCCGAGAGGTCAGTAGCTCAGACAGACCCAGGAAGTGAGGAAGGCACAGACGTCTCCTGACACAGGGTCTCGGCCCCCCGTGAAGGAGGAACTATTCCCCCGTTGCCCCACACTCCAGACCTCACAGTGGCCTTCACCCCAAAAGCCCAGCGAGCATCAGGGCCGAGCAGCGTGTTTCTGATTATTCTGCTCGATAGAGACGATCTGCTGGCATGCGCGGTGTTAGAAACTTCATCAGCTCAGGACACAAGGAGACTCTGATGTCAACTCCAGCAGAATCCATACAGTCTCCTCAAACAATTGTCATCTGTGTGGGAAGCCTAACAGAGGTTTTAAACAGCGGCTGGTGTGGAGAGTGAGTTTTGGCCTTACTATTTACAGTCTCTTCTACTTAAGACTCAGAGCACACACCGTATCCTGGAGCTTGATGGGAGACAAGACCCACTTCTGGCCTCAGATGAGCCATGGGTCATCCGCTGCAAACACAGAAGCACCTTTGAATCTCTTCCTCCACATCAACTTCCCCTTCCGGTTTCCATCATGTGTTTGTATCGTGGACCAGCCTCCAACTATAAATCCTTACTTTGAAAAAAAATGCCCATCAAGGCAGCCACTCCAAGGCAGCCCCCTTGCATCCTCCTTTGGGTCTGAAAACCCTCCCATCCCAACACCACATGTGCTGAAGTTGACTGGACCTGAAACACTGGCACAGCTCAGCGTTTTCGGAAACTGTGGAGAGTTCTCGCGCCACAATTCTCTTGTCATCGTCAAAAGCAATTACATGTTTCAGATGATGAAGAGCGCTGTCATGAAAAGCTGGCACAGCAGCCAAGGAGACAGATGTATTAAACTACACGGCCTCTAAGAACTCCCACTTAACACTGGAGCTCAGCACAGAGAGTGTGCAGCAATACCCCCTTCTCCAGCATCCTCCCATTTGGATTTAGTGCCTCTGGCCCGTTTCTGATGAGATGCTAACTTCTTTCAGTGGACAGACACAGAATTGCAGACATCGGTCATCATGCAAGTCCATGGCCTCCAATGAAAGTGATACTTTCATAAAGGCAAATAACTCTATCAATAAAAGATACAGTACGTTTGACTGTAGTGAATCAACAGCAAAAAGTCCAGCATTTCTAACTGGTCATGTGAGGAATACTGGTGTGTAAGATGTAAATTAGCTGATACGCTATGAATAACACATTCCATGCTTACAGAAGCAAGGAAGCTGTAGGTTTAAAGTGAAAACTGTGTAACTGCAGGACTTCTCAGAGCTTTTAATATGGTACTAGGTGTTGTGAGGTTCAAAGACTCGAATCAGCATATATGTATGTAACTTACTATTTCTAACATGTTTTTTCCCCAAACCTTCCTAATTCTTTCAAAGTTGACGATGTGGCATTATCACTTTCTATCCACCCTAAATGCCTTGTTCTTCCCTCCATCCTTTCATCCTTCAATACCCAGCTCAGATGCAGCCCATCTGTGTTAACCGCCAAGTAACCTTCCTACCACATGAGGTGCCGTGATGCCTGCTGTGTGGGTGCTCAGTCAGTGAACTAAGCAGAGTGTCAGAGCAATGAGAATATTACTTTCTGCACTATGTCTGTGAGCAAGGTGTGTTCAGACAGCCGGTCACCTCTGGGAATATCTCTCAGGAGGAGCCACTATAACAGGGTGGTCGCCTGTCACACATTCCTGTTGGTTCTTGTTCATCACTTCCTAGGTAAATGCTTTGTTCTCATAAATTAGTTAACCTAAAACTTTGTTTCCTCGACGAACTGGGATAGTAATAGTACCTACTTCACTGTAGGTACTGATCATAAGGAGTAAAAGAAATTCTTCATGTCAAACAATTGGGAGAGTGCCTGGCACATAGTAAGTGCTCAATGAAAAGTAGGTTTTGTTGTGATCACAGGATAACGTGTTACAGCCAAGACTAAACCCCAACCGTTTGGCTTAAATTCTGTGATCATTTCACTTTCCCACATTCTTGCACTCTTTCCACTATGCCACGTTGCCTCCTCTTATTATTTAGAACGCCCACTGGCACCCACTGACCATGTGCTCTTTCTCACATATATGCCCCCCAAACTAGAGTGTGAGCTCCTTGGAGACAGAGACCAAACACAACGGCCCAGTGCCTTGCCATGTTATTGCCTAAATACTTTAATTGTCAATGAGAAATTTATTTACTGTAGTTATTAAACAAACTCTATTGACCATGGGAAGTGTCTCAATGATGACGTAAGAAATGTGTTAGAAATACTGATCCTGGGAATGAAGTGGGTTTCCCAAACGGTTACCTAGAGGGCAGGAGTTGGCCATATTTTTCTGTCAAGGACCAGAGAGTGAATCATTTAGGCTTTATGAGTCATGCAGTGAGTGTCTCAGTACTCAGCTCTCCATCGACAATGAACAAACAAATGAGGCTGGCTCTGTTCCAGTACAACTTAACAGACAGTGGCCAGATGTGACCCATGGGTGGTGGTTTTCTGACCCCAACTATAAGGACGGTAAAAAGTGTGGTTTAGGGAAATGGTTTAGTGGTCAAATCAAATGGGTTTGTTATATACTGATTTGAGTCTTTTAATGTCACAATGCTCATTACCATATGGAGACATACATGTATGTATACACATGTATGTATGTATATATGTAGTTTTTCCTAAAAACCTTCCTGATCACTTCCAAGTGGAGGATATATGTATGTACGTATGCATGTATCTGTGTGTGTGTGTGCATGTGTGTATATATATATCATATATATATATACACACACATAAAAAAGTTCGGGTTTTTCTGTAAGATGTTATGGGAAAATCTGAACGAACTTTTTGGCCAATCCTATGTATGTGTATATCTATATCTATATTTGGGGGAGCAGGTATGGGCTGGTGAGGATGAGGCAGAGACGTAGAAACCTTGTGGGGCATATTGAGCCATGCACTTGAAAGCCTGAGTTCTCTCAGCAGCTTTGTCTCAGCAGCAGCCTGAGCGGGATGAGTGGCAGTGTGCAGATGTTTACACTGAGGGATCCTAATCTGTAGCTTCTCTTTGTCTTGGAGTCTATCCAGTGATCCACTGCTAATGCAATCTTCAGCTGGACCAGAATGAATTGTATTGGTGCCTCTGGACAAGAAGCCTACCAGGTATATCATCAAAGCATCCCACCGCAGTTACCAGCTTGGCTCCACAAGAATAATACACCAGGGCAGCTACGCCACCTAGTGATGCTTGCCTGTACTGTTCTTCCCAAAGAGAGCTGGAGAGGCTTCAGGGAGACCTGGCGTTTGCTATTTCTGGCCAACACTTCCACACCCAAGAGTCCGAAGCCTCATCTTGGTTTTGAAACATTCCTTGCGGTTGCATTAGCCATTCCCCGCAAGGCTCAGAAGATATGAGTGATTTCTTGCTAAGAGGGAACAGCCCAACTCTGTGGCACAAATTACCAAGGAATAAACAGCAGACTCACACACACTCGCATCCTGCCTTTCAACAGAGATGGAAGATGCATCTTCTCCTGTATCTGAATTTGGCTGCAATAACATGTTTTCTTGATCGTACAGCCTTAAAGTCTTATGCATACAGCATCTGCTTTCTAAACTACACAAAAATGCTATCGTCTGCAGTCAGAAACAGAAAAGACGCAGGATGGGTGGTGAGGCTCCGTCCACCATTTCAGAATGGAAGGAGTTAGAGGCGCTAGCTATTAGTTCTATGCGGGTGTAGCTTACGCACACAGAGAAATATCAGTGTTTTCCTAAAATGGAACCGCTCCTCTGCCAAACACAGTGGCAGAGGGGAAGATATTTTGAGCCTTATTAAGGTTTAGGAGAAATTCTGCGGCCAAATCACACTCTTCCCCCCTACATTTCAGATTCCTTGCAAGAAGTCTACTGCACCGCTAGAATTCTCGAAGTCTGGATGGCCAAGCCTCATGCATAATGCTTATCACCTTGCAAAATACAGCAAACTGCAGCAGTAGCACTAACACTGCTTTCAAACAGTGGTTCTAGCATCATACGATGCTGAGATAATAAGCTATGACTGTGTGTTTTCCGTAAGGAAGGAAAACATCAGTCCGGGAGAGAAATGGAGAATGAGTGACATTTATCAGATTGTAGATTCTGAAAATGGATTTGCTTCACTAGATCAAAGACAGCCCATTTCTACACATCATCATCAATTCTGTGGGAACCTTTCCAGACATTCTGAGTGCATGTTTTGAGACTGGGTAGTTGATTCTCTTGCTGATTGTTTCTACTCTGGGACACTCTTGATTGTCTCTATACAGTTCATCAAGACAAAAGCACAAAAGGTGTACAAAAAGCTCAACAGAGAAGAGAGATGAAGACTCCAGGCAGTGTGCCATGTATGGTTGGTTATGCTGTGCGCCCTGCACAAAAATATCCAGTCTGTACCCTACTTACCTAGCTGTGTACCTGGTATAGGTATTACAGAAGGGACATGTTCTTCTAATTCACTGAAAGTGCTTTTGGGGGGATAAACAGTCTCGTGGTATAAAAAAGCATCTTAAAGAAAAATAAATCTCATATTCATGCTCATTAATTTACTTTTTGTGACTTAAGATTTAACCAGGTATATCACCCCTGCTTTTGTCCTTGGAATGATCAATACCAGTGTTGTCAGGAAGAGACATGTGATTGGAACTACTCAATTACTTGGTCCTGGATCACTTGGTTTTCACCCAAAGCCAATAATCTCAACTCCTCTTATATAAAAATGCTCATCGCAATGGACTGTTACTCTTTGCATACAGCTGTCAGCTGTGAAAACATTCTTTTTTGGACACAAAAATCTGGTTTTTGCCCCCTTTCCCCCGAGACTCGACGGTGGCCTACCGACTCATGCTGACAAAAGGGGACAGATTCCTTTTGCACAGGTGACCCCTCTGCTTCAGAGAAAGCTCAGTGAGAGGGGTCACCGTTGGGAACACAGCTTCACGATGGCCACCATGCAGGCTCTGAGCAGTTACAAATGGACAGACCTCAGGACGGCTCTCCTGATTCCCCCATCACTGCTGGCTCTGAAGCTAGTGTCTGGGGAAGAGTGGAGACCCAGAGAGACAGGCAGAGCCCCAGCAGCAAAGCTGGATGCAAAGCCTTTGAGAATGCTTCTCGGAAACAAAATTCTTGCTTCTCCCTTTTTGAAGGGCTACAGGGAGACAACACAGCTGATGGTTATTTTTGTAGCCAGAAAACAAGTAGAATAAGAGTCGGGCCAGTGTTCAGACAAATGTGCTCCTTGAAGGCGTTTCTCCGTCTGCACAATAGTGAAGCATGCTCACGTTCCATTTGTTCCTTGAACATTCCCAAGGCATAATATACCTATTGCATTCTTGGGGGAAGATTTCCTTCTGAAAAAAAGTTCAAAACTTATAGAAAAGGGAGAGTTGGGAACAGCTTACTTGAGTTATTTTGTTTCCTGCAAAGCTATTTCTTTAAAAGGAATCCTTTCAAAGTAAAATAGACTACATGACATTTTTATCCCAAAGCTGCTGGGTGGTAGGTGTGACTTGGAAATCTGCAGTTTGTTTCAAGCAAACCCACTTGAGTTGAGCATGAAGGAAGAAAAGCAAAAGGGATGGTGACGAACAAATGGCAAGGTTTAAGGATGGACTTATCATCTTCATACTTCCTGTTGTTGCTTTTACATGTATGTAGTTTCTCCTGAAGACAAGAAGACATGTATTGTCATGTGAGGAACAGAAAGAGTGAGGCAGGAAGCAAAAATAACCATCAGCTACGCTGTCTCCTTGTAGCCCCTCAAAACACTCGAAAAGAATTTTTGTTTTCCAAACAAATATTCTCCCATAGATGCAAAAGAGTTCATCTTCATTACCTGGCACAGCCATTCTCTATTTCTGAAATGTCTCAAATGATAGCTAGTGTCTTCTCACAGAGAGGGAAATCAAGGGTAATGTAGACAAGGCTGGGGGCATGGCATCGGGATGAGAATCCCCAGACCTTGTCTTTCTCATCCCACCGAGGCTTAAGAAACAGCTGCCCTTGTGAATTAGGCGCCAAACGATACTCAGTGTCCCAATTAAGTCCCTTCACTGAGAATTTGCATATTCTTATTATTAACTATTTTATTTTAAATACTCTATTTTTGAGAAGCTTGAGGCACATGAATAGTATGGGGAAATGACACCATCAAACAATGTACTATTTATGAAAAAGGCCCAAGTCTCTGGGCTGTACTGTTGAAGTAATGGTTGACTCTCCCTTTAACTTTCTTGCATATAAGACATGATCCTTGGCAAGGGAACTGTATTCAATATCTTGTAGTAACCTATAATGGAAAAGAATCTGAAAAAGAATATATATATTTTCAGATTCTTATGCATATATATGTATAACTGAATCACTCTACCATACACCTGAAACAATGTAAATCAACTATACTTCCATTTAAAAAAAAAAAAATCCAAAAAAGAAAAAAAAAGACATGGTCTTGCACTTACCTGAGCTGTCCCACATCGCAGTCAACTATGCCACCTTAATCATCCTAAGCTTCCTCTGTTCCTTCTCAGTTCTCTTCTGAAAGAACTGGAATTCTCAATTTACCCTTTCTGTAGCAAAGTTTAATATTGTGTGTTTTAATATATTTTATGGGTTGGTTTTCGTGCAGATTTTTCCTCACCTTTCATCAGAGCAGTTCCTGAAGCAAGCATGGCTTCCCTGAGTGACCAGGGCCACAGTGAGGAGTAATATTTATTTTGCAGCTTCGCTATTCAACAGAAAGTCACTTCGTTTCCTGAAGAAAACACTTTTGCCTATCCCCTACCCTGTGCAGGTGTTTCAGCTTCTTAAGGTGTTTCAGATGTTCAGGTCATCTGGTAGGCCATTATCAGACCCACCATACAAAATAAATTTAGAAAGAAAAAGTCTGCTTCAAAGATTCCAGCTGGTGTTTAAAAGTAGTATTTAAAGAAAGTACACAGGGCTTCCCTGGTGGCGCAGTGGTTAAGAATCCACCTGCCGATGCAGGCGACACAGTTTCAAGCCCTGGTCCGGGAAGATCCCACATGCCGCGGAGCAAATAAGCCCGTGCGCCACAACTACTGAGCCTGCGTTCTAGAGCCCATGAGCCACAACTATCGAAGCCCACGCGCCTAGAGCCCATGCTCCGCAACAAGAGAAGCCACCGCAATGAGAAGCCCGTGCACCGCAATGAAGAGTAGCCCCTGCCCGCCACAACTAGAGAAAGCCCGTGCGCAGCAATGAAGACCCAACACAGCCAAAAATAAATAAATAAAATTAAAAATATAAAAAAATAAAGTACACAGGCAGAAAAGTTTGATCATCCTGAAATATTATCACACATCAAAATGTCCTTTCTATATTTTTAGAAGCACCTCAATGGAAGTGTGGAATAGCATTGCTAATTGTCTATAGGCAACAAACAGAATCATTAGGGTTTGAGAAATGTTTTCAGAAAATGCTTTAAATAGTTAACATCAGGGCACTCTTCCTCCCTTCTGTATCTAGTAGAGCAAAGGCCTCTTGACAGGTAGTATTCCTTTATGTGAGGCCCTAACTTCAGACTGTTCAAGGTAACTGCACTGTTATTGAAAAGCACACTTTAAATAAAAGTCTCAGAAAACCATGCTGTTTATAAGTAATAAACAAGTCTTAAATACTCAATTAATGCTACCAACTCAAATGCATAAAAAGATTCATATACTACCACTATTTTTGAAAAAAAGCGAAGGAAAAGAAAAATATTAAGAAGTATAAAAATGAAAGAAGTAATCAAGAAAATAAACTAGGAAACAATATCCATACTGGATGTCAGTTTTGGACTGTGTATTATTAACTTGCTGGCTCCTACATTAGATACTCTTATATGGGTTTTCTGATTTATCCTAAATCCTATGGTAGGTATTAACGGTCTTATAGCAGATCAAGAAACTGAGGTTCAGAGAAGTTAAGTGTCTAACCCAAGGGCAAAAGCTCTCAAGTGGAAAAACCAGAACTCCTGTCTGGGTCTCTCTGAATACCATGTTCCTTCCACCATTCACAATGCCTTTCATATTGAAGAAAAGAAGAAGGGGAGAAATTAAAGCCTGACCCATCCAAGATGACAAAATCTAGGATTATTCAGAGACATCGAATTAACCATATTTTGAGTAAATACGTGTTTCCCAGCCATTGGATCAACTATGGTGTGATTCAAACTGGCTTTTCCGAAAGCCAAAGATACCAGATGGACCGTCTTTCAATCTGGTGTTTTTGTCATTTAAACACGGTCCTAGAAATCAAAACAAATAGAAACATAAAAACCATTTTTTAAAAATATGGGCAATCTCTACCCTAGAATAAAGGCAAAGAATGACAAATAGTTACCAAAACCAGCCCTAAAGGAGACTAAGCCTATGTTACCATGAAGAAAGGCAAACACCCATCCGGTTTCCTCCTGCAAATAGTCACCAATCACTACTTCTGCTGTGTGGAGATAAGAATCCCCTGATGTGGGCATCCGAAGGGCTTCTGACAGCACTTGGCCTGTTCCACCTTTGCATCTGCCTTCCCTCGTGCCCCCTGCCTTTTCTAGGTGTGCCATGAAAAGGCAAAAATGCCTTTAATGATCTACACTTGACAAGACTTGAAATGAAGCTTTTAGTGAATCTTTCACATCCAACGTGAAACAACAGAAATGGTGGTGATGTGACATTTTTGGTGGGTGAGCACATCAAAGGCGCCTGCCTCCAATGATCTCCCTGAACATCCAAGGGTATCTCCAGCTGCCAGGTCTCCTTAGACTTGACAGGCGAGAAGGAGAGAGGAAGGAAGCATGAGGAAGCTCACTGGATCCTCCACACAAAAGGAAGGTATTTCGACCCACTTCTACTTCAGTCTTATGCACTTCATTATGCCTGGCTTTTTAATTTGTAGGTAGAAAGGGGAAAGACAGGATAAAAGACAAAGAGTATTATTTCTGACTGCCAAGCCCCCAAATGCAGAAATACATGAACATGTGACTTCAAGCCCCTAAACACTCCACCTTGATCTTTCTGCCGGCAGTTTTCAGAATGATGGTGTTTAGTATTTTCTGTTGGGAAGGCAAGTGCCTTCAGCATTTCTTCAGATGTCAAGAAGCATTTTAAAACTGAAAGCACATGAAATCTGGAATCGGCTTGTAACACTGTCATATAATAATGAAAGTAACAACAAATAATTATGCTCATCCCTACGGCACCCATGTTCTTGCGTCCCCACACTTAGTGTCTAAGGGCCATAGTGAGTCACAGACATTTGCAGAAACCTCAAGTTTCTTTGCCCCTTCCACTTTCCTTAAAACAAGGAACTCGGGAGGTGAAACCACACAAAAGATGTTGGTCTTTGTACAAGGTCACCTTCAGGATCCATCACTAACACTTGAGCCCACCCTGATTTACTCAAGAGCAGTGATTAAGCTAATAATAGACATCTGGGACTCCATGGTTCTGAAATTTTCTCTCTTCATTCGTGGATCGAACCAAAACACTAGTTAAAACAGACCACTATGGATAGGGAATCTTGAAGGGTGCTTGTTTAGTTCAGAACAAAGTTTAAGAAGAGATTCAATCACGGATTCAGGTACTAGGGGTTTCGTGGGTGCTTCTTACATGAATGTGGTTTGTTCCTGACTGGACAGTGTGTTTTCTGTTTTTCAGTTCTGGCCCCTTATGGCTACAGCAGTCAGGGAGGCCACACAAAGGAGGAAGGACTTCAATTAGACCATGGGGGGGGGCGTGGGCGGGGCATCTGGTGCCCTGGTAGAGAACAGAGCAAGAGCAAAGGAGGAGATAAGAACATACAAGGTGTGATATGAGATGGGGAGGAAACAGTGTTGCCTGGAGGGTCACATTTAGAGAGGGGAGATACAGGTCAGACAGGCAGGGTGCGGGCGGACAGGAGTTCAGGCTAAGGTTTGGAGTTCATCCCCAAAGCCAGGGGGAGCTTCCAGGGATTCTAGGCACCTCTTAACTGTTTGCTGAATGGGTAAACACATGCAGGAGATGAAAACTCGGGAGGAACGAACATGTTTGAAGGAACATTACTCTTGCTACAAGGTCTGGGATGGATCTGAAGGGAGTCAGTTCATAGGCAAAGAAATGAGCTCAGGAAGCAAGGAAAATGGTACAGGTAAGAGGTAGAAAGGTTCAGGTGGGTGGCAGAAGAAAGCAAGGTGGGTAATTTGAGGAATGTCAGGAAGGTTACAGATTCAGGTTATCAGGTTATCAGAGGGTAAGATGGGGAAGAGAGGACAAAATTACGGAGAACCAGGTCTTTACGCTGGAGAGACCAGAAGAATGGGAACAGCATTGACAGAGACAGGGAGTTAGGGGCACTGGGCCCAGACTTCCAGGATCTAACACTTTGTATTTTAACAGGATAAAACACACTGTATTATCATTAGTCAGTGTTGCCCATTACACTATAAACTGGACAAGGACAAAGCCTGAGTCTTACTTGCCTTTATACGTTCCAAGCTTTGGAAGCACAACACCTGACACAAAAGAGGTGTCCCCAAAAGACTAACAAATACAGGGAGACTCCACTTTGGAGGATGACGAGGTTGTCAAAAATCAGGTGAATTTATGGTAATGAAGTATTTCCATAGATGTGACTGATGTTGGAATTTGGAAGAGAGAGCTCGTCTCTGATTTCTTTCATAACTACCAGCCCTCCCCCACCACCAATAACATTCAGTTACTCCTGCATCTTCCCTCCTAATGTCTATCCGTTGCATCCTTTCTTTTCCAATGGGCAGATGAATGTTACGGCTATCAGGACGCATCCCTCTCCTGGAGAGAGAGCAGAGAGAAGATGAGAAAGCCAGTAACTGAACCTCCAGGGTGCCTCCATCTTGGTAGCAGGGAGAGAAAGATTTTCTAGTGGTTTAAATGGAATCAGAACAACCAAGATCCATGCCTATGGAAGGAAACACATAAAATGCAGGCCACCTGAGCCATCGGAAGATGACCTCGGAAGATGTTCACTGCATACCTCAGAGTGATGTTTACTCTGCTGTAAATATTATTTCTCACTTTCTGAAGGACAGGTTCACTTTATGGTTCCCTGCCTACCAAAGAGTTATACAGATGTGCCTATTTACCTCAAGACCATTGTATGGGCAATTACACATGTGTCTGGAGGAACAGAGGCTTGCAGGAATCTTCCTTACTCCATTCAAAATGTGCCTTGAGATACGCTATTCTGATTTCTATCAACAGAAACCTTTCCTTCATAGGGAAATTAGAGCTCAGGATTTCCTGCTATTTATGGGATATAATAAAAGATTCTTCATCTCAATTTTCTTTACCTGTCCCTAAATAGGGATCAGTCTAAGAGCTGGGACAAGGACAGATGGTATCAAAGAGAAAAATTAAAGTAGACTCAAAGCTCCAGTTTTAGCAGCTAATAGCGCTAATCAAAATAAAGGGATTTAGTTACGTTCAATAAAATAATCCACAAAATATAAACGATGGATCAAAACCCAGGTCTGCATTTGAAAAAAAACAATGCCTTTCTGATAAGTGCCACCCAATGATTAGTTCCATGGAGGCAGGAGGAGGCAGATGTCTCTATGATCTGATTAATCCTAATCACCTAGTGCAGAGTGTAGTTCCAGAGAGGTACTCCATTAATACTTGGTGAGTGAAGTGATTGTAAACTAATTCCTTGCAGGGAGAGACAGATTTCACATTTCCCGGGCTCCCCCCACACCATACCTGGCATTATGCTGTGCAAAAGTGAGCACGTGATAATCATGTTCCCTGGTCCTCTGGCATCCAGACCCCTGTTTCATTGTCCTCCTGACTCACCTTCCCCTCCCCATCATGCTCTGGCTAAGTCAATGCACTGTAGGAGCCCCTGCTCCCTGGTTGGGTACCCGGTGGTTGCCATGACAACCCACCCTAACAGCAGGCCCTTGACAAGGGCCTTCCCCTACACCTCAGGGCAGGAGGGAGTGCGGAGACCCTGAGACCCACAACAGGGGAGGAAGTGAGGAGATCCCATCCACAGTTGCTAACACCTCCCTTGGCCAGAGACCACTCAAATGCTCAGTGAAAGCGGGGACTCTGTCACTGGAGTTTCCGCTTTCTCATCCCAACAACACGAGGGAAAAGTAGTTTGGGAGGCATCAGTGGTCACATCACCTAATTCTTTTTATTAAAACAAGCAAAATGGCAAGAATCCAGCATCTTAGACAATTTAAATATCCAGCCCAGGCTTCCCTGGTGGCACAGTGGTTAAGAATCCGCCTGCCAATGCAGGGGACACGGGTTTGACCCCCTGGTCTGGGAAGATCCCTCTAGCCTGCACTCTAGAGCCTGCAAGCCACAACTACTGAGCCCGTGTGCCACAACTACAGAGACTGCGCTCTAGAACCCGCGAGCCACAACTACTGAGCCCACGCACCACAACTACTGAAGCCCGCGCACCTGAGCCCGTGCTCCGCAACAAAGAGTAGCCCCATGCTCACTGCAGCTAGAGGAAGCCCACGTGCAGCAGTGAAGACCCAATGCAGCCAAAAATAAATAATAAAATTTAAAATTAAAAAAAATACATATCTAGCCTGAATCTAAAGGCAGGCATCCCCAAAGTGTTTATGAGGGGAGGAGGTGCTATTCTCCACCCCTCACCCTGCCCCCATGGAATTTGGCATTGAAGGGCATGGCAGGAAGTGCTGATATTGAGGTAATGCTGGTGCAGGTGACAGGCACATCTGCCGTGTGCTGATATGGGGCATGGATGATGTTAGTGGGTGTGGGAGACACCTGGTACACAACCTTCTCGCCTCATCCCTCACTCTAAGGTGTAATTCCCAGACTAAGTCTTCTTCATATGCACAAGCCCTTTATGATTTATTCACCCCAGGTATACTGAAAGTAATTCAGATTTACATAGCGTCTCTCTAATGTCAAGAGTTAAAAGGAAATTTAAACTACTGCTTTAGCTGCTAGGCAGAAATGGCCTGCAAAGAGTAGGGTATTATGCATCACCGTATCAGCACCTTGCATATCGTAGCTGCTCAATAAATGTTAATGAGTTGAATAGAAATATAAGAGGTGAAGCCAGCACCCCACCCCAAGGGGCACTGCCCCCTCTTCACTAGGTCTTCTTAGCTCCTAAATCCTGACAGGGCACAAGGGTAATGCCACGCCTTCAACAGGGACAAAGGCATGTGTCCACACAGGGCTTTTGCCCGTTGTGTTTGGCCAAACCACAGAACTGAGGAGATGGCCTTGGGCCACGCTCCCCACTTCTTATGTCTTTCTTAGCCCTTTCCTCAAGATCCAGCTCTGGTCCTTCTCCCCAAGGTCTCCTGTTCTTAGCGACCTCCCGCTTCTCAACACAGTTGGAAGCAGCCCCTTTCACCTTCTGAGAAAAGGTTGTAAGGTTTGGGTGATAAGCCCCAGGAGGGCCATGCAGTGGCCAGTAATGTTGACGATTCCAGTCCCTGCACTGAAGCGAGTGGCCCAGATGCCAACGGAAGGGAAAGTCATCACTTCTGCTCCCTTGGTTGGGAAGGGGCATTTCTCTGGACCGGTGTTTCCCTGAAGAGGCCTCTGGGAGACCTGAAAATCAGATCTGGCCAAGAAGATAAACAACTCTAAACCAGCACGCAGTGGAAGCTGACCAAGGTCAGCACAGAGCAGCAAGGAGGGGCAGTGCTGGCCAGAACAGAGGCAGGGAAGAGGTCTCAGAGGAGAAGACCTGGAGCAGAGTGTTGAAAAGAGAAGGAGTAAGCCCGGTAGAGAAGATCAGAGAGGGCGCTTCAGGCAGACGGAAGAGCCTGGATAAAGGCTGGCATGTCTGTGACCACCGTTTCTTCGATGAGCAGCCTCCAGGCATTGCTAGGCAGTGGGTGCATTTCACGCATGTTGTAGTTTATGCATTCAGTGTCCCCACGGCATTCGTATCTGGAGTGATGATAGTGGCACACGCTTTCCTCTCCCTCATACATAGGGTGGCGGTAGGAGCTCTGTGTCTACAGGGAAACGCAGTCTCCCATCTTGAGTGGGAGTATTTTCATGCTGACTACCAAGGTCTGGGGGACATGCTCCCTTCGAAAAGCCTGTGATAAAGTATGTAGTAGAACAAGGCATCCCACTTCAAGTGAGCTCTTTTTCCATACTGGATTTTTCTAATTTATTCCAATCCTCTGAATGCAACAGAATTTACACAGTTTGAGTATATTACCAGAGATGAAGATCCACAACACAAATGGATCGTAATGTAAAAAGGTCAAGAGTGGGCACTGAGATCAGACACGTTCACCAGTGTGCTTGCTGACCCTCAGGACACAGCTGTGTGCCCCAGGCTGGCCATGCCAAGCCCACCAATCACGACACATCATTCAATGGCACTGCCAACAACAAAGCTCCCCTTAGAGACTAAATAGTAGCCGATGCCTTCACATTGTGGAGTTGCTGTTGTCCTTAAATAGAAATTAAGGCTCCACAAGAAAAAAAGATTCCTTGCATCTTGGGTTATCTTACTGCATAAAAAGGGAGCTTGTAAGAAAGATGGGGGTGGAAGGAGGCAGATAGAAGACAGCCACAGCCCCGTGAGACCACGCTGGAGTATTTACACTCTATCAATGTGACCTGATAAAGCAAAAGTTGTATAACCCAGAACCTGGTGTAAATGTTGAACACACTTTATCTTGCGTTATCTAAATGTAACGAATAATTCAGACAAGGTTGCCTGACTTTGTATCTGTACAAAAGGAATTTTTATACATCAACATGATCAACTAATAATTTAGTAAAATATAAAATAATACCCTGGGATCAGATTGGCCTGATTGAAACTTTGGTCTCCTATTTACTAGTTATATGTCCTTGGAAAGGTCTTGAAAATGTCAAAAGCCTCATTCTCCTCATGTTTAAAATGGGGATATTCATCCCCATTGGCCTCCCGAGAGGATGAGATGATTAATGCGTTATCAAGTGTTTAACACAGTCAGGCACATGGCATGTGATCAATAAATATTAACCATTGTGAGTATAAAATAGTAGGCACGTTAAATGACAGCTTTTCAACTTAAGAATCCTAGGTGATTCCAAATCGAGTCTCCTATGAGAACAGTGAAAAATGAGCCAGTGTTGCAAAACAAAGTAAGAGCATGTTTGGCCTAGGTGTTAACTATGGAAAACACTGGAAAAGCCAAGTTCTAGTCCTGGTCCTGAACTACCTTTCTGTGAAGTCTTGGGCACTGTGCTTCACCTTGCTGGGCCTCCCACTAGCTTCAGAATAAGCTTTGGTAGAGTTACTGCTGGATAATGTCTCAAGCCCCTTCCAGCCATAACATTCTGGAGTCAACCTCTAGGGCAGCTGTGATGGCAAAGGTCAACCCAGTACATTTCATAAACTGTAATTAGAGGAGAGTGTGATGGGGCCTTTTGGCTGTGTTATGTAATTAGCCCTCTGCCTCAAGGGAGGGAGTGCCTGTGTACAATTATGCAATCACATTCTGAAAGGAAGGGCACTAAGGCACATTGGATCACGGAGAAAAACAACTCTCATTCTTTTGAGCCACAGTTTCCACCTAAGAATGCTGTCCAGGTAATTTTAGTCTGCACCTTCTTAGCACCAAATATTTGAATAGCTCTTTATTTTTGTAATACCTTGCAATACAAAGGGCACATTTACATGGCCCATTCTTATTGGCTTTATATTAAACTGGGGAGCTACATCCCATTATACCTGTGCTGTAACCTGGTACCTCCCCTTTAGCCTAAAATCCTAGTGCCCAGCTTCAGGATTTTCAAACTTCAGAGTACATAAGAGTCACCTAGGGAGCTTGTTAAAAATGCAGGCCCTCTTCCCTCCACACTGTTTCTCCAGGTCTATTGCGGAGCCCAGCGATGTGCCATTTTCACAGTCTCCCCAAATTCCTCTGATGTCAGTGGTCCACACTGTGAAAAGCACTCTGAGACTCATCATGATTAGCTCTGGGGAGACCACGTGAATGGCTGAGCAACCACTACCTGAACCGAAGCTTCTGCACTTCCCCTCGTCATCGGGTAGCAAGAAAAACTAATGCACAGTCTGTCCATCCCCTTTCCTAGCACTGAAGTGGAGCTGTCGAATTTCTAAGATTTAAGCCAACTTGGGAGTCATAAGCCTTCCCCAAGTTTGCCATCCTAGCCCTTGGCCCTTATACCTAATGCTGCCTCATGGCTTGCCCTGAGCTACTCACTCTTTCCGGTCTCCTCCAGGGTTCCCCTTCCCAGACTAAAAAAGAATCACCCAGTGTTCCCAGTTTGTCAAGCATGGAGAATCAGAGTCCAGAGCAATTTTATAAACAATGTATTTAAGGCTCCAGGACGTTTCACAAATTAACAGTAGTAGTATCATTCAAAGCTCAGCTCAAATGTCACTTCTTCCAGGAAGTCTTCCTTGAAGACAGCCCCTCCTCCCATAATCTGTTTTGGACTTCCCTCCTAGGTGATAACAGAACTTTTGCCACAGGTAGCAGGTATCATAATGCACCGTAACTGTTTTAGATTGAGCTCCTTGCAGGTAGGTGACATATCTCTATCAACTCTACATTAGCTCCCCTCTGCCTAGCCTGGTTCACTTCCTAATGACCTGGGTTCAACTGCCACTTCCCCAAGAAGCCTTCCCTGACCCAAGTCAAACCTCTTCACACTATAGATGCTCACAGCACACCATCTTCCTCTCCTCTTCAACACTTAATGCAGCTGCCATATTCCGTGTTTTAGTGATTGGTTGATCAATGTCTCATTCCCCTACCAGCTCCATGAGGGCAACAAAGGGAATTAACAAAGAAAGTACCCCCAAGATATCTCCTGAACAAATGAATGGATTCAAAGGTCAATAATGCCAGTCTTGGAGAGGTTGGTCAGAGAATATGGGGTAGAGTCAGATACCTGGATAGTTCTACCCACGACAGGCTGTTTGATCTTGACTGCTTCCTGCTCTTACACTCAAGGAATTCAGTTTCCCCATGCTAGCATTAGTGTGACTGCAAAACTGGGAGAGAAAGGGCCTCTCCGAGCACAGGAGTGACACATGAAGACTTTGTTTTTATTGCATAATCCATTTCCTTTAAGCAAGACTCTGGTCTTAATTCTTTAGTCTGACTTTATTCCATATTCTCCTATGACTTCTCTGCTCTACACAAAAAGCAGGGAATTTCTCTTTCTACCATGGCTGGTATGGCATTCAAGGTTGGTTGCAGCTTGGATGAAGTGCCCTAGTAGAAAGCCAACGACTGAATCAATGATCTACTTTTGAAGAGGGTTTGGGCCTTTCACGTGTGCTCACCTGTCTGAGAAATTTACCAAGTCTAGTGTTTTCTCGGTTGTAAGGACTCATTTTGCAGGAGTTCACTGGCTCTCACCTACCCTCCAACCCAACATGAGGCGCACATTTTCACCCGTCATCTGTCAGCTTTTAACAGAGGTTAAGGATTCTACGGTGACAGACAGGCATTGTGGAACCAGAAACAGACAGGAGTGCACAGCATGCTCACCAGCCCTAACAGCGTCTCAGAACACAAGCTTGAGAATACTAAGTATTTACTACAATTGAAGTTTCTCCAGGATAAACTGGTTTTGGGGGTTTTATTTGTTTGTTTGTTCTCGGCAGACAGTAAAGAACTGGGCAGTCTAGGACCTGTACAGTATTGAGAAGAGACAGCATATTCAGGATTGCAGAACATCCTTTCAAGAAGTTCCAAGTCTCTCAAAACCGAGTATGTAAAAATGTGGTTTCTCAAGTCCAAAATGCCCAAATCTTCCTTTTTCTAGATCTACATGCTGTGAAAGTAAGGAGTTAATAAGATAAGGAAAAAAAATTGGTGGATAGGATAGGTCTTAGTCCACTGTCATTCTGGCAGTGGCATTAAGGTACAGTTGTGAAAGGTAATGAGTACATATCCTGATTTCAATGTCAAAAGGCCAAAGATTTAGCTCACATGCTTCTAGCTCTCCCTAGTTAACCATTATTGACATGTATACATCAGTTTAGACTTGTAAACTCTAGTTTTTAACCTGTACAATTTGACTTCTGTGCCTCTGTTAAACTTTATTATAATTAATTATGATAAAAATAAAATACTGATGATCTTGCTGATGACAATGAGGGTAATGGTAGCCATTTCTTTAACATATTTCACTATATTAAAAAAATTATGGCAAGCGTTCTACATACACATCTCATCTAATGAAATTATAAAACTACTGTAAGATTGTTATTGCCTCCATTTTCAATTAAGAAAATCAAGAATAAGAATGATTAGGTAAAACGTCTATGGTCAGACAAATAAATGGTAGAACACAGATTTGAACACTGGTGTTGTTACCCAGCACACTGTGGGTGCCAGCCTCAAAATACATACCTCTGCCGTGTTTGGGGACTATGTCTGGGTTCACACTGCCCCAGCCTCTGTCATCTTAGACATCTTCATCCCACCCAATCTCAACTTCCTAGATGAAGGGTACTAGATACATCCGTTTGATCTTGTGGTATATCTCAAATCCCTTAGCTACTTTATCCCTTCCAGAACCTTTCTTAGCTTTGTCAGGTTGTTCTCAAGGTGTATGGGTCCAGCTGTAGAGTATATTATGAATGGTCAGAGACAGGCTTTTGATTTTGATTCCAGCACCCTCCATGATTACATCCAGTCTGCCCTTTTGACCATAACCACAATTTGGGTGGTCTTCAGAGAACTGTCTACAATAACAAGTAAACCCATTTACTGGGTTATCACCTGTAATTCTGGCTGCTCATCTCTGAGTGCAATTTGAGTTATTTTTGCCTCATGCTTTGTTTATACAGATGCTCTTTTGCCTCTTTTCAGCACCCCTGGCCCACGGCAGCTCAATATTTCACTGTTAGAAAGACCCAGAAGTTTCACCACATGCAAGATTATATAAAAGTGTTAAAATGGACCAGCCTTAACCAATGTCTAGAGGCCTGGACTGTTTATAGTATCCATTCAAAGAAATGACATTATCTACCCATTGTTTCCTGTCTCTAAGATAATCTCCACCCTTGAGACTGTTTCCTCTGATATCATGTTCATTAACAATTGTAGGAGAAGGACATATCTGGAAAAATTTTCTATGTCAATTGCATTTATTCACCAAATGCTCATGACAATTGCTCAACTGTTCCACGTTCTTTGACATCCTAGACTTGACTCCGACTTAGGAATATTTAATTGTGCTGTGCATCTAAGTCTATGCAAGCAAGGCAGAGTAGGTGCTGCCCAACTGTCCTGTAAACCCGAGCCATCCATTCAATCAATACAGACCTTTCTGGGAAGAATGAGATTACTTCGCCCACATCAAGAGTCTTAGCTATTGGGAACGACGACCACACTCAAGCATGTATCTATCTGTGCAGTCCTATTCTTCAGTTTAGCTCATTTAGCCCTGGATCTGCAGCCCATCACCCAATAAAACAGCAAAATTTTATTGGGCACATAAGCAGTTAAAGCCTTTCCCCTATTGGGTAAGATGCAGAAATAAGTACTCTTGAAAAAACAAAGAGAAATTAGTCTGATAATGAAAAACCACTGAAAGCAATTTACAAACCATTCCCCTGACAGTATATAAACTGTTAATATACGGTACATAATTCAGGGTCGGTCCTTTTTGGATTCCTCCCTTCTAAGCATACATCTTTCTACCAGCAATACTGACACCTGAATCTTTTTCTCATAGTTTCAGAAGGATATACAGTAGCAAACACGGCTATGCACTGAATAAAGCTAATGGTTTGTATTGTTTATTCAGTGGAATGCCTCTGGTAATTAAAACAAAACAAATAAAAGGTTAATCAAGCAGTTGTGAAACCAAATATTCACAGAAATCAAGCACTTGTGTAAAGCCTAAATTTGTGCTGTGCACCCTTAAATAAACAAACTATGTGATCGCCACAAATAAAAGCGAACTTAAGTGGTAAAATTATTATTTCCTTAAATAACTATGCAAGCCAAGAAAAAAGTTTTGCAAAATAAAATTGGGTGGAGGATATAATAAAGGGGGAGCCCTGATATCCCAAAGGAGAGAAAAGCAAAAAGAAATTTCAGAAAGGATAACAAATTAGTTTAGCAAAGTCACAGTGAGAGAGGGCAGACAAAAATAAAGGCAAAGGATGTAGCGTCCAAGGAAAGAGGAAGGGGCGAGTGGAAACAGCTGGAATTGTTCAGCTGTGTCAACATTCGGCTGTTTCACAGATTGACTAGCAAAGTGTCATCTGAAACCAATTACATTCCCAAAACCCCACGGACCCAGTTCATAACATTGATTAATCCACATTGTGAAAAAGTCCCCAAGCAAAACTAGAACAGCTGTCAGCCCTTGGAGCTCAAAAAACAGCAACTGCTTAAGAAAAAACAAAAAAAGAAAAAGAAAAAAAAAAAAGCTCCTCTTGAAATTTTAGGGATTTTTCAGAAGGTATGCCTACTGAAATAGAAGACATTTAAAACTGTTCCTACCCATGCCTGTTTGAGAACAAATGACTATAATTAGAAAAGCAGGGGTTTCGTTAAAATAAACTTAAAGTCCATTCCCAAAATCAGAACATGCTGCCTCCAAGTCTAGAATACCTTGTGTCTTTTTGCTCCTTTTTGGGAATAACACTATGCATTTCATTTTTTTAAGTGTTTTTTTTTTTTTTTTCCTTCTCATTATTTTAAATGTACTAACCTATCTCCTTTGGGCCCATCAAAATGTAGTTACATTTAATATATTTTCTAGTCAGGACATTTTTAAGACTTTTTGTTACATTTCACAGAGGGAGAAGTATATACAAAGTCCTTGATTTGCAAACATGTAACTTGTGCACGAGTCAAACATACAAATGGCCACCACACCCCTGCCATGTGTCCACTACTTGTATGGGAGCCTGTAAAGGTTTTCACGAAGCCTTGGCCTTGCCTCTGAAGCTACTGCAGATAGACATCCAGCCACCAGGCACTGCAGAGGTGACCTCAACAGTATATAAATGGCCAAGAAAGGCTCCTTAAGAAGTCTCCATTTCTGTACCTGGCCTGAAATCTCCACAGCGATACCGCAGAAGTTGTAAAAGTCTCTCTCAACCTTTGGATGGATTTTTCCCCGCAGGAATAAAATATATGCTTTTTCATTTGTTCATTCATTCAGCAAACATTTATTGAATGTCTATATCAAATACTGGGTTTCAGCATGTGTATTTTATATATGAGCGAAAGTACAGAAAGGTTTAGTGACCCGCCTAGGGCCATACAAAGAGTTAGTGCTACAGTTTGGACTCAAACCCAAGGCCGTCTGATATCTAATTCGGTTCTCTTTCCAAAAAACATGTTACTACATTATACTTGACATAGATTTTCATAAGCTAGCTAGGGAGCCCAAAAGCATGCAAAATATAGTTCCTACAGGGGAATACATTCCAAGTTACAAAAAACTGGGTACAAACTGGACTTTAAGAACATAAGCAATTTATATATTCAGATTCCATGCTAATTTTGCTCCTTTCCTTTCTAAGTATCCCATTAGTAATCTAATGGTCTCCTCTGTCAAAATGCCACTCTGTAAATTTTATGAAACTGAAGTATGTCTTTGATACAGTGGTCCTTTTCATCCAAATACTTATGCTTGCGTCTCATAGACTAACCTCCTATCACTAGAACCAGTTGTGACTCTGTAACTCAAACCTTTCAGAGAAATACACACCTTCATTCCACTGGTATATCCTTGGATTTGAAAAAGCAAAGAAAGGGAAAGCAAACAAACAAACCACAACCCACAATTCACTGTGTCAGACAAAGGAACCTAGGCATATTCTTCAGATTTCAGAATTGGAAGGTCAACATTTACAACAGTAACAACTTACTTCAGTTGTAAAGAAGTTGTGTTCCTAAATACTGTTCTCCAAACTGTAACATTTTCAGAGCTTTGCAGTAGGTAACACTTCCACTGAGTTTTGTAGTATTTAAGGGAGTCCAAACTCAAAGAGATTGGGGTGGAGTCAGGGTACTCAGAGGCAGAGCAATAAGAAACAATTAGTCTCTCTAGACAGACTCTCCAATTCTTTCTACTATTTTTTTTCACTCTAGAGGACATTTATAATTATTGTTTTTTAAATGCTCATGATGTCACAGATAACGAACACAAATGCTCCCAACAGAACTCTTACTACAGTACATGTTTACAAGAGCAAATTACTGTTTATACACGGATAGGATTATAAATGAGGGGAAGAACCTTACAAATTACATGTTACTGAAAGAAAGCCAAAACATTTCCATTTCTTTCTTTTCATGAAAAAAATATTATCTGGATCATGCCCCCTTCTCTCAGTCCCCTCAACGGACACTGAGCAATGGGCACTGATAAGGCTACAAGAAATATAGTAGTAAGTTTATATCTTTATGATAGGATTTTAGAACATAGGGTAATACCCACAGTGATGGGAGCAAACTCACATTTCCATATTTCAAGCTACTCTAAGCATCATTAGAATAGAAAGATTGTAACTTTAAGTATCTGATGGAGAGATCATCTGTCCCAAGAACTACATACGTCTATGACCTACAAATAAATCTACCCTAAAAGGTTGACCATTTAACAAAAGGAACTGAATCTTAAAAGAACCCAAATGAAGTTTTGTATAAGGTGGGGTCTTTTCTCTGTAATTTAGATTAACAAAAAGTTACTGTAAGTTACATTGTTTTTATTTTCTGAGCAACAACATCTATTTTATAAAGCGATCCCTACTCCTGGAACCAGTATTTTTGTGAACTAACATAGGGTCAAGATAGATATCTACCTCAGGCTACCATATGACCCTAAAGAGGACTGAAGGATCACAGAAACAGTATCTTTCTTATTGGTTCTAATACTATTTTGAGGATTAAATGAGTTAATACACGTAAAGAACTCAGAACAGGGTATGGACCACAGTAGAAGTGTTGGAATAATGTTACATGTTCAGTGTTTCCATTCCACTGGAGTTCCAGGAAAAATCAGTTCCAGGAATCTATGTCTGGGCATACCCAAAGTGGTTCTGCAGCAAATGAAGGAAAGACTATTATAAAGGTATGGCTTCCTATCCACTTCTCTCCACCATCAAAAGCATCTTTTCTTAACTCATTGCAGCAAAGAAGTTGAACTAGAGTAGGCAGTTCATATGTGCTCTCAACTACAACTGGCAGAGGCCTGGAAACGGTCTCTTCTCTATTGCTTCTGAGCTGTAAATGGCCCCTCTGAGCAGCTTGTAGAGATTCATATGCTAAAAGGCTCGTTTGATTGTGAGGCAAGGTAGAGGGGAGTGAGTAGGTGTACTAGTTGTCACAACAAGCTTCCTCACTGCTTCTGTTTCATTTAAAACCAAGACACTCGATGACCCTGTGGGATTATGAACAGGTCACATCTCAAAAAGCATGGACTCTCTCAGGGTTGGAATGGATACTAAATGTTGTCTAGGTCCACTGCCTTGCAGCAGTGTCAGGTACTGCTCAGGGCTTCAGATTTCTCAAAAGGCACTAACTGCCTAGCAATGGCACGACTGCTTGTATGGTAGGGCTGTGACTTGCCTCCACCCAAGGGAGTTTCAGTGATACTGGCCTAGGGGATAGAGGGAAATGGACTTGTGGAGAACCCGGAGAAAAGTTCTCATATCAGTTTGTCGGGTATCTTGACTTAAAGCAAATACTAAGTAGGAACTGGACATGTTGACTTCTCAAGCTACTTCCTATGTCCATACAATTAGACTTCACCCTTCTTTGGATTAGAGACAGGCCACACATGTCAGACCTACTTTAAAAGAAAAAAAACGGTTGGGATTCTTCTGGAGTTACTCAATTTCTGCACGTTTTCCCACCACGAATGCCAGCCACTGCCGAGTTCATTGTTAAATTTCAGTGGTATTAGACTTTCATCTTCCAGACTATCAAGCAGTCCATTTTGATGAACATAAGATATAGCTTTTTAGTTTCTTATCACCAAAGCTTTGCCTTACCACTCGTAACTAAGCTTTACTATTAAACATGGATGGCAGTAAGGCTCCAATACCTTCCTGCTCTAGAACATAGACACCTACAGAATGGAGCCTAGGGACAAATTGCAAAGCGTGTGCTTGCTATTATCTTGAGAAGCAAAGAAAGCTCCACCAGGCCCTCCACATTCATGCCAAGACACTTTGATCTTGCTTCTTGAGAACTCTTGAAAGGATGAGCCTGGATCTTTAAATGCAGCCTTAGCTGCAGTGCTTCATATATCCATGCTACCCTTTGCCTGCAGGCCTAAAAAAGTAAGACCAAAGAATGATAGCAGTGATGTCCATTGGGGAAACCACTTGGGGAATTAAAACTAACCACAAGCCATTCATAAAGGAGTTATGTAATTCAAAAACATACACTGAGCACCTACTGTGTACCAGACCCTGCCCTGAAGTAGCCAAAGGTCCACTGAGTGATACAGACATGGGAATAGACGTGGGATACAGGCAATCATTCTGTTACTCCAGAAAGAAACCACTGCTTCTAAACTAAACTCAGGCAGCACATCTACAAGTGGGTCCAAAGGGATTCTTGGCCTGGAAATGGTTCTGGTACTGAAGTGCCTTTAAAGAAACAGATCATGTCTACCAATTCCTCACAATTTATCAAAATCACCTTCTTTCCACCAAACTACCTTCCTTCCCATAAGAATAAGTAGAAATTCTCATTATCTTACTGGACTGTTCCAGGGGAAAATGTCATGAAGGTGGTAGACTCCTGGGAATGTTTCTCAGTGTTTAAGCTCCATCTTCTTTGCCTCAGATGAAGTAAAGGCCGTGGTTCCCAAGCTGTGGGCTGCAACAAACTCACAGGAAGGTTGTGGGATACTTTAAAATTTCCAGAGTAGCATAGCGACATATCAGGAGCAGAGACTGCTACTATTAAGTTCATTGAAACTAACTATTAATAAATTGAACTGTTGGTATTTCTCTTGGTCTAGGGAGTGAAAAAGTTACTAGGCGGAAAGGCACCATGAGCTGAGAAAGTGTGGGAACCTAAGGAATGTGGAGTCGGGAGGAGACTCTCTCCATCAGATCTCAGTGTCCTCAGGCAGCAGGCTTAAGAGTGTTTCTACCCTTCAAGGTCATCTTGAAAGGAGCTTCCAAGGGAGACTTAATACAGTTCATCACTGTAACATGTCAGTTCCGATTTAGGAAGAAGAGATGGTGCTAATAAATCTCAGTTAGAGGTAGTCTTGAGATGTCCTTCAAACATGTTTGTGCCTGGCATGTACCATGTGCTCAATAAATGTCAGTTGTAGTAGGGGATGGAGGGTGATGGTCATCAGCATCAGCATCTCCATCCAGACTTAGTTGTTGACTTTAAAAATGCTATCTGTTTGAACCTATTCTTTTCTCCTTTTTACCCCAAGAGCAAATCTTTGCAAGGAGCCATGTAGCTATGCAGAGTTGTTTATCTAAGCTACAACATGCAAAGAAGTATGACAAACTCAGGTTTTATCCAAGGCACTCAGGGCTGCCATATGTGATTACACATTACATACTTAGATTACCACGTGGAAGGCATCCTCTCAAGTTGTATACTATACAACGTGCACAATCTTATGCAGCCACCTTCCTCAGTAATCCCAGAGTCTCACCTGACAGATAAAACATAGTGATGGGTGTCTCCAGCCAAGGGTCATGTTTATTATTAAATGAGTGTCAGCACTGGGCCTCCAGGCAAGTAGAAATGGAAATTCAGGCAGTAATGAGAGAACAGGACCAGAGTTTGGCCACCATGGGAAAGGTCTCTCAGGATCTCACTCAGGTCTGCTGTGGTGGAGGATAGACTTCAGCCCCGGCAGGGGGCAGAGCATCATAGCTTAAGCAGAAAGGCAATCGTGTTGATCAGGCACATTAGTGCCTTGGGTGGCTACCTTTTGTAGGCTGGGGATAGCAGGAGGGCAGGGCAGCATCAAGGCACACATCAAGTCCCACCTAGTGGTGGGAGGAGGGCTTCTCATGTGCTAGCAGGTTAGGCCAAAATGTGCTAGATCCTTAGCATTTTAACCCTAGCAAATCCACCCATTCAACAGGCCCCAGCTATCTCATGAAATAAATCCCGAACACCAGCCGCTGTTTGAGGCATCCATCCATAAGCCGCCTCCCACCTTGTTTCACTGTGTGCCTCTTCCTATCTGATGATTCTTATTTGTGTTTCCTCCTGACCTCAGCCTTCCCACACTATCTTCTGTTCTGCCCACTCCCTTGAACTGCCTCAGCACCACCGGCCCAACCAGTTGAGCTAATTTGCTATCCATCCCTGCCAAGTAGGCAGGGAAGAGCCAAGCCTGCCAAAGAGGGTTCTAGTCATGGCACTTGGAGAATGAAGAAAGGAAATACTAAACACAAGATCACACCATTTTATAAATGGTACTGATATAATCGTTACCATTTTCAGAGGGATTGCTTACCTAATAAGGAAGGAACTTCCATCCTCTCATAGTGTTTGTACTTTAGAGAAGGAGAGTTCCTACCCTGAAGAGTAGAGAATTTGAGCATTCTCACATTTGAGAAGAGTTCCATAGGGATTGCTCAGACCTGCATCTCTACCCTCTGCTCCTTGCTAGCTCCTCCCATGGGAGGGGTGAAACCAAACAGTACCCTGCAGGCCTTCCCAGGGACAGACCCCCTGCCCCAAGTATCCCTGCCTCCTGTTTGCAGAAAAGCTTTAGCCTCCTAGGCCTTCCCCGAGTTCCAAAGAGCAAATCTGATGAGAGAAGTAAGGAAGTACAGAAACAAAGGAAAATAGTCAAGTAAGACAAAATAACAATAGCTCAGCCATAAAACAAAGCCAAGGACCTTTATTTCCTCCTCAAGGGCTATAGATAATATCCTGAGTCATATCCTTGAGTTGTTTTGCAGAGACTGAAACCCCCACCAGCTGGAAATATGTAACTGCTTATAATCACCACCTAGACCCCAGGCTGGTTGGAATCAAAAGTTTGATGATTAAGATTCCCAAAACATCATCCTCACTATCACCAGTCAGAAAATTGCACATGAGCTGATCGCACACCCTGTGACCCTCTCCCTCAAAATGGCTTTAAAAACTCTTCCCCGAAAGCCATGGGGGAGTTTGGGTCTTTTGAGCATGAGCTGCCCATTCTCCTTGCTCAGTGCCCTGCAATTAACACTGTACTTTCCTTCAGCACAATGTGGTGTCAGTAGATTGGCTTTGCTGCACATTGGGCAAGCAGACCCAAGTTTGGTTCTGTAATTTGGGCATGCCTGATGCGCTGGGTTGGAGCATGGCCATCACTGGGCACGATCACGACAGCAGAATTGCTGTCCTCTCACACAGCCTTCTAGGCTCACCTCCTTCTCTTATTCTGGCATCTGCTAGGCAGGCTCAACTCAGGTTCCTGCCTTCGTGTGGTCTTCACACCCTGACGCTGGTCACAGGCTTGGGGTTCCAGCTTCTCATGCCTGGGCTAGGTGGGGAGGTACCAGGATGGGGCGTCCGACCACAAAATGGAGATGGGAGGACCCATTTAGATTAACATGATTCAGCCTTGTGCTTTATCACCCCTTACCAGAGAAGCCCTACAGTGTGTGTGTGTATGTAAATGTGTCCATTTAAAAAATTAACGAAGTGCTCTGTCCCCACTGAGCTATGATTCTTGTTGGTAGGGCACCTTCATCCAGGAATCAGTTTGAGTGTAGTGAGTGAGTAAGTTTGGGCAAAATCCCATCCAACCTGTATCTCAATTGAGCAGAACGTCCCATGAAACAGATAGGGCAGATGTAATTAGCTCTGGTTTTGAGATGGGTAAACTCAGGTCCACCTGACTTTGGTGAGGTTAATGGATTTTCCCAGAGTCCCCAAGCTCCTGGAGCAGGGCTGTGCCTTGACCCGAGTCCTCCACGTCTAAACCTCCATCTCTCTTCACACCACTGCTGCTTCGATTGTGAGCAAGAATCAGTGCCTTTCTCTGCATCAACACGCATACTCACTGGAGAAGCAAGAAGACATTCTTTTCAAGGCAAGATCCAGTCTCACCTATTTGGTTGTATGGAACCACTGGGCTCCTTGAGCCGCCATGCAGCCCTAAAACATCCAAAGGCAGAAGTCATCATGCTGTTACCCTGTGGAGGTAGCTGAGAGGCTGTGTCAAAGCTTGTCCTCATCTCCAGGAAGCTCAGTCCTCACCCGTCTAGTCTTGCTAGTACCCCAAGTCTCCTTTCCACAGCAGAAAGTCTGCAGAGGTGTAAGAGGGCCAGAGGGGTGTAGACCCGTGCTTCTCATACATAAGCATGCATCAGAATTACCTGGAAGGCTTGTTAACGCACAGATTGCTGAGCCTCGCCTCTCAGAGTTTCTGAGAGTAGGGCCGAAGAATGTGCATCTAACATGTTCCCAAGTGAGGCTGAGGCTGCTAGTTGAGGGACCACTCTGAGAATCACTGACATGTAGAGACTTGTTTCTTCTCAGGGCCTGGCTTACTGGTCCACACATAGCAGATACTTATTGAGGAACATCAAGGAGGGCATTCACTGATCATCTTAACAAAATCATTTAAGCAGCTTCTGTCTTCAGCTTTGTTTTAGACCCAGTGTGGTGTAAGTAAGATAAAGGTCTCTGCCCTTTAGAGACATATAAGCTAAAGACAGACACAATTCATGTGGACAGGCATAGAAAGATACTACTACTATATTCTGATTATAATAAATCCCCCAGAATAAAACAGAAGGCTTACAATGGAGACTGCAAGTTACCTGGGGAGGTCTCCAAAGATTGTGCTTTCTAATTTTCAGTGATACCATCATGATCCTGAGGATCACTAAGCAGCTGTGACAACTGTGTTTAATCACAATCCTAACATCAGATTGAGAGGCTGTGACCTATTGACATTGGAGTCCTTGACCTCCACGGAGTAGCTCTGACAGGCAGAAGTGGCTGCAGAAGGCAGTGACAGAAATGGGTTTAAGTGCCAAGACTCATGACATCAAAGATCTGTGAACTGTTGAGCTACACAGAGGAATCATCAGAATAATGATCATTTTTCTCTACCGTCTCCCTCGCTTGTTCAAAGAAAAGAGCCTTAATTGCTTCTTGAACTACACACGAGTGGGCCGTTGACCGTGACTGTAATTCAGCACAGAGAAGCAAGGAAAACTCTAAAATGGATTTTGTTGAGGCAACGTCTTAAATGGAGAAAATGCCGCAGTGGGATTGGCAGGCACAGGGCACTGCTAAGTACAATGAGAACAGCTTGGTATATGGTCAGCAGTCGAAGTCATCTTTAATTGTAAATCATACCAGTGTGATCAAGGGGGACATATTTTTTAACTGGGGAGGGGGTAAGAGGGAGAAAGATAGGGAGGGAAAGGGAATAGGAGTCATGTTAGAAGAATATCCCATTATGGATGACCTAGCAGCTTCAGATTCCTAAAGAAGATGACACCGTTTCAGGAAACTGGGGAATTCTGAATTCAGTGCTTTGCTCTTTACCATCTTTCTACATCCACGCCCAGGTACACTATTACATCTTGAGGAGTCTGAATCATTTCCTCCCAGCTGGAATGCACCTACCTAGAAAGGGTTATGGACTTGGAGAGGCAGCAACTGTCTGTCCATACTGCCCAGTCCTCCAGCCGTTCCACTCAAAGTCATGGCCACCTCTGTATGGGCAGCCCTGGCTACAGGGACTAGGAAAGGGATGCCGGCAACTGAGAAGCCTACTGCCAACTACGCGCCTCCATGTTCATCTAGGAAGGGTGGAGACCTTCCAAGGAAATCTCCTTTTCAAAAATGTGCTTTCTCTGTGCTGTTAGGTCCCTGAAATAAAAATGAATGCCCAGCACTTCTCTGAAGCCTCCCATCCCACTCCATCCAGAGGCGGCTCTTCTTTCCTTAAGGGCCTTGTGCACTACCCTGCCGGGTAGCTCTTCCATTTCTCTACCCTCCCATGTGGACCCGCCCTCTCACCTGAACTACATCCCCTGCACCGGGGGAGGACAGAGGGAGGGCCCCCAATCCTGTCCTCCACAGAGTGTCTATGTCACATCCTCAATAACACTGAACTGCAACCTTGTTTGCGAAGTAAATGGAGAGAGCAAGCAAGCGATACTCACTTCCTAGTAAAGCGACCCCTGGATAATAGATAATAATTGGTATCTACTGAGTACTTACTATGCATGGAGTCCATATTAAGGGCTTTAAACAGTTTCTCTCATTCAGTCCCAACAATAACTCTCCTAGTAGATACGACCACGATCTCCATTTTACAGAGAAGAAAACTGATGCACAGAATAAATATATTATGGAAGTCATAGTCATAGCAGTAAGCTCGTGATGTGAATCCACATCTCTTTGAGTTCAGTGTCCAAGCTTTTATACTCTATGACCAGAAGCCACACCAGAAACGGGGCATGTCCTACACTGCGACAATTTGAAGGAGGGTATGTGTTCTCATCTGCCTCATGGAGTCAAATGCTTAAATGTTTACTATGCGTTGGGCAATGAGCTGGATGCTCTTCATACGATACTTGAACACTTTACAGCAACTCTGAAAGGTGAGCTGTCTTATCCTCATTTAACAAACAAGAAAACGCTGAGTCCATGTAACTCGCCTAACGTTTCCCCGGGGCGTGGGTACAGGACATGAAATTAGAAAGCCCACGTGCCTCCCACTCTGAGTTCTTGGTTCCAGTTGTCCAAGATTCCCTCATTAACCAATTGCAGATTTATTACCATCATCCTCCTGACTAGCACAAAAAAATATTAACTCTAATCCAGGACTATTCTAAGATAATAACCTTGAAGATCTTATGAATTCTAAGCATCAGAAATGATGCCACCAATTCATTTAGACAGTCTTCAAATTCTCATATAAGGGACTTCCCTGGTGGCACAGTGGTTAAGAATCCGCCTGCCAATGCAGGGGACACGGGTTCAAGCCCTGGTCCGGGAAGATCCCACATGCCACGGAGCAACTAAGCCCACGAGCCACAACTACTGAGCCCACATGCCACAACTACTGAAGCCCGCACGCCTACAGCCCGTGCTCCACAACAAGAGAAGCCAGTGCAATGAGAAGCCCATGCACCGCAACGAAGAGTAGCCCCCGCTCGCCACTAGAGAAAGCCCGTGCACAGCAACGAAGACCCAAAGCGGCCAAAAAAAAAAAAAATGCTCAAGTCCAAATGTCATTGTTGAATTCCTTCCGAACTCTTACAAGAAGGATAGAAAAGGTAGTTAGACGTAGAGAAGCACCTCAGTTAGCAAGTGTTGATTGAGAAGGTATAATGTGCCTGCTCCATTCTAGGCACGGGAGGCCTACCTGAAGAATCACCCTGTTCCTCATCTTCAAAGATCTGGTGGGAAGCTGGGGCAGAGAGACGCTCAGAAAACACCACATGGATTATTGGGTTCCACGAGCTTCCCTCTTTCTGGCTGGGGCACTTCTGGATGGAGGTGCTGAAGAGCCCATGTTCTGAATCAGACCCGGTCTGAAACCTGGCTCTGGTGCTTTCTTTACTGTGCATCTGTGAGCAAGTTACTCGACCTCTTGCAGACTCAGTTTCCGTATTTGTAAATGGAGACAACAGTATTTATAACAGGAAGCCAGTCTTGTAGCAAGGGGCCAGCACGTGACCAGCATGTAGCCAGGACTATAAAGTCAAGGGCAGCACGCGGTTCACTAGAAGGGAGCTGGCTGATTCTGCCCCATCGCAGGCAGCTCAGGAAGCCACTAGTTCCTGACAGCTTCCCTCTCTTACTTCTCCAGGGCTTGGAACTCCTTGGCTTGGTTCCAATTCCCACTTCCCTACCTCTGAACCCCGTGCAAACTTCACATGGTTAACCTCTATTCATCCTTCGCCTCAGCCTAAACCTCCCTTCCCATTTCTCCCTGAAACTCCCACTCCATCACAAGAGGCGTGATGCTCTTAAACATCCCAGATGCTCTCAAAGCACCTAAACTTACCCGTAACTCAGCAGCTGTCACTCACCTTTGAGAGTCCCTACGTGCTTGCCTACACCCCCTACTAGAGTGTATGAAACTGGAAGGCAGGACCACACGCGGGGCTCTCTCAACTCCTAGTTTAATAATGGACAGTAGCAGATGCTCAATAACCATTTGTTTAGAAGATACATGAATGAATGCAAATAGATACCATGTCTAAACCTGCACAAATATGCCCTTAAGAAAAAGTACATGGCTCAAATGCGGCATCGAATTCTGCTGTCCTGTCTTGTGCCTGGTGTCATTACATCTCTGGATAAGTAGAGACGATTGTGGTGTCACTTTGAGGCCTTTCTAACATGGCATCAGCTGCTTGTCCTGCACCCGGTGGGTACAGCATACGTTATGAGGTTTGGCTGACTTTCTCTTAGTTCGCCGTTGGTCGACATGGGTGTTCATGTGGATGCAATTCAGATGTTTATGCCAACTTCGGGCACAAATAAATGTGGAAAGAATTCGGGTCAGTCCAACCATTAGTAACAGTATCTTCTTGCTCTCCTGGGAGCTGCTTCAGATTTTGGTTTCATCCCCACCTCTACATAAAGAGACTGGGATGGGACTGCAGCTTCTAGAATTACAACCATTTTGTCAACTTGTCATTTGCCTCACTGTCTGTGCCTCTCCCTCTGGGTCCAGAGACATTTTGCACAGGAAGAAAGCAATAAAGTGAACACAGGGCCGATGAATTCTCCAGTCTTCAAAGTACCTTGTTCTGTCCCACAGAACATACATATTTCTGGCAAGCACCATGGAGAGCCTCACATCTGTTACCTCCTGCACTGCTGGGAATCAAAGCATGTACCCCCATGAGATGTTTTCTAAAGGCCCAAGGGCACTGGGCCATCTTATCCTCACTCCCTTGGTGAGCTTCCCTGACTACATGAAAATACCTGAAAAGGCTAACTTTGTCTGTTCCGTATTGCCTTAAAAATAAGAATACCCTTAACCTTTAGGAATTTATATTTGGAAAAAGGAAATGAACTAGATACAGCTTATAAAAAAAGGGCAGGAGGGTGAGTCAGTTTTCAAATGATTTACAAGTTCAGGATGGAAACATACATACATATTTGCAGCAACTGAATATGAACTGATCTGTTTCATCATTTCTCGGTGTATATACCTTTCTTGGTTATATTTTACTTTTCAAAGAAAACTGAGTGGAGCCCATAGCAGGTGCTAAAAACCTACTTGATTAATAGAGTAACCAGAATTTACAATTCATAATTAGTTAGAATTAGCCCTGGGAATAATAACTAAAATTTGAGAAAATGGGGAGCCAGAAGACCTATATTTAGATTTCAGCTTTACCACTTACTAATCATTTCCATAACACAAAGATAACACACAGTCCATTCACAGATCTGCTGTGATGATCATACATAAAAGAATTTTGTAAAGTGCTGTATGTCTCAGTAGTAACTGAGATCTTTCTAGTTCCTCATAATGATGGAAGGGCAAATGCCAATGGGGTTGCTCTTTCAGAGAGAGCTACACCAACATATTTTTTTAAAAACTGTTAAGGCGTGTTTATAATAAATCCCCATCAATGATTTCTTTAGGTTTCTTTTGGCTAGGACATTGTAGAATCCTAAGAGAAAAGGTACAATACAAATCATTTACTTGATCAGTTTAATATTGAGTCAAAGAGTCAGAAAGTGTTGTCATTAGAAGAAGCTTAGAAAGCAACTAGTTCTAATCCAACCTCTTCATTTGACCAATGCAGAAAGGGAGGCAGAGAGAGGCTGAATAAATTCCCCAAGATGACACAGAGAATCACGGAACTGGGTTTAGATGGGAGGGCCCCTGACTCCTGCAGTGTTCCCCACCTGCAGTGCTCCACGCTAAACAAAACCTTCCTTTTCAGCTTTCCACATGAAGCCAGCATCTGAGACCACAAAAGCATCCCTCTCCAAAAGCTGTGGAATCTCTGTGAAAGCCGAGTCTGGCAGTGGCGGGTGGCACCTGAGAGCTCACAGCGGGATGTTTTCTCTGTACGTCCACAATAGGCAGAAGGGACTCACACCCCCTCCCTGAAGCCGGACCTGGCTTCCCTCCCCACCCCTCCAGCACCTCAATGGGTCAAATCAGCTTCAATGATAGCGAGCATATTATTAAAATCCCAGGCAGAATCCAAAGGAAAAGATCTAGATTATGCAATGTCTAGTTCCAGTAGGTATCAGAGAAAAGAGGAGTTCTGTTCCTTATCTTACTTGGGCCTGAAGCTGTTCCCCAAAACACAGCTGTGCTCACTCACGGACCTTTTGGAATGGGGTAGTTCATTTCCTAGCCTCTCTAAATCTGAGGCTGGAAACCTGTGTCCAAAAAACCTACGCATTTCACAAAATCCTCTGGTGCAAGAAAAGCCCAGTTTGAACAGACCCAAATAACCCCAGAATACACTGTTGCTGGCACATCTGTTGCAGTGTTTGTTCATCTGGAAAAGGAATCTGCAGTGCTCTAACACTAAAGGGGAAAATTAGGAGAGAAAAGGAAAAACACCTTGGCCTGCAAGTCCCTCCACCTCTCCCAAGCATTTTCTCCTGGGGATGGCTCACCCCCAGGAAATAAAACACACCAGCCTCATTACACAGGATGTGTAGAAGATGGGAGTACATAGACCTCTCTTGATGATCAAATCCAAAAGCTGAATAATAGAGAACACAAAAATAAAGGATAACTCAAGAGTCATTTCTGTTTGGCTCAGAGTGATATTAAGAGCATAAACACCCCAAGCCACCCCTGCATGGAAAGCCTGGGGCTGTTTCCACCCCTTCCTGGTTTAACTATTGTTCAAGGGCAGGGCTCAGCTGGATGGAAGCAGGCAAGAGGCTTTCCACCACTGAGATGATTCCCTGCGGCCACCTGAAGTGAGAGACACCCAAGGGTTCAAGGGAGCTCTCTCACCCCGATGGGGCCCAGAAGGGACTGTCTAGGCCACTCCCCTCACTCGCATTTTCTGCTAAGCCTCTAGGTGAAGGCGAACAAATTACTTCCTTTCTCTACTTTAGAATGCTCTGGTCTATTTAGCTCTTTACAGGGTTAATTGGAAAAGCATGACATTCTTCTAGACTCCATTAACCAGGCTTGTGAGAAGCCCATCAGGCTGGTTTCACCCCACATGGCAAGAAAAGACTTTTTAGGCACTGACTGTACAGACCCAAAGTCAAAAAGTGAGAGCCAACTGCAAAGCCTCTCTGGGAAAAGCACAACGCTGACTCGCTGAGGTCTCTTCTTCAAGGCCAAGGATGATCACAGGAGATGGATAATGCATTTGACCTTTCTTAGAGGTGCCTAGATATTGGGAAATATCCCACATTTTTCTTTGGGACTTGCTGTATCATTTTAGAAGTGTGTGTGTGTGTGTGTGTGTGTGTGTGTGTCTCATTTTCTAAATTTCAAGTAGTCTATTGCCAGTTTGAGTTCTCTTGGCAGAACCTTCAAGTGTTCTCAGTAACAGATGCCTGGAGGAGAAGGATGCTAGGAGTTCTGAAACAGAGCAATGCACAGAGTTGGGGAAGCAGCTGCTCTGCTCTAGTCACTGTGTATACAACTTCACCAAAAGTGTTTAGGAAACAGATCATTCTGGAGCCTATACCACCTATTCAAAATTCAGGCCCTTTTAGTTCCGCTCATTTTTTTCCCTGTGCTGTTTGTTTTCTGCCATGAGTTTTAGCAATCTGTTTATGTTTTGTGTATGTGCATGTACGTGCCTGCGTGTGTGTGTGAGCTCCTGTGTGTGTTTCCCTCTCCGGCCCGACTGAATTATCCCCAAGTGACTCTTAATCCTCAACAGTAATTCCCAGTGATTGCACTGACATGATGGTAATGGGGGAGCCCATTCTCCTCCCACCCCTCCCCACTCCCTCCCCCTTTGTTGCTAAGCTCAGCGAGGATGCTCTAGGGAGCTGTTTATTTACAAGACGAAGTTCGACAGCAGGGTCACCGGGCTTTAAAATGGACTGAGGCTGCCTAGGGTAGGAAGAGATCTCGCAGTCACAAAGCCTTCCATTTCTCCTCGCACCCAGCACCCCTCCACCATGGCATAAATGGCGGTCCCAAGACATCACTCATTCCAGGGCTCTTGGCCTCCCCACAGTCCGTCTGGATTGGCCCTGTCACTGAACAGACCACTGGACTAGGAATCACACCACCAGATCCCCACCCCCATCTAGCTGTTTTATGTTAGGCAAGTTTCCTGCCTTCAATTTCCATAACCATAAAAATGGACACTACAGAGCTGACTGGTGAATCAAGCAGTACTTCTCAAACTTTACCATCCCTAATAATCACCTGGAGGCCTTTATTAAGACAGATTCCTCAGCCCACCTACAAAGCTTCTAATTTAGTAGTTTGGCCATAGGGGCTGAGAATTTGCATTTCTAACATGCTTCCTAGTGATGCTGATACGGCAGGTCTGAGGACCACATTTTGAGAACCACTGGCCCAAGCTATCTTCCAGATATTCCACTGCTCTATCCCCATATTCACCGGCACTTGAGAAGTCACAATATTTGGTTGCCTGACAAAAGTCACAGGCCTCTCCTGCACTTACAGTTTTTCTCTTGCTCCCAACTTTTGCTCACTTATTTGCAAAGACAAGCAGCAAAGATATGGGTGAGGAGTGCTACTGGCTTAACTTTCAGCCGTCAGCAGTTGCTACACCTGTGAGGGCATCTTGAAAGCCATTTGAAATTACAAGATGGAAATAACTTGAAATAGCAAAGGACGAGGAATAAGAATATGTTACATAGGCTCCACCTGCCAAGTTGTTATCCTGGGTCATATTTTTTGCCAACTGCATAAGTCACCTGAAACACTGCAGTGTAAATGTGGTGGTCTCACTCACTATTTGGAGAGGCATAAAAGAATAACTCCAAAGCAATATAAATAGAAGTATTACCTGGTACACTCTCAGATATTTACCTTGCTCCTAGCTCTATGATCCTTTTCATACTGTGAAACCTTTCTGCCATACGGCAACCTGACCATCACCCATGAGATATCTGTAACGTCCTGCATGCGTAGGTCCATATTTACAATTACGTGGCCTGGTGTGAAATGGAGAAAGCACTGCGTGGTGATGCTGGGATTATGTCTAAGAGGAATTCTGATTCTAAGCTTCTGCATTCAGATGCCTAAACATTTCTGCTCATCTGAAACTCTACTTATTCAAATGCAAGAGCTCATGCTACGACAGAGTTTTAAAAGAGAACTTAGAGAAAATGAGTCAGGGTAATGCCACCAGATCAGTGTTTCTCCTTTCCTCTCTGCAATTTTTCGCTGTAGTGAGCTGCTGTTATTAGGAATGCATCATATGCATTTGATGAACTAAAATCAAATAAATATTAGGAATCGTGGCCCCAAAAAAAAGAATCATGGTACTGGCATAAAGAATAAAATTTTGATTTACCATTTTATACTGTAGCTTACAATTTGATTTGGCCACTTCAGAAATTGCCAAATAGAATGGGAGCCAGATAAGAGGTCCATTCCCAACAGGTCTGAAAAGGTTTTTTCCACAATTATCCAAAATTTTTTGGAAAAATCTGTATTTGTTTGAATCAGGAAGTTAACTATAGCCTGCTGCCTATTTTTGTAAATACAGTTTTACTGGAACACAACCCCTCTTATCTGTTTATGTATTGCCTACTGTCACTCTATAAGGGCAGACTTGAATCTACAGAGAGTATATGACCTGCACAGCCTAAAATATTATCTATCTAGCCCTTTAAACAAAAATTCTGCCAAACCCTGGTTTACTTAATAGAAAGAAAGTAATGACAGCAGTTTCAACCTTAAGATGTGATATATAACATATACTCCAACCAATTACCTTGTAAATTAATTACAAACCTGTTTGATCAAAAACTCTATCAGCCATTATGAGAATCTACGCCTTTTTCCTGACTCTCAGTAATGTCTTCAAATGTAAAGTAACAATGCTTCGAAATTCACTCAACTGTTTAACAAACTTTTGAGAGGCTATTCTATCCAGAGTGCTAAAATCAATCTAAGGACTGAAAATTTATTCATATGCCAGGTCCACCAAAAAGCAAAAGCACAGCCACACTCAACATGAATTTCTGAGTGTGCTTTGAGTCATATAAAGACAACATATGAGAAAGAGGGCAAACTGGGTTTTTAGAAGCCATAAGTCTGCACTTGGCAGATAAAATGCCATCTCAGATAATCACATTTGATTGTCACTAATGTTAATATATGTCGATTAAGAGTCGAGAGCTGCACACCAGAGGTTAGGTTTACTGCTCAGATGCAGATGTTTGCTATACTGAATCTCTGCCATAACCCTGTGGGAATGGCATTTTTTTATGCATTCTACAGTGAATTTATGGCCGGGGAGCCATAAATGTTATAGTTCTTCAAATCTTTTGCTTGTGGAGATTGTCACAGTGATTGAAAAGTAGAGAGACACAGATGTCTTCTGTTAGCGGGCCATTTCCAGACCCGCTCAAGGATGCAGCCTACGCCTGAAGTTCAGGCCATCTGAGTTATCAATGCCACACTGGTTTGCAATCTCCCACTATCGACTTGCTTCAGTTCAGATATGCAGAAAGTTAGTAAGGCCTGTATGTTGCCAGGTTCTGGACTAGGCCCCGAGACGAGGCTCCTGGCCTCAAGGCACTCACACACTGGCCAGGGTACATACAGGTCATACGCACAGTATGGTATGGAAAGTGCTATAACTATCACAGAGCTAGGCAGAGTGTCATGGGGGCTCTGCACGGACAAGAGCAGGGGCCAAGATGAGAGCTGTGGAAGTTTGCTTACAGGTCATGTTTGAACCAAGAACCATGATGATGTGCTCCAGAGAGTCCATGGAGTTCAGGACTGGTGTAGCATGAAGTGGCAGGGGTTGGGAGGACACAGCTGTGTCATGTGGAAAGAATATGGGCTTGGGAGTAAAAAAGATCTCAGTTCAAGCTCCAGCTTTATCACCCACTAATAGTGTGACCTTGGGTAACTTCTAGAATTTCCATAATCTTCAGAGTCCGGTTAGTAATATACGCCTCCGAGGGTCGGTATGAGGGTCAAGGGAGGTGATGGCTGGGTCCTGAGAGCAAAATGGCTAGTAAACTGGTAAACGGTCAACAAAGCCACGAGGGAGGACACACGCCTACTCTGTAACGCAAGAAAGGGGCTTTTTTTTTTTTTTTTAAGAATTCTATCCATAGCTTCTTCCATCAACACTGAATAATGATGGAAGGAATCATTTAAGAGAGGAAACCCAGGGACTTCCCTAGCGGCCCAGTGGTTGAGACTCTGCGCTTCTACTGTGTGGGGCATGGGTTCAATCCCTGGTTGGGGAACTAGGATCCCACATGCTGCACGGTGTGGCCAAAATAAATAAATAAATAAAATTTCATTTAAAAAAAAAGAAAGGAAGGAAGCCCAAAGGCACGGCAACATTGCTCGAATCTCCCATTTTCCTGTGTCATCGTCATGCAGGTGAAAGAAAGGCCGTCAGGGAGACGATGAATCATGAACACAAGTGACACTGTCCAAAATGACAGCCCCACAGGCACCTCCCCAAAGTCTAAGCCAACACAAGCTCCATGTGCGTCCATCATGTGCCCAGTACCGTCGGGGTACGATACAGACCTCCCCTCGACATAACACAAAACCCACTTCTGACACACCAGAAGCTACGTGACAGCTGCAAAGGTTCTTTCAAGGCAAATGAATCAGCACCTCAAACATTAAAAAAAAAAAAAAAGAAAGGAATTAATTTAGACCTTTCTGTTAAGATGAGCTTTGCCAGTTTCTCTCAGGGAGAATAAAAAGCCCCTAATGATTATGAGTAAATGCCTGTGCTCTGGGGAAAAGTTAAAGATGAGTGGCTACTCTTCACCAAGGTCTTCCTTAATTCTGTGTGAGAGGGAATTCTGCAGAAGAATATAGCCCTAGCTAACTTGGGAATTCATCCTGTTTCCTGCAGCTATGGCTTTGTTCATGCTCTTTCTTGCATGAACAAACATGCATGCACAGACACATATACACACACACAGAAAAGGAAATGAATCATCCTGTCTGCAGGCTTGAGACCCCTACCTCTTACAAACATCGTGCAAGGTGGAAGAGATGTCTAAATACACAGGCCGTCCTTGGGGACTTCTTCCAAAACGTCTCCAGGCAGAAGCCCCTGAGGCCCAGGAAGAAAGTCTTGGAATAGCCACAAATGGGGAATATCACCCTAATCAAGAAATTCTCCTTCAAAGGTTTCAGAGCCACCCTTTTTTGTAAAGGAGAGAAGGCCCATCCAGCTGCAGCAAAAACTACCACTGCAGGCTCTGGGTCCCTAGAATCAGGATTGATTTGCTGGGCTCCTCTGCAGCCCACCAGCAATGACAAGCGGTGAGCTCCTAGTATACCACTGGGGGAGCCACGCCTCATCACACTGTCGGTAAACACAGCTTCCCAAAGATGCGTGGTTAAGAAAAATTTCCAATTACCATGCTTATGACCATTCTGAGGGTGGATCTAAATAAACAAATGAGCCGCGCAAGGGCAACCTCTACCTATACAGCCTGGGGGCCAGAATTCACGTTAGCCCTAGTCCCTACTTCCCAGTTCAAAGAACCAGATAGGGCAAGACCGGGATCTTCTCCCAAGGGGCTTTTTCCCCTAGAGAAGACTCCCCGTTCTTGACCTCCAGTAGGCAAGAAAAGGATGAAGGAGTTTTGCCCTAGAATGGGGTGAAGTGGGGAGAGCTCCACACCTAAGCCTGGATTCTGGGGACTAACCCTTTCACCAACTGCTGGGCAATGCTAAGTATAATAAATCACCTTCAGAACCTCGTATATTTTTAGTCTGTTCAGCTGAGGCGTTTGGACCAACTAGATGATCCTAAAGCTTCCTGCCAGCTCTAAGTTCCTTGCATGATACTAAGTGAAAGTAACCCAAATCAAGTTGTCCCTCTGTGGCTACGAAGGAGGCAGTTGCCAACCCAGTGTCACTTAAAGGCTCTGAAAAAAACCCCAAGCCTCCACTGGGGATCCCTGAAAATCTTGCCACCTAGTGACTCTTGGATGAAAGATTGAAAGCTGCTGAAATGTGCTCATTACATCATCTCAGAATATGACCATTATCAGCCATTTAGTCATTTACAGGAAGTAAGCTATCCAGTAAGTCAGCCAAAGGTTAGGTAATTTTTTTTGGGCGGGGGTGGGATGGGGGGCGCAGAATAGGTCTTAAATCTGTAGCCCAGGAGGATGACGGCAACCACAGTCCATGTATGTGTACTAAAATGACTGTGGTACACTAGACAAGATGGGACACAAGGCAAGGTATTTAATTAATGTGAATCCCCAATCTCTCCGCGTGAAGCAGGCGCCAGTGGCCTCCAGCTCACTGTCACCTGCCGCTATACATAACGTGCCTCTGTTTGATACCTTTTGTCACCCCCAGAACGACCCCCCAAAATTCACTGCCTTGATGCACACCAGCATTTATGAGTTTCAGAACAGCCAGAAACAGTGTCTGAAAGCCTTCCAATATCGTTCTGTCCCTCCTAATACCTAAAATGGCCCACTGTTCCATTTCCATAGGCTTTTCTTCAGCAGATTGACAAGGTAACATCTGCTTCAGAAACAGATGTTTATGCCAGAATTCTCTTCTGCTCATTAATGCTTTTCCGGTTAACATCTAACTATCTCACTCATTAGTTCTTAATAATACTTTTTGTATCCGAGCCATGCCAAATATGCGCTCTTTAGAGCTCTGTATTATTGTTGCTTCTGGTGCTGTTGAATTACGCTGCTGAATAAAGGAAAAGTAAAAATAAGCCCCTCTAAGAAGGCTGCTATGTGTCAGAGCTCTATCTTTGTGAACCGAACAAGCTGAAATCAATTAAAAGTGTGTGTTTAGAGAATGCATCTCAGCTGTCTAATTGCACCACCTCTGCTTTAGGGCCAAAGTTTGACTCCCTGCCAAATTGCCATCAAAATGGGCATCCGTCAGCGCTGCTACAACTGCCACTGCCTGAGCGTGATTCAAGGGCTTGTTTAATGAAGGAAGCCCAGGGCGTTCTGGGTCTTGGCACAGACTCCTACTTCCCAGGGGCAGGCCTCAGCGATGGTGCCCAGACAAAGGACACAGCAAAGCCCTCTGGGATGAGAGATCTGGGACCGAGTCATTGACCTCACCCAGCCCCCGTGGTTTGACGGTCCTAATAGATTAACTCTAGGGAGAGTTTACATGACGTTCTCTATTGATCCACAAGCAACTTCTCATCAAGAGGACAACTTCAAGGAAAGCAGAGTCAACACACCTTTGCTGAGGGTCTAGCTAAGTACTGTTGATCCATCCACTATTAGAAACACAAGTACTGTTTCTATGGATCCATATCCAATAGAAGAAAAAGGATCATGTAAGCTTCAGTTTTTCACGACTTGTAATACAATGGGACATGCTAAAATTATCTTTGAAACACTTTTTAGAAACACTTTAAACACTTATTGGTGATCCCAAAGATGGGCTTCTATGTTTCAAGAAGCCAACACCATAGTCAAACAACTGAACAAACCAAGACAGAAGTAAGGCTACCGTTGGTCTGCATGATAAGGGGAAAGACAACCCTCCAGGGAACTTGTGCCAACACAATGTATTGTTTGGGGTCAGGAGAAAGAGTGTTTAATAAATCACTGACAGTTGTTTCCATGGTTACAACAGATGTATAGTCACCTATATTGTTTAGCTTGGTGTGACCAGTCCTACAGGGAAGAAATGATTAAGGGTCCTGGTGATAAGCAAATACAGAACTCAGTTTACTTAAAGGCTGGCACACTGTCCAAAAAATGTGAAATAAAATAGAAATTTAAGTATAGTCAAACAAACTTTCAGTCTCCAGACTTCTTGGTAGCCAAGGTCTCTTGGTCCCAATGAACTTGACTGCAGCTCCATAACATGCTCTGTTCTTTTTATAGTAAGCTCTTCCCTTTCTGCCGAAGTGGCTGCTTTTCAGCAAATTTACTTGGCAAATACTGCTTTATCAAGTATAAATCAGATATACTACTCTGGAATCTAAACCCACAAAGAATACGCCCCAGAACACTACATAATGAAAACTAGAAATGCTGCATCATTGCTGCCAAAAGAAACGGAAAAGTATGAATGAGAATGATCGCTGGGTGTGTCTTCCATGAGATTCCACTTAAATAACATTCTCCACTGACTTAAATCTCTACAATCTGATGGGTTTACACATTGCAAAATGAAACAAAATCACATTTTAGGAGGAAATTAAAATGTTCTGAACTGCCCTGGGTGGTGCTGGCATTGTGCAAAGAATGGGGGGTACTAACCACAGTCAAATGGTGAGGACTGACCTCTTTCCCCTCCAGTGAACAGACAGCAACTGAGGTTTCGAAGCAGTGTGCTTACGGAATTCAAACTGGAGATTTAGGGGCTGCTCCCCAGCTCCTCTCTCCAGATAAATGCCAGAGGGAGCTAGGCGATTGTGTAGGGGAATGATGACTTAGGTGCAGACCTACTATAACACTGACGCCCAGCCCTCTTGCCGTTTAGACACTCCCCCCCTCCAGACCCACTCTCCGAGCGCCTCCTTTACTCATTGTGAATACGGCTGCTGAATTCTCCTGGACTTCTTTTCTGAAGTAATACTACTTTTGTCTTCTTAGAGACTCTCTGGTTAGACTGATAGCTGATAGCTCTCTCTTGTGACTGAGGTGACAATATTTACTCAGTTATCCCACAAAGAGGTAAGTGAACCAAAAAAGACAATGTTCTTCCATCTCTAATCGTTTTCGAAATCTTAACTAGGAAGAGAATCTTCCTTTCCTATGACTTGGTTCTTTTTAATATGAATACATTAGGTGCCATTAGAGACCCTCCTGGACTCAGTTTCCCCGAGACACAGCACAAGGTCTAGTACTAGGTGGCCATCAGGTATGGGTCTGTCAAGGGCACAAGTCAAACAAATGACGTGGGCCCAAAGGCCCATGGCAGGTTACCTGGGCATTATCCCCTAAGCCAGGAGATGCGGGCAAACAATACAATTCCCTCTCCACCACCAATGGCTGAGCTGTTGGTTTTCTCATCCTCATACTCAGGGGTCCCCTTGGACAGTGAGGAGATGCAGAAAACCCTTTGAGAGTGACCCGTTCATGATACATTCCTTGCTAGGGTGGTGACTGCAGGTGGGGAAACAGCAAGCAGGAATGGTCACCTGGATGTGGGGGGTTGCAGCTCTTCCTGAGGAAAAGCACGTTTCACATCAAACCCTGGGAGGCCGTGGCTGTCACAAAGCTGTCCTCATCATGACCAATTACTTGACAGCCATGTCTGAAGCTAACAAACTGCGAAGGGGAGGAAGGAGCAAGGCATAGTCCTTCTCTTGCTCCACGAGTTCTAGAAGTAGTCTATGTGCCATCATCCATCACTCACAGTCAACAGAGGTCCAGAGCTCCATGAAACGGGATCTGAGCAGGGAAAGTGCTGAATGAAAGTGAAACAACGTCCACCACACTTATGGACCCACAGAGCACAGAGATTACTTGGGGGGAGAACTACAAATGTCCCTGTTTCCATTGCCAAGTCCTAGGAGGCACATGATGCCCTGAGATCTTCACCAAGGCTCAACATGGCCCAGGGCTATGCCTCACCTGTAGGACTTGGGCCCAGGAGAGACCCTCATGCTGATGAACTTGGCAGGTCAAGGTGCAATACTCAATGGAAAGATCCAGCTTTTTCTCCTAAGGACAGAGGATGAAGAGGCATCCATTCCTCTTGAGAAGGGGTGACTCCTCCTTTAGGTGAGTGAACAAAAATGCTGAGATTTCCATGGCTTCCAAGGAGATCTCAGAGTACTGAGAATTCTTGCCCCTAGAAAAACCTATAGATTTAGGTGGCAGAGATTCACATTCCAGTCACAGGAAGGAAGATCTAGACCATCAAATTGACCTCAGAGTGATATTTTCGTCTCACTCACTCTAATTAATCAAACGTCTACAAGGTATAAATAAGCAGAACCCATGTAGCAGATGCTTCGTTGTCTGGCCTATTTAAATAGATGGCGGTACAGAGCCCAGACTTGCCTCGGCCCCATCTAGGTTACGATCCACTGGCTAGAGGGCAAACCAGGAACGCAGCTCACATTCTCAAAAAGGGAGCTCCTCAGCAATGGCACCAGGTCTCTCCAACAAGATGTGATAAGGTCCACAAATGCACCAAGCACATCTTATTCTTGTGGCTCTATTAGGAAGACAATGATGCATCAGACAAGAGACCAGCCCTCTGGGAGCTTACATTTTAGTAGGAAATAGAAAACAGCTATATAAATAACTTTAAAGAGTGGAAAAAGATACATGTCATAAAGGGGAGCGATAAGTTATTTCCAGCTTAGATAGGAAAGATCGGGAAGAAATGGGGATATCCTTTGAACAACTAGTAGGTGTCCAGGGCTGGACTAGTTGCTGGGGATACCCTGAAAAATATAACTCACTTGCTGCCCTTTCAGGGGTGTAGTGCACCCAACAGACAACTAACTACAATAGCCCTGATGCAGAAGACCAAGAATGGATATGTGTGCAAAGTGTCTAAGGGACGAGAAAGAAGAGCTCCTTTGCAAAAGTGAAGATGAATTCACTAGAGGTGTTATCTGAGCTGGTTATTGAAAGGTGAGTCCACATTTCATCAAGCAGAAAAGAGAATTCCAGGGAGCAGGCACTATATCTCCTTAAGGGCTCATTTTTTTTTTCTCACCAACCTTGATTCTTGAGGGTCCAGCAGTGCCTCAAACATCATGGGCACTCGATCAAGGTTACCAAACGAGTCAGAGAATTCAGGACATGGATGGACAGAATACCCTTTGGGTGTAAAACTATAATCAGAGGAGTCACTGTCGGATCCTTGTTTCTGAAAAATGTTTCCGGTGGTCTAGGGAGTGGGAGTGAGCTGGCTCCACCAGGGAGAAGCTAGAATGGCCACGTAGGAGAATACTGTACACGGTCTGAAGGGCAGGGAAGGCTGGGATGTGCAGAGATCATCATAGGAAGCAGTTTCCAGAAACTTTTTAGATACTAATAATAGGGATTTGTTTACCAAAAAGATACTTTTAAAAGCAGTTCTTTTAAAAGGCTTATTTTCTAGAAATAAAGAGCTTTTAATAACATGTACTAACGATTTTAAAATAAGCCACATATAAAACCAAAAGACTTTGATACAACTAAACAAGGTCAGTGGCTACCCATTTGAGGAATCCTGGCAACTTTGTAAATATCAACTCAGTCTGGGGGCTGGGCCCCGGTGACAAATGCATTTTCCAATTTCAGGGAGAATGAGATAAGACAGCTCCAAGGTTGTGCAAGGATACGAAATCACAGAGTACATACGCTAGAGGTTTTAAACACATTTTTTTAAAGCAGCAGAACCCTTTCCTTAAAATCATAGGTAATAACGAGCAGGGAAATCAGATATAAAATAAGAATGCTTGTTTGAGGTGGCCTAGTAGGGGCTGGGGGACCCCAGAGTGCATTATTTTCTGTCCCCTCCTCACCCCTGGAGGCAGCCCACAGAGGTCCTGAATGAACCCACCCAGGAGTCTCCTGGGACACGAAGTACTTTCCCCAAGTCAGGGAGAGTTCCCAACTGGCCCAGCTTTCCCACCAGAGACCCGTGTCCTCAGAATGACAAGATGTACCCCAAAGGCATCTGGATTGGACTTCCTGCTGCTTACTGTAGAACCACCAGTGGGTTTGGAATTATGACTCATAGGCCACAAAGAAAAACTCCCCAAATTCATCCACACGTGGGAAAAGTGAGAGTAGCACAAGGTCGGTTCCTCTTGATGAGTCCCAGAGCTGGGATTTTTGCAAATGAGAAACTGAAGGCCCTGCGGGCAGCACCTCACCCAGGCACACACCCACGTGGGGGAAGACAGCGGCAGAGCCAGATCTGAAGGCTCCCGAGGTTTCTATGTGACTCTGGGGCACGATGGCGGTGTACGCCTGTGTCCCTTATGGAGCTGCAGCTTTCAAGGGAAAAATTGGAATTGGGTACATCCCATATCTAGCCACTCCGGTAAATTCACGCAATGCAATGTAGTGTGGGGTAAATCCAAGGACATTCTGTTCCTTAGCAGAGACTGACAAGCTCATTTAGGAGCAGCAATCCACAGTCCACGAGAAAATGCTGAATCTCACTTACAGACATAGTGAAATTCGGGCAAAGACAGCCAAATAGCACTGAAAGCTATTTTAGACATGCATATTTTAATACCATAAGTCTTTATTTTTCTTAACAGAAGAGCCCCACCACGTTACCTGTTACAACGAAGGCCCTATGAGAGAGGTGATAATCCCCATTTCAGAGATGGAGAAACTGACAAGGGCAGGCTTCCAGAGAGGCGGCCAGAGCCGCATCTTCCTTTGTGTGTGGAGCTCACACAAAGAGCTTCCAGAGTCAGCAAAATGCAGCCTCTGGGTGCCCAGGGAAGGCGGTTCAGAGTCATTAAAAATCAGTCCTGTCCCATCCCAAAAGGACATCTGGATAAATATGCACTGGGGAGACATGACCAGCAGGCTTACCTGAGGAATTTAATCCAAGGTTGCTTTAAATTCACAGTACTTCTGCCCTGGTCTGCGGTTTCCCTACTGATAGAGTGGCAATTCTATAAGCACTTCACAGGAGAATTTACCTTTCATGTCTTTCTCGCAAACCCTTTCCAGGAAAGAAAAATTAAAGCCGCTAACTGTATAAACCACCCCATCTAAACAGTCTTTCCCCATTCTTTCTGATTTTCTTCTCCCAATCCTTTTCTAAATGGATTTCACACTCTGAAGATTGCCAGGCTGACATCCTTAGGGACCAGTCCCATACATTTATGTGCAGGATCCAGAGAAGATGCTTGCCCCCTCTGCACACCGACTCCATGCACATGGAGAGGAGGGCGGGAGTGGGGAGATAGCAAGGAAGATGGCAGGGTTACCAGAACCCAGGGGCTCTCCTGCTGAAAAGCAATGCCCACTGTAGGAGCAACTCTACTCCTGAACTGGCTTATTGGCAAGGCTTCTTTGAAATAGCAGGGAACTGTTTTCTAAAAGATATGGATTTGAATATGCAGCAACCTCTTGCATACTTGCATTGAATGCAGTGGAGTGAGAAAGAAGCTCATGAAAAACTCCAAACTCTTTCTGGCTCAGAGGTTTCATCCAAACCCCTTAACGTAGGAGTATTGGCCGCTGCAATTTGGTCCTGGCCCACCCCTTCAACCCCACCTTCTCCACTTCCCCCTTTCCCCAACATCCTCCATCCCAGCTGCACCCTTCCTGGTGCTTTTCTTTGTCCTAAAATGCCCTTCTCCAGACCACCACCCCCTCACCTGATTAAAAAGCCCAGCCCCTCTTTGGCAAAGCCTTTCCTGACACACACTAGCAGGTCTGACTGTTTTCCCTCTAGGGAACCACACACCTCACGTGTCCCTCTAGTCTAGCTCCCATTCACCGTGTACAATTACTTATGGAGAGCCAGCTCTCCCCACCAGGCAGTGAGTTTCTTGACAGCACAGGCAATGTATAATTTATCTTTGCATGGTCTGGAAACTATGGAAGTAAAGTGCCAGACACACAGCAGGTAGTCGAAAAACGTACGTTGAAAAAAAAATGGAGAATGCACTCATAGTTTGACTCAGCAAAATAAACCATTTGAATGGCACAGTCGGATGTGTGAAGAGTTCACTGTAATAGCAAGAAACTGGCAACAATCTAAACAGCCCTCAATAGGATAAAGTGTAAATAATATGCCCACATTAGGGAAGACTCTGCAATCACTGATAAAGAGTCTACTGATAGAGGCAGGTCTGTATGTACTGACACGGCCGAAGGGAAATGGAATAGCAGGTGAAAAATAATGGAAAAATAAACAAGGAATTCTTAGCCGTAATTACCAAGGGGTGATAGTGGGGAAATCAGAGGTTGATTTTCATTTTTTCACCTTATGCATTTTCTTAAATGTTTGCATTTTTATAAATATGTATTATGTTTGGAATTTTTTAAATGGATAATTTTTTTAATTTTTGAAAAATTTTAAAAAGAATTTCAAAATGTACTTTAAGTTGATTTTTTAAATTGAAATATAGTTGATTTATAATTTGTGTTAGTTTCTAGTGTACAACAAAGTGGTTCACTTATACATATATATATTCTTTTTCATATTCTTTTCCATTATGCTTCATTACAGGATACTGAGTATAGTTCCCTGTGCTATACAGTAAGACCTTGTTGTTTATCCATTCTGTAAGTGGAATTTAATAGCAGTATCCAGGCTAACAATCCTCGCAATTAAATCCATCTCATAAATGAACCACTTTATTATGGACCCATCAAGTTCCTTAAAATGTAAAGACAAATAAAATAATGAAACCATGTTGTGGGCGCTCAGGACATTTTCCATAGTGCTCTCAGATCAGCTTCTCTCTGGCACAAACAATGCTTTGGAAAACTAGGCCCTGCTAGCCTGATATGCAGATTTATTTCAACTCAATAGATATTTACTGGGCACTTCCCATGTAGAAGGCACATGTGCACGGCAAGGGACGCAAAAGAAAAAGTGAGCGATACAGGGCCCAGCATCTCAAGGCTCCTCCTCTACCAGGAGAGACCAACACCAGGCCTTTCAAACAAGGCAGAATAAGAGAACACCACCAAGGAAAAAGCAAACAGGAGGGGGAATGGTTCTAACAGGAAGACGCTGGAAGATCCTGGGAAAGAACGAGATGGGAACAGGTTCCAGAAAGACAGGTCAGACTGAGCAGCAAGAGAAGGGTAAATTAGAGAGGTGTCTGCCTTGTCCTGCTGCCTTGCTGTCCTGGCACTTTAGACTTCCAGCTAAATATCCCTACTTTAAAGGACATTCTGCATGCAAAGTAAATGCAAGGAGTTGCCACATACCTGAAATATAATCCACACCCTCTCTCCCAAATTACCAGGCCCACGTGTCCCCAACTTGCTTCCTTCTCTGACCTCAGTTCCAGCTTCCTCCTCTTCCCCGCCCTGAGTGCGGCCACCCTGCTCCCCAAGCTCATCCAGCCTCCAGGACTTTCCACTGCTGCTTCCCCTCTGCCTGGAGGATAAACACCGTCAGAACAGGGCCTCTGTCTTGTTGACAATTTTATCCTCAGTGCCTAGCACACAGTAGGAGCTCAAGAAGCATCTTTGGAATAAATGGATAAAAATGAAGTTCTAAACTAGAGTAGAAAAGGACCGACAAACGTAGAAGCTTTCCTTATATAGCTCACCTGGATATATATATTGTTTCATTTTAAATAGCTCTATCTGGGCTATAAATCACTTCACCTGCCCTAAACCACGAGGAACTGTAACAAATATTAAGCCTGATACACTATTAGCTTTCATTCCCAGGGTACTGTTGTAGCTCTTGAATACAGGATCATCTCAGTTCGCGGCTGCATTTTAATTCTTACTTCACAATTTAGAAAACTGATACTCAAGACAAACAACCTTCTGAGCAACCAGAGTCAGTCACTGTAGGAATTAAGCTTCAAACCCGAGTCCTGTGCCTGGTTTAAATCCTATTTGCTTCTACTAACCCCAGCTGATATGTTGGGCTTGGAAGAGAATTACTACTCCTGTGCTTGACACCAAGCCCGGGAGGGCTTCTAGTCTCTGATTATCTAGAAAGACCATCAGCGAAATGTATCAACAAGCGAATGTGGTAAAATTGGAGGAAAACCTCCCTCCCAGTACAGTCAGGAAATACTAAACAAGTTTTGACAATTACTCCTCATTTGCATTGCTTTCAAGCAAACATAACTCCTCTTGATTACTGTGACTGGAATGTCTAAACTTTTTAAAATAATAAGTACCACTTAGGAGCAATTGTTATTTTAACTGTGAATTAAGATCATAATTCTTTTGTTTAAAATGCAATCACGTGTTCTACCGAACGAACCCTTCCAAAGGTGCAGGGCTATAATTCCCTTGCAGGCTATGTATGCTTCAGTGAAATTTTTCATTTGCAAATTAGGTTAGTTTATGGCAGAAAATGAAAAGTCATCATCAGACGGATCAAGAAATGGGGCCATTCTTTACCTAGAAGGGGCAATTAGATGAAACACCTGTGGGTAAAATTTATCTTTCATACACTGTCGATTTTAAAAAGGTATGAAAGAATCATTCTAAAAATCTCAAGAACACACCTAATTATGGTGCACCCCAGTGACAATTCCTACCTGCCTGTTTACTCATATAAGTACCTCACGCTAACTGACCGCACCACTGGAGCTCCTCTGCCTATTTACTCAGATTGGAGTAGGTGTTGCAGACATTCCTTGAAAGAGAGACCACACCTTACGATATGGAATTCCACGATGCTTCTGGTTCCCAACTTTCCTGCACAGGCAGATTTGGGCAAATTCATTTTGCATCAATCTATCTACGTATACAGGAAATATGCCTTCTTCTTGGCTTGCACATACTCACCACTCATTAAATGTTTGTAGAATGAACAAATTTAATAGGTAATAACTGCTTAAATTTATCTACAGGGAAGCATCAACAGGGACAGAGCAACCTGCTATAGTGTATTCATTCAATTATCTCCAAAAGGACAGTCTATCTTGTCCTCCTCCCCCGCCAGAGAGGGGACGGCTTTCTTGGAACATTACCTCCCTTGTTTAATTTTCTAGATAAATTAGGGAAGATTCAAGGAGAATGAGGGACATGGGCTCATACTTCACAGGCATTCTTAATAATTCTCAGATACGAGGCTGCTGTTCATCAGACACATGTTGGTTGCTATTTATTAAAATGTTACTACTTCAAAACTAAAACACACACACCCCCTGCCAAAAGAAAAAAAAATCCAAAATACTTATTTTCATCAAGTTTGTATACCATGTTCAGATCCATTTTTATTTCCAGCAAGTTCAATTCATTCCATTTTTAGTGGCAACTCCTTTAGGAAACACTCTTAAAACCTGTGTTTTGAGAAATGAAGTTAATGGGCCAGAACTGGTTTATCATGAAATACTCATCAAGTCAGGAAAAAAAATTCAAGCCCTTCTACCCTTAGGTGAAGGGAACCCATTTGTGGGATACTCTTGGAGTAACTATCTAAGGGTTATTTTCTAGAGTTAGTGAAGAGAGTTCTAGAAATGGTCGACTTGGATTCAGTACTATTATTTCTTGTCATACATAATTTATAAAGGAGGAAAATATGTTTAATATACTCAATCCAATAATGTGGTCACAATCACCCTAAATCACAGGCATAATTCAAAAGAGCCAGAAGTCACCCCTTTCCTCTCCCCACCACACCTAGTTATGAGTGGTCAATTTTTAAATGTCTCCCAATTGGAAATAGCATTTTGAAAAGCTGGTGGAACTGGGGTTCCACGTGAAAGCAGCAGAATGGCTTGCCCTTCTCTGTGGCAGGGCCACTGGTATCCAGAGAGCGGATGTTTGTTTGGAGTGAGAGTCTCCACTCCCCCAGAGCGTGAGCGGCTATGGCACACGACTGCTCTCTCCCGCTCTGGTTCTCAATTATTCCTTATCAGCCACCACATTATCTCTCACCAACACGTGCCCTCATGTTACAATTAAATAGATCACAGCTTATCTTACACTCCTTACAGTTTAGGTTAATATCTGTCTGTTGAGACTTGGGAATGGTTAATCACTTGCCTGGTACCTCGATTCTTACCAGCTTTAATTTCAGAAATTATACTTAATAACCTACCTGGAAGACCAGCACAAGAGACTGCACTCAGGCCACCTTGTCTGTAACTTTACTAGAACACTTCTACTGTGTGGAATATTAGCTTATTATAAGACTGTCACTTCCATCAGAATCCCCTTGAAAAAGGAAATATGCCTTCTTCTTGGCTTGCACATACTCACCACTCATTAAATGTTTGTAGAATGAACAAATAGGTAATAACTGCTTAAATTTATCTACATTGAAGCACCAAGAGGGACAGAGCAACCTGCTATAGTGTATTCAATCATTCATTCTTTCACATAATCAATACTGAAAGTGCACAGGAGACATTGAGATGAATGAAACAGGTATGGCCCCTGCTCTTAGGATGTTGACAGTTAATGGAGAAGAAAGACACTGAACAAATGATCACACAAATGATACCCAATTGCAAACTGTGACAAAACACATGAAGGAAAAGTAAGGGTATGTAGGGGTAGGAAGAAACCATGAGACACTGAGGAAAGGATAGTATTTATTCTGAGACTGGAAGATGAGTAGGTTTGCAGCAGGGGGAAAGAGGAGGGAGAATGGAGAAAGATTAAGTTTTCTAAGCAGTGGGAACAACATGTGCAAAGGCCCTGAGGTTGAAAAAGCTTGACACATTCAAGAAACTGATAGGTCAATGTGACTAGAATTTAGCAAGAGGAAGGTGAAGCAGGAGTGATTGTGAAAATCTATTCCCCCCTCCTTTTTCCCGAGTAAATATCCTTCCTTTGAAATTACAAAACAAAATCCATGCAAGGCTTTTGTAAACCTGTTGAAGGGTTTTTAATTTTGTCCTCAGGTTAAAAGAAAGCCTTCCAAGCAGGAGAGGAACAGAACCAGACCTGCATTTCAAAAACAACATTCTCCCTGCTCTGTCTTGGTGGAGGGAAAGGTGGGGAGTGAGGGCAAAAGTGGGAGACTGGCCCGAGGGCCCTGGAAGAGCAGAGTGGGGATGGTAGGTGGGTTTGGTATGAATGTTGGAAGTAACTTTCAAGGTCCTGGGGGATGGATTCGATATGGGGGTGAAGCAGACAGTGTGTGTCTGTGGGTTTATTCATTCTCAAAGCTAACCTAGACCTCCAGGGCCAATGGCAGTAGGCCCAACTCCCAAACCATCCTCCAAGCACACACCTGGGATACGTTTGTTGGAATGCACGGTAACAAGCCCCAGGTTGTCCCCCTGGATCCTAGTTCTGCACAAGCTCCACATACATTTCTCCCAGTCCTCATCACAAGGTCCCATACCCTGGTCCAGGTCCTGGTCCCACTGAAGAGAGTGGTTGGGCTCATCCTTGTCAACAGTTGCCTTGGGGTTTCCACGGAAGGAGCCCCTTCCTCAGCCCTACCAACTTGACATGCTCAGGGCTGCCCATGACTGACTACACAATGTCACAGGGACAGTGAAAGCTACTCTCTCCTCTTCCTTAAGTGGCCTGTAAACATCCTTCCTTTAAGATAAAATAAAAGCCCTGCTTCCCACTGTGAGTTCTGCCTTGGCTGCCCACACGGTCAGGGCTACAGCGGAGGACCTCTGGCCTCCCAAGCTTTTAGTGGCTGCTCTGTATTCCCTCTGCTCCATTCCCCTGACATCCAAGCCTCTTCTTAAAACATCCTCTGATATCCAGTTTCCCTTTTATATGGCCCCTACTGTCAAAAGCACAGTTTTGTTTTCTTGCTGGGGGACTGATCCAAATTCTTCTGCTGTGCACCCACCACTTCCTGGCTGTGCACCTGCATCCCCACGCGCCACTGCTTCATCCTTACAACCCCCCAACCTGCCCTTCTCCAGCGCCACCTCCTACTCTGAAAGATGCCCCTACTTTTTCTTCTGTGAATATCAAACAGTCCTCTCTCAACATCTCCTTGCTTGACTACTCTTTTCCCTCCGTGACGGTATTTTACAAAATCAGATTCCTCCAGTTAAAGAACTGGGTGCTTTCCTAAGAGGGACCACCAGATACTTCTCAAAGCCCCAGTGAGACGACCCCCGCCCCCACAATTCCTCTATCTCAGAATCAATGTGATCTCTGACTTGTAATGTCTCTTAATTTTGAACGTCCACTGGGATTCAAGCTAGGCAAAAACTATTGAGTGCCTACTATATGCTTGGCAGAAAGATATCTATATAAGAGATGTTTCCATTCAAACACCCTCACATCTTCCTTGCCCCTAAGTTCTTGCACTGATTTTACGTGGAAAACTGGAGACAGGAGGTTCTAGAGTGGGAGGACGAGGAGGATTAAGCAGTGTGCTGGCGAACCCCGGGAAGGCACAGCGGAACATGAGCTTCAGTCCCCTTCCGGGCAAGGCCAAGGCATTTGGCAGGGAGGACTGGCACTGAGCATCAGGGGGCACTGGGTGGGGAGCCGGAATCATGACTGCATGGGTCATCAGCTGCCTGATCACTGAGAGTTAACTGGATGTGAACTTGGCCGAGGTGGGGAGGGGGGCCCTTTGTGCCCACCCCACCCCCAACCTAGTAAATTGAAGGCTGAGAGAGTAATGACTTCCCCTCACATTATGTCAACCACAGGTTGAGGGCTTTCTCCAAGCCCTCACAGGGCGCTGGGACACTCAGAAACAGAGTGTTCCCCCATATCCAGCTGACTCTGCAACACAACCACCACCACAGATACCAGGACTACAAAAAGGACCACCAAGGCACTAACCCATACCTTCCTGGGTGTCCGGCTCTGTCACCCCTGAAGAGACTGTGTGCCACTGCAGGGAGAGCTCACAGACCGCAAGGCAGTGGACACAGACGGCTCAGGGATCGATTCTAATTCCCACGGCGTTCACACTGTCCTGGCAACTCACCCCCCAGAACAGATCCCAGACACTGTGGCCAGCAAAGAACTGGACAAAGGCAACACCAAGATCATTTGCATGCTGGGGAGAGGCCATCCCCCATCCCATCCATTTACACAGGCAGAATGTGCCCTGAGACTTGGACCCAAAAAGCCCTCTGCAAGCACCACAAGTTTTATGGAACCAAAGGGGAACAATAACAACTTCAATGAATCAGAGGAAAGAAAAGAGAATTTCTTCCCCTCCCATGTTGTTCACACTATGCCAGTTACAAAACAATTCACCAAGTTGTTTAATTTCCTTAAAACTCTGAACACCCCGAGTTCATAAAAGTGAATTCTGTGCGGAAGGAAGATGTATCTCAGACGAACAAGGCTGCATTTGGGAAGGCGGGAAAAGCCACACCTGTTCTCATCCCCCCCCACCCCCTTTCTCACCACTTACCTGTCACCTTCCTGCGCTTCTCCGCTGCAAAACCGGCATTCCTCTCACAGCTGGCTATGCACAAAATATCCTTCTGTTCTAGTCACATCAAAGCACCTTCACGCTAGGCAGACAGGTCATCGAGAGAATGCAGAAAATTAACAAACCCACCTAGGTTATTTCTATTAAAATTAGCCCCTCAGCCTGTAAGCTCTGTCAGTTTCCATAGAACACAAACTCTGACAAGTCTGTTGAAAACTCTTAACCTTTCCAGGTTGTGTCAGCAGCTTGCAAACACAACAGGAGGATGGCGCCTCAGCGTTCAGCCTTCTCTTTGGAAACAGAGGAAGTATCAGGGCCCAGTCACTAGCAGCTTTCACCTTTATCTTCATCCTCCATCTCCTTGCTCATCACCCACTGCCACCTTCGGAGCACATAACCACCTTACTGCAGAGACTGACGCCTTCCAATTGTCTGTAGGGTTCTGACAAGACTTAGGTCTTGTTTACCTCTCCATCCATATCTTACCCCACTCTCCTCTTCATCATACTCGGCCCCCCACAGAAGGCTGCCTCCTCAATTCTTCAAATAGGTCAAGTTCCATCTGCCCCAGGGCCTTTGCATAGCCTAGTCCTCTGCATGGGGCGCTCTTCTCACTTACTTAACCTTTTCTCATCCCTTTGGGTCTTAACTCAAAAGTCACTTCCTCAGACTAGGGAAGGCCTCACATTTACCCTCTCATGGCTCTTATACATTTATTTTAAAGCATGTTCCACAGCTGGAAACTATACATGGTATTTATGAGATTATTTAAATAAACTCTGTCTTCCCCACCAGAATAAAAGTTCCACGAGAGCAGGAACAATGTACAATTTGATCTAACACAGAACTTGGCACATAGTATGTGTTCAATAAGTTTTTTTTTTAATTGGCGTATAATTGCTTTACAATGTTGTGTTAGTTTCTGCTGTACAACGAAGTGAATCAGCTATATGTATCCCTATATCCCCTCCCTCTTGGACCTCCCTCCCACCCCATCCCCACCCAACTAGGTCATCACAGAGCACTAAGCTGAGCTCCCTGTGCGATACTGCAGGTTCCCACTAGCTATCCATTTTACACATGGTAGTGTATTTATGTCAAACCTAATCTCCCAATTCATCCCACTCTCCCCTCTCAACAAGTGTTTAATTCATTATTTTGTCACGTCATTCCTCTCGTTAAAAATTTTCCAGTAGCTCCCATGACATTTCATGAAGTCTGAAGTTTTTCGGGACCCTTTGTAATCTCACCAACTTGTAGGAATTCAAGATGATTTCTTATCAATCCCTTGAATGTACTTTCTTCTCCTACCAAGTTCATTACACCTCATCTGAATCGGTCTCTTCTCCCCCCCACCCCCCGCCCCCTGCCTAGTCAAACCTAGTCAACCCATAAAAATGTACTACATAAAAACAGTTACATAGGAGGCAGTTTAACACAGTGGGAAGAGCGTCACTCTGTACCAGAATCCTGGATTGAAATTCAGCCTTTGCTACTTACTTTTTGTGTGACCTTGGCCATGCCACTTCAATGCCCTGAACTTCTCTCTTATAAAACAGGACATGCCATATCCACAGGCCACTGTGAGAGATAAATGACATTTTTCAAGCACTCAGCACATTTCCTGGTACATAGTAAATACTAGGTAACTATCAGCCCCCTTATACCATGTGAAGAAAATACTTTCACTCTTTAGGTTAGACCATCATAAACCAAAGTCCACATGCCTAAAAGTAGACATATTGTAGAAGCAGCATGGGTCAAGTTCATACACAAAATCTGTTTCCAGGACAATCAAGGGTTATTTTCCCTAGCTGGCACGGAGACACTCATCATAGGTATATGGGCTCATTTCCACGGGGGTCATGCAGATCCTAGAGGTAGGTGTGCTGTCCGTGGTAGCAAAGCAACTCACGTTACAAAGATCTCTTTCCCAAAGTGCCCAGCAAAATCCTAGCTTCTATCAAGGCTCAGCACACTTTGTTTTTGGCCATCTTGTTCACTGAGGAGGAGTGTTCAGGCAGCATCTGCTCCACACTCAACCCCAGCAGAGGGAGAAATACTCAACATGGGCCTTTCCCACAAGGCACCAACAGTGTAGCCAGACAGACAATTTGCCTTGATCATGTGAGACAGTATGGAAATCAGGTCTAAGTGGGGTGGTATAGGCTATGCCCAAAGGAGAAAAAAAATCAAAAGGATAATTTATTCATTTCATAAGCATCTGTTAAGTCCTATCAAACACCAGTCAATAGTTTTTTTATAATATATTATCCCACTGCTTCTACTTATTTATGTATGTATGTATGTATATATGTATGTTTGGCTGCGCTGGGTCTTCATTGCTGCGCGTGGGCTTCTCATTCTGGTGGCTTCTCTTGTTGCAGAGCATGGGCTCTAGGCGTGCGGGCTTCAGTAGTTGTGGCACACGGGCTCAGTAGTTGTGACTCACAGGCTCTAGAGCGCAGGCTCAGTAGTTGTGGCGTACGAGCTTAGCTGCTCCACGGCATGTGGGATCTTCCCAGACCAGGGCTCAAACCCTTGTCCCCTGCATTGGCAGGCAGATTCTTAACCACTGCGCCACCAGGAAAGTCCCCAGTCAATAGTTTAAAAAGAACAATACATGTCTGCTTTTCCACAGCTCAACTCTCACCACCCGTGATCCCCTTCCTCCCCATTCATCCAAATCCTGCTCACCCAGCAAGGCTTTGGTCAAATCACACTTCCCCCATGAAGCCTTCCTTAACCATTCTGGACCAGTTCCATCTTCCCCTATGCCCCACTTTTAAAAATTTTTTATATTTTGAATATCAATTTTACTACTCAATATCATCAGGGCCCATGTTATCAAACCCAGTCATCTTTTATTCCATAACTCTCATTTCACTATTTTTCAGTATATATTTTTCCCATCTGGTAATGAACTCTAGGAGGCCATGGGCCCTTGATTCTTCTGCAGTGGATTTAAAACAAATGCGTTTTTTGTTTGAATCAAAGTAAGTCTTCCTAAGAGCAACTAAAAGCAGAAAGATGGGGTAAGGATGGAAAATCACCTTTATGGAAAAGGAGCTACGTGCCGGGTCCCTTCCTCAGACTCATTTAAGTCTTAATAATCCCAGAAGAAGGTACTGAGTCTTCCTGGAAGCCTTGCTCCCCTCCTACACACATCTTCGAAGCACGGTCACTGAACAGCCAGCATCTGCCCACCTTGGCCCTGGCTACATTTATTTCTCAAGTGGGCATGTATTTCACTGCTTCCAAAATCGCTGAAGTAATTACTTGCCGTATCCAATGGGCTGGAATCACCTCTGCTCTGCTTGTTCCTAATACACCCATCAACCAAATCTAAACACACAGGAGACCGGTGATAGAGCAAGAGCTATTTTTGCATGACTGCCTATTTGAAAAAATTCACAAAGGCCTCCGAATGCAAGTAAGACCATAAGAATATAGAGGTTTAAAAATGGTAAGTGGCAGTTTTGCCAATATGTTCAGAACTACAGTATTTTTTTTTTTTTAAAGAAGTCCACTATTCTCCATTTCCCCAAAAGTTCTTTGTTCTTTTGCTCTAACAAAATAAATTATTCCTCACCTTGGGCAAGTTGGTAGGAACGTGAGAAAATTATATTAAATCAGACATCCTTGAGACCAAAATAGATTGGAACAGGGGTTTTCTTTGTTTAAAATAGTTCTTCAAACAGAAAGCAAAAGAGCTATAGGGAAGAAAAAAGTTGTCAAACACCCTCCAGCACTTTGGAAGCACCTAAGATCTACAAACTATTGATATGTTAATTAAGTTTGCTTTTATCTAACATAGGTGTTTGCTGGTCATGGTCCCATTACCCTGTGGCACTTTCGGCATCTTGAATAAAATTTCATTTCATGAAAGTCATTAGAAAATGCTTCCTTTACTCTATTTCAGAGCGGCTTCCTCTCCCTTACTATACTTCAGTGAGACTTCATCTTAGTTTGCTAATGTTATAAAGTTCATCACCCAAGCCCAGGGAGAACATACAATCCATTAAGTTCATCCACCATCAGCCTTCTGGCCAGATCAGGAACTAACCATCTCAGATAAGATAAGGAGAAAGTCAGATTTTTCATCACTGAGTGATTAATAATTGTGTTGACGAGCTGCCAGAGTGGGCCCTATCTAGAATTTTAAATGTCTAGAGAAGGAAAAGCCTTTTCAGCAATAACCCACCTCAGTAATCTATTTAAATCTATTGCAAAGTCTTCACTGATGAAAATTCTTTCTTATACCCAACATAAATCCCCTGGGATAGAACCAGAACTCTGGTTCTATTCCAGGAAAGATGTCCTTTCCGGGTTCTTGAAACATCTTCCTTATACTGGTCTTGGTCTTAAACCAATCAAGAAAGAAGGTCAGGCAAAGTAAGAAATAAACCATCAAGAGTGGAATCCAAACATAAAAGTATCTAAGGAGTATCTTGTGAATTTGACGTAAGTCAATGTTATTTTGTATGTCAGTTCACATTTTCTTTTCTTTTAAAAAACTAATGCCATCCACAATGCTATCACTAATAATTTTTACTTCCTTCTGGAACAGAGGTTGTCAAACTATGATGTATGGGCTGAATGACTTCTTTTATAAACAAGCTTTCTTGGAACACAGCTATGCTCATTCGTTCACATGTTATGACTGCTTTCTTGCTACAGCGACGGACAGAGTTGTAACAAAGACCCCACTGCCCACAAATCCTAAAATGTTCACTATCTGGCCATTTACAGAAAAAGTGGGTAGACCTCTGTTACCACCAAAATGTTACTACTAAAATGCATAGTATCAAAATGCTAGTCTAAGGCCCAAAGAGAACACTTCGGCTATCTTAAAAACTGAGGCCAACTGTTGTATGATGAATTCAACAGTGATCACGATGAAGACCTCCAAAGAACCACCATCATCATCTTGTATGATCCAATTTACCATCAGCATCTATAAACCCAGTTTTGCCCTCTCATTTGACGTGTCTTATCAAAAAAACTAGGAATGTACCACTACTGCCTGTAAAAAGCACTAAACAGAAGCACCAAATAATAAAAGTAACAGATAACCAGTAAGAGGCACTGCACACATGACACGTCATTAGGTGATCAGTATAAACGGTCCACAAGGGCAGGGTTGGTTTACTGTTGAATTCTCAGTACTTTAGAACAGTGGGTAGCATACTGCAGTTACCCAACGAATATTTGAGGAATGAATGAAAGTTCTCACAAAAAGGCCACAAAGTTTGTTCTAGTATTAGGTAAAGTGGCCAAGTGGCGATGTGAAACCAGGAGGTTTCAATCTCTTGATACCTCACTGCCTGTGCTAATACGTGCTTCAATCAGCAAGCGCTTCTCCAGCCCGCCTTGTTTTCAATTAAATAAAGACTCCTTGGCAATGGGATAACTAAATCTAACCTGATTAAATGGTAAGCGTTTGTTGGGGGTTGATTTACTTAGCACTGCATTAGAAACTACAAACCTAAAAAGAAACATGAGATGTTTTTTGCCTACAGCACACACAGAACAGTGCAGCTGTTAAAAGCATGAACTCTGAAAAAGACTGCCCAGCTTTCACACTCTGACTCCATCACTCATTTGCTATGGGACCTTGGGCATGTTATCTAACTGCCCAGCCCTCAGTTTCTCCATCTATAAATGGGAACGATTATAGTACCTGACTAAGAGGGTTGTTGCACACAGTGCCTGTTACATAGTAAGTATTAATATACACTTATATTAATGTGAGTGGCTTATTATATTTACTTCATTCTTTGATATTTATTTATTTCCTATGGGAAAATAAGAAACCTGCAACTGAGGTGATTAGTGAGTAGTACCTTATCTTTTATAATTTTATAATCCCATGTGTTGGTAGGGCTGATGGTTAGAGAACAGAATCCTCTCTAAGTCCTGGAATGCTCATTCCCTAATACTTCCCTTGGTTAATTTCCACCCACCCTACATGTCTGAGGTTCAATGTCATTTCTCTGGGCACCCTTCCCTGACCAACCCATCCTCCAAGTGGGTCAGTGTCCGCCCTATGATCCCCATCCTCTTTGCACCCTGTACCTCCTTTCTACAGAGGCATTATTCCTGAAATTACTTGTGCAACAGACTGTCAATCACACGTGTGTAGTTATTTGCTTCTGTGTGTCTTGCCTTCACACACAGGAAACCTCCATAAATGTTACTGAACTGAATGACTGTGCAGCGTGGACCCTGAAGGAAGGAGAGAGCACTGTGGGCTTGAAGAGTCTGTGGCGAGGTGAGACTAGAGGTGGCTAGAGATGAAGAAATGAAGAAAGCTGAATGATTTGCCAGTCTTGATTTTTTTTTTTTTAAGGTAAGAAACAGTAGCAGTATGTAATTTCTTGAGAAGAATGTATATAAGCTCATCCTCAACCTCAGAACTTCAGGTAGTTAATAGAAGAGATTGAGTTTGGTCTCTCTTCTTTTGAGACGGAAGCAGAGATTTCTGGAGAGCAGCCCTGCTAGCTGGTACACTGGTTCCTTTGCACATCTCTGAAAATTACCAGAGTGCATTCCTCAAGGAGGAAGAAAACCTCAGGAGGGAGATTTTCTTTCTATTCAACATTGACTTGGTGATTGAAGGCAATACCACAAAATAAACTTTTACCCTGTTAATTCAATTATGGTTCTTGAGTTGTGACTATTCATGTCAAGTCTGTTATACACACACACACACATACACACACACACACATATAAAATCTCTTCCTTCTGCTAATTAGCACTCATTAAACTCAGAAATTCTGTCACTAAGGCACAAGGTAAGTGTGCCTTAGAGAACTACTAAGATTCTCACCTATGTCTTGTTTCTCAGGATATTATCAAGTATGTCCATATTCTGGTGAAAGCATAAACCTTATCTTCATTTAGCTATCAGAGACAGAAAATCTTAAAAACTAAGGAAAAAGAATGAGTCTTAATATGCAATGCAAATGAGTGAATTTTATAAAAGGCAACGATAAAAAAAATTATAATCCCTTTGGCATGCCATTAAGCAAACTCTTCCTGAGGATTATGAGTTTTAAATATGCTCTGCACAATCAATTCATTCATTCAACTAATATTTGTTGTGCCTTCATTTACTCATTCACTCAACTCAACTCATTTATCAAGCGCCCTCTATGTACGGCTTCTGCCAGGTGTGGGAGGTTGAGGCCACTGGATTCAACATGTAGCTGAGTAATGGTACCAGTAGAGACACAGATGGCGTCACCGTGCACTTTTCAGAGCGTGTGCGCATGAGGGAGCACACACATCCTCAAAATGGTCATTCCCTGTCTGGGGCAGGAAAAGTACAGAAATGGAGAGTAAGCCTTTATAACCCTTCACGTAGATTTGAGGGTGAAATTTAGAGGAGCATAAAAATCCTATGGGCGGCTCTTTGCTTCCACAAAGCCCATTCTTTGGGCACAACAAAACAATACTGTGAAAATGACCAAGTTACTCCTGTGGCCCTAGGTCACAGTTACTCATGGGGCCCTAGGTCACAGTCCTCTTGGGGGGTGGGGGGGAACTGGGCTGAACCAACACAGTCATCTCTTCCTAAACCAGGTACCTATGATGCCCGTAGACATTCCCAAGTCCACATTTTGCAGACAGGGCCTTAAAATGTCTACCTAGGGAATTCTTGAGCCTGCTTTAAAATATTTCATATAACATTAAAATACTAAACATAATATTGATAATACATAAATATAATTTATAATATTAAAATATACACACATACATATACATATACACACACACATAACACCTCCACCTTTTCTTGAGACCCCACACAGAAGAAGGTGTATTCGGTCTGGTCCGCTTACTAACTTGTGAGGCACTTCGGCAACTTTTAAAATGTCAAGCGCCATAAAATCAAAGTCCCTGTTATTGTGGTACATTGGCCATCGTTGCCAAAGCAAAACTAGAGACAGAGTTAACCGTCGTAGCCACGAATAGCTGTTCTTGAAGGGCCAAAATCATGATTTTCAATGTTTTTCCATCTGAAATAGGGAAACATTACTCACCAGGGCCTGAAACCGTTTCCTGCCCCACGAAGCTAAATTCCTACGCCAGCAATACGGTCTCCACAGAAGCCCTTAAAACAGAAATGTCACTCCACAAAGTTCTTATTGCGGCCAACACAGCTCTAGGTTTAAACTTAACTGCGGAGACTGAAAATCGGGCTCACCGCAGAGGCGACGAGAGACCTTTATTTTTTGAAACGCCTGGAGACTGATGTCACTGTGCTGTCTCTTCAATGTCACCACTTCCCTCTCCCCAAAACCCAAGTGAACTCTGGAGAAAGTGACAAAGGCCTGAAATTTCAGCTTTACTGCACGGCTGGCACGTATTTCCAAACTCATTTAGTGCTCAGGTAAGTTTCAGCTTTAAGAAACACGGTGGGGAAAAAGACTAGATAATTTACTCCCATCAGCACCTGTTCCATAAGGAGGGGGGCAATTCTATGAATGTCATCCTCAGCAAAAAAAAATGTCCTGCTGTTAGGGCTGGTTCTTCAATTTCTTCACTACATCCATATTTACTAAAATGGTTCTTGCTGTGAGTAAAAAAATTGGGCGTTAACACGTACCTCTGTTGCCTGAAAGAACTTACCAGTGATTCCTCCAGGGAAAATTCTGTAGAAGGCTACACCTGAAAAAGGGTTTGAACAAGCTGCTGGTCTGTGAGCCCTCCGGGGATAAAGTTGGTTATGTAAATAAATGGCTTTTCTGTGTGGACAGCTAGCCCTACACCTTGCTCTTCCCACAGCACGCAGCCCAAGCAGGCTTACCCCTTCTGACTTAACAGTCTTGGCCAATGTTTGTCCACAGGGATGTGGCCACAGACAACCCCCAGGGTCTCTGTACATTGGCTCTTTTCCCAGAGGGGGGTGAGGACTCCTTTATGACAAAATATTATGTAAACTCCCACATCATTATCATTTTAGCCCATTAATTAAAAACTCTCATAAATTATTTAGCACAGCTTTAAGTATTTATAAATCCCAAGACCATCTACATTTATTTCCAAAAGAATAGCACAGAAGATGTGTGTGCAATGAGTAGGTAGGTACTGTTTGGTGGTGAGAGGTGTACGGATTCCCACATCCCTAGTGAAGACTCTGAGGTCCGTAGGGATCCAGCGCCCATAGGTTTGGAATCTTGGGTCTGGCTCAGTGAAGACACTGCTCCCTTTCATATCTCCGGAGTGCAGGAAGGAGTTGCCTTTCAACTCTTTTAATTTGGCCCCTCTTACTGGGAGGTGCTCCACTATGAAGCCTTTGTAATGGATATTCCAACGAAATGCACATTACCAGCCACATTCAAGGGCGCCATTTAAAATAAAAACCCACACAAGATCTCTCAGCAAACCACTGGCTTTAAAGGGAGCCTGGCTGACTCAAAAGACAGGACACTTGATCCTGGACATGCCACACCACACGGCCTCCTGCCACGGCTCTGCTGGTTCTGACCATGGAATTTCCAAAACAGACACCCTCCAACAAAGCCAAGAGCACATTTTTGTGGCTACAGAGCGAAGTGAGGTTTCTCTCTATTAGAGAGAGATGGCATCGCTACATGGGCTTGTTTTCCCTCACAGGGTACCAGTCTCAGAGAGTCAGCCTCCCGAGAGAAGTGTGACAGGAAGAGAAAAGCTACTTGATTCAGGTGCCACGTGGTTTGGGAGACAAGCTGGCCCCCAAGAACCTTGGGAAGGAAGAAGCAATTTCAGCACCACAAGAGGAATGGGACTCCAGAACCGAATGATGCAGTGATTATTCCGCCAGGACCACCCATGGGCCAAAAAGCCAAGAAGTTATCAATGAAGGGGCTTCCTTGATGGGGGAGTCATGAGCTCAGTTCTGTGCTGGCAGAGAGGAAAGCTACTTGGGTAGGGTGGAGAAGGGTGAGCCACGTGTAGGGAACACAAGGTAGATTGGTTGGGGGGCTCAGTGTCAAAGACAGACCTACCACTGGCAAAACACCTCTGTAGGCAACCCACAGGAACCCTCTGCTGGTCCTTCAACACTTTCTCAAAAGCACTGTCTTGATGGAGAATGAACCATTTTAGCAATAATGGGCAAGACGAATTGGAAAGGCAAGACGACTAGGGATAAGTCTGCGGTCATCACTCAAGTGTGATGTAAGATGGCTTTGGAATGAAGATGGTGGATATGGAAATGTCAATTAATAGGGCACCCCCGAGAGATGACCTCCCCGCCGAGCAAGTCATCAGACTTACTGCCAAACTGTGGTTCCGATTTTAGCATTTTAGGTGTAGACACTACAGGATAGGGGTTGGCCATGTGCACCACTGGCCTAAAGAAAAGAAAATTCTAGGGTAACAGAAGAATAAAAGGAGAGTGCCCGTAAAAGGATCCCCACGTTGCCTCTTCTCCTGAAGCCCTCATAGCACCAGCACCCACCCCGAGACACCCCATTCCTAGACTTCCCACACCAAGCAGCCATTCCTTTGAGGCGAACTGCAATGACGAGGTAGTAAAATAGAGAAATGACCCAGATGATTACAAATATCACTGCAATGTGGACTTTCCGGTTGGAGTGGATGTGAAGCTCAAACAAAGTGCTCATCCCGTGAAGGCTCTGCCACTGTCACACCGGATAAAGCTGAAAGAATTATTTTTCTAGCTTCAAGATTCTGTATTTGTAACAGAAAAGATATAACTAAATGGCTCCTAGGTCCCTGCAAGCACTAGCTTCTTGCGTGATCAGTCCTTCTAAAATTGCGATGTGTCCAGGTGGGGAAGTTCATTTACCCCCTATCTGGTTTACGCTCACTTAAGGGAGTGATTTCTTCCCTCTGAGGCTCTCATCTTGCCCATTATTCAGAGTGAGCTGCCTCCTGGTGTGCTGTCAAAATACATCAGCTTCAAAGACAAACACACACCTTTCAATCCAAGGCCAAGATACTTTACTGTATAATTTGTGATAATGTTAAGTCTGTTTCTCATAAATGTTAATGGTGCCACCTTTTTTTCTCCTTCATAGATGGGTAATTCTCAGAAAAGCAGCTGGATGTTAAAAGTTTTATATATATATATATATATATATATATTTTTTTTTTTTTTTTTTTTAAACAAGGTAACTGCCTCAGCCAACAAATCAGATTAAAACAAAATCAAACCCCACTAGGTTGCAGGCACAAATATCCTGTTAATGGCAGTAACTAAATCCAAAATAAAACCATTCAAGGATGCTGTTCTCCTCTTTATCTACCATGATTTCGTTAAGTTCACATCCACACACCTTTTTCCACTTTAGTGTGTAAATGTTAATAAAGAGTTCTTTATCTTAATCCAGGTTCCTTCTATTCCTATCAACTGCCTCATATGTTGTACATTAGTAAAATACAATATGCCTAAGTGCCACCCAAAGTAAATTTTTTCCTGCTAAAAATATTTTGTCATCCATTATTCAACCTTTTCTCATTTATAGAATTAGCAAACTTTAATTTGAAATAGAAATGCTATCACTTCATCTTTTATACCCTATAGAATTGTTTTGACTGCTACGTGTGTATGAGGAATGTTCTCTCAGACACTGGGAAGCTGAATTTTGAAATCACTTGAATCTTTCCAAGTCATTTACTAACAAAAGAGTCAACTGCAGTTTACCTACTGTACTGAGGCTTCTAAAATTCCGAATTTTGTATTTTGAAGCATCACATAAACCATCAAAATAAGAACGTAGGTCTTCTAAATGATTGATTCTACAAAATACAACAATAAAAAAATTGTAACAAAAACCAAAAAAGGTTTCAAAATTCCACAATAAAACAGCCACAAAAATCATATGGAAGAAATAGATGAAATGTCCTCAAATTGCTTGGTCTCAGGATATCAAGTGGAACTCTGCAACCTTATTCATTCATTCTTTCTTTCATTCATTCAACTAAGAAGACACACTGAACTTGACAGCAAGACACTGGCACGGTTATAACGACATGATAGATGGTCTCTGCTTTCAAAGAGCCCACAGTCCAGGGGAGAGAGAGACATACAAACAGATGATCCTACAATGTGGTGGGTATGTTGATAAAGATAGGCAGAGAAGTGTGAGGAAGAAAAGTGGGTGGTGATGAGGGGGGAATGTCAGGGTTTCAAGGTTTCTTAAAGAAGGGAATACCTCCACTGAGCCTTAATACCTGCCCTGTCTCGGCTTCACAGGCCAGTTGTAAGGCTCTTGTAAGATAAAGCCTGGAAAAGGGCCTTGTGAACTAAAGCACAAAAAAGGGGGACTGGGATTATTTTCCATGGTGAGAAATAGCAAGTGGCAGCATAATGAATGAGTTCTCTGGCGTCTCTGGCTATTAAGGAAAACATCCAAACATGACTTGCAAGAGGGTTTTTAAAAGTCCAGTTTCAGCCGATTTTCTCAATCTTATCTGTTTTTAGAGAGGACTTAAAATGAAAGGACTATACATCTCCATTTCACAGATGAGGAAATTTCGACACAGGGCCCAGAGAGTTGGGGAAGACTGCAAAGGAAGAAAGGTCCGAGAGCAGCTCAGGCCCGGGTGGGGGTGATGGTGGGAGATGGCATTTTTCTTTCATCACACTCTTCTCAAGGATGACACTCCTCCTGCCAAAAATGGGAGGAGTCATTTTCTCTTTTTTTGGTGGTTGTTCATAAAAACACATCAGAAAGTAAACAAATAAAATCCACATTTTAAACTCCCCAAATATCTTTGAAACACTCTTCTCCACTTATTTCCAAGGCAGACAGAACAGAACAGGTATTAAGACTCAGTTCATCTTTCACTTGAGATGAAGGTGGCCCTGACAAGCTTGTCATAAGCGACCATGATATGGACTTGGAATACAAGAGGAAACAGGAAAGAAAAAAGGAAATCTAGGAGGGTTGGGGTGCTTGGAAGACGCTGTAAACACAGGATATCGGCACAAATTGGGGGTGAAGTCTGGGAAGATTCAGTGAACAGAGCAGGCAGAGCAGCCACTGAATGAATCAGAACGCAGGGACCAGCAATGGCCTTGTCCAGAGACAGGACAACTCCCAGAGACGTCCTCAGAAGTCGCCTGTGACCAGGGCTTGCCCCACTGCTGCTCCAGGTTGGCCACGAGGGCCACAATAAAAAATTAGACTTAACTGCACCTGTTCCCTGAACCCCTTCTATCACAGTTAATTCTTGTGGTGAGAAGCAAATGGCCAGGATGATAGGATTGTACCAGGGTCGACTCATTTATTCCACGCATGCTCGGTGAGCTCGCCCTGGGGATATGAAGAGCCAGAGAAATCCAGTCTTTGTGCTGGAGAAGCTCCTAGCACCAAGCTCTACCCACACGCTTCGTAGCACTAAGTGCAGGGAGCAACAAAGGAGGAGGGTATAGACGCTGGGGGCACATGGATGGGGTGGGACTAGAGCTTTGTGAAACAGAAGATGAGAGGGAAGAGCATGGGCACTGGGGTGTGAAAACACACAGGACATTTTGAGGAGGGAAGAAAAGCTAGTGTCAGACCCAGTGTGGGTGGGCCATCTGTTTGGGCTGTGGTTCTCAGCCCTGACTGTCCATTAGAATCATCTGGAGAAAAAAAATACAGATGTCAAATGTCCGACATGTTGTTATGGGTGGTAGCACATGGCTGTCTGTATTCCTATGTAAAAATTCGAACCATACACTAAAGATTTGTGTACTATACTTTTTAAAGTTATTTTTTAATTAATTTATTTATTTTTGGTTGCGTTGGGTCTTTGTTGCTGCACGCGGGCTTTCTCTAGTTGCAGTAAGCGTGGGGCTACTCTTTGTTGCAGAGCATGGGCTCTAGGTGCGCGGGCTTCAGTAGTTGTGGTGTGGGCTCAGTAGTTGTGGCGCACGGGCTTGGTTGCTCCGCGGCATGTGGGATCTTCCTGGATTAGGGCTTGAACCCATGTGCCCTGCATTGGCAGGCAGATTCTTAACCACTGAGTCACCAGGGAAGTCCCTACTATACTATCTTAAATCACACCTCAAAACAATTAAAAGCCCCAGGCCCCATTCCAGACCAATTAAGTCACAATGGAATATGCAAAAGAGGGGCTGAAGACCCTTGTCCTAGGGGAAAAAAAATGTTTTTAAATCCCCTTGTTTAAAGGCCACAAATCTTTTTAAGAGGAATCAAAGCCTTACATTCCACTATCTGCTAGGAGGAAATTAATAAAAATAAAATGCATTGGGAGTCCTTTTAGTGATTTTTTAAACAAGCATTAGCTTCAATCCTTTCACACCACCTTGTAAAATAAATAGGTTAGAGCCCCATTTTACAGATGAGGAAACAGGCTCAGAGAAGTTACTCTCTTCCCAAAGGGCACACAGCCTTTAAGAAGCAGAACTAGGAGGCTGTGTGCGGTGCAGGGATGTGTATTTTTTTCTGAGGGATCCATGCATCCTTTCCGAAGAGAATTTACTAAATACCATCAGGTGACTTTGGGAGCCCACCACTCTGACTCAAGCTCTAACAACTTCTTAAAGCAGGAGCTTTTTGCTGCTACAGGAATTATTATTTCTGCAAACTAGTAAACCTGAAGTCAGCAATGATTAAATTGCTCCTTGAAGCCCATAGCCACTTGCATGTCTCTTTGTCTTTGGGGTCTCATCTCTGCAATTCATTTCAGCTTCAGTCTGCACCAGAATCTCCAATCTGTCATGCCAAGGGCAAGAAGAAATGCCCTCCTAACAAGGCTCTGGGCATCACTGGGGCTGCCTGCAATCTAGACTTCCAAAGAGTCATATTCTGCATGAGCAGCTAACGAAGCTCACAGGAACAGGAGAAACTGCACAAAAGCAGAAAATGACAATTCAGAATGTACACCCATTGAGTGACGGCATTAAGAAAATCCTCAAAGCCCCTAGCAATGTAGCTGCCAAAAGAAAAAAAATGACTTCTTATAAAAAAAAAAAAAAAAAAAGGCCCAAGTAGAAGTTATAATAAGGATCCATAGACATACTGCAGGTTATAAACATTATTGCAACATTAAAAGTGGTAATAGCATAATGTCATCCACTGTGTATGAAATCCTGGACAATGTAAGACGGGTTGCTTAAGCATAAAGGCTAACACAGCCTAGAAACACCAGGGAAATAAGCAGCACATGTAAGAGGAAAAATATTCACTTGGTATTTCTGGATCACTTTTCTCAGTGCTTGCAGGAGAGTAAACAGTGTTTCCAAAAGGCATCTCAGCAGTTCCCTGCACTCACACAACTTCCTTCTTTCTCAAGCCCAACTCTGCTGTTTGAGCTGAAAAGTTCTGGCCGCCTTTATTCCATGTTATTCCGTCACTTCCCATTCTATTTCTACAATTTCACAATGGATAACAGAGAGGGGAAGAGAGGCATTGAGAACTAAGATGCACTTGAAAAAGGACACTTTTAGAAACCTGCACACCCACCATCTCCTTAGAATACAGACACAAGAACTATATAGAGAGCTAGAACATATTAAAAGGTGTCCATTCCAAACTCCTGACTTTAAAACTAAGGACACCAGGCTCAGCACAGTGAGATGATTTGCCTGAGGTTACAAAGCTGGCTTCCTGGCCAGAACTGGATCTAATAAAGCCATAACTTACATTTTATTTGTGGCTCTAATGCTTCAAGCCCTTTCCCAGATATCTCATAAATACCCTACTGAGGGTAACCCTTTTTTCAGGTGGAAAAACTGAGGCTAAGATAGTGTGACATTTTTCCTAAGCCTACCCAGCTAGTCAGGGGCAGATCTTAAAGCCATGCGTCTGGAATCGTCCTCTGGTATCCAGTAAAGGGCTTGTGTTAGGTGTGTGGTGGCCAGGCAGACGTCCCTACCTGCACCAAGCTTCATTAGTCCTGAATCACCCCAAGTGGAGCTAAAACATCCCTCTCTGTCCACGCCCCAGCTAAGAGAGACCGCATTACTGGGTAAAATGTATTCGGGTAGCTTCAGGCACATGCTGTACTGAGAAAATTGAGACAAAAGGCTAAGGATGTTTGGGCACAGGCAAGAAGCTGTATTACAAAGGTACATCACTTTCATATTCATTTGCACATTTTTCCTCATAAGAAAATTAGGCTTTAATGTAACCTCAATTTCAACCTTGTTGCTTTATTGCCTAAAGCCCATTAGAGAGCTATTTCCCCGGGCCAGGAACTTATGATTGCAGGTCAGGAGGCTGGGGTTTTAATCGACTCATGATGAGACTTCTTTCCTGAGGCTCCACTCCTCTGTTGTGGCTCTGCTCTATTATGGGGGGTTGGGGGGCAGGGTGCACCCTATATAGGTAGTGAGAATCTTTCTTAATACATCAAAGGCTCAGTTAACTGCCTCTGTGTGTGTGTGTGTGTGTGTGTGTGTGTGTGCTCGCATGCACGTGCACACGGGGCAGGGGGAACAGAGCTTTCACTGACTCACAGACCAGTGTACACCAAAACAGAGTAGCTAGGGCACCACCCCAAATAATGACGGTGGGTGCCATCTTGTCTGTGTCTTCTTCTTCCTCTTCCTTCTCCTGGGCTAAACCAGTGTGTCTAATCCACTTTAGGGTGCAGAGCCTCTGAAAAGTTTCCTGTGGCCCAAGACAACCGATTCCCTCTCAAAAACTCCTCAGATAAAACTATCTACAGATTGGGAATGTTCTAGTCCCCCAGCTCTTAAAACTTAGATCCAGATTGAAAGTCCCTAGGTAGTCTTTAAAAAATGCTGGTGCTTCAGCTCCCCTAGTTCCTCCAGAGATTCTTACTGGTCTGGAGGGCAGCTTAGGCATTGGGATTTTTAATTGCCCCTTCCCCTCCTCCCGGGGTGATTGTAATACACAGGCAAGTTTGAGAAGCACTGCTCTGGCCTAGGTGAGACTTCGCAGCATGCCTTTGACCTAAAATGTCTTCCCGCCCCCCCCCCCCATGTCCACCTCTGCCTGGGGAAGAGGGAAGGCTGTCCACACCCTCCATCCTGGGGCCAACCTTTCCAGGCACTTGCCATCTCCGGGTAGGATGCTGGTGAGAAGACAGAAACAACTCACTTCTGACCGCTTCCAAGTCCTTGAAGTTTCTTATTCTACTAAATAAAATGCTTATCAGGCCTCAGACTTCCTTAAGTACAAGCGAACAGCCCTTGGAGGCCAGTGCAAGGTTCCTTATCCCTAAGCAGCCAGGACCACGGGGGCTCTGCTGATTCCCTTCAATGCGCATCTCCCTCCCTGCTCCCCAAGGTCAGCCTCCCGCCTCTTGGCCAATTATGCAGCTTGGCAACCTCTACCACTAAGGTATCAGCTCCTTTTCCTTAAAGCCATTCCCTTATCAGGGCTCAGAGATAATGCCAACACTGGGAAAATACTGTTTTTATATTCTAGTGGGGGCAGCTTATAATAATTCACGCTGGTAGGTTTTGTTTCCCATATATGTGGACCCTGACTGCAGTCTACCTCCGGGCGGGAACAAAATGCACGCACGGGGAGGCGCTTGCCTGCCTTGGATGCCGATTCAGCACCCTCTCTGCCCACTTAAAAGTGGAGGGTGGACAGGCCACACACGTCTGGCTTCTCATAGAACAGCTTAGCAAGACCAACAGCAGAAGAAGGCTGAACTTGAACATGGCTTTCTGGACAGAGAACCACAAAAGAAGAAAAACCCTGGAGTTCCCAACATTGGTCACTACAAGCAACCCCCTGTCTGCATTTATTCAACCATTTTTTTTAAACTTTCTTTTTCTTTTTGTTCCCCTCCTCAGCATCACTTTTCCCTAATGACTTTTCAAATCTGGCCCAGGAGCAATAAAAACTCAATCCTAACCCAGGTGCTGCAGTTAATGAGCCTCAGGACTCTGAAGAACAAGGAATGCCTTTCCGGGCCTCAGTTTCCCCATCTGATAAGGAGATCACACTTCACTAGGTGACTGCTGATTTTCCATGCTGAACTCAGGACTCTAAGACTGTAATACCTTTTTATTCCTTTTATTTATCATCTTTGTCTTTTTTCCAGCATCTAATCCACAGCAGGAGTTAACACTGTTACCTTTCCTTGTACAACCCATCCCCTAAAAAAGGTGTGTTTGGATTGGTGGGAGAGAGAGAATCAAAATAAATCAAATTTTAAAAAATCTTTATCAACTCTTCCTATTATTGCAGCATTGGTGGTATGAAAATTAATTGGCTATAAAATATAAAACTGCTTTTTCCTCACTAAATGTCATATTTTACATCTATTAATGTTAGTATTCGTAGCAAAAGCCAATTATCACATTTTTGCAAAAAGCACATCTTTTGAGAGCAAAAAGGATGAGGAAACGCCAGAACGAGTTATTAAATACCCTATATATATATGTAAACTAATGGAGTTTTGGTAATATTCTTCATATTACAAGTAGAGAGGTATTATCAAATTTCAAAATTCAGGACTTTGGTATTGTTTATCTGCAGAGCAGTTTAGATTACGAGATATTTATATTCTACTATTCTGAATGGCGTTCAAACAAGTGGGCACAGAAAGTCTATTAGTTTTGTTAGAATTCATGCTTATTTCAATTATATAGCAAATCATTCCATTTATTAGATTACAATGGATATGATGTGTTATTTTATCCCAAATATTCTTTTGTAAAAATTAGATTAGGGCTTCCCTGGTGGCGCAGTGGTTGAGAATCTGCCTGCCAATGCAGGGGACACGGGTTCGAGCCCTGGTCTGGGAAGATCCCACATGCCGCGGAGCAACTGGGCCCGTGAGCCACAACTACTGAGCCTGAGCGTCTGGAGCCTCTGCTCCGCAACAAGAGAGGCCGCGATAGTGACAGGCCCACGCACCGCGATGAAGAGTGGCCCCCACTCGCCGCAACTGGAGAAAGCCCTCACACAGAAACGAAGACCCAACACAGCCAAAAATAAACATAATAAATAAATAATAAATAAAAATTAAAAAAAAAATTAGATTAGAATAAGATAGCTTTATTATACTGTTTTAATTATTTTTTCTATGAACAGTTTTCTAATTGACAATGCTTCTGATTTCTTTAGCAAATACTGTTAAAATTTTGCTTCTTTTTCTGTCCTTCTCCATTTCTCCTCCTAGCTGAATCACAACCGCCAACAAGGATGAACCTAAAATTTCTGTTTTCCATCAAGCCCGGCTATCAAATGTTTTTTGTTTTATTTTATTTTTGGCTGCGTCGGGTCTTCGTTGCTGTGCGCGGGCTTTCTCTACTTGTGGCGAGCAGGGGTTACTCTTTGTTGCAGTGCACGGGCTTCTCATTGCGGTGGCTTCTCTTGTTGGGGAGCACTGGCTCTAGGCGCACGGGCTTCAGTAGTTGTGGCACAAGGGCTCAGTAGTTGTGGCTCGTGGGCTCTAGAGCACAGGCTCAGTAGTTGTGGCGCACAGGCTTAGTTGCTCTGCTGCATGTGGGATCTTCCCAGACCAGGGCTCGAACCCGTGTCTCCTGCATTGGCAGGCGGATTCTTAACCACTGCGCCACCAGGGAAGTCCCATATCAAATGCTTTTGATTTGAATAAAATCAGTGCCGTTAGCACAATTTAAAAAATCAATTAGCTAAAAGGTAGTGAAAAATTGGCACATTTACTGTGCGCAATACTATAATGGCCACAGAACTGTAGCACAAAAACCAAAAAAGCAAAATTTCACATTGGGAAGCCATACTGTAATACCAGTTGACACCAGTATTAATGTAATATGAGACCTCAAGAAATGACATTAAGTTATAGTTTTGCGCTGAGTAATGAGAGCTGGGAAGATTTCTGGTCACTTTTCTTTAGATAGTCCCTCTTCTGACGCTATGAGGAATTAATCTTGGCTATCGTTCACCACTCCTCCAGTCAACAGCCAGACCTTGATTTTCCCTATCTTCAAATCAACAAAGGCTCTCAAAATTTTTTTTCAATAATTACTATATGGGGACAGTGAAGAATACTAAATGCGAAAATTACCATTATCCAGAAAGTCACTTTCTATTCCACATGCCAGATACATACTTTCCATGACTTATTCCATTTAATCATCATAACCGCCCTTCACCCACATACACACACCTGATATAAACTGCGTATCCTCATTTTACAGGTAAAAAACCTGAAACTTTAAGAGGCTAAGTAACTTGCCCAGGCACTCAAGGCTGGGAAGAAGCAGAGTCACTCTTGGAACTCCATAGCCCGCAACGTAGCCCATGCTCTCTCCACCAGGCTGCACTGCTGGGGTGAACCACAAAAGAAGATAAAACACCCAAGAATAAAGTGACTTAGGTTGTTAAGTCTTTAAACTAAGGCAAACAACACAGCGTGCATTTTATTCTCCCAGTATATTTTTGGTGGAGAACAAATTGCCCTGGGAGAGGTACTGTATAATTTCATTTGGAGCATCGTCCTTCTGCAGCAGCAAACAGAAACACACACACTAAAATCAGATTGCAATTAAAATCCAATTATATTATATTACAATATTAGACACCTACCCAGGAAAGATCCAGCAGGGATCTTCTCTGAAAGGCAGTATGTCACAGTCTTCAAACTGCTTCCAAGTGTACTTCTGACTCTGCCCTCTGACCTTGAGTGTCTGGTAAACAATGCCTGGCAGCCTTTCTCCAACAGCAAAAGGACTTGGTTTATTTCTCATGATGGAGTAACTCTGATAACACCATTACCAATTCACTTTGGAGGATGACATGTGAGGAATACTAAGTCTTCCTCATGAATATTATTAAACAAATTAAATACAGCATTTCAACTGGTGGGAATAAAGAGATGGAATTTGTGCATGATCAGGAAAATCAGGGTCACAAAAAAAGGTCCCCGTGTGACTCTACACCCTTTAGTCCTTTTGTTTCAACAACTTGTCATTTCACTGACTTGAAATGTTTAGTAAATACTTATCCCAAGAAATAGGCAGTCATTTCCCCACCACCCAAGATTTTTCTTCTCTCACCACATGATTTACAGACCCAATTAATGGCAATAACAAATACGCAGCCTATCTGGAGATGCAGGAATTTCCTTCCGGTGGCCTTCTAGAAGATTTGCACTGCTGGCATTTAAGCTGATTTTTAAAAATTTGACAGAACATTTCAACTACAGAACTCAGCCTTCCAGGCTTTTTCAACAGTTGTCTTCAAGTTCATTTGTCATCGTTAACATGGGCCATCCAGACAAATCACCCAGCACAACTCCATTCAACCATCCGGCTCTCTAGTGAGGACAGAGCACTAAGGCTGGCTCTCAATATTTCTAATTTATGAAAATGTCTAAGGGCCAGAAGTTGAACCCCACACTGTTCCTTTTTAAGTGGTCTGGCATAGACTCCGAGTCCACGCTGTATGCACCAACTTCTTACAGCTATAGGGCAGGTGCTAATTAATCTACCTAACTCTGTAGTCAGTGGAAGAGGCTTACCCATAGCGTTCTAAATCTGAAGGAAAAAAAAAGGAAGCGGAAACGGAGGGAAAATCCTTTTGGTTTCACACTGAAACGATCTCAGGAGTCAGCTTGTCATTTCTACTTAAGTTGGATTGATTCTTGTATTTCCCCTATATCATGATTGCTGTGTGGCTTTTTTTTTTCTCCTCCAGGGGTACACTGAAAAAGCACCAAGGAAAAAAAATGATAAACTGACCTGAGAATGACTGGTTTGCCTTTATTTTTTCAACTGCAAATAAAGAAAACCAAAGAGTACCCAAACTCCAGATCAGTCCAATGAAATGTGCAAGACCCCAAAGGATGCTGTAATTCCAGTGTGCTCCTGTTTGTAGTTAACCACTCAGAGGGCTCGTCACTCGAATTCCCTGGGCACCCATACAAATGAATTTAATTACAGATACCATGAGCACGGGCCTCTGAGGCTGTGGATTACGTTAGGTAACTCAGGGATGCCGGCAGAGAGAAAACCTGGGGTGTGCAATGAATTTTGTCACATATGCTCCCTTGGTCTTTCCAGCTTTACGGAAGGGTTGCAGTGTTCTCTCTCTGGTTCTCAACTGCCAGGAACACATATGAATGCTGTGATAACTGTCAGAAAAGGGGAGAGGAGAATGCCTTCTGAATTTCCTCCAAGGGAGTGAAAGCAGATCACAAGGGATATAGTCTCTCAGGGCACAAGCCAACCTTGGGAAAGCATCCCGACAGATAGGACATCAAGTGATAAGTGAAGTCCAAGGTCATGAGCAGACCATGGCCCGGGAAAGAGACTCACCCATCTAGTCCTACACATTAACTTACATGCCACCCACGAAGAAACATGGGCCACCACAGGCATGTGCCTATATGCCATTCCCTTCTTTGAATGCCCCCGACCCTTTGGACAATAGCAATTTAGTGTCATGAATTAAAATAGCTGAAAATAACTTTAAAAAAATAATTTAAGAATTCACATGTTTTGTTAACACTCAATGACTTTCCAGCCAGGCAGAAAATCAAAATCTGCATTTGGCAGTTTTATAAGTCATTATGGAAATACGTCTACTCTTTATTTGATCTCCTATTTCTAGATATCATCTTCACTTCTAGATATTTTCCCCTTCTGCATATTACAGAAAGTATTTGAAGAGGCTTAGAAAATCAGGTACCATGTGTGATCTGAGGGCAAATTAAGAAAAAAGTAAAACTACCTGGAGATTAGAAATGTCATTATTTTCTTAAAACATGTTAAGTGAAAGAAGCCAGACACACAAGGCCACATATTATATAATTCCATTCATATGAAATGTCCAGAATAAGCAAATACATAGAGAAAGTAGATCAGTGGTTGCCAGGGGCTGGGGGAGGGGATTATGGGTGTGTGGGGAGTGTGTGCTCGTGAGGACAGGGTTTCTGTTTGGGTGGATGAAAAGGTTCTGGAACTAGAGAGTGCTGATGGTTGCTCAACACTGTGAATGTACTTAAGGCCACTGCATTGCATATTTTTAAGCGGCTAAAATGGTCAGTTTTATGTTACGTGTGTTTTATCACAATAAAAAAAGTGACAAAGTTTTAAATGGCAAAGTTCAAAGTCTCGGTTCTGATGAATCAAAGGATCAGAAACTCTGGGCACTTGCTCATTCTGCCAGGGCTTCGTGAAGGATGAGAGAAGGAAACACCTCCAACTACCTGCTTGCCTGCTTCCACCTTCTCATCCTGACATCTGTCTGCAGCTCAAAGAGGTTCAAGATTGAGGAGAGAGCAAGAAGGACACAGACCACTACCTCTCCCTCCCTTCTTCATCAGAAAGTCCTCAGAGAGTTCAACTAAGCAGGTGACCAACCCACAGTCAGCTAACAAAGTTTCAGATGTTTTCAATTTCTTAAGAACGTTTGCAAACAACAGGAAATTGAAGATGACTGCTCATCAACTCCAAAACGCTCTGGACTCTTACACCCTGATCATGTCTCCCTATCAAGAAGGAAGGAGAGGGCTTCCCTGGTGGCGCAGTGGTTGAGAATCTGCCTGCTAATGCAGGGGACACGGGTTCGAGCCCTGGTCTGGGAAGATCCCACATGCCGCGGAGCAACTAGGCCCATGAGCCACAGCTACTGAGCCTGCGCGTCTGGAGCTTGTGCTCCTCAACAAGAGAGGCCGCGATAGGGAGAGGCCCGCGCACCGCGATGAAGGGTGGACCCCACTTGCCGCAACTGGAGAAAGCCCTCGCACAGAAGCGAAGACCCAACACAGCCATAAATAAAATAAATAAATAAATAAAAAGAAGGCAGGAGAAAACCAGGAAGGGAGGGAAGGAAGCAGAAAGAGGATAAAGAGTAGGGGAGATGACAGTACCCGTAGAAACCTTCCCTTGAATCCTGAGAGCATAATTAATATTTTTCCATTGCTCTGAAGAGGAGGCATAATAATATTAGTTACAGTGATGTTGGCATAATATTTTACTTGTTTATTCATCCATACAATGGAGGTAACTCAGATGTGTTTGGGAAGGGATGACATACATGTACCTATCTGAAGACTGGTAATGGTAACTGGCTCTACATGATCTTAGAGCTGGAAGAGGTCAAAATCCTCTATGACCTCCTCATCTCACAGATGGAAAAAGAGGCCCAGGAAGGTCAAATAAGACACCTGAAGACCTGAAAAAGACAATGTTTTATGGTGGGCTTTGAAGATTTTGATTCTATGAACATGAAAGAACGAAGTGAAAGCTTTCTCACTAGCAGCATGAGATGTTTTGGCAGTAGGGTGGCAGTTAAACACAGAATTTAGAGTTAATAGACTTGAGTTCCAATTGTGTTCTGCCACTTAATAGCTAAAAGTACTCTGAGTTAGTAATTTCATCTCTTTCAGCCTGATTTCCTCATCTATAAAATAGAGCTAAGTTTATCTATCTCTAATGTCACCAAGAGGATTAAATGAGGAAAATATAGGTCAAGGGTTAGCACAGGACTTGGAACGTAAGTCCTCAGTACATTGTAGTTGGCGGCATGACAACTGCTGAAATCCACTCTAGGATGGATTTTCCCTATACATTTCTTTCAACTTTTATGTATGTTTCAACATAATAAAATGTCAGAAAATGTATTTAAAAAAAAAAAAAGCAGCAGCAAAGAAGAGAAGGCTGACATCTATGTTCGCAATGTAGTTTTGGTATCAATAAGATCCAGCTCATGAGTAGTGGATGAATTGCAGGTCTCTTGACCCCAATATAAAAGTTTTCCCAATACTCCACACATTTATAAATAATCTTAGCACGCATATGGAGTTCCCAGGATACACCCACTACCCAAACCCTCTATAGTATCCAGTGACGCAAACCACCACCAACCACCCCAGAGCTAGTTCACCAGTGTGTTTTATGGGAAGAACAAGCCTGCTCTGCTCGGCCGGCAAAGTCAGACCACTTTTGAACATTAGGTGTGAACCTGATAGTCTCAAACACTCCTGCCTTTGTTTTTTACCAGGGACTATTTCCATAACTCTCCAGAGGACCAGATCCAGCTGATGTCTCAGCAAAATGTTTCCGTTATTTATGTATTTATCTGTTAAAAATAGTTGTTTTGAAAGTTTTTGATTCACGCGTGGAAAAAAATCAATCTAGATTCTTTGTCAAAGAGACTTCTAGCAGATTGAAGCAGCGCTTGCTGGGCAGGGTGCTTCAGCCTCTCTGGAGGGAACACAGCTGCAGTCTCTTTGGAAGCCATTCTTGTGTTGGGGGCTGGGCCGGCTGGCGGCTTGCTGGGCAAGGGCAGGAGGCTCTAGGGGGCGGCTTTGATCATTCATTGGAAAGTTCGGGAAACTGGGGTCAAGTTACTAATGCTACAAAAATAATAATATTACTACTAGCCAACGTTGCTATACTGTTTACTATCTGTTAGATGGTGTCCTAAGCACTTTTGATATATTAATACATTAAATATGAAATGAAAGTCAACATTCCGAAATCCAAGCCCTGCTTTGGTGCAGTGGACAAACACACTGAGAAGTTCCAAGGCCGGCAGGGGAATCAAAGGGAAGGAGCACAGGATTGAGAGAAAGCAGACCTGACTCCTGAATCCTGCCTTAGAACCAAATGGTTCTAAGCGTAAAATTTCATCATTGGCAAAGGGAGAAATTTGCATATGGAAAAACAGCACTGAACTGGAACTGGGGGGGGTGGGTGCTGAGAACCTGATTACCAGAGGATCTGGAACATATGGGCAGACTTCACGTCCCTCTGGGCATTCCCAGTCGCTTCCCTCTTACTCTCCATCCTGCCCTCCCTCTTCTCTTTATAAAAGAGAAATCAGATTTGCATCCAAGTCTTTAAAAAAGAGGGACTTTGCTCACTAATCTGCCTATTCTCCAAATAAAATGGAAGTAGAAATTCAGTGAAGTGCGTAATTCAGAGTGGTTTACAGAAACCATGGCATTCCGGAAAAATAAATTCAATTCATCTTAATTTCCCCCAAATGTAACCACATTAAATGCTAGCACATATACATGTCAACAAGAAAATTATTAATTTTTTATATCTTAATGGATGTTTGAATGATCAATAAACCATGACCTTCATCATGGCAAAACAAAGACGATTCACCCAAGTGTCTCCTATGTTAGATTGTTATTGCTGTTTAAAAAAAGTATTTCCCATAATAAAGTATAATCATCCTTGTTCCTGTTTTATAGGCATCGAACATTCCAGTTCAGATTTTTCCTTCCAATATTGTATTTAATAATCTCATGATACTGTAATAAGTAATGTCGAAAGATGAATAATAAAAAAGTAAATTTCAATGTGCTATAACTATAATTCTTAAAAATGAAGTGCAATAATTAAGGGCTTGTTCTTTAGTGATTATAAACATAAATTGAATTTCCTCTGGCTTTTGGATACATTCTGCTGTAACAGTACTGCTGTCAGAAATGCAAACAGCTGAAAGAACATCGACTTTACTTACTGTTCTATAAATAAGGTCAAATTGCACTGCTAGCGGGGGAAACACAGCCCATACGTTTGGTACCATTTGCCGGGTACAGTTATATGACTGACCTGTATAAATGTGTGTCGTTTTCACTGGTGACACTTTTATAAATATCAAGAACTCGCTGAATAAATCCTGCTATATATCTCTTTGGATCAAAATGGAACACTCCACTGTTGTGAAATCTGGCAGTTAATTAAAATAGCCTACTTTTCACTAGATTTTTCCAATTTTTCCAACTATGAGAACACAATAGTTTAATAGTAACTAAGCATGCTTCAAAAAGCAAACTCTTTAAAACTGTAAATACTAGAAAATGTATAAAAGAAAACAGCTTTGTTTCTTACCCCCAAACCCAAGTTGTCTTTTTTTTGAAGTACTTTCCTAATTATTAGTATGTATATAAAATAATGTCAATCAGATAATACATCAGGTTCTGCACGGTAACTGCTAACGCCCTCTGGGAGTGTAAAGACAAAGTAATTCTGAACACCTTCCTGAACCTTTTAACTATGGGATAGCAACACAAATTGGCATTGCCTAATTCTCACAAGACTTTGGTAACGATTGTATTAACAGTAAAACAAGTTAAATTTACCCTTTCAGCAGGTTTACATAACCATCTTACTGTGAAAACAAAACAAACTAAAACAAAAATGACCCAAGGCAAGAACAATCTGGAGAAGCATATATAAGGAGCAAGAAAACCGGAAGTGGCCACTGACCGTTGGGAGAGGGAGAAGTTCAGCGGGCACCGTGACATCACGCAAGCCAGGGATGGGGCTGAGTTGGAAGTCAGAGTGGCCAGAGGAAGCCCAGACAGATGCAAGGTCCATCGGCTCCAAGGGAGGGACTCTCAGGCCATGACTACATCTACTCCATGAGCCTACCTTCTCTGCTCTCCTCCAACTTGAAATCAATCAGCCATTTGTTGAAATGGACTGGTTTCTCCGGCATCCTTTTTTAGGTTCCTTGCAAGTTCCAAGAATCTAGGAACATTTGCCTTGATACCACCAACCCCTGTCCCTACCTTTCTAACACCTACCCTTCTTCCTACCATGTCATTAGCTTCGACGAAAATGATTCTAACAGCAGCATAGTACACTGAGATTCCCCACTACGAAGACAAATTCTTGTGAACATCTTACCAAAACCCAACTGAAAGGGGAAGCCCAGTTTGTTGAAAGCACTGGCTGGTTTCTTTTGTGATAGGCCTGACGCCTTGCAGGCTCAGGCAGGGAGATCACGTATTTCTGGAACCACAGTTGACTAAGTGAGCAGCCCTGGGCTTTCGGAACTCTCAGTGGGCACCCACATTTAGCACCCTCATTTAGCCATTTATGGCTCATTGACACCTTACATCCTTCCCTAAGAAATCTGCCGAAGTCTGAGAACTGGCTTGGCCAGGCCAGTCTCAAAGTGCTGAATGGTCTGCTAGACTTTCAGAGCTTATTGAAGATTAATAGTGTTAATATAAAAGTTTCTTGATCAGTGTGGCCTACAAAAGATTTCCTCTCCCACCTAAGAACAGCTAGTCTAGGGTTAGCAAAGAGCACAGACCCTGCAGCTACCACTAGTGCTTGAATACCAGGTCCCTGGTAACTCTGAGCTCCAGTTCTTCATGGACAGGCCAGAAGACAGTAACCGTACCTCACCAATTCCGTAAGGCAGCGTCAAAAGAACACATGTAAGTCACTTAGAAGAGTACCAGGAACAGAGCAGGCACTCAGTAATTATTAGCCTTGATAGTGAACCCATAAGGAATTGAGCAAGAATTCCTGTTCTTAATCCCTTGGGTAGGAATAATACACAACTATGCAATGACTCAAGCTTGATTTATTAAAAAAAAGGGAAATGTGCAACTCATTTTTAGATTACCAAATACACAATTTTCGAACCTAACTCTGACCTTTTCTGGTTGTCCTTGGCCTAAGAAACATAACATAACCAAGTGTCTGACAGGTGTGATCACACCTGGAGACTTTCCGTCTTTGTGTTTTGATGGGCCTTCAGGAGAGCAGGCATTTTCCTTCATCAGTATATCACTCCAACAGCTCCCATCGTTTACTGATTATCACCGCCAGAAACATGGCCCTTTCCAACATCCCACATCCTGAGAGATTTCAAGAGAACTCACCATGTAAGGTTATTTTTCCCTAGGGTGATAGAGTTGAAAATTCAAATAATTATTTGGTCTATCAAGAAAAGCACATAAGAAGAATTCTTTTGGCCTTAACTACCTGTTTAATCAAGGGGAACATGTTTTTATTCTTTGGTATCTGGATAATTATTCCATTCTTTCCTTGGTTTTGGAAGGTATGCATGAAAGTCAACAATCTCGGTCAATAATTAGCTTCCTTTTAAAGATGGGAACCCTTTATAGGAACAGAAATCAAACCAAAGGACATCAGAGCTGGTACTCACACAACATACCATAAATGGATGAGGAGATAGGTGGTCTATTTACATTAATTCCCAAATAGAGGTAGAATGCATCTGTTTGTGAAATCAGTTTAAAGTCTTTTTGTTCAAACTTAATACCCATAATAATAATAAAATATTAAAAATAATAATTTAAAAAATTAGTATCTTCCTTCCTTTTTAATCTGGAATGAAGTAGGTCAGGGGCACCATGATTTTAGTTCAGTCAGCATCTGATATGCGCTTCCATCACTTAAGTAGTAGAAGAACTCAGTTTGGCTGTACATTTCTTGAGGTTAGAACCATTCTTGCAGATAAGATCAAGAATCCTTGAAAAATCACAGAAAGTAGCCTCCTTTCCTTTTGTTTTCTAACAGTAACCAGTTCCCCTTCTTCTTTATATTGTTTTGTTTCCAGGATGTATACTAGTTAAATGTTTGCTTTAACAAAACTTTTGTGTTGTTATCTGTTTATATCATAATTTTGGAGGAATAATATGATATATTCCACTTATAGCAGTGCAGACACAACGTACCAATAAAGCCTTATTTTGTTCCCCAAAGTGTGAGAATAATATGTAAGTGTGAGAGCTTTTCTCACACTTTGATGTTATTCTCACATTTGTAATGTCAGACTTTTATTTCTGCATTTCAAAAAATAAAATAAAACCTAGCACCAAATCCCAAAACCATGTAGCTACAAATACATCCTTTGCACAAGCGCTTAGCCTGGCGCCAGGTAAGTGGAGAGCAGGACGATTAGAACCATGGGTGGTGAGCTCAGAGGCAGCTGAAAGTGACAAACCAGCTGATTAGAAAGTCTGAGGGATACCAAGCAACACTGGGAACAAGACCTGACACATCATCTTAGATTGAACAAGGAGGACAATCAAGTACGCACCACTGAGATGCTGACCTAGCCGGCCATCTCGCTGCCACCTCTGAAACATTAGTAAAACTGACCCATGGTTATGTATACAGGTTGGGTAAAGAAGTAAAAAACTTGGGGCTTCCCTGGTGGCGCAGTGGTTGAGAATCCGCCTGCCAATGCAGGGGACACGGGTTCGAGCCCTGGTCTGGGAAGATCCCACATGCCGCGGAGCAACCAGGCCCGTGAGCCACAACTACTGAGCCTGCGCGTCTGGAGCCTGTGCTCCGCAACAAGAGAGGCCGCGATAGTGAGAGGCCCATGCACCGCGATGAAGGGTGGCCCCCGCTTGCCACAACTAGAGAAAGCCCTCGCACAGAAACGAAGACCCAACACAGCCAAAAATAAATTAATTAATTAATTAAAAAAAGAATCCTCAATGTCTGATCGTTAAAAAAAAAAAAAAAAAAAAAAGAAGAAGAAGTAAAAAACTTGAAGCTGGGGGGTGGAGTACAAAAAGCATCCGGATCTTCAAAAATTCAACAAAAGGGGCTACTAAAACGTCTACGTGGTACATGTTGTAAGCATCTTTATCACCCATCTTCCTTTGTAGGGACTGACCCTGATTTAAATCTAGCATGCCACTTCCAGAATTTATTATCCGCTATTCTTGAAAGAAAAGATTTCCTCACCATACAAGCTCAGAATCCATGTCCATCCCCACCGACATAAAATCTGACCCTCCCCCACCCCCGGAATATTTATCCACTAAAATATTCTCAGAGGGACCTCCCTGGTGGCATAGTGATTAAGAATCCACCTACCAATGAAGGGGACACGGGTTCCATCCCTGGTCTGGGAAGATTCCACATGCCGCAGAGCAACTAAGCCCATGCGCCACAACTACTGAGCCCACGCACCACACCACAACTACTGAAGCCTGCACCCGTAGAGCCCGTGCTCTGCAACAAAAGTAGACACTGCAGTGAGAAGCCTGCGCACCTCAACAAAGAGTAGCCCCTGCTCGCAGCAACTAGAGAAAGCCCTCGCGCAGCAACAAAGACCCAATGCAGCCCAAAAAAAAAAAAACCCATTCTCAGAAATTATACTTTCCCTGTTATCCTCCTGTATACCATTAAATGGTCATGTGGCACCAGATGAGCATTGTTAACCAGCTGTTACCCTTGACCCTAGAGATGGTTCCATTTTAGTGGTCATAAAGCTCAAAGTGGAGCAAATTTGTAGCCATTATCGAATGTTTGAGGTTCAATCTACTGTTGTTAACAATCCAAGCAAAATCATTTAAGTATTTTTTAAAAGTCTGGTTACTAGTTCTTTTAATTAAAGGATAGAAAAGGCATGAATAGACTACAATGAGACAAAAGAGAATGGGTACCTTGTTACCACAAAACAGAGTTGGGGAAGAAAAGAGGTTTCTATTTCTTGTAAACAAACAATAAATGAACCTACAGTCATTTATTGGCAGTTCTCCTAGCAATGAATTATCTGAAAAAGAAAAAAACACTCCCATTTATAATAGCATCAAAAACAATAAAATATTTAGGAGTAAATTTAATCAAAGGGGTAAAAGATCTCTACACTGAAAACTAAGATACCAATGAAAAAAAACTGAAGACAAATAAATGGAAAGGTATTCCATGTTTACAGGTTGGAAGAATTGTTATTATTAAAATATCCTTACTGCCCAAAGCCATCTATAGACTCAATCAATCCCTTCAAGGATCTGAAGGCATCTTCTATGGAAGTAGAAAAAAAAATCCTAAAATGTATATGAAGTCACAAAGACTCCAAATACCCAAAGCAATCCTGAGAAAGAACAAATCAGGAGGAGGCTTCATACTTCCTGATTTCAAGCTATATTACAAATCTATGATAATAAAAATAGTATAGTACTTACATAAAAACAGACACATAGACCAATGGAACAGAATCAAGAGCCTAGAAATAAACCCATCCTTATATGGTCAACTAGTATTTGATGAGGGAGCCAAGAATACTCAATGTAGAAAAGACAGTCTCTTCAATAAATGGTGCTGGAAAAATTGAATATTCACGTATAAAAGAAGGAAGCTGGCTCCCTTTCTTATACCACTCACAAAAATTAAGGCTAAATGGATTAAACCCTCAAACATAAGAACTGAAATGATAAAAATCCTAGAAGAAAGCTCCTTGTCATGGATCTTTGCAATGATTTTTTGGATATGACACCTAAAGCAGGAAAATCAAAAGCAAGCAAGTGGGACTACGTGAAGCTAAGCAGCTTCTGCACAGCAAAAGAATCAACACAATGAAAAAAACCTACAGAATGAGAAAAAATATTTGTAAATCATATCTGCTAAGGGGTTAACACCCAAAATATATAAAGAACTCAATTCAGTAGCAAAAACCCCACAACAATCCAACTTAAAAATGGGCAAAGGTCCTGAACAGACATTTCTCCAAAGAAGCTATACAAGTGGGCAACAAGTACCTGAAAAGGTAATCGACATCACTAATCGTAAGGAAAATGCAAATCAAAACCACAATGAGATCTTACCTTACACCTGTTAGAATGGCTATCACCAAAAAGACAAAAGATAAGTGCTGGTGAGGATGTGGACAAAAGGAAACCCTTGTGCATCCTTGGTCAAACTGTAAATCAGTATAGCTGCTATGGAAAACATCATGGAAGTTCCCCCCAAAATTTAAAATAGAACTATCATATTATCCATCAATTCCAGTTCTGGGAATATATCTGAAGGAAATGAAAACATTATGTCAAAAAGATGTCTCATGTTCACAGCAGCACTATTTACAACAGCCAAGACATGGAAACCACCTAACTGTCCTTTAACAGATGAATGGATAAAGAAGTTGTGGTGCATATATGTATACAATGAAATATTATTCACCCAAAAAAAAGGAGGAAATCCTGCTATTTTCAACAACATGGACCTCGAGGGCATTATGCTAAGTGAAATGTCAGACAGACAAATACTGTTTTATCTGATTTATCTGTGGACTCAAAAAATGAACAACAAACTTAACTCATAGAAAAAGAGATTTACGGTTACCAGAGGTGGGGAGAGGGGGAATATGATGAAGGCAGTCAAAAGGTATAAACTTCCTGTTATAAGATAAATAAGTCCTAGGGATATATAATGTACAACATGATGATTAAAAATACCATATGGCAGTGTTGATAGTTTCTAAGCATGTAAATCTTGAGTTCTTATTACAAGGAAAAATATTTTTAAACCTATGAGATGATGGATGTTAACTTATTGTCGTAATCATTTCACAATATATGAAAGTCAAGTCATTATGCTGTACACATTAAACAGTGCTGTATGTCAGTCATGTCTCAGTAAAACTAGAAAAACAAGATGATTCATTCATTTTGGTGGTGTTGGTGGGGGAAACAGGGCAGTTCTTCAGATTAAAGGGCTCAATTAAAACAGTTCAGAGACACCAGTATGGATCAATCAACACGAGACTGGCATTGAGTATGGTGATCATCACAATAATGGCTATTATAACACAATGCCCTTGGGAAGCCCTTGAAACTTCATTCGCAGTGCTTTCCTGTACAGGATATCATCTCTTCCTCAAGTTTATGCTCTTAAAATAAGATTCATAAACATCATGTTTATTTTAAGTCCAAAGTCAAGATGGTCTCAGTTTCACATATAGATATTTCTTGGGATTTGTCATCTAGGCATCTAGCCATGCCAAGTAGGCATGGTCCAATATCCGATGACCGGAGATCAAGGCTAGTAAGAGTCAGAAAAGGAGGAGCAGATATGTCTTCAGACCCAAATAAACGTGGCCAACATTTCTCAGTATGAATGAAAAACAAGATTTGAACAAAATCTGGATCTATTTACATTAAACTGTCTTCTGAACACTACCAACTCTGACCAGTTGTATTTCACTGCAGGCTCTTGATCACTCATTTGGTCCACAGCACATACAATGCAGAAGCAATAGTAGTTGATGGTCTAACTTTCAAAGATGTTTTCTCTCAAGAAAGGAAGGCAGCCCAAACCTGGAGAATGAGGTTCAACTGCTTTTTGTGTTTGTGAATACTGTATTAATTTTCTTAAAGGAACAGGCCTTAAGATCTTTCCTGCAGAATTCATATCACACACATACTTGTTCTCTTTTTCTAAATGCCCCCTTTCCTGGCAGTATGTGTCTGTAGCCAGACTGAGCTGCAGGGTGATGAAAGGCATCACCCTGCAGCACTGAACAACTGTGCCTGTGTCAGTGTTCTAGGCCTTTCCAAATGCAGATTTTTCTCCAGCACCACAAAATGCACTTCCTCTCCATTCTCAGAACAGAGCTCAAATACATTTACCATTTTTTAAATTTAAAATGTGTCTGCAATGAGTGCCACTCCTGCTGAACAATCAATTTGCATTACGTTAAATTAACACAGTAATAGAGAGCTATAAAATTACACTTTTCATGCACTGAATTTAATGATGAAATAATAAGCAGTAACAGGTTACAATTCCGACATAAATATCACACAATGAGTAAATTCACTCAACAATAGTGAGTAACTTTCAACATCCCATTTCCTGGGCAACAATATTGAAAGAGTGACAAATAAATTGCAAAGGTATTGTCCATTAGGACAACATAATTACCCTGGAAAGAGAAGTAGAAGGAGCTGTTAACCTGAGCATATGCTTATAACGGGCTTTTCCATGTTTGGTTTATATTGAGTCATTTGGGAGAATTTAACACAGTATCATCTCTATTTTGACATGCTGTTTCTGTAGCATTCATTTTTATGGTTAAAAAATGCTAACTCACATGCTTGGATTAGGACCAGAACACAGGTGATAATTCTTGGTAATCCAAGAAAGTGAGAAACATATGTATTTGGTGCTTAAGGTTCATTTGGGTTTTTAAATTAAACAACAGGATTTATTTTTACTCTTTCTTTTTTCTTTCTATCTATGTGCATGAGACACTTTTTAAAAAAGAAGTACTTAAAAAAAAGTGACTCACGGAGATGTGGGATGGAGCTAGATGGTTCCGTGTATGCTGAATAATGTCTGAATAAAAATATTCAGAGAGCAAGCAGACTTTACACAGTATGAAAACTTACTGCTTCGGGTTGGCTGTCACTCCTTCCCTAGGGCAAAGAAGACCACTCTGAAAATGTTCAGATTTTAGCGGCTGCCTGTTTTAAGCACAGATCTTCGGAAATCTTTTGCAAAATGTGTGAGCTTTTCTATTGCAAGGAATCCAAGTCCCTTCACGCCTTAAAATCAAACTACTATACCAGCAAAACACTTGTGATCCACACAGAGAAGCCCTCACGAGATGTGGGGAAGGTCTTACTCCCCACAGTCCAGACTGGTTTGTGGAACACCTTGTGTCCCCTGGATGTTAAGAGGTACTATGAGGAAAAAATAATTCTGCAAATGCTGGACTCAACAAATTTTACAGATCGTTTCTTTTACCTGCAAATCTCTCAGTCTTTAATATGCTAATGTGCAATGAGAAGCAACCAAGGCGAGACAAGGCAGGTAGTGATCCCCCAAACTAAACTGACCCCGGAAATATTTTCCACAGAAAAACTCTAACACCCTCACCAATCACCAGTGTTCCATGGAACCCAGTTTGGGTAACAACACTTGTTTAACTTAATAGATGAGAAGAATTAGTCAATTTGCCTGAAAAAAACCCAAAGTCTTATTTACTTTTTTAGAAAATAAAGACATACCAACAAAAAAATAAAGGAACACAAAGTATTCCAATTCGTGGAGTCAGACTGGGAAAAAAGGAAGAAGAGGATCTTAACATGTCAACTTATGGATAAATTAATAGAAAGGTTTTTGATTTGCAGGTGAGAAAATGTGATGGAGGCAATGCAGGGGCCACCTGAGCTAGCAGCCTGATGGTAACCCTGTAGCTTTAAGGGACTATAATCTTGCCCAGGGAAGCAGATCCCTTAAGCCTATGAGCTCGATTCTGCAGGGAGATCTTCAGATAAACCCCTGGCTCACCTATGGCTTGATGAAACCCAGCAACTTGACCACAGGCCAGCACTGACGTGCTGCTCTGCCTTGGTGGCTGGTACCAGGGACTGGTGAGACAGGGGGAGCTTAAGACCCGATGGGAGAAAAGAACCTTAAAAAAAAAACACACACGCACTCACAAGAAAAAAAGATGCTCTCCAAAAGCTTTTCTTTTTGTTTTCCCAAAACTCTAGCCTTTTTCCAGGTTCTCTTTAAAAATACTGCTTTAAAAATTGGTATGAAAGGAAATGTTACCTGATTGGAAGTTCCTCTCATCCCAGGAAAGTTCTGCTTGATGCTGGAGGCCACCATTCGGCACCTCCCAGACTCCATTTGCACATTCTCAGTTGTACTGCTATAAATGTAACCACCAGTACGCATATACATTCACAGTACACTGAATGCACAATGTCGAACTTATTTTTCAAGAGAGAAAATTGCTCCTCAACGTGTCAGTTGCCTCATTTTACCAGGATCTGCTCACTTCCAAAAATGCAAAGAAAGAGGAAGAAAGAAATGCAAAGAAAACTTGGTTCTGAGTTCACTCGCTTCATGTTTTGGCAGAAGGCCTAGCACAGTCCCTGAAATTTTCAGCATTTCTGTGATTCCTTCAAGGCCTCTGCATTCTAGGTGCTTTTCAACTAAGTTAGGAATTATGCTGCCTGGTAGGGGTACTTAACAGACCAGCACGAATAGGTGTGCTTCACTGATAACCTCCTGTCAAAATCCTACTCATGATAAAGATCCAGGTTAAATGTCATGTCCTTCAACAAACATTCTACCATGTTCCCACCCAGGTGTGAGCTCTCCCTCACTCTTTAATGGTCCTCTGCCAGAACTTCCAGACAATGCCTTGATAGTGTTTGTTTTGTTTTGAATAAATTTATTTATTTATTTTTGGCTGTGTTGGGTCTTCGTTGCCGCGCACGGGCTTTTTTCTCTAGTTGCCGTGAGCAGCGACTACCCTTCGCTGCGGTGCGCGGCTTCTCATTGCGGTGGCTTCTCTTGTTGAGGAGCACGGGCTCTAGGCGCGCGGGCTCAGTAGTTGTAGCACGCGGGCTCTAGAGCGCAGGCGCAGTATTTGTGGCACATGGGCTTAGTTGCTCCACGGCATGTGGGATCTTCCCGGACCAGGGACTGAACGCATGTCCCCTGCATCGGCAGGCGGATTCTTAACCACTGTGCTACCAGAGAAGTCCTGATAGTGTTGTTTTTTAAAAATTTTTATTGAAAGAGTTGATTTAGAATGTAGTGTTAGTTTCTGGTGTACAGCAAAGTGATTCAGTTATATATGTGTATTTACATATTTTTTTCTTTTTTAGATTCTTTTCCATTATAGATTATTACAAGATATTGAGTATAGTTCCCCATGCTATACAGTAGATCCTTGTTGGTTATCTATTTTTATACACAGTAGTGTATGTATTTTAATCCCAAACTCCTAATTTATCCCTTTCCACCTCTCTCCCCTTTGGTAACCGTAAGTTTGTTTTCTATGTCTGTGAGTCTACTCCTGTCTTGTAAATAAGTTCTTTTCTATCGTTTTTTCAGATTCCACATATAAGCGACATCATATGATACTTGACTTTGTCTGACTTACAGAGTGTTAAATTAATTAAACAAGGAGGCCTTCAGACTGAGGTGGCTCTAATTCCCTGGCAGTCTACATAAGCAAACCAAAACCTGAGCCTGTAAATGTCTCAAGGTTACAAAATCAAAATGCTAAGGACAACCAATCACAAACAGCCCACTAGGCTTGACGCTCCAGCCGGTCATGTCATTTCCCTTTTAGGCTTCTACACCCCCCTTCCCGTGGCTCCTGCAGGCAGGCCGTCCTCCTAACCACTTCCGGTTTGGCACGACCAGATTCAAATCAATGTTTGCTCAAATGGACTCAAATTTAACAGGCCTCAGTTTATCTTTTAACAGAAAGCAATCGAACCAGGAAAGCTAAGTTGCAATGGTAGACGAAGAGATGAGGAATTGTTCAAACCATGGGGGAGGAGCTGGTCAGATAGGGAACCCCAAAATCTTTGTAAAAAATAACAATGTAGGGCCGGGGGTGGGGGGCCCAGGAAATCAAGAGCAGAAGCACAGGGGGTCACCTCAGGGGCATTGCAACAGGCTGGGTCAGGGGTTTTAACACTGGGGGAAGAGAAAAAAGGAAGAAGAAGAAACCACTGTATATTCATATTTGGGGAATATTTTTAGTCTCGTGTCTTTGACGTGTGAACTGCCAGCACAAAATACACCAAACACCTTCTTAACTCCTTCAAACCAAATAAATAAATGAAAAGAGAGGCTGCTGCAAACGATGACAAGCAGCTTGTCAAGAAAAGCTGTTTTTCACACAAGAAACCTCCTTTCAGAACCCTCAATCCTAAACTCCCATTCTATTTGCAGTACCCTTATCTGTATTACAACAGAAAAGTGTGAACTGGACCCTAAAAAAAAATCCTCCTCATTTTTAAAGCCAAAAACTGATCAAGGAGTTCTGTCCACATTTCAAGAGGCTGCATTTCAGATATATGGATGCAGATATATCTTTTAGAAAGGAGTACATATTGACTGCTGGTGTTAAGCCACATTCATAGATTTGTCTTATATACGATGTTCTTCAATTTATGCTATTAGAAGTAAATTTTTATGATCAGTTAAGTTTGGAATTAACGTAGAATATGGAATGAATTTATCAGAACCATGTGTGACCGGAACAGGTTTAAGCCAATACACGTTCCTAAGTAATCTTCTGCCCTGTTATAAAGTCTAACGCAATTTCTCAGAACGAGCAAAGAGAGACCCAGAGAGCAAAAGAAAAACCTAAAAAAGCAGCAAAATGATCCAGTTTAATCCCACTGTCCTGCATGAGAAAGAGGGGGAAACAAACCAGAAAAAAATGCTGTTTTTTAAATTTTAGTTTTAGAAATCTATTGGAGGAGAGCAAAGACTGCTGAGGCTGAATCAGATGGTACCATGAACTGACTTCCTAAGTACAAGATTGACCCCTAACAGCCACTTAGATGTGGGGAACACAGCTCCATCATACACACAAAAAGGCCCAGCAAGCCCACCTGGTAGGACACTGCCTGCTCCTTGGGCTTAAATATTATCAGCACCCTGCAAAATACACACAGGTCACCTTTGGGAGACAAAACCAAACCATGACCAATTTGCACTTGAGTTTGGATTGGCCTAACAGCTCCTTACACACAAAGGGTAAGCTTTGGTGGGAAGGAGAAAGGACAGTCCTGGTGTCTGGCCAGTGAGTAGTGCCAGGTGGGTCCTGGGCTACATGGGGAAGGAGAGGCAGGAGGCTAAGGTATGGGGAGGGTCTACCAAGTAGAGTATAAAGAAGGGAGGACAAAGGAACTCTGACACCACTTAGCCTTCTCACATTTTGCTACAGGATAACTGTGTGAATAAAGAGTTATAATTGCAGACTGCACACAATACAGTGTGCAGACCAATCCAAAAAGACCAATTTACAAAGGCTGTTTTTGGTTGTTGCTACCTTAAATATCTCCAAGATTTCTCTATGGATTTCCAGAGTGTTCCAGTTGATTTCCACAGCTCCTCACCTTCTCATAGAACTTACATATGCATTTCTCAGCTCCTCTGGCATCTCTCCTTAACTGAGGAATATATGTCTGCCCTCCATCTTTCTTCTTCAGCTTGAATAGGACAGGTTCAGCCTTGAAAATTATTAACTATAACTCGTCAAATACTTTCCTCTAAAAAACATATTTAGGGACGTACTGAAAAAGACACTAACAATAAGCTGTTTCATGCTGATTTACATTTAAAATACTCAAATGTGTATTCAGGAAGGAAAACCTCCAATTTATCTTTTCAAAACAGCTTTTTCAAAACACTGATTTCAAACCTGACAAAATACCCCAAAAAAGAAAATTCAGATCTAACTTATAAATAATTATGTAAAAATATTAACTCAAATATTAGCAAATAGAATCCACCAGCACAATGAAAGAATAAACATACCACGACCAATAGGACTAATTATAAGGATTCTGAGATCTTTCAAGAACAGGAATTATACTTCTATAATTCATAGTATTAATAAGTTAAAGGAGAAAAACCATGCGATCATCTCCATACATGCTAAAAAAGCATGTGATAAAATCACAATCACTAATGTGTTAATAAACTAGGAATCTACAAATACTTTTTAATTTTTTAAATTTCTTTAAATTGAAGTATAGTTGATTTACAATGTTGTATTACCTTCACGTGTACAGCAAAGTGATTTAGTTATACATGTTCATATATCTATTCTTTTTCAGATTCTTTTCCATTGTAGGTTATTACAAGATATTGAATACACTTTCCTGTGCTATACACTAGGTCCTTGTTGTTTATCTATTTTACATATAGGAGTGTGTATCTATTAATCCCAAACTCCTAATTTTTCCCTCCCACCCCTATAAATACTTCTTAATATGAAAAAGAAATAAATATAAAGATATTTTAAAAGCCAGAACCAGGCTTAATGGTGACACGTAAACAGCATCCTCATTAAGACAAGAATGGCCACTACCAATACTCTGTAATCTTATACTTCCCAATTAGCGCCAGCCAATGCAAGTAGGTGAAAGTCACTGTTGTGGACAGAATGATTGTGCCCCGCCCCCAAATCATATGAAGCCCTAACCCCCCAGGGTGGCTGTATTTGGAGTAAGGTAAACTGAGGTCCTGTTGGTGGGGCTCTGATCTTATAGGGTTAGTCCTTACAAAAAGAGGTACTCGGGAGCTCATGCTTTTGCTCCTCTCTGCTTCTCACCTTGGACTTCCCAGTCTCAAATACTGTGAGAAATAGATTTGTTTTTTAAGTCTCCTCGTCCATGGTATTTTGTATGGCAGCCCAAGCAGTAATACAGTCATGAACACTTAAAAGTTGGAAAGGTAGAGGCAAAATTATTATTTTTGCAGATGATACATTTCTGAATCTAGAAAACCAAAGAGAATCAACTGAAAATGAATAAAAACATTAAAAGACAATTAAGCTAGATGATTACTAAACTAGATTACAATTAATAGCTTTTCTTATAAAAACAAAAGTCAATTAATATAAAGATACTAGGTACAAGAGCAAAAGAACGTAGAATTAAGAAATTTCGAAGTATACAGAATTCATAAGAAAAAAAATCAAAATCCTACAGCAAGACGTAAGATGACAAATTAATAGAAAGACGAAGTGTTCACAGATGTAAAACTGATTGTGAAGATATTATTTCCCCCTAAATTACTTTATAAATTTAATGTGATCCCAGTAAAAATGCCAGTAAGACTGTTTTTGAAATTTGCCAAGTTAATTCTAAAATGCACATGGAAAATTAACCTGCGAGAACTGTCAGGAAATATACAGTTTTTAACCCCACTGGATATTAAAACATACTATGAAGCTAAGGTAATTAAAACAATTTATTACTAGCAAAAAATCAGTCAGAAAAATGGGACAAAAATAGTTCAGAAATAGACAATACACATAGAAATTATATAATAAAGTTGGAATTTCAGATGTGGGAGAATGATGGATTACCCAATAAATATGTTGGGTACAAGTGGCCAGTTACTAGGGGGAAAAACTTTGCTGGTTCCATTCTCACGTCTTACATCAAAATAAATCCCAGATGGCTCAAAAATTTAAGTGTAAAAAATAAAGTTGTTAGAACAAAAAAAGAGAACATTAAAAAAATTATTCTTAGCCTAAGAAGGCTCTACTAGGCTAGGGACAAAAAACCAAATGCCATAAGTTTAAAAATAAAAGGAAAGAAAATTGATAAATTTGCATCAGCATTTGAAACGTTCGAAAGGCAAAGAGCACCAACAAGAAACTGAAAAGCAAATGACAAAGAAGAAAAATATTTATAACTCTTAAGTGAGACAAATGGCTCATTTCTCCTAAACAGAGTGTCTTCAAATCATTTAGAAAAGGACCAAGACTCCAGCATACAAATGGTAAGGTTAGTGTTGAATGTTGGGCTCTCTGGGAAGCAGATTTAGAGATGGAGAATAGGGTGCAGGAGGGTCACTGGGGAGTGTTCTGAGGACCAATACCCACTGGGGAAGGGAAGGAACCGCAACTACACAAAAGAAGTTGGGCAGTGATGAAATCCCAACAAAGAACTCCACTGGCTCCAGGGGCAGCTCAGGGACTGGAAATGCCAAATTGGCAGCAAAGGGGTTGGGCCTTTACAGTCCCATACTGACTAAGAGCTGGATATGGGTATTCTAGGGCAGGGGAGAGAGATCTCGGGTTAGAGGGATCTCTTCAGCTGCAGCAGTCCCCAAAGCGGGGCTGGCAGTTCCTTTTGCTAAAGCCTGGGCAGCAGCTGAGGGAACAGGAGCTTTGTCCTGAGCAGCACAGCACTGTGGCCTGTGCTTTACGAAGAGCCAGCACATAGAAAAAGCAAAGGACGTGGCTAACAAACATACTAGAAGATACGCAACTTCATTCACAACTAACAAAACACAGGTTAAAACAACGAGTACCATTTGTCCTATTAGAGAGGCAAAGAGAAGATGGCAGCCAACGCATAGTGGTCAGTACTGATACTCTTACAACACCGGTGAGAGGACTGTGAACCCCTAAGACCTCTTTGGAGGACAATCTGGCCTATCTTTCTAAATTCAAAATGCACACATTCTTTGACCCAGCATCTCCACTTCTCGGAATTGCTCCTACCGAGAGATTCATATGTATATCCCAAATATGCAAAAAACCTATTAACCCTAGTTACTTCTGGGGAGTCAATCCAGAAATAAACAGATAGGAGATGTGTTTAATTGTACACCTTTTGATACTATGCTGATTTTTTTTTCCCACCCTGTATATGTATTACTTTTAAAGTAATGGTCAAAAAGAAAATCTGAACATGAAATTGAAATATCTACCTATAGAGATATCTTTATGGTCTATGTATTAAGATATTTTCTACATTTAAAAGAACCCTCTTTTTGTTTCCATACTACTACAGCAAGACGATCTCCTGGATTCACTTACTATCATAAACTTACTCTTATATGCAGGGAATCTATATAAAGTCTCTAGGTTTATTTACATTCTCATAGGAAACTATACCGTAAATTTAACTCAAATACTAGTAGTTCTTAACACTTTTGGAAAGCAAACATGAGCTACTGAAATATTATGCGCAACTTAGGCTAATAGACACTAATATATATTCTAATTCATCTTCACAACCCTATGAGTTATGTCTTATCATGCCCACTTTACCAATTTACAGAGCACACAAAGTTTAAATGATAACTCCAAGTGGCCAAGTCCAGTTCACATCTAGCCATTTACCTCTTTCTACATCCTCCTGCGTCCCACAGAATTTTACTTTTGCCTCCCAAAATATTTTGTAAGCAACCATTGGTATTCTAAATGGTTGGTATGATTTCCATTTTGAAGAAAATCGAGAAACAGTAACAGGCAAGTATCTCTAGCTGAGAGCGCTAAAATTTCACATCCTTGAATGCAAGTCTTCATCTTCCTACTGTCTCCTCTAAGTACACTTTCACCTGCTCATAAACCTTTCCCTAGAAGAGAATTCACAGTAGGTGGATTTCTGCCCGTCTTCCTGTTTGGACTGCCATCAGACCAAGGGTTAGGGAAGTATGTTCTGCCAAGAGAAAGGGCAGGAGTCCAACACCATTGTTTTCCTGTTAGTCACTAAACTCAAGGCTGAACAAGGGAAACCTATGTCTGTTTGGGTGAACTATTTCAATCTGTAGGGAGAAAGGAGACCTACAAAATTCTGAGACAAAAAACCAAGAAGGGGACAAAGTGAAGGATGCTTCTCTTACATGTCAAGATCAGTTAATGAGTTAGGGGATGGTGGGTACTCTGAGTTCCTGAATATTTGAGACAACTGCTTCCCAAATGAAAATAGCCAATGTTACCAAAAATTAGACTTGAACCGATGACGGGAACCTTTTAAAGATTTTAATCATAAGCAATCGGAGTGAATGATGGGTTGGTTTAGACATATTGAGGATTTTGAACCTAGATAGTATTGTTATCCCGAGGAGGGATACTATTGCTTCTGCTTCACTGACACTGTTTGTCATTTTGCCCAGACCCTTCAATAGAGATTGCTCTGTTTCTCACTGCCAACCATCTGTTGTCATCTACACGAAGGATCTACAGAAACCCCTACTAGTTTCTGTACCTCAGAAATGCCCCCTCCCGAAGAAAACCGTAAATTAATTGTTGCTGCTTTCAAACTGAGAAAGCGGCGGCGGGGGGTGTGTGTGTGTGTGAATTTAAACACTCCCCCTCTTCCCAACACATGCACACGTACACCCAGCAACTTTCATCTATAATTTAGAAAATGGATGTAGTTCAGCAACAGTTAAAGACTAATTTCTTATGCTTCTCGTGCATTTACATAATTGATTCGCTAGATAATGCACTCTGCTTCCTTATTTAATAAACATGTTAATGATTTCAGACAATTACGCAAAACTGCCTACAAGTGTCTGCCTAAGAAAAGCAACAAAAAATAATTAAAATGAAAATACACACCAAAAGGCACATCCTTCATATCACACTACACAAGATATTAAGTCAATATGTCACCCTGTCACCACTCACTTGCTACCTGCTGTTATACATTTATTCAAATTCTAATGTATTAGCTGAGGCTGATACATCAGTTAGACATCCAAGTGGGCAAAAACACAGAGCAAGAGAATAAACCTGGTGCTTTGTCAGGGTGGAGGCAGTAAAATAGCAGCAGAGGAGGGGGAGACAATAAAACACAGGCTAGCAACAGAAGGCTGAAGCAGACGTTTTCACAAGAAAACCCTCTCCAGGCTATTCGTGGTGGGGGGCAGTCACGGGGGAACTAAACGGATTCCACTTCCTCTGCCGCCCCTGAGTGCCTGGAGAGCAATGAGCAGGCCAAGCATCACAAAAGGTCCAATTTTGGCAGATGCCTCATGCATTCTGGCCCTTTTCAGGCTGTCTTATTTTATTCCCCAGAACTTTCACATGAGTCACTCACAGAGCCACGGCCTGAGCCACAGACATTTCCACCATCTGAGGGGACCGTGAGGACGGGCAGGGGCACTGAAGGAACCTGCAGGCTGGGGAGCCGTGACTTTGGCCTTCTCTGGTGCTTGGCCAGTCCACTTGGGCTTGGCTCTTCCATCTCCTGATGGAAGCCAAGTTACTAGGGCACAGAAAGTCCCAGCCACCCTCCCGAGCCCTCAGGGAAGCGAGAGGTGCGTCATCTGACAGGTGCCACAGGACACTGAAGAAGAAGCCTGGAAGCTTCCAGCCCTTGCTAGATGCTAGCTGATTTTGGCTCAGGAAGTCCTGACTCCAGCCCTCCCAGAAGACAGAATAGTTGGAGACCAAAGAAAAAAAAGATGAAATTGAGGAGAAAAATGAGCCTTCCATCAGTAACTTCTTATTCTGCTAGGAAGGAGGGTAAGCAGAGTAAGCAGGGGCGTTCTCTTAACCAGGTGACACTCCTTTCACGTTTGTAAGTCCAGGTAACCGGAGTGGAGGCACCCTGATCTCAGTTCTAACACGGGAGCCGTCAGTCAGTAGGCAAGAGTGTGTGTAGCTATGTGTCCCCAGATTTTAGGGTTTTGACCTCCCTGCTTCACTGTATAAACCCAAGTTGCGTACAGCCTGGGTATCACGTGGAGGAAATGGTGAGAAAGAGAACAGAACCAGAAACAAGGACAGTTCATTCAGAAACACCTTAAGAAATATGCACGTTATCGGGAAGGTTATGGAGAGCCACCAGGAGGATTTTAAACCAAGAGTGACAGGGTCTGATTTGTTTCCTGGAGCCATCCCTCTGGCAACAAGGTGGCGAGTGGTGTGAAGGGGATACAGTGATTGGCGAGGAGGCTGCCACATCAGTCCAGGGAGAAGGGGACTACAGGTGTAGAGCAAGGGTGCGGCCATGGGGGAGAGTGAGGTGGGCAGCAGCGCACGCTTAGAGAGGAGGCATCATGGCTCTGAGCATCAGGCCAGGGTAGGGAGGTAGAAGGTAACGCTAGTCTCTAAGGGTTGGAGGCAAAGAGGAAGAGGAGCGGAGTGTGTAGGGGGAAGAGGAGGAGGGGAATGGCAAGCTCTGCTTTGCGTGTGTTCAGTTTCAGATGCCTAAGGTACATCCAAATGGAGGTTTCAGAAGCCAGAGCTGGACGTCTGGCCTGCAGTTTCATTTCCCCAGATATTACACAGTCCGCTGGACTACAAAGGCAGGGAGAGAATGACCTGCTACCAGGGTCACCACATCACCTAGCTCACTATCAAAAAGCTCTCCCTCACCTCCGGAAACATAGCCAAGGCATGAAACACAACTGATCTACTGCTATGAAGTATTATTAAAAGATCAAATTAATTCAAACCACCCCCCTCCACCCCCCAAAAGAAAGGAGAACAACAAAAGCAGAGTGGGAGGAATTGCCTAATATGTTTATAGCATTCTTGCAATTTCATAGCCAGTTCATTCAGGTCAGAAAGTAGAGCAGATAACACCCTGATCAAATGTTCCATATTATTACACGGTCCTTATAAACCTCCTCAGCAGTTACTTTGAAATCAGATCATAATGGAATCATGAGGTCTGACTAGTCCAAGAGGAAAGGAGGCCTGGGTGATCTTCTGTATGGGCCCAAAAATCTCCCAGGTGACCCTTTTTGAAAGCTGATTAAACAAAGGAAGTTCACAAACCCTGCATACAAAGCATGTAATCTAGATGCACCCATTTCAGATCCCTCCCCTCGTGCTTGTCAGATGGGAGTCCCTTGCTGGCTCTGTTGGGGCTTCGTATCAGGCAACTTGCTGTGTTCCCCTTGATGATGCTTCTAACAAATGGACAGAAGCTACACCTGGGGATTCCAAATGCTGAGGTCTACAGAAGCAAATGTAACTCAGGTTTAAGGACTTCATCTAGTCAGGTGACTGTGTGCTATCACCCACAGCAAAGATAGCCCCTTCACCAGCTTCCATGAGAAATTCAACCATTCTGGCCTATCGTGATTCTTCATGTTATTCAAGATCTGTGGGGCCATAAGGAAGAGTCCCCACTGGACAGTCCCTTCCACATCTCTCTGTGCTTACCCATCTATGGTCCCTCTCGTCCCTCTTCATCTACAGAGGCACCTTATCTTTGGTTTTAAACCTGGGTACCCCAAAGGCTTCCTTCTCTCCTACAGAGAGCGTATCAGACAAGTTTCTCATCGAAAGAACCCCATCACCAACACCTAAAAGTTATTCAAGCTGCTAAGAAGATACCATTCTCTCTAAATTATTTCTTTTTTATTTTTTCATTTCCTCCCAGAGAGAATTTGAAGCAACTTACAGCAAAGGGCAGGTACACCATAAAGAAAATCAGTTCCAAAGAAGGAGAAGTCAACATACTAACCTTATAAGGATCAGGAATTGTTGAGATTCAACACAAACGTTAACCAGGGGTGTCCAAGGAGCCTCAACAAAAGTGAAGGCAGCTGTTCCCTAACAGTGCTTATTTCTTAGCATCAGAAATGATCAAACATACTAATACCCCAGAGGATAAAGCTTCAGAGCAGCTTTCAGAGCATTGACTGGGGAAGGTCAAGTCATTGGCTAAGTACTCCCATTTCTTCTGCTATAATATCCACATGACTTCATCCTGTTTTATACTGCCTTTATTTTCTTAAGTATTTAAGAACAGACACTGGACTAGGAGTCACGAGCTCTGCCATAACCAGCCAGGGGTCCTTAGGCAAACAGCCTCACATTTCCAGTAAAACAAGAGACAAGAACCAAGTATGGCACTTCCAATTCCAACGTTACATGGTTTTTAAGATGAGTGTCATTGGTTTTGAAGAGTTTAGGAGTACCACACATGGTAAAACAGGACTAAATCCTCCTTCTAAATTAACTCTAAAGTTTAGTTTTTGGAGAAATCCTATCACAGTTTATGGTTCTGTGTAGCAATAAGGCACACCTGATGGGGGACATTCTACCATATATCTTAGAAGTAAAAGAAATACACTATCAGAAAATCACTTGTAAAACACTTACCACCCTCGTTTGATTGATCCTGCTTGGGCTTTTGAAGCTTATCTACATCAAGTGCCATTCTTTTAAATGGGATGTACAATTTAAAAATAATTCTTTTGGAGCCTTTGCCGAGATGAACATACACAGATTGTATGTACATACAAGCAGACCATCTCAAATTTGGTCCATATTTAATGACCTTGTTCAGCCCTCCCTATGCTAACACTATTATGTATAACAACCTTAATTTAAACCCATAGTCAAAAGAATACATCCCTAATGAAACACAACTTCAAATTAGAGTTAAATCTGTCTCCTAGACCAAAATATACAAAAGGTTCTTGCTTATATTTTTAAACTTCATGTGACTTATTTAAAGATTCAAGGTTTTCACTGAAATGACGCACAGATGACTAAATTTTCATTTAGGATAAATAGTAACTCAGGAAGAATTCTACTGGTGCATTTGGATTATAGTTTCAATACTCTTCATCAAAACACATGGAAACGGGATTGGCCAGGGTAAACTATGCCTTTCTTTTGTTCTGTTTAAGGCCAATGGTCCGAAGGAAAAAAAAAAAAAAACTGCTTGTAAAAAAAAAAAAAACAAAAAAAAAACCCTGCCGTTTCTCTACAGTTTTGTAATCATTACATTTGTAATCATTACATTGCTTCAGTTGCCCTTTGGTGCTTTCATTTTCGATTAAACTAAACAACTATGCATATCTGCAGAGGTTTTTAGTTCTTGGAAGGCAATGACTCAACCTTATGGAGCAATAGTGCAGAGGCATTAGAATTTCACAGATTACCTGATCCAGGATAGCAATTAAGTTGCACACACGATGTAACTTCCTACCCACTGTCCATAGCAGATATCACCAGCCAATCATGGATAGCATTCATTTACTCTACACCCAAATGTGGCCTCAGATTTCTTTTCAACCCAGCACTATAGGCAGTTAATACCAATTGCCAACACATCAGGTGAAAGCTTTCCGCATCTTTGATGTCGACAAGTCTGATGCTGACATGAAGACCCCAAACTCCAAGTTGGTTAAGATGCACAGTAGTTAAGCCTGAGTCAGGACTACACCCTGAACTCTACACTACTTATCCAGTGCTCTTTCACTAGACACCACGGGCACTGTTGTAGACTTAATAAGCCATCACTAAATGGGATGAATGAATACACCAACATTTCCCTTGTGTTCTTTAATGCCTTCCCCTTTCCTTTGCGGAAGACATGTATGGAACAGTGCTCCTAATCATTATCAAGTCATAATATTTGGGCACCAAATGAAGCTTAGTAGGCAAATGAAAAGTACTGCAACCCACTCCTGGATTCAAAAATACTGAGCATCCCATTACTATACATCTCATGACTGCCAATCCAAATAGCCCACAAGTTAAATCCCACAGGATAAGTACTGCATACCAGTCCTGATTTTGCCACTATAGATCTGTGACACCTTGAACTGAATATCCCCTTCCCTGGGTAACATCTTTTTCATTTTTAAATGGAAAGTTTCAAAGACCTGACCTCTAACACCCTTTTTGATGATGAAACTCGTCAGAATTTCCTTTAAAGGCAGCACCTATTTATTCATACCCTACTGTAAGCAAACTGCTATGATTGGTGCAAGGCAAAAATCAACAAACAAAACACGATGCTGCTCTCCAGTCTGTGTGTCCGCTACTATCGGGTGGTTTGTCTTGCACTTGCCGTATTCCTGTCATAAAGAAGGCCCAGTTTGCTTTAGAGTTGGTTAAAATAGCTGTTCATCTTTCTCCATCAAGCTGTCAGTCATAGTAGCTTGGGAAGAATTCCAGGGCTATTTCAAACACTTTCTGCAAGTCAACAGCTTCTCTCCTCTATACATAAACTAAAAACAACTCCACCTCCCTGCTGCCCCACCACCACCAAATCTCCTGGTACAGAATGATAAACCAGGAAAGGCCATGGTAGAAAAGTCAGTGCTATAAACACATTTTAAATGGACCTTTTTCTGAAGTCAGCACCTCCAATTCACCTTCCCTTAAGGATTACCCAATTCTTACCATGAAGAAAGAGGTAAGTTCCTGTCCAACTATCAATGACAAGAAGCTACCAGAAGCAAGTGGCAATATGCAGTCCTTGAGGAAGACAACAACAATGTGAGCCCACTGTGAAGAAAAGAATCATCATAGGTCTAATAATTATTTTCTTCTAAATCAATCATACTTGTGAACAGAAGTCGATTATCTTTTCAGTTAAAGTCCTGAACAAATATTCTATTGGGTTTCATTCATTCAACAAATATTTTTTGCAATCTATTATGTGCTAAGTACTATTCTAGAAGTTGGGCCATTCAGCAGTGAACAAACCAGATGGACCTCTCTGCCCTTATAGAGTTTACATTTATACAAACTATAAAACCAGAAAAGCAGCTTTGGGGATACACATCTATGCATCTGTCCTTCTGTACACTCATAAGTATTTCTTAGGGAACTATACATCTTGCCAGGCTCTAGGTTAAACTGGGAGAACAAAAAGATCCTAATATCCAAGCACTTACAGACCAACAATCAATGCATTGCAGGATTCTGTAATGGGCTGCCATCGGGCAGGTATGGACTAAGCATTATGGACAGAGGACTGATCAGTGTTCCTTACCTTTCAGGGGAAGACAAGTCATAGTTGAACTGGACTTTGAACCAAAGTAAACCAAGTAGACTATGGGAGGAATTCCATCTGAGATATAGTCATGAGAGGGCAGAGAAGGTTGGAAGATCCACAAGAATACCTGGAGCATGGGTGTGGTTTGGGAAAGGATTCTGGAAAGGCAGGCTGGAGCCCCAAGGGGCTGGGTTTCAATGCCAAGTCCAGGAGTTTGTCCTTGAACCACGGAGAACCACACGATACACCCATTTTCTGGTTAATATCCTGTTCTAATCAGCTTACACTGTATACTCCTTAAGTGGGATGGGATGGTTTGTCCCTCAAGATTTTGATCCTCCTCCAGTCTCCAGACAAATAAGGGAAATTCTGCTAATTTTTACCAGGAAAGGAAACATGGGTGTGATTGGCCCAGGCTGGATGGGGCACAACACACCCAGAGAGTATTTTCTTCCTTTCAACCACTCCATCCAGTGAGCAGCTGCTAACCGACTAGCTGTGCCAAAGAGACTCCACGGGTCTGACGGCTGTTAATGGGCTTTATTACCTTGTTGAGTACCTCAAACTCCAGTTACTAATTACAGGGCATTGATGTGACTGCTTGGCTATATAATTTTTGTTAATTGATTTGCACGAGGGGATTTGGGCATGACACGCTCTAAATTTTCTTCCAGCTCTGAAACTCCATGACTCTTCTCTATGGCTACATGCATCAGTAATGACCTTGTGCATTCTGGATCGTGGGTTTCATGCATGGGCTCCCTCTTCAATTGCTCAGAACCCTCAGGAGCACAGTGTTATGCAAGGACACACAATGATATGGAGGCCCAGGCTGGAGCGCGGTTCTCAGCCATTACCACTCATGCTCGCTAGCATCTATCGGGCTCTTAACAGTGAGCAGAATCTTTAGGGCCAAGCCACTTCCGGCCACTTGGACATCTTGCCTGCAGTGAGCTCACACAACTTACTGACATGAAGCAGATGTTTCTGCTTGATCAGTGGATCGCAAATACTTATACCCCACAGTTCCTAACCACACTCTCTCCATCTCTCCTTCCTGTCCCAATACCAAGGTTTCAACTTACCCCTTTTTTTCTCATGCATAATTTACCCTTCCACCTCTCCAAAGCCCATAGCTCATTTTGAAAGTATTGCTCCCCACCAACAAAACCACTTTACTCTTTTGGGGTCTCTGAATGACACTCTTCCTCTTAGCACATCCTATTTAAGGGAGGGAAGAGCAACGTAGAAGGATCCACAGATAAGCTGATTTGATGCTTATATACCAGACTTCCCTGAGGCCAGCTGCCAACTGTTAATATACCAGGCAGGTCGCTATGACTCTTAGGCCCACAAGCCTTCTCAGGCCCTGGTTTTCAAAGTGAAAAATACCATTACTAAGAAACTAAGCCACAGTGCTCCATTACCAACCAAACTTCTGGGCAAGAGGTCAGTAGAAAAATCTCTGGAATGGAAAGAAGTGGTTCTCAGTGACTCTAGATGACTTGTCATTCCAGATGTGTCATCCACTATTTGTAGCTAAGAATAGGACACCTTCTCAAGTGTTCAAACAATTAAGCTTTTCTACATAAATTAAAGGGACTGAATGTTATCACATAATAAAGCTCCTCTTGCAGCCCTACATTCCGGTATGTTTCCTCAAATGAGAAAGAAAACAGTGGTGTTTAGAGCTAAGATTCCCACTGTATCTATGCCTCCATGTGGGTGTGTGTCCTGCATGGAAAAGTCATTGGTTATGTCATTGATTATGTCTGCCATGTATTGTGGCAGAAAATACTCACTGGCTCAGCATTAAAGAGTGAACTGAGACATGTGAGGAATGATGGTTCTGCTTTCTCCCTTATGGAGGGGGTGTCAACCTGGGCAAGATCTTTGGGCTAATCAATGATGCAGATACTATGACTTCCCTGGTTCAAGATGTTGGAACCAACACTTCTTTAGGCATGTAAACCTTAAACACAGCCAAACTCAACTTAAGAAAAGGCACCAAAAGTGTTTCCATACTAACAAGAAAAGAGAGAAGTTAAAGAGCAAAGCTGCAAGAGTCGCTTGGTTTTTCCTCTTTAAATGGATCCTGGCTGTTTAGGGAGTGGTGGCTTCAGGCATGGGAAGAACTTTGGAGGAGTCCTTGGGCTATTGGGCAACAGACATCATTCAAATGGGAAAGATTAAGCAAAATACACTTGTGTGTGAAGCTTGACAAATTCTGTCTTCAGCTGTGAGGGGAAGAAATTCATTGTTTCCTCCAATAACATTAATTATCCAACCACAGCAGAAACTTGACAACGGCTGATAATGTGTTTAGATACAGAGTATAGTGAATCACTGGACACAGGTCCGGAGATTCTGACACCCCACAAGAGTGACTTTCCCCTCCCCACACTCAAGGTGAGGGGTGACTCCAACATTTTCAACAAGTCAAGGCAGGAATGGGCAAGTGTGCCTTCCAGGCTTTGTGTTCTGGAAAATGGGATCAATTAGAGAGAGAAAGATGCCACTGATGCCTCGGAACCCAACAGCCAGGGTGTTAATCCAGCTGCAACCATTTACCCTTCTCACACATGACTTTTCTGGAAGAAATTCCCTAAAACTTTCACAGACAAAAAGTCTCATGAGCTGCTCAAAGCCAAAGAGCTGTTCCTACTCTTTATTGGGTGACAAGCCAGTTGCCTGTCCCTTTTTTTTTTTTTTTTTTTTGAGTATAAAGCAGAGGATTAAAAAAAAAAAAGAGTGGGTCACAAGGGAGGTATTAAAATATTTAAATAAAGATATTTAAATAGCTGTTTCTGTTACCATGTTTAGGATAATTGGTCCAATACCTTGTGTGGAAGAGGAGTCCGCCTGAGATAGGAGGTTCCTTGAGTTGTTTCTTTTAAGCGAAAGGAAGAAACAAAGGGAAGTTTCCCTTCTCCCCACACAGGCCAGCACCCCCTACAGCACATGAATCATAAATTAGCTCAGGGAAGAGGCTCCCCCAAGGAGTCTTCTCAGCTCCTCTCTATTATCTTCCCCAAATACAGGAAGAGATGGCGCCAGAGAACAGCCCAGCAGGAATCTGTGGGAGTGAAAAGCAAACAGGAAGCCTGAGACCCTAGGAGGTAGAGGCAGTTTGGGAAGGAGAAAAATGTTGGTAACTATGGCATTCTAAAAGCCATCCTCTAGGTTAGGGTCATGAAATACAGCCAAGGCTTGGAACTACACAGACCCTTGGAACTGGAGACTCCTCCAGACCCCTCCATTTTACAGATCATGTGAAAGCTGAGTGAGAAGAGGTCAAAAAACTTGTTCAAGATCACACTTCTGTGACTTAGTAATAGCCCCTAACGAGGCTTTGCCTTTTAAAAGGATCTTCCAGAATGTAAACGACAGCCTGTGCAGACTCAGCTCAACACCATCTATCTTCTATAACGAATGGGAAGAAGGATGTTCTTATTGAAGAACCTGGGGACTGCCAGAGCCCCGAGACCCTTCTCAATCACCCAAGCAATAATATGATTAATACATTAATACAACAGAAATTAACACAACATTGTAAATCAACTATACTTCAGTAAAGTCAATTAAAAATTTTTTTTCAAGGTAGAATATAATTGATTCTTTTCCCACCTTCAGAAAACTGAAAAACCCCACATGGTCCATGGAGTAAATCTTAAACACAATACTTAAGTTAGCTCCTGGCCCGTGGTAGGTACTCAGTATGTTTGTGGGATTAATAGATGACCAAAACCAAGTACTTTGGCCAAACGAGAGCAGATGATATCACTGGAAGCATTAGGTTTTACCACCTCTGGGGGGTGAGGGGTGGGAATAGCCCTTTAGCATGACACAAGCGATGCCATGAATGCAAAAACTGGCTTCAAACCAGACACAGTTCATGCTGGACACAGAAACCAACACTGTCCGATGTTGGGGAGCTAAATTAGCTCCTCTGTGTTTCATCTACCAAGGAAAGAAAAACACCTTTTAATTTTCAAGAGTTATTTATGTAAAGCAATGGATATAGTGAATATGAAACCAAATTGTAAAGTTAAATACTGGACAGAATCAGGTATTTGTGCTACACAAATACCATTTATTTGGTTCTCAGAGCACCTCGCATTCAGCTTGATTATAACACTTATCCTATTGTTCTCGAATAGCCAAGATTTAAGGGACACACCCACCACCGTGAGCCGGGCGCTATGAAAAGTACTTGGCCTGCGCAGATGAAATAAAAATCCTTGTGATTGATTTTACGTAGATTTGTCCCACTAGTGTTTATAGTGACTAGCCCTAGATTAGGGACCGCCCCACACTAGGCCATTATTACATGACTGCTGAATAAATGGATGGATAAATGTACACGTGGAAGAATGAATGGATGAAAATGAAAGCAGCACCGGGCAATCACCGCATGCCTCAGACCCACATCAGGGTCTGAAAGAGAAACAACGTCAGGCCTCGGAAGCATGTGTATGTTCCTTGGTTGCAGCCAAATCCCACACCCTGGAGGGCATGAGAGCCACAGTTCAAACCATGGCAAAACATGCCAAAGCCCAACCCCAGCTGCACACTGATGCATAGGAAAACCCACCAAATTTCCTTCCAAGAGAGTCTGCAGGACCACTGTCCCAAACAGAGCGCTGATCACATGTCAGACTTGGAGACCAAGCCCTTACCCACAGAGTGTGGGATGAGCAATTCCATCTGACAGATATGATCTCCAGAGCGCCTGCAGTGACAGCGTGGAGTTTTCCATTCCTCCAGACAACAGGGAAATACGTGCTGATCTGCCTTGGCTTACAGGAAGGTCTGACAGTCTCCTCCCTGGAGGGGTCATCTCTATTGGAAGTCAGCCAGGATGTTTTTCTAAGTCCTGCGTTCTCAACTTTCTAGAACTGGTGGGGGATGGGCAATCTGGAACATGAATTGGACATTAACCTTCCATTCCTGCCCCAGGGTAGTTAACATTGCTCACAGGCACATTATTTTGACCTCCTCTATGTCTAAATAGGTAGGAAGCTCATTACTTTCCGGGGAGCAGTCAGTCTTTACCTTTATTGATTGAATCAACACTCTTTGAGCCCTTGCTATGTACTAACCACCTTTCTAGTGCTTTACAAGTATCCACTCATTCACTTCTCATGCAGTCCTTTGAGGTAGGTACCATTATCCCCCCTCCCCCCAGTTTGCAGATGTAGTAACTGAGGCCCCAAAGAAACAGCTCGTCATCCGGGTGGTTGCAAGAGCTGTCATGTTGGGTAAAACAATATTTGATGAAAGACTTGAGAATAAAAGAGCGCCATTCCTTTTCAGGGGTGAGTCATTCTGAAGCAAAGTCTCTCGCATTTAAAGGATGGAGGCATGGATGGAGTGGGGAGGACCGCAAGAAAAAAGTACATCGTTAATATTGCACTCACGTTTTTATCAGCACCTGTAGCTAAGGACAGAAGCCACAAAGGGGAAGCACATGACCCAAATGTCTGTAGGCTTTTTCCTTGGATTCAGCCTCAGTCATTTGAGGACTAGACTGCAGTAAACGGCAAGCATAGAGTAACTCACATATAAATATACAGACAGGAGAGATATATATAAATAGATATAAATGAATCAGGGCCTCTGAGTAAATATATTAAGAACAACCTCCTACCCTTTGCTAATTAGAAAATAACCAGCTCTGGCAAGTTCTCCTACATGGAATGCGAGGGGGTAACTTAGCCCTCGTAAGAGAGTTTCAGTTATTAGCCTTTTTGAAGGAAAAGCCACACCCTTTGAGACACTTCTCATTAAGAAATGGCTTTGCCTTTCCTATGTATCCATCTACTCTGGCAAAACATCATTAAAACATTACGCAATCATCTAACCTAGGCGACAAAATTTAATTCTGAAGATCTACTCCCCATTTTTCTCTTACCATGTTATCACCTACAGCTATCCCTTTCTTCCGTCAGAAGTCCTTGTCAAAAACTGATGGTTTTGTTGTTGTTTTTGTTTTTTTAACATCTTTATTGGAGTATAATTGCTTTACAATGGTGTGTTAGTTTCTGCTGTATAACAAAGTGAATCAGCTATACATATACATCTATTCCCATATCTCCTCCCTCTTGCGTCTCCCTCCCACCCTCCCCATCCCACCCCTCTAGGTGGACACAAAGCACCGAGCTGATCTCCCTGTGCTATGTGGCTGCTTCCCACTAGCTATCTATTTTATATTTGGTAAAAAACTGGTTTTTGCATGCTAATTTCACCACAAATACCTGATCTGAATTCAAAGTAATTAGCAAATCGCGTAACCTGTGAGATGCTGATCTTTTTTTGTAATCACAAAAAAGCTTTTCACTAAGGATATTTTAGTTCAAGAACATTTCCAATCAGGAAACCTCACATCGTGTTCCAAAATACCCCCTCCATGTTGCATTCATACATTCAGGCAACATACTGACTGAGGGTAATAATGTACCTTCACATCAATCACACTGCATTTTGAATGGGCAATAGTAACGAGGTGTATATTATGTATGTTTCACTAGTTTGGGCAGCTGTCCATAAAGAGTATCAGCTATTGCCAAATTCATTTCTTGAAGTTCAGTTTTCTACTGTGAATGAAAAGCATTTGTTTATTTAAGTAGGAATATTTGTTTACTGAGATTTTCATTTGTGAGGCTCTGGGGATGAGTACACCCAAATGATAAAAAACACCATTCCTATCCAGTTCTGAAAAATATGGTGTAGTGGAATCTGGGAAAATGATTCGCTCCATTCCCTTCTCTGTTGATCACCAGCTAGGTGACCTCAGTTTCCCTGTCTATAAAGTGGGAACACTAATATTTACATACATCACAGGCTGTTGTGAAGAATTTTTTACATGGGAGAGTGTTATACAAAATTAAAGCACTATACCACATAAGCTCTCACGGTACTGACAGGAATCACTAATCCAAGAATTGACAAGACGAAGTTCAAACAAACAAAAAATAGCAAAGTAGCATGAACCTGCCTCCAATTGCTGATACTAGTAAAAACCATTCCCTGTTTATAGGCATTAACTTGCTAGGTCTTTAGCCTAAGGTAACATATGTAAAGTAACTGAGGTGAGAAAGATAATTTTTTTTTTTGTAATTTACAAGTTCATGTTACATTAAATTTATTTTCACAGCATTGTTATTTTAATGTTGAAACACATTTCACACTATAGCATCTTATTTTTGAGCTTTAATATTCACTATATTATGTAAGTACTAATAAGTAAGTAAGCTTATGCTTATTAGTACTTTCAATAAAGGTAGAAAATCCTTGAAAAACTGCATTCTACAAATGGTAAGAAAGGGACAGTGGTGAGGAGGCAGTAAGGCTCTGGGTCTGGTCCTGAGCTGGTCTTTAGTATCTGCTTGATGAATAAATGGATGAGTGAATACACTGCAGAGGTGATAAGAAACAGTGGCGAGTGAAGAATTTCAGAACTGCATGCTATTTTAGAGCTATCATAATTGATCATAGCAAAGACAGACAATTCTCTGAGCGGGAACTCTTAGGGGGTTATGAAGAGAACTGTCTTTATAAATGAAGACATAAAAGTCACAAATGCAGAGTTAGTACAAAGAAAAAATTTTTTTCACTGAGTCTCAAGCACTAATCTGTTCAATGAAGGAAGAGTTCCATTAGAAATCTGGGGAGGACGTTTCAGGCGGATGTACCACTCTAACATGCCCACTTTGTGCTGAGGGGAGCAAAGACCTGCTTCAAGCCAAGTTCCCATGAAAAGCCAATCGCATTCCTGTCCAACACTCGGGCAGGAATTTTGCTACTCTGAGGAGGGGCAAGCTGCAAAAATGGAGGGAAACATCTCACTCAGAAGCCCAGTCTGTAATACTAGGAGAAGCTAGGTTGCTCTGGTTGAAGTTAAAGGAGGGTAGATGCTGGAAACTGAGTATCAACTTGGATCCCACGTGAACCCCAACCTCCCAGGCCCAAGTAGCTCCAAGGAGCCAAGAATCCTCAAGAGCAGTGGCTGTCTTTCTGAATTTCTCCTACAGATTTATAGTGATGTGGGGCAGGGAAGCAGGTAGCGACTACCTTAAGCCAGGCTTTAATTGTATTTAGGCAGACTGGTAAAATATAGGAGGATTTGGGATTTTGGACTTGATAGACCTGGGTTCAAACGCTGGTTCTGCCATTTTCCAGCGGGATAAACCTGGGCCAGTGCAAAACCTCTCTGAGCTCAGTTTTGTCTTCTTTGAAATAAGGTACCATTTATCTCACTGCCTGGTCGTGAGAACAGAATGAATAACATATGTGCATCCACATAGCCTGTGTTCCATAAATGTCTTCATCCCTTCCTATCTTTTCTGCATGTTTTATTGTTTTGACTGTTTTTATCTCTACTGTAGGGTTTAGTCACACTTAAGTATAAAAATAGAATCTCCAAAAGAAGTCCTTATGTATTATTTGAATTTTTAAACATTAAGCATCTTAGATTGTGGCTAGAAATTTTAAGATGTTAATTACATGTGGTTTCTTCTCCCAATCAACATAAACTTCAAATCTGTTAGTCTGAAGACCTATTTGTCTTCCTACCTACAAAGGCCACTTCAAAATGAACAAAAAGCTCACCAGGTCTAAATAAAAAAACACTGATACATTGTGGCAAAGATTAAATGAATTACAGTACAGCCATTATGGACTATACGCAGCCACTGAAGATTATGTTTTTGAACTACTTTTAATCACATAGGAAATGGATAAGTTCTAATATTTGACACAAGAGGCTGAACACATATACAAAATAGAAATGTATCTATATATACACAAATATGCTAAAAAGTGGTCATTTCTGGGATATTTTATTGTTTTCTATTCCAAAATAAGCAAATATTTTGCCTATAATCAGAAAGAAATTAAGGATGGCTTTCAAAAATATTCCACAGTTTAATAATAGGCTTCTGTAACTTGAATGAACTTGCTCTGAAACATACATGTAGCTTTCCCGTGTCATATGTACACATGTCAACGTGCCCTGAGTCATCAGCAGCCCCAGAGAAAGATGTGTTTAGTGACCACCTGGTGGAGTCTTTGATTCTAGGTCACATTACAATGGTGATAACTTCTAACAGCTAATTTTGCTCTTCATATCACATAAAGTGAAAAAATGGTAAAGCAAAAAGAAACATCTTTGTAAGTGTGTATTTTTAAAGAAACCAGTCTTGGCAAAAGCCCTGTCCGGCCACACCCAGGAGACCAGCCACATGCTGTGGACTGTTCATGAAGCAGGTGCTGCCCAAGAAGGCATTTCTGCTTCCACACCAGGCTCACAAGCAATGGTCTTGGTGAGGGGATCTACCAACTCTGAGTAATGTTAAGGGATAAGGTGAGAGCAATCCAGGGCTCTTTCAGCCCTGACATTTCAAATTAATGTTTATAAATTAATAGAATTCAAGAGCTGGCTCACCTAGATCAGCTGCCTCATCATATAGCTAAAGAAGCCAAAGTCCAAGACGAAAGTTAAGTGTTTTATCCACAGTCGCACTTAGTCAAGAGCCGAGACCACAAACAAGGTCTCCAGACACACAATCCAGTCCTCCTTCAGCTGTATACAAGCTACTTTGTGAAGCAGGTTTCTGGGCTTTCTGTGACAGGTTCCAGCTACTCAATCCTCATCATAATTCTTCAACGGAAAACCAGACAAAAGCCCACGATCACTGGGGAATTTGGCAGAAGGTAGAATTGTCTTACGCTCAATTTAACAGGGTCGGAACAGGTCTTCCAATCTGTGTGTCCCTCACTGCACCCAGAAGAATAGCTCATAAGGTGCACAGACCTGATACAGGCCGGGTAACTCAATGCATCAACGAATCAATGTCAATGGCTTCAGGCAGCCCAAGAATCACATCCAACGTAGTTACACATGATGACTTCTTTCCATCTATTCCAGGGGGGTTTACCAAATTCTATTTACTGTTCTCCAGTTATCTATTTCTCCATTTATTTGTGTGTCTATGTTTGTACACATCAGTTGCTTCAGTGGCAGTTTACCAAAGCACAGAAGGTTACATGGGAATTAAGCAGACAAGGGTCCTAGGTCCTGGAGGAGAAACCAAGGGCATTCGTGTTCCAGTTCACACCCAGGTAAGTCAAAGTCCACAGATCAGTGCCATAATGGGTCAGGGCATCTATGACTATCTGTTCATGGGCAAGTCATCATTCCAAAAACCAGAAAGACCTCAGAGGGCAGGGCACGTAGAAGTTTCTAGAAACTGACAAATTAGACAAGGCAAGAAAGCACCAGCGACCAACACTCAGACATGAGCCTAACCTTCAAGTAAGAACAATTCATGCTCAGTACTTCCTCCTGGAGGAGGGGGGATGTGGAGGGAAGTGAGAAAATTGAGACGGGATGTGTGGAGATCAGGGTACACAGGTGAGCCAGAAAGTCAGTGGTAGTTGGTTAGGGAGGAGAGAAATCACAACTGTGGGTTTGCTCTGGAGCAAAGATGACTTACACAGAGTTCTCCCAGGAAATCTGCTGTCATCTTCTCATCCAAACCAATGCACAGCCTGTCTAACATCATACCTATCATTCTCCAGAGCACCTTTTACAGGCAAAGGATGGCACTGAGCTCTTTTCATATTGTTTCTTTCCAAAAAGAGGCTATTATCTCCATAATTCACATGCAGAAGCTAAGGCTTGGCTGAAATCCCGTGACTTGCCCAAGGTAACACAGACTAATTTGATCTAAATTAGTCAGATTACTGAGGCTGGGCTCAATAGACTTCTGGATAATTTAATCACCTGTATGCTAAAAATAAACAACAATGGAAAACCCAGACAAGCTCTTATAATTGGAAACTTCATCTCTTGTGGGAGTGCGCCTATCACTGGAACAGCCAATGTGTTAGCCAGGTGGCTCAGTGACCTCTCAGATCACAAACATGTGGGGAGTGCATTCTTAATGATGTATTAATGTGTGTTTTTTTCTGACTTTGAGGATAAGGTTTCATCAGCACTTTAAATGTATTTCCCATATTTGTTGTCTTTCTGCAGTCCCCAAACCCAAAAATGGCCAGCACTTGTTGGCAGGCTGATAATTTTCCTATGTGGTAAAGCCGCTCTCTTTCAGACTAATTAGGGAGAAGAGGGGATGGAGGATCATGAGAATTAAAGGGAAAAAGTCTGCTTTTTCCTGAACAATCAGGTGTCATTCTTTTTATCAAGAAGAGCAACAGAAGCCTACATAACACAACCTTACTTTGAGAGGTCTGATTTAATGAAAAGGCAAGGAGGATTTGTAATGAAGACATCACGTGGCACTCTCTTAACTACCTACCAGCACCTTGTTCCCATGAACTTGCTCTGGACAGCCCTTTCCTCCTGAGCAGAGCTAGGCCCACTTTTGCTCTACCTCTGACACAGCGATCACAAATTCTGAATCCATCAAGCCTAAATGAACACTTATTTTTCTGTACTAGATCTGCAGATAATAAAGAGGGCTCCTTTGTAAGGGCTCAAGAGATCTGGAAGCTGCAAATTTGATTTTTTTAATTATTAAAAGAAAGGTATGGAGGTATAACAGAAAAATAAGACTGTTGCAAGTAATTAGAGTACTTTTCAAGGAAGCCCCACTCAATTCCGAGTGCCCAGCCCCACTCAATTCCGAGTGCCCGTGTATACTAAAGAATACAGTGCGATTTTATAACAGAGAATCTTTCCCAAGCCAGACTAGGAGCCCTGCCCCCAGTCACCCTGCCTCCAGTACTACCTACTCCAGTGGAAGCTCCTACTTAGAGGTACGCATCCTGTTTCTCTTCCCAGGCCCTCCTCTCAAACCCAAAGAATCAACTGCTATCATTGTGAACACAGCATCTGTGTCTTGTAGGAAGAACGCAGTTTCATTCTTTTTTTAAAATTTGTTTTTATTTATTTGGTTGAGCCGGGTCTTAGTTGTGGCATGCATGTGAGATCTAGTTCCCTGGCCAGGGATCAAACTCGGGCCCTCTGCACTGAGAGTGTGGAGTCTTAACCACTGCGTCACCAGGCAAGTCCCCAAAGTTTCACTCTTTTCACCTTCCTGCTGCTCCAACCTGGGGAGGAGCATCCCCAGGTCAATACCACACCAAGCACCCAGTGACAGAAGTCAGTTCTTCGCCAGCTTTAGGAAAATGCCATCAATTGAACAACTGATTGCACATGCAACTCCAGCTGTCATCCTTTGGGGTTATTTCTTACTGGAATGATAGCCCCATCTTCAACAGTTCAAAAGCAGCTACATCTATCTAGGTCTACTCTTTATTCCCAGAGCATTTCTATCATTTTATAGCTGTTCCACCTCTTCGGAGTCTTCTCCTTTATCTAACGCTTTTCTTTTGATCCAATGTCTTTATCCTAGACCAAGGCCAACACTGGCGTTTTCAAACTTTTTTCCAAAGAATCTTTACCCCAAAGAAATCCCATATGTAAGACAGATGGAAGGCAGGCTGCCTGATTAGAGCCGAGTGGGGCCTGGGGTCCCACCAACCTTTTTAAAGAACTGTTTCCTTAAGAAGTTACTGAGGAATCTAATGGAAAGAGACAAGATTGATACTGGCAGTATTCAGGACCTGTTAAACTAGCCAGTTTTTACTGGATACCCACCACATGGTCAAGCACTGGTAGGTAACAGACGAATAAGCCAACCTGGAATGCCAGAATAATTTCCCCCTGTCCACCTTCTGAATCTGACTAGAGAAAATGGCCAGAGATAGGAATAAGAACAGACACAGATGGGAGCAGGAACAGTACAAAGGGAGAGGAATGGGGAGAGAATTAGAGGTAAACTTTACACAGCATTTGGGCTTTTCATAGAAATTGCACATCCACTGATTAACTATTATATCACCTTATATTTACTCAGAGCTGTTTGACTGAATCTCACAGCACCACTATATTGTAGAAAGGGCAGATAAAAAACCAAGCTTTACAGCTAAGGAACATGTGGCCTCAGGTCATCTTACCCAAAGTCATAGAGCAAATTAGGGGTGGAGCCAGGTCTAGCACCCAGACCTCAGGACTCTTTGCAAAGTGCTCATCCCAACACACACAGGGCTCCATGGGAAGCAGACAGATCCTGTATGTGTTTATCCATAGCTACTCTGCCTGCTAAAAGCTAACACAGTTTAAAAAAAAAAAAAGGACTCTTTTCCTCACTACATCTCCTTGATCATGGTTATTCCTCCCCAAGCACCTTCCCCAACATCCTTACCAAGGAACCATTATCTGAGCCCAGCTGTGCTCACTTCTTCAGCCCAGCCCTCCTTAGAATTACAACAGAGAATGAAAAGGAAAAAGTCCTGGTTGCCAGAAGATGGCTCAAATCAGTTGCAGTGATAAAAAAAAAAAAAAAAAAAAAAAAATCACAGAATCGGCTACATCCTCAACTCTTCTTCCGTTCAAAATCCAGTCCTTGTTGTAATGACATCTAATCAGGCAGTGGAATCAGCTGAAACGAGGGCTTCCGTAAAAATCACTGCTCATTTGGTACTCAGTTAAGTCTCTTAAATGCCAACCTGGTAGGAATTAAAGTTTTTCCTTCTTCATTACAAGTCTCAAAACTATTGAGTGCTCTCAACTTCTAGCTGAACCCAGATACTCATATATTCCAGAGGATATAAATGTTATTTTTCTATCTGCTGGGTGTGAACAATTTTGAGTTACTTGAAGAAGTGTCCACACCAAAGATGCCCAGGTTAACACTAAAATATTCCTTTCCTTATACAGATATTTATAAACCTTTGGAAGTCTTTGGAGATGTAGATACCTTGACCAGGATTTTTGTCTTTGATGCAGTTTTTCTACAACCCAGGACTGTAAGACCACTAGCCCTACAATTTGGCTGTGTAACCGCTAGTTGGTGATCCTGTGCCACAACCCAGAACCAGCAGTGCTGGGATCAGGGGACTTTCCCCAGGTTTTCTCTATCAAAAAAGCAACCTCAGAAACAAAGCCCCCACTTAATTCCCCGCCACATTTCAACTGCTACTTTTAGCAAAGCATTTCAACCACCACCTCTGGACTAGGTCCCTCATAAAATGTTGAACTCTGCACCAAATCTTAACCTGGCATTCAAGGCCCTCCAAGGTGGCAACAACTCCACAAACCATGCTCACCCCCTCTACTGTCCTACACGATCCTCGTAGTGAATCCTTGTTTC